>NC_054869.1:14748697-15348697 GCF_018320785.1 Cheilinus undulatus | reverse complement strand
AAAAAAAAACAACAAAAGTCACGTACTGACATGTCTTTGGCCCGTAAAGATGTGACAGAAAGGACATTTCCAAACACTGGCTATGGAAGGTTTTTCAGATGTCTGGTGTGTCAGGTTTAAGGTTTAGGATACCAAGAGTTAAAAGTTTCAAACCTGACCTGCAAAACCTCACTACAAAATGTTTAATTAAGCTGAGTAAACAGTCTGCATACAAGAATAGAGCTCCTCCTCCATAAAAACATTCCAGCGTAAAGTTAAGCTCACAGAGCAGTTATGTATAGTGCTTAACAAATTTATTAGACCACCTGTCTCAGAGACCGTCCAGCATCATGAAGTGCTTTAATGCAGACTCTTTCATTTTCAGTGAGCTCTCCACGTTTTACCATTTTGAACAGGAATGAGGAATTTCAAACTGAATTCACCTTTTTATACCCAAATCTGAGCCGGCTTTCTGGGCTTCTCTGAGAAGTCAGAAATTAATCAAGCACAACATTCAAACACTCATTTTTCTGTTCAGGAATGCAAGTAAATAACTATAATTTGACATATTAATCAAGAAATAATAATGTGCTTTACTATTTTTTCAGTTTTTTTGTAAATTAGTAAATTTGAAAATTCATGGATAACAATAATAATTATATTTTAGCATTAAAAATATCATTTGGGTTAAAGAGCTTCTACATATTGGTGTATTAACCATTGCAGAAATATAAAAAATGATTTTGGTTTTACCAATTTTTTCCAATGCTGTTAATTTAGGGCAGCTGGGGCATAAACCTTACTTTGGGTGGTGGTCTAATAAATTTGTTAAGCCCTGTATCTGCTATCTGCATAGCTAAGTTAGCTTTAGCTACATTTGCTAACATTTAAGTTGATAAAACTCATGTTGCCAAAGGTAACTTAGCTATAGGTAACAGAGATACGCAGCTAAAGTTAAGCTTGCAAAGCAGCTATTTAAGCTACATAGATATGTTTTCTACATAGCTATGTTAACTTTAGTTATGTTTGCTAACACTCTCATGGCTAAAGCTAACTTAGCTAGATAGGCTTTTGTAGTAACCTTAACTACGTAGTTAGCGTAACCATGTTAGCCTTACCATTTTTCCCCATTTGGCTTTTTTGCCTCTTTTTAACCAATTTTTGCCAGTTGTTGCCCATTTTTGCCACTTTTAAGCCACTTTTCACCATTTCCTGCCCTTATTTTAACCCCTTTCTGCCTTTGTAAACCAATTTTGCCCCTTTGAACCCATTTTTTCCCCTCTTCAACTGCTTTTCACATTTTTTCCCCTGCATTTTTGCCACTTTAACCCAGTTTTTGCATTTTTTTCCACCTGTTTTTGCCTCTTTTCACAATTATTTTAAATGTTTAACCTGAAAATTATTTTGGTTCATTCTACTTTTTTTTCTCTAGCATCCTGACATTTGTGCACTTCATGGCTTAGCTATGAAGTCTGACATTACATTCCAACTGGTCTAGCCCGTCCCCCATCCACATTGTTAACCATTCCAAAGGGGGTTTACCTTTTGAAAAAAGCTAAACTGTACAACAGCATAGATAAATAAAACTCATTTTTTGTTGCTTTGATGAAAGTGGTTATTATTTAGGCTAAAGATCCAATAATAAGGCATGGTTATCACAGATTAACTTTACAATGGACCATGAATTTGCTGACATTCATTGGCCCCCTAGTTGGCCCGAGAAAGTCCTCCCCTTAATCCCCCCCTTATGGTCGACTTTGGGTGTAGGCCCTTGGTTCTCAACTGGTAGGTTGGGACCCAAAAGTGGGTCACAAAGCCATTTTCAGAGGGTCACAGATGTGTGCCAAGCGAAACAATATGTTGCAACAAGTCTTATGCACTTTTATTCTGAAGGACATGTTTTCATCTCATTGCTTCATTACATAAAATGTTAAATCTTGAGTCCAAACTGCCCCACTTTTTAAAAATTAGAAGCAATTCTATAATTGAAAATTTAAGGAATTTGGGTTGTGATTCAGTGAAGAGATGGTGGGTCCTGACTCTAGACCAGTTTAGAACCACTGGTGTTGGCTACATCATTGCTTCGACACAGAGCATAAATCAGGCTTCAGGTTGCGCCCCATGTGCAAATCATTCCTCCCTTTCTCCCTGATTTCCTACTCCATCCTCTGTCCTATCTAAATAAAGACTCACAAATAAATCTTATAACATTTTTCTCTGATGACATTGATTTAATGTTTTCTTCAAATATTGTTAAACTAACTCTATCATGTGAAAACAAGTTGAAGTCAAGAACTAAAGAAAACAATCAGAGATTATACGTCATCACAAGGACACCCAGTAAAATGTAATTAATGTATATATGTCCCCTCAGGGCTTCCATACAAAAGGCCTTAAAAGTAGCAAACTTATTTTCCCACATAAGTTAACTTTTACTCTTCAGCTCTTGCAGCAGATATACTCACCACTCAGCTCTCTCGGTCCAAATCCAGTGGACCTCAGACTCGTCTGTACATCTGATGCAATCGGACAGGCCTCCCCTGTTTGAGAAAAAAAGTCATTGATGTTGTCGACTGCGTGTCAGCAGGCTGAGGGTTGACTGACAATTCAGCAGGGTCTCCACGGGCCTCATTAGATCCCCACTCCTCCTGGGTGTTTGTGTGTGAGAGCGTGCATGTCAGTGTGTATTTGTATTCAGTTTAAAGCTATATACGGCGGTTGCATACTGCATTTTCTATGAATTGCTCGCAGGGTCGTTACGGAGAGTGGGTTTCTTGTTCACAGAAATGCACGTTTGCATCTTGCACACACACACAGGTGAATATTTGCCCTCAGGGTGCAGATCATTGTTTTCCTGGGCTTCAGTATGCAGACAATGTGAGAGAATGCATCTTCCAAATGATGCTCGGGCAACATTTTGATCATTCCACTTGATGATGCAACCTTTATTTTGACACTGACCCTCGGTGCACATTTCTACACCCAAAAACCCAACTCCAAACCGAGAAAATCCTGATTATTTTCTCTAAATCCTCCTCATGTCAGCGAAGTAATGGACTATGTATGTCCCAGCAGGTGTAATTACAATTATTCAGAGCTCATGCACCATGGCCTCATGAATGATTAATCCAGAAATCAAATATTAAAACAAGTCAACACACTGAAAAATAATAATGACATGCATAAGCAGTTTCTGACCGAGAATTTCTCTTCAATCCTGACACTTCTCACACA
Source organism: Cheilinus undulatus (assembly GCF_018320785.1). Lineage (NCBI taxonomy): Eukaryota > Metazoa > Chordata > Actinopteri > Labriformes > Labridae > Cheilinus > Cheilinus undulatus. The sequence continues at coordinate 15,345,484 of NC_054869.1, read as the reverse complement.
CGCACAACTTTCAGCAGTGTGCTATTAAACACAGCGGCATGCGGTGAGTAGAAGTAAGCTGTAACATCAGGGTGAGATGTTACACCTCAGTGATAAAGAAAAGAAACAAACCAAGTGCATCTGGAATGTTTTATATCAATATGAGCCACAGAAATGTCCAAAATAATATGACAAGCATTGCTGGTGTAACATGAATAAAGCACATTAATTCACTGGGCAGGATCATGCTTATTTTGTTCTACTGAATGATGCATTTAAAGTGTTTTTTTGTGTTTTGTGCAAGTCTCTCACTCTGATTTCTTCATCAAAGAAGCTGCACTTTCTCCACAAACAATGATACGATGGCAATTAATTTCCTCAAACCTGCAACAAGCCTAAAAAGATTTTTATTCACCTCTCTTTCCCTCCTTTTCTCTCTCTTTCTGCCTCGTTAGAGCAGGATTGGTTTTAACGTGGAGCTGATGAGGGGTCAGGAGAGATGCGAGCAGCCACAATCTTAGCCCGGGGGCAGATCGACTGGTGGCCAGAAAATTTATTCAGAGGGTGCTGTCCCTGCATCTGCCTTACTTTGAAGTTGCTCTCTCAACTCCAGCTTGTCGTACGTGACTGTGTGTTCATTTTTTTTCTCTTCCCTCACTAAAGAGAGAGGAGGAAAAAAAAAAAAAGCAGAGATGGAGCACCCGTGTGTCGATACCCATGTATGTGCTTCTCCTTGTGTGTGTGTTTGAGAGGAGAGGGGAGGAGAGAGGGGGAGATGCTGTGTGCCAATCCATACTCGCTTTGGAGAATTCAAGGTCATTCTTTCATGTTTTGCCAACCACCGGTCAATCAGTTCCCTCCAATCAAAGTGGTGCTTAATTCAGCAGTAATTCCCATCCTCCTCAGCGCACTCTCGCCGCACTGTTTCAGAGGTGTTCAAGCTTTCTCCCTTGTCTTTCCCTCTGATCTGCTGCAGAGTGTCCAACATGTCCTGCCAGGGCCCAACCCGCCCTGTCGAACTCTCTAATAATACTAGTTAAAATGAGCGGAGGACATGTCAGATCACACAATGTGCCTCTGCTGCTGCTGCTAGGATCCATCTCACTTCTGGAGATTTAGGTCTCACTTGATTGTCTTTGAAGCGTACCCAAGTCATGTTCTTTTATTCATCCGACGAGGCCTCCAGGAGAACTCAATTTGGTTTATGTAGAGCTTGAATTTTGCAAGAAAACTGTCCAAAAATACAAACCAGAACAGTGATAAAAGATGTAGAACTAATCCTGATATCTATGAGGCTTATATTCACCTGACATGCTTTATTTAAAGCGTGTAAACCGATCAATACCTGCCACTGTTGATGAATTACCATGCATGAATGTAAACATTATGAAATGTGATTTTCAGTGTATTATCCACTGATGTAAACATCCAAACAAAAGAATGAGGGGAAGAAAGTGGGAAAAAAATTAAAGGCTCCATTTGGCCGGAAAAATATGCATTCAACTTAAGTTTGCAGAAAACACGGACGTAGTTACAGCGATGTCATTAATTCTGTGGACGTACTTCTGAAGCCCACCAATGGCAGGAAATGATGTCCTAAACTACTCTAACTGGCAAAGAGGTGATGCTGAAGCAGGCCTTCAGCCTCCTGACTGACAGTGATGACATGCTGACCTGTCAGTCCAATCAGCTATGCCCCCGATTATTAGCATCACTCTTCTCCTCAAATCAACATGCTCCATCCTACAAATCACTCACTATCTAGTCACTGGGGAGGTAAATTCAAATAGTCCTTTTTGCATAGGAAGGCTCTTACCTGAGTGAAACAACCCAGGAGCAGCGGAGTCTCAGCCATAATAAAGGCTGTTCAAATTCTCTAAACTATAAGGAAAGGCACTTTATTTTTTCTTTATCATCTCTATTAGCCTAGGAAACACTGGGCCAGCTATGGAGCTATTATTGTTGCAAAATTATTTGCAAAAAGATTTGCAAATATTGGTCTGGTCATGTTGTTCCTGGTTAACTCTTTTCTGTATTAGTGTTGGGCTGTGGCTTGTTATCTTAGGTTTTCATGATTTTTATTTATTTATTTATTTATTTTTCTTTTTTTTTCTTTCCCCCAAAGTTATATGTAGGTAACTATTTGCTTTGTCAGTGGGTTTTTAAAAGTCTTGACCAATGAAATGAGTCAAACATGGTGCTTTGACATTCATGGTAGAACATGTGGAAATACAGTGTTTTTTCTATGAAATGTAGTTTTGTTTGGAGATGTGCGTTGTGGCCCGATGCCGACATTTCACAACTTTTTTTTTAATACATCAGGTTACTGCTGTTACTATCTCATTAACATATTTACACAAAGTCTACTATTAATCTTTTCTTTCTTTGTGCCTTATTTTACTCTTTATACAACATTGTAATGAAGTGTAGCAGACTGGATTATTGAGTGGCAGCTAGGGATAAGGGATCGCAGGGTGGGGGGTAGGTGTAGGGTTTTTGTTTGTCTGTTTGTGGTGATGTGCAAAATTCAATGAAAAGACTACGAAGAAAAAGATTTGCAAATATTTACAAGGCTCCACAAATGCATGCACAAATCTGCAGATGTGTAGACCAAATTTGTTTATTTTGGTTCAGGAAACTTACTCTTTTTGTCTTATGCTGTAAAAAACCCACAAGACATCAATTACAACTAAATTTGCCTCTCACTAGTCTGTCATACACTTGTGACTTTTGCAACACTTCTGCAGTGCACGATCTGCAAATGCGTACTCAGATCTTTAGGTGTAAGAGCACTGGGTTTGTTTTGCCCTCAGCGCAGGCTAAAAGGCAAGGCTGAACCAGTATTCAATGCTAAGCCAGGCAGCAGTTTAGACCTGATTAAATCTTTTTATATATTTGCAAATCTTTGCACACATTTCCAGATCTGTGCATGCATTTAAAAATCTATCTATGCATTGCAGATTTGTGTACACATCTGTGTATGTATTTTTATTATTTTGTAACAATAATAGCTCCGTAACCATCCTTTATAAAAGGAGAGAAGAAAAGATGACCCACAATTTTTTGCGCCAGCTTAATTTATAGTGACACACCTGTTGACCATTCATCAAAACAAGTGATCAATATGACTGTAACGTTACTTTCACTAAATTATACAACAGATGTCTCTGTCAAACTCAAGATTCACGTGATAAAGGTAAGAAAATATGAGTAGAGGAATATTACAGACATTACTACTAGATCATGCCACACATGACTCACTTTTTATCCAATCGGTCAATAATTCAAACTGTATTTGTTTTACTATTTTGAAATTTTAAAGATAGTGTGGGGAATGTTAAAAATCACAACCATTTCAAAGTGGAATTTTGATGTTCAGATGATGCTAAATTGGCATATTGTCTTATTAGGATCATTGTGTTTGTCATCATAATTAAGAAAGTAAGACAAAAAAATCTTTAACCATTGGAGGTTTTTTAATTTGCAGCTTGTAGAGCCACTAACATGATGGGCTCAAAGAAAGACAGAACCAGATAGAAATCAATAATTAACAGAAACAGGAGAATTAAAGAAGGAATGGGGAGGTAGAGAATTAAACAAAACAATTCAATTTTTAGTTACAAAAAATGTTTGAGTCCATTAATCACTGAGGTTTTCACGTTTCACTTGCTGTATTAACACTGAGAATATGCCCAGTGAATTGTCGGTTTTACACGGCATTCCATAACACCCACCTAGGTAAAGTGCAGTCAGATTTTCTCATCACCACGGTTTCCCCTCCCTATCCTCTTACTCCCATCCTTCCTTGACCCAGTGACATTTTTCATCAAGGTTGTGGAAAAGTGGATAGGAAAGGACTTAGGGAATACATTTTTGCACTCTTCGGATGCACCCAATCTTTGTAATTCTACAGCGCACACTTCGCTCCATCTCCGGCATGGGCCAGAAGTACAACTCCATTCTACCCCATCTTGTCACTTCCCATGTACATAACACCTACGCTCACTCCTCCACAATGCTGAAGAGGAGACGGCCTTCACTCTCAAACACACGCTAAAAGATGGAAACTACACTGAGCTCATGAGTCTGGTTTTTCTTTATAACTGAGAGAGAAAGGGACAGAGCCTGAAAACAACTGGACTTTGTTGAAACACAAGTCAGCATATTTGCCACACCTGGATGTGATGACGCACCCGCTCCAGGATCCTTGATCAAAGTAAGTTCTCTTTTTAGCACTTCCCTGTGCTTATATTAAACAAGATAACACAGGAGATGTGTCAGACGTTGATGTTAGAACGTTTATTTGCTGTTATATGTCGGTTGTAGTTGGTGGTGTCACGTAAACGTGTTTGAATATGTGTAGGTCCCTGTGCAGCTGAACGGTGTGATGCTTTGCATGCATCGGTGCACAGAGATGCTGAGCTGTTATGCAGTTATTTCATGCAAATTGGCCTTATTGCATTAAGCATCTAATGATGACAGCTATAGCACGGTGTAAAAGTTAGCTACATGTCTGCGAGAGCTGATGGAAATGCGCTGAAATTTTTATGAGGCATGAACTTTCCAGAGATCAAGAAACAATTCCACCTCTTTGTGACTTGAAAATAAATGATGATAAATGATGTGTCAATAAGGTTGGTAAATTTTACTTTGATCCATAACCAGGAGTTAAATCAGTCCAAAGCTGCATTTCCATTACCCTTAGAAATGCACAAAATCTAAATGCCGCAATAAAAACCTGGTAATGGAAACACCTGAATTTCGAAAAACCTCTCAAATATAGCTAAAAAGTTTTTCTGCTCTCATGAGGTGGTTTTTCAGACGATTACATATAGAATCTATAGAATCTATATCTATAATATTGTATCGCGAAAGTGCAATGGAAACACTTTTTCGCATTTACACATCACAGGATGTAACGTATGGTGTCACATGACCAGTTCATTTCGAAACAACATGGTGTGTATGTGAGTACAGAAGAGGAGACTTTGATAATCATACTTACACCCTTTTATGTGGCCTTTGCCTCTGAACTATCATCTGTTGCCAACTCACAACAGGTTTTGAACATTCATCAAGCAGCAGCGGAGTCTCACAAGGCCCATGCCCAAAACACCCTTCAATGGAAACACATTCAAAGCGCAATTGTACTTAGTCAAAATTTTAGAAATATTGCTTTTTTTATGGAAAAACTGTAATGGACACACAGCTTTAGACTCTCAGCTGCTCTTTTATCCATGTGTGGCATTGTTATGCATGGCAAGGGTGTGAGGTTTGGGTTTATTTTCTTAGAGTTTTCCTTCATTCTTTCAGGGAAACAACACATTAATATTACCATTTCTTTAATTAAACACACTTTCTGTTATTCTGAGTATCTAACATGAGTTTTTAGAAAATGTGTGGGATGCAGGTGGGATTGGACAGACTTGTTGTAGGTGCGGGGAGTAGTGGACGGTACACAGGACGCTGCAGGACAGGGCAGTAATGGTCAGAAGTCTGGCAGGAGCAAACCGGAGCGGGATTAAAAAGAGCGTCTCACACAGGGCTCTAGTCTAAAGAACAGAAGGCTCACCTGTTTTCTCTGCAAGCTGCAAACATGTCTCTTGGCCTCATCAGACAGGAAGATGATGAAGGCAACAAGTCAAAATGGATCAGTCTAGTCAAGTCATTTTTTGCTAGAGCTTTCTGTATTCCACATCGGTAGAATATGTGACCAGTAAGAAATAGAGTAAGGTTGTACTTCTGGTTTGTGATTTTCAAAGTAAAAACCTGGCATGGCATTTATGAGAAAAAAAAAACAAACTCACCCCATTTTCAAAGAATTTTTTCATTCTGAATTTCTATCGGCTGAGTTATGTAATGAATGGGAGATTTATCAGGTTAAAACATATAAAGAAAGACAGTACTGTAAGAGCAGGGAGATGCTGCCACCATGCATCGTTATAGAGTGGTTCAGTCGTGATGTAATTTTGTAGGCAAACCCAGAAGTTCGTGTCATATGGGCTCCCTCGGCGTCGAGCATCTGGGATTTTTCGATGGGTTTCTGGATTATTGCTAAAAAATAACATCTTCGTCCAATAAAAGTTTATGAAACATACACGTTTTGCTCATTAAGATAATCTTCATAAATTGATAATATAAGAATCATATCTGGTTCGTTAATCTAACTGACAAAAGTAAAAAAGCTAACAGCATGCTATACTGTGAACTACAACATGGTCAACTAAATTCAACGTCATCACCCGCGGATAAAACTGAAGGGCAGGCTCACTTGCCACACTTCAGACAATTAAGTATAGTCTTCCTGACAAACGCTGTAGTCCTTGTTAGCTGTCTTTTAGCAACCGCCATTATTAAGACATGGAAAGATACACAATTCAACGTGGGGCACGTTTCAGATGTATTTTATGTTGTAGGATAAAACATTAAACTCTCTTGTGCTTGTGTTCACCGCAGACCTTATTTCAGTCATTTAACCGAAAACCCATTCAAAAATTCCGTAGACTTTCAGACTAGGGAACTGGAAGTGCTAAAATGCTAACTCACTTGCGCTTTTTAGGACTTATTCCTGCACAACTCGATACACCAGGAATGAAAGCACCCAACATATACCCAGGCTGCAGCACACACAAGATGCTTTAGACACAGAGTATGTGGAATCAGCAGGTTAGTCTTAACATCATCAGAAAAGATAAATCATACAAGAATCCACTCCACTGCATGTGCCAATAGAGGCATGAGCTATTCAGACCAAATTAGTTTTTGTCAAGTTTGTAAACATGTCCATTTCTGCAGCCTTTCTTTAATGGATGGTGAACGCTACCTCTGGGGTTTTTGTAGGTGGCCTTTGTGTCGACACTCAAGGAACTGAAGGTTTTTTAGCTTCTGCATTGGCCTTATTTTCCAACCACGGAGGTTGCCGCTTGTTTAATGCAGAGGGTTGTGTTATCATACTGTGGGGAAGTTTTAAGACATGGAAAAAAAAACAATGAATAGCAGATCAAGTTTCAGAATCTTAAAAACTGAGCCGTGATCTTTGCTCTGAGATGTTGTAGGCATGTTTGTTAATGCACCAAAATGCACCAACCCACCTATTTGGAATAGGAAGAAGCACCTGTGGAAAAAAGGCAAGAAAACTGACTGTATGTTCAAACTAGGAGTAACTATCAAGTTGGTGAACTGAACATGCTAACGTATGTTAGCCCAGAAAACGTTAACCCAAAATAGATGAAAAACATTGATCTCCTTAGCTCAATTGAACTTAGTTTTCAGTCTTTCACAGCTACTTTAGTGTTTAGAAACTAGTTTCTGCTCTACAAACAGTAAATATCCACTGCATCTGAACTTGCACAACTCCTTTTTTGCATCACCACATTAGCTCACCTCCTCAGTCATCACACTAAGTCTGCATGGGAGTGCCTCATGCAATCATGGATCTCACAAAAATAACCTCATATCCGTTTTAATCCTCAGAAAGGTCCCCTTTCCAGGCTGGTATGGGCGTATATGGCATTTAAGACTGTGTGAGGATATGATTAGACGACAGTTTTTACTGCCTACAGGGTGTAGCTGAAACACTAAACTGTGCAGGAGAGAGGAAAGAAAAAGAAAGTTTTATTCCTGCCTTTCTGCTTCTCGCTGCTGCTTTGTTGCGTTTGGAGGATCCTTTTTCACAACGAAGCTGCCTTTGAGACAAGGAAGAAACTCTTTTGACATTTTCCTTTTTGATCAAATTTGATCAACTTTAATTGAAAGAGCGATTAAGCATGTTTAGTGCTTTCTCTGCTATCTCAAGTATATCTAATGAATGATGGAGTGAATGAATGAATGAATAAAGGCAAGTCAATACAGCTCATGTGAAGGGTGTAGCATCACAAGACGTATAAGACATCAAACGTGTTCCAGGTCCTCAAGCAGGAGGATTTACATGGTTGCTAAGAGGAGGCCGATCAAGCCTCTTTACTGAAATACATGTTCGTGTTGTTCTGTATTGTAGGGGATGCTTTTAAGGAGCATTATTCCCGAGAACTTCAAAGCCTGCAGAGAGCACTCTCCTCTTGGAGTGTGCAGCAGCTTGAAAATGTACTTATATTTTCCAAATGGACAGGAAAGAACCTTGCTGGTATTGAGGTGATGCTAATGCAGTGTGGCGCTAGTTTTTCAGAGTAATGGGAGAAAATACAGCCTGTATTAATCTTTTACAGGCTTTGGTTTGTATTAACTTTAATTTCCAAGACTTTTAATTACAAGAGGACAGTGTTACTCTTATTTTGCTGTGTCTATATGGAATTTTACGGGTACAAAATACAGCAGCGCCAACAATGCCAACAGGTCCTCCTGGACTTCTCTTTTTTTACTATGTACTGCTCTGTGACTGCCGTAATTGTCAACAAAGCCTGACTCCGACTTTTCCACATGCTGCACCCAGGCTTTTGGTTTTATTGATCCAGTTATCGCTCACAGGGTCGCCGTCTTCATCCGTCTGTGTTTTCTCAGCTGAGGATGTGCTGCTCAGCTCCTTGGAGGCCTGAAGATTCTTTCCTGTGATGTAAACCCCCTCGCCCCAGCGAGAGCCTGTTGACTTTATTTAATATGTCCGCCAGGTTTTTATGAGCATTACGCAAATGCAATGGTTTGCATTATGCGTGAACCATACATTCCGCGAAGGCATGCATGGCCACAGACAGCTGGAAGTAACTCGAGCCGCTCGGTCACTTATCAGCGCTGGCATCCCTGCCATTTCCCATAGCCATCTTCAGGCCAGAAGAATCCAGCCATTGTTTGTGTCTCTGTGGGCCCTGTGTTAACTCAGCACGGCCCCGCTGATTGTTGCAGAGATATTAAAGAAAATGGTAGATTTGTCTTTGTCCGTATAGCCCTGTCTTGTGACATCCAAGCTCTGTGGTCATGTGTGTTTTTGTGTGCCTTTAAAGGGGGTTCTTGATGCGGTTGTAGAAGCAGCTGCACCTGCTCTGTGTGTCAACAACAGGGCCTGGAGCAGACACTCAAGAAGAGAGGTGGCTTTCACACCACTGGCTTCAGTGAAGCTGCTTACTTTCCAAAGACAACAATGACCACGCTGCTCTCGGCCTCTATAGGCTTGGCGCCTGGTCTGTGTGGCCTCCAGATTATCTCCTCTGCATACAAGCTTATTGGACTTCCTCATGTCCCCTTGTTTTTGTCTCTAAAGTTTCCAGGATGCTTTTTGACTGTCTGTTTTACACATAGAGACAGGATCCCCCGTGGGGGTTGTTAAGAGGTTACAGGGGGGTAGTAAAGAGGTCAGGGAGAAACTGTCAGTCTATTTCCTTTCTCTGGCCTTGGGAACTTGCACCACAAGTCCTTTGCATATTTTTAGCGTCCTTGCATGGCTTTTGTCTGTGTGTATTCACAGGAGATGATAAAGTTATTCCCAGTCCATGAGGGCTTTTCTTTCTCACATTAATAAGTCATTATATGGGGGGGTTCTTTTTGGTCACCCTCCTTTTTTACCATCTATAGAATGGCCATGTCCAGCAGCACACAATCTGGAAACCATCATCTTTATGTGCTGCTGCGTAAATCTTTCTAGCATAGAATAACTACTGGTAGTTGCCTCATACTTGAGTGTGTGCAGCTGGTAGTGTATGGACATTCGCAGGAGGAGGGGCTGCTGAGGAGGGGAAAAAGCTTGCATCTGTGTTTCTACCATAGACTGCATATCAAGATGGACAGAGCAAGCAGAAACCTCCGGTGTCCAAAAATGAAACCAATGTGGACATTCAAAAAAAGCTGTTTGCTAATCCTTTATGGGGTAAAGAACCATGTATGGTCACGTCCTTCGCGGCCTCCCCCTAACTCTCATGATACAGTAGTACCAGAATGACTTTTCTCAGCCAGTCACAGCAAGAGAGCTCACCTTCCAATCAATCAGCAGTTACCCAGAAACTTCCTGTTTCCTCCAGAACTGGAAAAATGCAGTTTTTCATCTCTTTTGGTCCCAAACAAATGGCCCTAAAATCATAACTGACCATGATAAGGTGATGAAACTCATACATAATAAAGGTGAATAGGTTAGGATGGGTTTTGGTTGTGTAGGATTTCTAGCAATTAATAAAATTTTAGTGTGAAAAATGGAGGAACCATATTTGGACATACGCTCGTTAAGGGGTGTAAAATATTGTCTTTGTTAAAACATAGGGCCAGTTCATCCATCAATCATACTAAGGGTAATTTCTTGACAAATAACTATTTATAATATAGGATAATAGTCCTCTATAGTGCAGTTGGAAGTTACCACAGGTTTGTAAAAAACAAAATCGTGATCCAGTGGTAAGTTTTACTAATTTATAGAAGATTTCAAGGCATAAATAATAAAATAGGTGTGATTTTTGGTCATTTTTATAACTTTGTAAAAGTTTTATTATACTAACATGGTTTGAATTGGGTTTTTATTTTTACAGTGGTATTTATCTCTGCTTAAATTAGTTAATGCAATTAATTGTGATGTTTCTTACGTTTTCTGGTGGAATTATAAAGAAGAATAAGAGGTATAAATAGAGGAATATATGTTATTTTAATCAGTTTTACAACATTGTAACATTTTTATTCAACTTAAATGGCATAAATCAAATCTTATTGTTATTGTGAGCCTGGGTCTGCTAAAATTTCCATACTTAATGAATATTTTTGATTATTATGGGTTTTTTATTGGAATTAAAAGATAAAACTGGTATCATAATTATACAGTATTCTGAAGCCAGTCAAGTCAGGACCTAAAGGCAACTTCACCATGTCTTTAGAAATTAATATTTTGTATTTGAATTACTGTAAGTAAATACTCAGTAGACTCTATGTTTATTTTTCATTATCAACATTAAATATAATACATTTTATGGATTTTTTTTTTCATTCATAAATAGGCAAGGAACCATATATGGATGCTACGCTCACCTTGATTTTCAACATAATAATGGGGCTGTCCACCAATAATATTCTAGGGCTAAAATTTTTCTTTTCCAAATATTTCAGTGGTCCTATTGCAAGTGTCCTAGAGGCTGGCTACAGAGGCATGAATTACTTCAAGTTTTAACCACTATTGTTGGCTTTTGGTGCAAACATAAAGATGATAGTTCAGGACAGAAAAACCCTGCATGCATCCCTCAAAATTATGTCACGTTTTCCAAAGGGGTCTGGCAACAGACCGTACTTCTCTGACAGCCACTCGCACTGTTCTTTCAGAACAGAAATGCGTGCTTTGTAAGAAGTAAAGATGTGAATTCAAAGATGCTAATAGACACTAATAGATGCTTGCATATGCCACGAATTGCTCGCAAATGAGGCAAGTTTGCGTCATGTTTAATGCACCACTCAGGCCAATCAGGATGGAGATCCTCCACTGACATATATAATGTCAACAAATATCAAGTTTCCTAAACTAATGATTTTAGGAATTTCTCAGTCATTTATGCCAAGTGTTAAACACCAGTTGTTGAACCTGTACTTCCATCTTTATATCAGCACCACACACCCATAAGAGCGGTTAAAGCTGGAGTAGTTCGCACACTTTAACGTGAATTTTTAGACACAAGGAGTCATGAGGATACTCAGATGGCATGTGAAGAGAAGAAGTTGTTTACCTTTTTTGATGTGGGTTGAAACTATACAATTCACATAATGAGAGAAGATTTTTTTATGAGAGCTTAATCAAACAGTTTATTGTTTATCAAATTTATTTGTATCTGGGAGAATGTACAAAAATAGCATCATCCTAAAGAGGAGAAAAGATGCTTTTTTCCAGATTTAGCTTACTAGCTCATTTCCATCTGCAGTGGTTGGTCAGATAAACAGCAACAGAACAAACCAGTCATCTGCATGCATTTGCACACACACAGAGCTAGAATCACCCACTCCAAAGGAGGAGAGCAAAACACAGATATTAAAACATTATGTAGATGTTTATCATGGCTGTAAAACAGTGTTTTAGATGTGAAATTAATGCTGACAAGACCAGACTGGTTCTTTAAATCCAGTGTTTGACTTGTCAAGAGAAAATGTCTGTGCAAAATTTCAGATCGGTCGGGAGTCATTTATGCTTTAATGGCTTCAAAAGGAAAAGCAGGCGGAGCCACGTTCAAGGATACTACAATCTCCGCTCGAGGCAGGCCTTGGAGCTCTGCTCAGGTGCTCAGAGCAAAGATGGACAAAGCTCTTCCCAGGTGGAGGATTATTTTATATGTGCTCAGTGGACATCTGAGGACTAGACTGTCAGGGGTGTCAAACTGAATCACAGCATGGGCCGGATTCTTGAATCAGGTCTAACCTAGAGCCTAACAGGGCCGACATTTAATCATAAAACTGTCAACCTCATTTTCACCAGTAATAGAATAGGGGGAAAAAAAACACTGATAATAAATCATTTTGAAATGTGAAAAAGTCAAAACAGTAAGTTTAAAGCTCAAGAAAAGAATTTTCAAAAGTGAGATAAAAGGTCAAAACACAAAATAAAAATGGAAAAATTGTGTTTTAAAAGGCTAAAGTATAATTCATGAGTTTTGAAAGTCAAAATGTGAGATAAAATTTGAAATCATGAGTTTAAAAGTCAAAATATGAGTTAAAATTTTAAATTGTGAGGCTAATGGGTAAAAAAATAGGATAACACAGCTAAAGTTAGGGATTGAAATGGTCAAAATATGAAGAAAATATGAAATAATGAGTTAAAAAGATCAAAATATGACTTAAAATTTGAAACTGTAAATCTAAATGTCAACATGATATAAAATGTAAAAAATATGAATTGAAAAGGTCGAAGTATGTAATAAAAAGTCAAAATCATAAACACGAGTCATAATTTTGAGATGCCAAATTGAAAATATGAAATGAAAACACAAATTTTCCTTTCCAACATTCCTGTTTTTTCATCTCTTGAATTTGAGTCTTCACTTTTTCAGATTTTGATGACTTTAAGAAGGATATTTTAAATCATCAAGGTTAAGTTTCCATTTTTATACTGGAGAAAATCTGCAGACCTCATACTGGAGGGCCACTTATAATGGAAATATTCTATGATCCTGCGGGCCGGATATTACTGTACCACAGGCCAGATTTGGCCCCTGGGCCTTGAGTTTGACACCCCTGCTGTAGAAGCTTAGCATTTTTACAAATATTACAATGATGATGTGGTTATTTTCAGGACTTGTTTGTGGAGTGATCTGATGGGTGTCAGTAAGTCTAGACCATTTGGTTTGTATTACATATTGTTCCGTAATAAACGTAAAAAAAGATGACAGCATTCAAGTTTTAGAGGCTTTGAATTGAGACTGAGTGAGCTCTCGTTTCAAAGCAGATCAGTACTACATTTGCTACACTGACTGAATTTGCCGGTGCAACTGAAAAACTGCATTTGCATGTTTTGTTATGCATGAACTGAACCATGATGATAAGAAACATCAGAACTAGAGGGGTTTTTAGTGACATGATAGAAGAGCAGTGTTTATGGGGATAAAGAGGGGGCAAGCAATGAAAATCCAAGAAATAGAGGCATGATACGAGTCAGATATTGAACCAAAGGGCCAAACTTAGCTACTTATCTTTGTTTTAACATTGCAGGAGATGTAAGATTAGCGTTAGCGCTCCAAAACCTGCTGGGCAGTGGAGTTCATTTACCTGGATGGTGCCATCGCTCAGATAATATTGTTTACAGACATGTCTTACCTGCTGCACCACATTTCTTCTCATGCTATCATCAGTGCATCAACACCTCTGAATGCAGCTCGGTGTGCGGTTGTAAAAAAGGCTCTTCTGTATGTGTATTAAATAACTGCTGCCATTTTTAAACCACTGTACACGCTGCTTTATAGAGCTCATATCATCGTAGAACCATTTGGGTTAGTCATTCTTACAGTTCTGGCGAAAGTCACTATTTGCGTTGTCTCTCAAGCGCCTCGGCTTCATACAGTAGGTGCTGTTTGCACTGTGAGTCTTCTGAAATAGCCCACGGTGAGAAAAGAGACTCGAGCTCTGAGAAAAGGAGCTACTGTAGAAGTCCTTCGAGACCTTGAAGACATTACACAAACACAAAAAGTGTTTAACCACATTAGAATGATCTCAGCCGATCTTGTTTTTTATCACAATTATCACCGCTTAATGGAAAAGAGCGTGCCAATAAAAATAAGTCATTTCTGTTTTGCTTCGGCCCACCTCTCCAAACCGTGCAGCTGTGGAAAACAAACAGAGCACTGCAGCTGGGCTCCTCAAGACAGCGAAAAGGGAATTTTAATCCCCTTTTTTTACTTTGGCACTTGTCAGATTTATTTGGACATAAAGGAAGGAAAAGCACCCCACCATCTGAGAAGGATTGGGAAGTGAGAACGCAAATTACGCCAGAACCCCGGTTGCAGCGCGGAAACCCAACAGGCCAGGAAATGAATCCCTGCTAGGTCAGAGTGCTCCGAGCTTAGAGGAGTCTAATTAGCTCAGATAGTGACACATGACTGGGATACCTGCACAACCCGGATCACTCTGCAGAGAGCAGGCTGGATATGCTGCAGTGCAGGTTTTTACACTGATATTATTTACAGTTACAGTTTTATCACCATGAGCCGCACACAAACACTGCAGCCAAGAGCTAACCTGCACGTGTCTCTCATCCATTCCCTGCAGCACGGCCTGGAAACCAACTATCCAGAGAGCCTCCAACCATTTCCAGCTGTCACCTCCCTGCTCCGATCTCTAACTCCTAACCTGATCTGACAGGGCAAGAAGAGGTGAGGGTCACGCCTGGAGGAAGATTCATGACATGTAACTCAAACTATGAGCATTATATTCATAATTGCCTGTGGTTGAAAAGTGAAGACGGCCAAGTGCTGCACCTATTGTCGCTCATGTTACCATCATTTACTTCTCATGTTTCATCAGACACGACAAGGCCTCATACAGACAATAACAAGGCCAAGAACAATGAGAAACCACACTAATGCATCAGGGGAATGTAACAAGTTCATTTACTCAAGAGCTCTACTGAAGTACAAATCAGAGATATGTTTTGGGTGCACAATGGTCAACTAATAATGGTTTAAATATATCTAAAGTTGCCTTGACTTGACTGTCCTTTCATATTTTTAATCCATCATACTTATGGGTAACACTTATTACTGCTTTCCATGGCATGTATATAAATGTTTTTGCTACCTATCAGTTTTTACAATTAACATTTCAAGTACAAAAAGTAATAAACTTGTAACACATGGCACATTGTAACAAAATAGCAAACAACATAAAACAAGGTTTAGAGTTTGCAGTAAGATGCTGTCTCCACTGGATTCATCCAAAAATGTGTGATACTGCAGAAATGATGGGGGCTTTTATCCATAGGAATAACCTCTTCGCAGATGATACTGTGCTTTATCTATCACAATCACTAACGACCTCCTCATGGCAGCTGACTCTGGACTGTAAACAATTCTCATCCTTCAGCCTTTGACACCATTTCCCATCACATTTTCCCCGACAGACTGGGCTCCACTGGAATCACAAACACATCCCCACACTGGTTGAAACCATACTTCTCTGGCCGCACTCAGTTCATACAACTCATACCATTAAAATCCCATCCCCTTTCCAGTCTCTACTGGCATTCCCCAGGGTTCTGTCCTGGGGCCCTTACTGTTTATTATCTATATACTTCCTCTTGGTCAAATATTCTCTAAATTCAACATCAAATTCCATTGCTACGCAGATGACACCCAGCTCTACCTATCCACTGAGAGACTGTCCACACAGAGACTAGTTTAAGAGTATCAGCAAATGTTATTTATTGTATCTGCGTTTCATCCATGCAGAACAGGCACTACTTTTTGAAAGCGGTTCTCAGAGTGAACAAATGTGTATATGCCACCCCTTGAGTCTCCTTGTATACAACCATCTGATATGATCATGTCATAGCCCACTTAACCTGCAGATGCTAACCCCGCCACCAACAACAACAATGGAAAAAAGTGAAGGGGTCTGAATACTTTCTGAATGACTAACTAAACTAAAAACAGCAGCGTTACAAATCTAGTCAAGATAAGCATTTGAAATATGGATTTAACTATATCTTGAAAGTTATTGCTTTTGTTATAGTGTAATGTTAATGTAATAAAATATGTCACTGTTATTGTACAATAAATGATTAAAAAATACAAGTTATTGATATATTAAGGAAAAAAGAGCAACATAACCATTTATTTGGAGTTGTGTTGCTAACCATGTGATAAGCACAATCCTGAAAATATTTTTTTAACAGTACTTTCCCAACTTTTAAAAGATATCTTGCCCTTTAGCTGATATTGTTCCACTTCTTTCAACAGCTAATGATAAATTGTTTCTGAGAATCCACACTGGAAAAAAGTCCACTGAATTCCAATTTGAGATGATCTTTTAGTTCACACAGTTTGTTTTAAATGCATTTGTGACCCTTCTTAAAATTAGTGCTGTCAAACGATTAAAATTATAATCAGATTAATAACAGGGTTGCTGTGGATTAATTTCGATTAATCATGATTGAATTATCATTCATTTTTAATCTATATTAATCGCATTTCATTTTGCATAAGCAAACAGACTCAAGAAAGAAGAGAATATATATGCCAGGGCTATTCAATTACAAATTCACGTTAATGTGGTATTTTAAGCTGGAAGTGCTTCGGTGAAAAGAAAACTCCTTCCTGTAGAATGTGCATAATATTTATGTCGGTCGACTGTTCCATCTTGTTTTTTTTTGTTGTTTTTTTTTGTTTGTTTTTTTTTTGTTGTTTTTTTGTACTCAAATTTCCCATCGAGAGGGCCGATGTGCTGTTTAGCGTCTTCCGTATCGAGTTGGTTGGTCACATCCGGATCAATGGTCCATTTGTGCATGCGTGGCAGCATGCTCAACGGTAACCCCACTTGGACAAACTGCCTGAAATGCGTTGCCAGAGACGGGATGGGATTTTGGGTCATTCTGCATTGTAGATGGGTTAATTGCGTTAGAATTTTTAATCAGATTAATCATGATGATGGATTAATCCGCACGAGTCAATTTTGGCAGCCCTACTTAAAATATAATTTCAATATTTGTGTGACTGATTAATTTGTTTACAGCGCTTGAAAGATAAATGATAAAATATATGCATGGTTGTATGTTTACCCAAAATATGTTTATTTCACTCTTATTTTAGGAACAATTTTGTCAGGTTTAATGTAAGCACACTGAAGATTGTCTTACTAATGCTCTTAAACTATATGCAGACCATAAAATTAACTTTGTAATGAAATTAATAATTCTGCTGGCTTTTAAAACTCTTTGTATGACTCATTTTTGTAGATTTTACCAACTGGTCTATACCAGGGGTTCTCTAGGTGTGCTTTGGGGATTTATATGACCATGCATTATTACTACAACTACACAGCAACTAAAGATTCTGTAACCCATGTCCTCATCAAGGTTATTATAGTTTTGGATTTTTCATTAGTTTCTAGTTTTATTTCATTTTCACTTTCTGTGTTCGATTTCAGTTTAGTTTTTATTAGTTTTCACTGCTGGTTTGTTAGTTTAGTATAGTTTTTATTTTGCAAAAATGCTTAGTTTTAGTTTAGATTTTATTCATTTCAGTGTTAGTTTTAGTTTTTTATGGATAGATGTCGGGGCTGAGTGAGCATCATACATTTTTAAAAACATATTTAAAAAGGCTACTCTTCACTTATCATTTATTCATTTAATAATTTTGTCTGAATACAACTCCAGACTTAAAACTACCACTATGTGAAGTCTTAACCAATCAGATCAGACAATTTTACACTCCCCAGACTTGGGTGTCGGTGCCAGTCAGTATGGTTGTGTCAAAGACTAAATATGTTTTTTTCTCCATTTTTATTTTTATTTTAGTTAGTTTGTAAGCGCACTATACATTTTTAGTTAGTTTTAGTTTGAGTTAACGAAATTGATTTTTTAATTTTAGTTTTAGTTATTTAGTTAGTTTTAGTTAACTGTAACAACCTTCTTCCTTACTGCATGCAGGCATCAGACATCACATTGCATCATGCAGCTTTGCATGCTCACTGTCCACCTGTTATCTGTTTAATATGCCATTCTCTGCCCTATACATTGACTGTTTTTATGTGGAAAATATGACATCTCATGCTTTTACTTTGAAAGTGGAGAACTGGAGGTGTGGTGCCTATTGTCTCCGTGCTAGCACAAGTCAGACCATAAGATCTCATAAATGTGTATGAATAGTATTCATGCATCACACTCACCACTTTGTAAAACAAGCTAACAAGTTTGGTGAGTGAGAAAAGTTGAAGAAAATTAAGAATATCCTCTGTTAGGACACTCCTGGTACCTTGTCATCCTCTGTGCAACCTATTTGTTACTTGTCCATCTCAATACAAGTGGCAGAGAGGAAAATAAGAATAGGGTGACAGTGGAAAACCTTGTGCCATTGAGCTGCATTACACTCCGTCACTCTGTAACTAAAATGATTTGTAGTTGCAACACGTATTTAAGAGGCTATTTTGCAAGGACATGAATATGGTGTGCCTTTAGACTTTGGCTTGATTTTTGGTGTGCCTTGGGCAACCACTAAAAACCACTGGTTTATACTAAACTATAGCTACATATAGCTCCAAGCTAATTGCTACACCGGTGACAGCCATTGCCACTGGGATCCAGTACAACTAAACCTCACCTGTAGCTACCACCTCCTTCTCCTCAAATGCAGATTGGTTTGGCCGGTTCTCAGACCTGGCACAATCATTTCAGATTACAGCTTAGCAAGATAAATCTGCCTGGTGACAGACATGGAATCTGGCCAATCCATGTGCTTTGCAAGGTTAAGACATAGAAGGATAGTGAAGAAAGGACTGGTTTTTCTTATTTCCTGTTTTGCAGGAATGGCCATTTATCAGCATGAGGTACCAGAGGAAAATCTGGTAGATTTTCCAGATAACCAAATATATGTACAAAAACACTGAAAATGGGTGTTTCATGATATTTCCCCTTTAAAGTAAGCTTTTGAATACAGGACATCATTTTTAGTTACTACATTTAATTGGTAGAGAGAAAGTTACCTTTCCATGTTTCAGCTTGATCCAGTATTGTAATATGCAATTAAAATTTTGGAAACAATCTTGATGTCAATATAACAGGTGAATCTGTGGACCTGTAGATGTATAAGGCTGTATCCTCCTTGCCCACTATGTCAACTGTGATGTAAAACACAAATGAAAGTAAACTTTACCAGTCCAGAGACTGTTGCAGACCTAAAGGATCCCACATTTGTTGTTGCTGTCAAGGTGCTGTGGACACATCCATTAGTGTTAAGCGGATAAACTGTAATGCAACAACATCTGGAATATTGTTCAAAGCTGGGGTTAGCCTAGCTCCATAAAAAAGATGAATGTGTCCCCATGAATGTCCAGAGAATAGCATGTCTCCTCATTCCTTTCCTGCAGCACACTGAGGCTCTGGACAGGCTGCAGGCCCTGAAGCTCTTTCACTCAAATGCAATAAAGAAAGAAGACAGCAGCTCAAAAGCCTTCAAAATATCAACATCATAGGACATATTGGTCTCAACAACTTCAACAGAATTGTTTCAGCACCAGAGAAGTGAGAGAACTTTCCATTATGGCAGATTCTGTTTATCATAAACATCTGCTGCTATGAGGCGTAATGGGGCTGCAGAAACAGCATTTATATAGCCATTTTATGTGCTGCGCTATTTAAAAGGTCACTGTAATCAATGGCATGTATCTGCTGCATCATCTCAGACAGCGTTCAAGCTCCGTCTGTGGTGTAAACAGTGCAATACAACCGCTCTCTTCTTGGCTGATTTCTTCTGTAATGATGATCTTTACCTTGCGTTAGCTGCTTAGATTTAATTTCCTGTTTTTTCATGGGAAAGTCTGCAAAGTCTGAATTAAAGAAATGCAAAGTATGTAAGAAAGAGACAGAGCTCTACACACACGGGCTAATGGCAATCAGGATGTTTTATGAAAAAGTGAGTTGGAGCATTGTCCTGATTTCATTTCCTGAATAATGATTGAATGAAAGAAAAGAAAAGAGAAGAAAAGCATTTAAGGTTTTGTTTTTTAAGTGGTGCGTGCGTAGAAAGAAGGGAGGGGGTTTTAGCTCTCTATCATCCCTCACTATCCAACCTCTTACCTCCCCTTTTCGGGCCTTTAGGAGCATCCTGTGACCCCTGACTTCTCGGACAATAGAGGCCAGGACGTTTCCCAGTGAGCGGCGATGGAGCCAACAACAGGAACATGAGGGGTGCTCCTGGGAAACAAACTGTTTATTGTGCAGCAGGATGGACAGCCCCCCCATGTCTCAGTCACTTACTTTCACACACAATCACATACACACACTGCACACCTCTGCAGAGTTAGATCCTGCCCAACAACAGGTGGCTGTGACCAGAACTTGAGGACAGTTGCATACTCGGCTTTCTTCACTTTCCTCTGAGTCAGAAAAGAAAGTCATACACTGTGGCTTTTCTGGTTCTATAATTGTTTATATGAAGTACTCATTCCTAGCCTGCTTCTTCCTCCTTCTTTTCTGCTCTGTCCCGGATGATATATTTAGTCAGACTCTATTTGATAACAGTACCACTCCGTTTGTTGGTGCTGCCACTGCCTGTCTGTCTGCTTCAGAGGAAATCCCTCCTTTGTCTCTCAAGGAAGCTCAGCAAACTGGGAAAACCTGAAGTTGTCATCAGAACTCAAACAGCTGGAACACATTTGGTTAAGAAGAGTCACCGCTAAAATGTATTAGTCAACACTCCAGACTAGTTATTACCTCGGCTCTCTGGAGTCTACTCATTGCAAGAGCAGCACAGTAAAACGGTTTGCAGAGCTGTCAATCAGCGTGCCAGAACTGTGGTGCAACACAGAGACACACAGGGGGCCCGGGGGATCGCTCTTTAAGTGCTTAACCCTGGAGGATTACTGCTTCTTTATGACTATGTGTGGTTTGTGCCTGCGCTCCACATGATGCACATCTGATGAGGGCGGATCAGAGGTGAAAGGCACGGGACGGGATCTGAGCTCATTCTTTCTGCTCTCTGGGGAGGCATTAGATAATTAGAGAAGAATTAAAAAGAAAAACATAAATCATTTAAAAGATGATGAATCCATAACTCATGTTTGCTCATTTTGTAACATCAGTGAGGCTGATATCATTTTAGTCCTAATGCAGAAATGAAAACACATATGAAAGACATCTGTGAAGTTTGTCAGATTACTTTTCATTTTGGTACTTTTCAGTCAAGGGGTGTGTAATTTATCACACAGAATTAACACATTGCAAAAGTTTTTATTTAGAGCTGTATTGAATTCTGCAGTGGTTACATGTTTATATCGGCCAATCCAGAAGTTAGCATCACATGGCTCCATCAGAAAGATGAGGGGTTTTCTTCTGGGTTCTCTCTGAAAATGAGCTCTGTGGTGAAACTAAGTTTTCGACACTTAAACTGCTTGTTCATCTAAATGCTCTTCAAAAATGAAAACTGCTTTACTTTCTACATTTTGGCAGCCAACACATAAATCTAACAGTGTCCCAGATCACATATTTTTCTACTACATGCTAAACATTTGAGTGCAGAAGTGCACACTAAGTGGTATCCTCAAATGCAGTATACTACTAGCACACTCAAAAACGTCCAAGAGTCTAGTGGAACAATGGACACCCTCAGTGAACGCCATATTGTTGACGTAATGGATGTTATACCGTTAGAAAGCTAGCATAGATATCAATATGTAGGTGCTTCGTTCAGATTTCAATCACTTTGTTTCTCATCTGTTCTTGAATGTCTTTGGATCGTGGCATGATGCGTGTCTTTTTGAGATCTTGTAGCCTTCTTCACTTTGTCTGACAGCTTCCATTTAAGTGATTTTTTGATTCAACAATTCTTGTGGTAATCAGGACTGGGTGTGGCCAGTGAAAATGAACTCAGCTTTCCAAGAACTGTGCAAGAACATGATTTATCAAGGGGAGGGGAATTACTTTTTCACACAGGGCAAGATAGGTTTGAGTTTTTTCCCTTAATAAATAAAATCATCATTTAGAAACTATGTTTCCTTTGTGAAATATTAAAATTGTTTGATGATCCAAAACATTTAAGTGCTATAAATATGCAAAAAAAAATCAGGAATCAAAAAGTGGGCATAACTTCTTTACGGCACTGTATACGTATATAGATAGCTCAGTGGGTTACAACACTGACTTTGGTGCAGAGGTTCGAATCCCAGCAGGTGAAAATCCAGGTGGACCCTTGGACAAGGTCCTTAATGCTGTAAGCCATACCTCAGGATGAGCGAATCGACTAGTGATAGAGCCATACCAGCCAGGACATCGCCTGGGTCAACAAGGTCCCCGAACCAGGGCAGATGTGTGAGGTACAATATGCCTCATCCAAGGTACAAAGATGCTACGGCAAGGGGGAGCAATGCAATGTGGTTTAATGTGGTTTAAAATGAGCATGGATTGTTTGTGCAACAACTCCCTCTTATTGAACAGCCTTGAACTTGAATACTGTAAGTGTTGATTTTTATGTTTTACCTCATTAAATAATGCTGCTTGTTAAAACAGAGTGGCACGTAAAAAATTTTTGTGGTTGGCAAATATATTTTAACCCAACAGCCACAGAGGCAGGTAGATGAAAACGTTTAATTCCAACCTTGTTCAGGATGATCAGTTGGGGGATTGTGAGACACTAAAGGGGAGGGTCAAAGGATGCAGAAAAAAAACTAAAAAAAAAAAAAAAAAGAGAAATTTAAAATGATGTATATTTCATCTTTTGTAAAGAATATCATTAAATTAATTTTGTGAGATGTGTGCTCATGGGCGTCGGTGTTTTTGTATTTGTAATTAGTGTCATTACTTTATCAAAGCCACTTAATGTCAGGAGGTGTGAGGAAACAATATTATATTTCTAATATTTTATTTATTTTATTAAAATTTATTTAGCCAGGAAAACCTCATTGAGATCAATAATCTCATTTACAAGAGTGTCCAGCTCAAGACATGTGGGGGTTATTGTCTTTTACTTTTTGAATAAGCTATTTAACACATTAACTACTGTGAAGGAAATAATAAATTTAATTGAACCATAGTAAAATATTGCTCGTTAATATGGGGAAATTGTTGTTCAAAAATACATTAAAATTCATAGATTTCTATAAAACAATGCAACATTTTTCATTTGCTGGCTGGCCAGCTAAGGGGGGCCCTGTGTAAATTTCTTCCTGGGGGCCCAAAATCCCCAGCTACGCCCCTGTGTGTGCTTAAATGCAAATAATTTGTACCAAACCTCCTTAAAATGTAATTTTGTACACCATGCTTGTGCAACATCTTATGTTTTAACTACCTGCAGGGATGGTGGGGGTCACCGGTGTCTGGCGCTTTTATTTTGGAAGCTGAAAAGTTTTGAACCCCTGATGTAAGACATCCAAAATCTAAACGTGTTATCAAGTCACAGTTCGCCTTTGTGCAAAGTTTGAAGGAAACCCCTCAAAGCATTCTTGAGATATCACGCGTACAACCTGATAACACAATGTTGCAGATACTGCCAAAATAGAGGCATAAAGATATGTAAACTTTTACTTTGGTATATTGCCTCTGATAATCTTAGTTAATACAAATCCAATATGAAGCGATTAAGTGTTTTGATTTTTTTTTTTAAATATACAGAAAATACAGCTTATAATAGATGGAAAAATCTTGCTTTTCCTCCGGTGACTCTAACAAAGAAGTTCATTCTTCCTACTTTTCATTTATGTGTACTTTTACTCTCAATACTGAGGTGTAATTAACATCAGATAAATACTTTAGTACAGTGAAGGTGGCATACTTACAGACTTTTATACAGCGGACTTCCATTTCTACTGAAGTCATTTTCCAGTACATTCTTTACTTTTATTCAAATACAGCTCATACGTCGTCCACTCCTAACAGAGAACCTCTCAGGCTGTCACTCTAAATGGTTTTGCTCTCTAAATGAAGTATTATTTTTGTGCTGGGACCCCTGCTTGCAAATGAGACATCCCGTAAGCAGCCATGCAATTAGGCCAATAAAACCTGCAGAGCTCTCTACAGCCATAGTTAAAGCTCATAATACCATTTAATAGGCACATCCTTCGAGCAATAAATGTTTATATGATTACATCATTCAAACCTGTAAGCCAAAATAAAAAAATGCAGTCGTGTACCAGCTTGTTTAAATGTCCAAACCACAAGAAGGAGACAAGAGGAAGCCTGAGAAAATCTGGTAATTCACTTTTAGTTATTGATCTGAGGTTTTAAAACTTGCTCAAACTGATACACACAGAAGCAAAGGAAAATTTGGAGAGATTTTTTAGGTCAAAGGCCACCTTAACACTGACAAACAAAATCAAATCACAGCTAAGGAAATGAGCCATGAAACAGTGATTGCTCCGTGCATAAAGACCATTTTTTCCACTTGCTCAGCTCAAGAATTATTTGATTGTGCAGAGTGCTGACTTCACTGCAAACATGAGCACTGCTTGCACATATTGCCTGAGTGTATAATCAAATTAGGACCATTGATACAAAGAGTGAACAAATATCTCTTAGTATGTGGGAACAATGGAGCTTTGTCCCATAAGAGAGCCCTCAGAAAGCTAATACACTGACCTAAGGTAGGAACACCTCTGGGGACTGTGAGCCCGGCCTGTGCTCAGCATTAATTGGTGCTGCTTTTATTGGATAATTCAGACATTAGCGAGCTTCATTTAAGTTAATTTTGAAAATGATAGCAAGCATATGCGCTTTGTCGTGGCAAGACCATGGGAAAAAGTGCCACGGAGGAGGAGGATACTTAAAGCCCGACACAGATTTGACATGATTGTAACAATAATGCTTTCTGTGATACAATAGACTTCTTCTAATGATGATTCATGTGACCAAAAACACACATCACTGGAGTTTGCTGAGTCTGTGGTTTCAAATAACAGCACTAAAGGCTATTTTCCTCATGAGACCAGTCAACTTAGCTTCCACCCCCACCCATATCATCCCATTCGTGACACTTTCACACCTCGGCTCATACATCAATTCAGAACTCAGAGTGTCTGTCCTGTAACAAAAAACTCCACTCCTGGAAATAGGTTGGAAATTCCCCACACAGGTCAGTGATATGTTGCCTTAAAGAAATAAGACATTACTATCTTATTGCTTTGAACGTTTATAAGGTAAAATCATATCTGAAGGGCTCACTGTTGTATTCATCAACTTCAAACCCTACAGACTCTAACAGTAGCGAGAAAGCCAATCTGATTTGAGATTTGAGAGAAAACTACAGTAAGGTGACAGTGGGAGGCTTTGTGAACCCAGGCTTTAAGCCAACAAAGTGTGGGCTTGACTTTGTCTGAAAACCTCATGCTGATAAATGGCCTCTCCAAGTAGACAAACTCAGAACACAAGGCCCCTGCTGCACAAGAGCCAAACTGCTACCTCTGCTGCTGCTGGCTGAATCTGATTACAGGCAGGCCCCGAGGACAGGCAGGTCATTGAGAGCACAGAGATGAGCAAACAATAAGATATTATCTGAAGGAATCTTCAGCTTTCCAAAGGAAAATGGTCCCTCTCAGTGTCACATTGACGATAGGATCCTCAACCTGACACTGAATCAGCCATTTAAGAAGAATGAACACTGGCACCCATTCATACACACTCACTAAAATAATGAGAGCTCTTTTTTCACTCTTGTTTAAGACATATAAAGGGAAGCTCATGAGGCTTTACAAGACAAGGCTGTGCAGAAACCAGAGCATGCAGCTGAGTCAGATGAATATGCCTTTACAATGATTGGGTATTGAATGAACAATAGGATGGTCCTTTTCTTTATTCTTATGTACATCTATATAATACATGTGTTTGCCTTTATTGTACTTTGCTGCTCCATTGTTGAGGTCTTTAGCACTCAATAAATTACTTGCAAACAAGACTTTTATTACCGAATTGATTCTGAGCATGCATAAATCAAACATGATAACACTGAAATGAAAAAGCATTTCCTGTTGATGTTGTACATAATATATTCTGGCCTTGCATGTGGGTCGTGTGTTTTTGCTCTTTTCAAACAGTGACATCTTGTGGACACCTGGCCTCACTAATATTTGGGATGACTGAAGATGTGTTACTCTGTTACAGATTATTTTCCAGGTTTAAATGTGATCAACTTTAAAAAGGAAAAAAAGGGACATAATTAGAGAGATGAAAATAGTAATAGTGATAATGCAGGTATTTGAATATTTGGTAATTAGCTATTGGAAGATTAGTTTATTTAGTACAACGTGATAAAATTTGGTATACATACATACAGTGCCTTTAAAAACAAGGCGCATGTGTCTGCCTAGATCTCACCATCCTCACAAACTGAGTGACCATGCAAGAAGGAGACTAGTGAGAGAGACCACGAAGACACCAATGACTACTCTGAGGGAGTTACAAGCTTCAGCTGCTGAGATGAAAGCGACTCTGCATACAACAACTGCTGCCCAGGTTCTTCACCAGTCAAAGCTTTAAGGGAGAGTGGCAAAGAGAAAGACACTGTTGAAGAAAACTCATTAAATCTCTGGAGTTCCCCAAAAGGCATGTGGGAAACTCCATGATCAAGTGGAAGGAAGTTCTTTGGTCTAGTGACACCAAAATGTTGCTTTTCAGCCATCAGACACATCTGACCGTCAGATATGTTTGGCAGACACCACACACTGCTCATCACCACAAACATACCATCCCCACCGTGAAGCATGGTGGTGGCAGCATCATGCTGTGGGGATGCTTCTTGGCATCCAGCCCTGGAAGGCTTGTAGAGGGTAAAATCAATGGATGAGGCAAAATATAGGAAAATCCTGGAGGACAACCTTATTCAGTCTGCAAGAGAACTACAGCTTGGGAGAATATTTATTTCTATTTTCCAGCAAGACAATCACCTGGAGCATACAGAGAGAGCTACAAAGAAATGCTTTAAAAACAACAAGGTGAATGTTCTGGAGTCAAAGCCTGGACCTCAATCCAATGGAGGAAGAATGGAGTAAAACTGAAATGTCCAGATGTGCAATCCTGACTGAGACCTAACCAAACAGACTCAGTGCTGTGACTGCAGCCAAAGGTGCATCTACTAAATACTAACTTAAAGGGGATGAATATTTGTGCAATGACTTATTTTACATTACGTATTTTTATGTAATTGACATTACTTTGTAGAATTTTGTTTTCACTTTGACATTAAAGAGTTTTTTGGTTGTTTGTATTTTCTGTATTTATATATATTTGGCCATAATTGATTTGCAAAATCAAAAAAAGGGTAAAAATTCAATGGGGATACTTTTTATAGGTACTTAAAGTAGTTATATTATCTTTATGTACAGCTCCAATTCCTTCAATTTTGAGTTGATGAATTCAAGGTTATTATAGTTAAATAAAACTAATAACTAAAGCTACACTGTAAAAATCATTTCAGTGAACTCAAACTAGAATAAAAATTAGACTTTACAAAAAGGCTAAATTCAAACTAAATGAAAACTTCATTGTTTTCATGCAAAACTAGCTTAAATTAAATAAGACCCGGGGGAAATATCATTATTTTTAGAGTTTGACACAAGTATTCTACCTTACAATTTACCCAAGCCCAGGAAGTTTAAATGGCCTTATTTTAATGCTCGTGAATGGTAATTTAAGGTCTTGGGTTGTACTCAACATTCAAATTTGGATAGCCTTGATAAAAAGAGTAGTGGAATGTATTCTATTTGAATATACTTTCAATAACTGTATGTTGTTTACTTTTCCAGTCCCTTTTGTGTCTCACCCTTGACAAGTGTCCCATATTATCAAAAAAACTAAACTTTAAACTTAAGCTAATAAAAAGTAAACTAAAACTTTTTTTCCAAATAAGCGCTAAACTAACAAAGCAATGGGGGAAAAGCTAAAAATGAAAACACAAAGTAAAAACGACATAAAAATGAACTGATGAAAAAATCTTAAACTATTATAACCTTGGTGACTTTATCAGGGAGACCAAAGTAAGACAAGTTCATACTGGACTACAACAATGGCTTCTGCGCTTGTCAGTTCACGTTCTGAAAGAACCAAGTCTCGCGATAATACCAGCAACTGTTTGCCAGGCACGAAGAGGAGTAGGGATGAGTGAGTAGAGAGCAAAATATCGCCATTATTTCACCTTTAGTTATAGAAATATCGCCATTTAACAAAGTGTTTATCGCACAAGTTGTTTAAGTGATTAAAAGCCCCTAGCTTTATAAATACTCGATGTTATTTTAGGATTGTAAGTAGTGTGGGAATTGTAAGTACGCGGCCACAGAAGCCAAATTGTATGTGTAAAGAGCTAACCGTTAGCTGACAGGCTACCTAGCATAGCCATTGATGCAATGGCGTTGAAAAGAATTCAGAAGGTGAGTGTGTATTTCTTTCATGTTGATTACTATACCTTCGTGTGTGTGGGTTTTTCCAGTCTTGGGATGCCCCTTAAAGCTAAAACCCCTACATGCCCCTGTCTTGAGCTCGGCTTTATCTAACTTTGTTGTTTTTGCGCCGCTTTTAAAATAATTGACAGACAAAGACGAGCTAACAACTGGTGGCTCAGTTGGTGCATTGCTACAGTAACGCTAGCTATCAATAACCACTCAAACAAGTTAATTGTTTTGACAGTTTAATGTCGTGTTCTCAATGTGTATGAATCTAAATTTTCTTTTCGACACGTTATGAGTACTTCAGTTTATCTGGCAAGCGTAGAGAGAAGAGCTAAAAAGGAGATTTCGCAGTGCAACGTTAAGCTAACTTTGTGCTTTGATTTGACATTTACGGGGTTTGTTTTAATTTCGTAGCTTGTCAGTTGTCTTTGTGCCTGTGGTTGGTCACTTATATTATGGCTGATGATGTGTCTGGTCGCTGAATGACAGCTGCTTGCTGGTTGCCAAAATTGAACCCTAGTGTCAGTGTTGCCATATATGGAATAGTAAATGGGGCATTGGAGCAGGCCACGGTGTGTATTTATATAACAGAATAGATACGCGTCCTTTCAGGAGATGTTAAATAACGGGCTTAATTTAAATTTAACCATCTGCTGTTTTGTTGTCTTTCCTCAGTGTCAGTACATGTCCAGTACGTAATGTAGCTCTGTTGTTACAATCTCCTTACTGCATCTGCCTTGTCTATTCCTGTTGAATGTCGTCTTTTTATATAGCTGTACGATGCACTCAACATCTGTTGGCTAAACTGGCGAGATGACTACAATGTTACTAAATGCTAAGGAAGTCATCAGTCCTGCAAGCAACATTTATACATGTAGCAAGGCTGTACAGCCAACTTGGCTGCTATGGGGGGATAGTTATTGTAATCCAACTAAAATGTGTAGTTGTACCCATTAAGTCAAGTTAGCCATCTTTACATAAAGCCAGACACAGTGTGGATTAAGTCTTTATAACGTTTTTGTTTTTTGTTTTTTTTAACCAAATGGAAATCATCCATTGCCTTTGCAGCATTGGTCTTGCTTTGGGACTAGAACACTGAGTATTTTCCTGCATCAGTCAATAAAGAGTCCTTGTTAACTTTAGCTAATGTTGCTTGCAATATGTTTCTCCTGAATAAAAGAAATAACAAAGCACCCCTTTCACCACTAAATTGGTGCCAGTTAATCCAAGGATATCTTGTAGCTAGCCTGAGCTTCATGAGAGCCAGCTGTAACAACCAGAAGTCCGTTCGAAAGGTTAAATGTTCTTTTACTTGGCATTAAAGTATTACTTGTTTCCATTAAGTGTGTTTTTTCATATGATAATTCCAGACTTTTGCGATTTGTTTATTGCGAAGGCTCTCATGGCATTAACAATAAAAATTGCGACTCATTGTGCAGCCCTAATTTCAAGGATGTTTCTTGTGTTGCTGTCTTACCTTCAGGAGTTGTCCGACCTGCAGAGGGACCCACCTGCCCAGTGCTCTGCCGGACCGGTGGGAGATGATTGTGAGTAGTTAAAAATTCGCCTCATTATCATCCTTATTAAATCAGTCAAGTGTGTGAATTTACACCACAAGTTTGCATCAGAACTATCAGACGTAATGTACTGTCAATGTTTTTTCCCCAGTGTTTCATTGGCAGGCAACAATAATGGGTCCGGTAAGTGAAACTATCTTAACCCAAATAAAATATGGTTGCATAAAGTGACTAAAACAATGAAGTGGCTGTCTACAGACTTATCTTGTTTCTATTTATAGAGTGACAGTCCGTATCAGAGTGGAGTGTTTTTCCTCACTATCCACTTCCCAACAGATTATCCATTCAAGCCACCCAAGGTGAGTAATAAGGCACATGTTTCATCTTACTCAAACTGGCCATTTATTTCTTTTAATGTGTTAAACATTTTCCACATTTTGCTCTGTTTTTTTAACAGGTGGCATTTACTACAAAAATTTACCACCCAAATATCAACAGCAATGGGAGTATTTGTCTGGACATACTGAGGTCACAGTGGTCACCTGCACTTACTGTATCGAAAGGTAGGGTTTATTAGTCAAGGACTAGACAGATAAGTGTTGACAGTGTTATTTATGAAGGCAATTATGAATGTTGACTCAGCATGTAAAGCACTTGGGCTCATACCCACTTCCATCCTAATGTAAAAGAAGCATTATTAATGTTGTTAGCTATGCAAAGGTTTGACAAGTATAATCACTTTACCTAGAATGGAAAGCATTTAGCTTCAACTATTGGAAGGAGAAATTCCAACAAAAAACTTCCCCAACTACGTAGAACAAATACACATATATGTCACTTAATGCAAAGCTACCAGTTTTCAACTGATAATACATTTTAGAGCAAAATGATCATTTATTACATTTCCATCTCTTTGTGACTTATAATACTTATTTTGGTAATATTGGTGATTACCTTAAAATTGGTCTCTAGGTCTTTTATAACCTCATGTCTTAAATGTACTTCTCTGGTGCTTAAATTTGTTCAAATTTGGGGAAAACAATCATACTAACCTTCAATATGTGTAATAAACCACTTTACTACATTATACAGACCATTTTGGAACCAGATGCTCTTTACTTATATTTACTGAGAATGCTCTTCATTCCTCATTTTTAACAGACAAAGGTGTTTTTTATGACATTAAATAAGCTACAGATGCATTGGTTTGACATTGGTGTTAGCTTATATTGGCCACCTTTACAATCATTGGCCAAATTACGTGGCATAAACAGATATCACTTTTCAGCATTTTATCTGTTGTGTCCAATCAATTTAATGCTGGCATCTGGTATATGCATCTGCTAGGGGTGAGGGAAAAAATCGAAACAGCGTAGTATTGCAAAATTTTGCACAGCAAAATGTTGTATCGTATCTTCCCTGTATCGATTTTTTAAAATAATTAATCACTAATATGAACTGAAGTCTATGATACTGGATAAATAGCATCTGTTGCATTTTTGTTCACTTGATGATACTGTTGCGCCCTTTGTCCAGTGTGGTCAGCAGAGGTGACGTTTATCGACAGGATAAAGTTAGTACAACCAATATGGCAGCACCAGGGAAAGGACACTAGGAATGCAAGCAGGGCCTAAACAACATGGACATGACACATGGGGTTTGTAAGGAGTGCCACATAGAAATAAAATACTGCTGGGGTAAGATAAAAGTGAAGGCCATGCTGATGCTAAATCAGCTACAAAGTTGAAAAAATGGTATAGATAGCAATATATTATGTATGGTATCACAATACTGTATGTATTACAGAATGTTTAAAATAGCATAATAATAACAAATCATGGCCTGAGTATTATAATTATATCATATCGTGGGGCCATTAGTGATTCCCACCCTGTTATCTGCTGGATCAACAAGAATTTTTTTAGAGGGCAGAAAAAGTGACCAGTTTGGCAAACTCTGATCTGTTTTCATGGGGAAATTTGAGTCAAAATAATGACATACTATGAGTATTACACCAAGAGAAGTATTTTAGAGGAAAAATCAGTACTGGCCAATTTTTCTTTTTTCAAATATCGGTATCAGTATTGGCCCTATTTTTTTACAACCAGGGCACCTTTAAAACAGAAAGAAAGAAAAAGAAACAAATAAATGTTCAGAATTCCTTTTCATCCTTTATCACTTCATTTAGATTGTTCAAAGTCCATGTCAGTTTCAGCTTGGGATGTGTAATATCATTAGCATAATAATGGTATAGGCAGATAATTGCTAAAAAGATAAACTATCAGTATCATGATGACTGTGAAAATCAGGGCTGTATATTTACTTTTTTTGCCCATTGCGCTGGGGCTACAGAGGTTGACATTCTTGTAGCACAGAACAAAAACCTGTAGCACAATATGCAATATGTTTGTTACATCGCTAAAACCAACATGTAACCAAAATATATGCTTAGTAAGTGAATGTACTTGAAAAACAAAACCAAAACAGCCTAAATTACAGCTCTTATTAATGTCTACCAAAGCAAACAGCCAATCACAGAGAAGAGAGACGCTGATGGTTCATCTCCACATTCAGACACAAAACAAGAGCCAACTGCTGGAAGCTGACTAACTTTATCGAAGTGTCCGAGCTTTAAGGTGATTAGAGCAGTATGATTTGGAAATCAGACTTTGAGATCAGACAGAGGAGCAAATGAGCTCAGTTTGTGCTGCTATTTGCTGCTGGAACCCTTTTGTTTGTACTGATCAATTTTTCTTTACTTTTGGCAGGTCCAACAGACAGCTGAATTCTTTTTCTGTGTTCATCCTATTTATTTAAGCTTCAGTGTGTTCTAGAGACTGAAGTATGTCTCTTTGTTCATCCTTAAACTGTGTTTCAAGGACTGAAGTGTTAGGTCCAAACTACATTTATATATTGGTATTGATATCAGCTAAATTTAATTTGTAAATATCCCCATATTGTATAAACCCCATTATTGTGCATCCCTAGTCAAACTAAGAAATATAGTAAAGTTTTAGGTTCTTATGTGGGCCTTTTTTAATGGAGTTCTTGCTGGCCAATTCAAAAAGACCAAGGGCCACAGTTGGCCCACAGGCCGTAGTTTGGACACCTCTTATATATTAACTGATACTCAGAGTAATAGGAAAATGTTCCTAACATAAGTAGAAATTAATTAAACACTGTTAGAGTTTGGTCCATATTGTACTATCACACTGGGGTCTGATGTTTATAGAGCTAATGTCAATGAACAGACTCTGTTTTCTCTCTAACAGTGTAATATAACACCAGTACTATTTGAGTTCAGTGATTATTTAAAAAAAAACCTATCTCCAAGTAGCGTCTTTACCCTAACAGTACACACAAAGTTTATGCAGTGTGGGGCTATACTGACCTTCTCCTCCGTGCATCCTGTCTCTCTCGCTCTCATCTCTCCCTCGAACACTGCTGTCTGTCTGTCCGTGTCAGACCTTTACGCTACATTCAGACGCATATTAGCTTGTTAACCAAACAGCAGCAGCTACGATATTTGTGGAGGAAAAAATGCATAGTTTTATACATTAATCTTTAATCAGAAGTTAGTGCAGACTTGAGAGCTCTGTCCTCTCACTGACAGCCAACACTGCGACCGTCAGTGTGTAGTTGGAAAGGACGAGGCTAACGGAGAAGTAAGCTAGTACACGTTTTTAACATCGTCTAGCCTAATGCCTTAAAATAAAACTTGAGATTATAGCAGCGCTCCTCTTCAACATAATGACACGTGTACCGTCTGTTAGAGCTACACCAGGCAACTCTCTCATCATTGTGGAGCGTGGCCGCTCGCTCCAGACGCACAGGATTGCGCATGACGAGAGGGAAAAACATTCCGCTTGAGTCTAAAATACAATACAATACAAGAACTTTGTATGTATGTAAATTTACCAGAAATAAGAAATAAATGGACTGGGTATGAATTTCACATCAAAGTGGAGTTAAGATTTTGGGACAACAAGTCATACCTAAAGTCTTATCTGCGTGTCTGGCATGCACACAGCTCTCTCACTTTGCCATAGCACCTGTGCGATGAGGAGTGAAAACCTCTTAGCACGGACCAATTTTCTCCTAGCATTTGCGATATATATGTCGCACTTTACAGCCCTGAAAATATCTGCTGACATCAGCTGAATGTATAAATGAAGCATCAGGAGTTTTCCTTTGCTTTAAAGTCTATTCTGAGGCTTAGAGTTTTATGTCTAGACTATGGCTAGTTATTTTTTTGCTCTTTAGAAGAATGTGTTTGAGTTTTTTCAAGCACTTGGTCAGTTGTCTCAGGTCGGGATTGTCTCAGGTAACCAACCTGCAAACCTGTTGTTTAATTAGGAGCGGTAATTTTGATTTGAAATTCTAAGGTCTCTAAAAATGTACCATTTTTTATTTCTATGCTCAACAGAGCCCTCTCTGTCAGCAGGTTGTTACAGTGCTATTTGTGTCTCTAAAAAAGGCAGATGAAGTTTGGTTATGCCATCACAATAACATTAACGGGTAAATTGTAGTACAGGATAGACATGGTGTTCTTTATCAAAAAAAACCACATGTGCAGTAAATATATCAGTACTGGCTAAAATGAGTTTGGAAATACCAGAATATCAGATATATGCAAAAATCCAGTATCTTGCGTCCTTTATTTCAACTTTCAGCCTAAATTTACAGGTTGTGACCGAATGCAATATACTGTGTAAATCAGGTCCATGACATGTTTGATGTAAAAAAGACCTCCAAGCAAATTCAACCCAGTGTCAATTGAAGTGTTTTTAAATTGTCATTTTAAGAGTATTCATTAATGTTGCTGTAAAAATAACAAATCAGAACAGGTTACTATTAAATCATCATATTAGAAAAATATCTAGGCATAAAATACAGTCGTGTTTTTAAGATATTCAGGCACTAAGAAATGAGGATTGCTATTGGCAAGGGGCATGAGTGTACAGTGTAACAAATATTTTTGGACAGCAACATGTATATGTGTTCCTGTAAAGCATCCTTGGGTTTCTTGAAAGGCGCTATATAAATTCAAGATATTATTACTATTATTATTCTGTAATTGAGTTAATAAAATAAATGGGCTTGTGACAGATATGATACAATAAAATATGCCTGTCACCCACTTAAAAGAAAGAGCTAATTTTTTTCCTTTTGAATAGGGCAAATCCTGAATAGATTATGCACAATAGGAATATGAAATAAAAGTATGCTGATATAGATTGCTGTTTTCACCTAGATTAGATGATCTTGGAGGTCTATTTTGGATTTCAAGAAAAAAGATTGATTTTTTTCTTAACTCCCTTGGTATAATTTGATTACATCTTTGATCTATAAATATGGACATGACTGTAATGACTATCAAAAGATAGTATAATCCCACCTTGCTGTGCTGTTTGTCTTAATAAACAAAAATCAACGTTGCCCTTTTTGCTCACAGGCATATCAGTAAAATCAACTCTTTGATCTTGATGCTGAGATTCTGTTAACACAAACCTAATTGTGTGCAATTCATTCCTTCACAGTATTATTGTCTATCTGCTCTCTTCTTTGTGATCCAAACCCGGACGACCCACTGGTTCCAGAGATCGCCCATACATACAAGGCTGACAGGGAAAAGTGAGTATAAAACATTAATGAGATTCACCACATCTTTCCATTCTGCTTTGCTCATTGTCAATACTGACTCATTTTTTAGAAGATTAACTTCTTTGTCACTTAACTTTTCCTTATTTTGCTTGGGTTTCACAGGTACAACAAATTAGCAAGAGATTGGACACACAAGTATGCAATGTGAGAACACCAGGGAGATCAATAAACAAATGAGAACAAAAGAAACACGTTTGATTTGTAACTTGAGGGAAATGAGCAACAGAGTGGAAAAAAACTAGTCAACACCTATCTTTTCGAGGAGGAAACGATACAATGAGGTACAGTGCCACCTGGCTTTCCATGTGCTGAGCTGCTACCATGTGCTGTCCTTCATATATGGATCTGCAGAGCAGGACCTGATGGGCTCCTTAAAGCACTCCCATATGGAATACCGGAAACTCTTCACAGCCCATACCGCCTCTTTCAGACTTTAAACTGTTACTTCCTGCTATTGTGATTATCACTATCATGTTGCTATTTATCATTTTCACTGTCTGTGAGTCATATCGCCGTGCTACTCGGAGGCAAAATGTTTGATTTCTTTAAGAGGTTGGCTCTCCCTTTATTTCAGAGGTACTGTCTGTGTCCCACTGGATGTCTCGTTCTTACTGTACTTCCATGTATTTAGTGGCCTTTCTGTGTTGTTATGTTTTTGGTAAATGTGCAATTGAGGCAGAATGTTCCCTGTTCAACATGAAACGGTGCAGTGCCACCACCAGCAGCTGATCTGTTGGCACATACTGTCTCTACCCCCAAACAATGTGAAAATGTAACAAATCATTGGTCTCTATCTCCCACTACATCTCAAAAGCAACAGTATTAAAAGGGTTTGACAAACACTGGATAGCTGCTGTCAGCAGCTAGCAAGCCCTTGAGCAGTTTGGCTCCAGAGAGGTGAATGTCAACTTCCATTTTTCTCACACATACCGTCATTGCTCTCATATCCTGTAACAGTAAACACCCACAGCTGGTGTCTATAGTGCACAAACTACTACTGTTTGACTTGTTACTTGTTGTGTAGCTATGAATGCAGCTACTCTTTGGCCAATAGCCGAGCTGTGTGCCACCTCCTCAGTGCAGTTACTCAGGTATCTTGTTCATATAATCAGCCTTTACATGCAGTGACCCATGGTGAGAAAAATGACTGGGGCTCATATCATCAACCTACTAAAAATAAAATTAATCTGCATTCAGTAGTTTGTTCATATTAAAGAGAACTCATGCTTCCCTGAAGAGTTCACGCTATCAACAACAGATCAGTACTCCTGATGTTCTATATGCACAAAGGCCCTGATTTTCTATTTTTGTTTAGATATACTGTTCCAGAAGTAAACTTATTTTGTCAGAGATATGTTTTCATTATCAAGTTCAACTTCCTGTTTTTACCTTTTAATTTATTTTAAACGACTCTTTTTAAATGACCTGTTCCCTAGATTAGAAAGGCCTTTGGTTACAGCTGATGTCATTCAAAATGGGAACTCAGACATACTTAACATTTTGCAGAACCAAGTTATTTTAAAGTCACATGCTTTTTGTTTCTCTGGGTAAATTAATATTGTAGCCTGCCATAAATAATCTGGTACTTTCAAGTTTGTCAACATTTGTTTTGTGCAGTTTAATTATCAGGTCTGCAAACAAATTTTATTCTGGGGTTAAATATCCTCACTGATAATATATTCATCTGGGTACAATTATTTGTGACATTTGTATTGTATTTTGAAAGCTTTAGTTAAGGCCATTATTATTATTTTTTTCATTCAAGTCACTTTAATTCAAAAACATGATTGTGATGTGTCATAATGTAATATTAGTTTTGATATAATCCATCGTGACTAAAGTAGTTAGGAAATGCTATGATTTTTTTATCTTGGCTGATAATGTGCTGATGCTGCCAATATAAAGGGAATTATTTGACATTATAAAGGGGGAATAAATTTAGCTATTGTGGCATTATTGAGAGGATCAATCCAGAAAGGTCCTTAGTAAAGCATGACAATTATAGAAGCTTGATCGTAGAAAAATAACACCATGGTTTAGGTGCCAGATATAGATTCACTACTGTTAGCAGCTGTAGAGAAAAAAAAATGTTCTGAAACACAGTATAAACTAAAAGGTTTTGAAAATATATCCTCTAAATGCAGTGATTTTTTTTGTTGCTGCCAGACCACGATTGAAAAAGATGTGTGTAATAGTTCTAGTTCAAACTTTGTGTGCTTTGTTGTTTGTTCTTCTGGCTAATTTATTTATTTGAAAGCTGAGTATCTTCCAAATGTAAGATTGAATGCAGCCTCAATTCGTCATGTGAGTGATGTGACATTGACTCTCTTTGTCCAGTGTGCTCAATAGAGTTTATATAGGCAGCTTGGCATGCTTTGCACTCTGGAGAACCGTCTCACAGCCATTTGCCAGATATCAGGGATTTCGTTACAATTCATCTGCCTAACACCTCGGACTGAAATTTTAGCCTTAACCCTCATTCTGTGTATATATATATATATATATATATAAAGAGAACATTGTCATAATCTGTAAATTTGCTATCAGGGCTGTATCCCCTTTAATGGGTGAGTCATTTCTTTAGCAGACACAGAAACTTGCTTGAACAGCACTAATATTTCTGTTTAAAAAATCAGCCTGGCTTTCTCCTGAATGCAGGACCAGCCTTTTTGCATCCTTAAAATCTGGAATATGTGCGCTTGAACTGCCACCATGAACGTCCACATTTCCTCACATAGCCTACACAAAATAACTATTGACCTTCTCATAACATATGAATAAAGTTCATCTTGGTTTATCATGGTCTGCAGTCATTTTTGTGTGTTAGTGCTGAAGTGTAAACTAACCATGGTAAACTTTCTGTCAAAGTCATCAATTAAATATCCTACTTGTAACTATAATGAATAAGAATCTCCAAAACGTTACATGAAATTCAGATATATTCTTTTAATAAATAAATTACTCTGAAGTAAGCTAATAAAAAAGGACAAGATAGCTAGAAATCTTAAAATAATGAGAGGTTTTCCTGAACTAATCAGTTTATCTCAGAGTAACGACTCAGTACAGTACTGAATATCTCAAAATAATAAGATAGGCAACAAGTTAAAGAAACATTCAAAACCTATTGTTTTACTCAGGTACTGATAAACTTGATGAAAATGACCGTATTTTTCATGACGCCGTTAGAATTGACTTCAGAGCTGGAAAAAGCAGTGCTGTGGGTGCTCAAAGTGATAAAAACAATAATTATATGAATTTGTTGAAAAACTATAGATTTACTGTTCATGTAATGGAGTTATTGTTGTTCAACAGCTAAGCTCAATAAAGCGCTATTATGAAAAGGTTTATTGTACAGCAGCACTGCACTCAGTGGTGCGTTTGATTTATTGAAATCTTCTGCGAGGTTTTGCGGTGCCGAAAAACGTCTCTTTTATCAGCGATTTTATGTTATAATGTCCTCTTAGAGTAATAGTTTTGCAAGTTTTACGTTTTTATCTTTGGGTATATCATGGAGAATTAGATAATATTTTCCAGAGTAATTAAAATAAAATCAACCCCACTTCTCCGGTGCACCCCGGTGTGTAAGGCGGGATGCCGCTACAGAAATGTATCTACAAGCTAAACTAGCTTCCTGTACAGCTGAAAGGCAGCATCATCGCCACTCCTCCCAGTAGGAAGGGCGCATCCCGGATAGCTAGCTGGCTAGCTGTACACAGCAAAACCATGGCAGTCAACCTCAGCAAAAATGGCCCTGCATTAACAGCTGCATTCAAAGAAGTGGTAGATGAAAAATCCAAAACCAACTGGTGAGTAGCATCACTAATATAGCAGGGTTAGCTCAGTGTAGCAGCCGTTATGTTAGCTGCAGTGTTGGCTAGCATGGAACCATTCGTCAAGTAAGTTGTCGTTAACCTAACGATAGATAAACTTAACCTTTGACATAGTGCTACTGTATTACACTCAGCACAGTAGCTACTTTGTAAATTAACGATAGTGTAAGTTAAAGTCGGCTTTGTTTACAACGGAATTCCCTTTTCACATGTGTCAATAGTCATAGCGTAATAGACGAGATTACTGAACAGCTACCAACAATGATAATTAGCTGGGCACACTGCCTAATTAAAACACTTTTTTAAAGATGGGAGTTGTCAAAAAGCTTGTCTGAAATGAGTTTGGATGAATACGTAGCTAACCTAGCTAGCTCAACTACTTCCTGATAAGATATCAGAGCTATATGTGACCAATTTGTGAAAGTCAAACCCAGGAACTTCCTCCTTGTGTTACTGAACGCGGCTGAGCTTGTGTTTAAATGAGCATGAAACCTGTTGATGACAGCTGCAGTGTTTAATGATGACCCACATTCATGTCTTAATTAATCCCAAGCAGACATTGTGTAGGAAGTTCAGTTTCTGGTCCCGCTGTCAGATTAATAGAGCCTCTCTTATGACTACGTGCCACCACCGTCTAGTTACAATACCACCTACTGCTACTGACCATCATATTTTGAAATGATGCTTACAGGGATTGACAGTTACATAGAAGAAAGAAGTTATCATTTGTCGACAAGTTTCATTATCACTTAGTTCCACTTACCTAGATGTGAGAGTTAGAACTAAACCCACGCCTGATCAGCAAGTTGATGTACCTGTTTCTTATTTTTGTGGGCATTAACACACAGTGGTCTAAAATGTGCATTTCAAGAAGCAATGTAGAATGACTGCAACATGGAGAGCGATTTCATGTTACTAGATCTTTAAACTTATGGATTTTTAAAGATCAAACCACATCTATTCAGAACTGTTTGATACCACAGCAGCTAAAAACGGAAGTCTTATTGTTGGGCAACTTCATGCTTTTAAACACCTAAAAAAAAAAAACACACACACAGGTAAACTTCTACTTGCTGTCTAAATTGCACTACAGATTGGTAAAGTTTTTGTACCTAGATATCGTAATTTGTGCAGTTCAGACTGTATGCTGAAGTTTGCTTGCCATTTTTGACTGATTCATGCTAAAGGCCGACCAATATTGGTTTTCTGGGCTGATAAAAGTAAAATTGAAATTGCATGATCAGAAAAACAAAACAATTTAGCCATAGCTCTGTCAGCATGAGAAATGGCACAAACCTACACACTTGAATCAGGAAAACAGGAAGTGAGGCCTTACGCTCACTGTGCCAGTGACACCCAGGCTTGAGTGTTGACTGGCTATTACTCATGTGACATCTAGCCACTCAAATTGTGTTGTACACAGCACATCTGTTGTGACTGTGAAAAGGGAAAATAAAGGGGGAGACACACTGTGCAGTGTAACCAAAGTAGCACACTTTTTGATTAAGTAATTTTATCAGTTATCTGTTAAATAAAATACTGATACCAATAACTGGTCAAATTCCGTATCAATAATTGGTCAGCTGCTAATCAGTTGACCCCCAATTCATACCTCTCCTTCACACATGTCCTGTGGAATAGATGGTTTTAAAACAAACCATTCTTACATGTTAGCATTAAAAAGTGAGATTAATAGTGGCAGATTGCAATCTGAGACCATATCAAATAATTAAGGGTGTTCCCAATCAAGAAATTAATGGTTGAATTAGATTGGTTGGATTGGGCTGTCTTATTCTCGATTGCAGCATGAAAGATATAACATATATAATCAAACTTCTTGTCTTCTAGACTTGGAATAAACATTTATTTTACAAATGGACTTGATCCATCTGTCTCAATTAGTCTGCCTTATGGTGAACTTACATTGATATAACAGTTTCATACATGTTCATTTACAATAGAGAGGACTCTGTTCTTGAGCCCCACCTATTTAAATGTGCCATGTTGAGCAGGATGACAAAAGCTGTTGACACTACATATTTGGGATCATCTTTAACTTGTTCATAATGCTCCGTCTTACCTGACATTGTGAGCTACTGAGAAACTAGAAAGATTTTGAAGCAAACCAAGACTCAGCTGCTCCTATGACCCTGCAGAATGAGGTAGCCCACCTTAAATGACTGGAATGATTTATTCATGCACACACAAAGTAGTACATGAGTTATTTGGGGGCACCCCTAAATTTCATGTATACTTTCTTAATCTTTAATCTGCAAATTATTCTTGATTGATTGAATAGTTGAGTTTATATGAAAAATACAGTCTCCTTGAGCCCAGAGTTGTCAACCTTAGTGTCTTTGTCTTACCTAAAGTCCAGTCATTTTACTTTTGCAAATATTAAAAAATAATTCTGCCTGTTGATTGAAGAGGCTTAGGTGTTGTATTTTTTGTATTTTTAGGGATGCACCACCGCTGTGCTTCAACGTCAGCTGTCAGTAGCTGATGGTTATCTGTTGTGTAGTATCAATTTAATGCTGGCATTCACTACACCAAACTGCTGATACAGAGAAAAAGTCTCTTATTGGACAGAGAAGTGACCAGTTTGACAAGCTCTGATCTATTTTGATGGTTTCATGTTGGCATTGTGGGAGTCCTACACCAACAGAATTAATGACAAAAACACCAGCATCAGCAATCTGCTAAAATGTTATGTTCGACATCAATATCTGCCCTGAGTTTCACAAGTAGTGCATCTGTAATTTCTTCTCTAAAAGTGAAAGATTTGAACAGTAATATAAGAAAAATATTTGCATCTAAAATATGGCTTTTAATTGTTACGTATTTCTTTTGTTCCTTAAGTAAATCTGGCACATTTTAAGCAAACTTAGCAAATGATCATCTCTGATTTTCTCACTAGTCCGTGATTAAAGAAGTTAATTATTTGTGTCTTACATTAGCCAACGAACGGATAGGATATGTACCTTTGTATGAAATGACTCAGTATTGACAAAGGATTCAGATTGTGTAAGACTAGTAATCCTTATTTGCATTCAAATTTCAAGAAAAGCTTATGAAATATTCAGGTTTGTTATGTAAGGGCACAGAACCTGCAGGAGTTACTGACATATCTGATTTAAAATGGTATTTTAACTGAAGTGAAGCACAAGGTTATTTAGTTACACTCCTATACCAATCATATAAAGTTCATTCTGTAGAGCTCAAGAGTGCAGGTTGCTTAAAATCTGTTTACTCAACCTGCAGTGTTGTTTTATGTGAAATAGAGTATGCAACCCTCTGGATTAAACCCTGTTCTGTCTGTCTGAGGGATCTGTT
The DNA here is from genome assembly GCF_018320785.1 of Cheilinus undulatus. Classification (NCBI taxonomy): domain Eukaryota; kingdom Metazoa; phylum Chordata; class Actinopteri; order Labriformes; family Labridae; genus Cheilinus; species Cheilinus undulatus. The sequence goes on along the minus strand of NC_054869.1, from coordinate 15,302,712 downwards.
CAGCTGCTGTTTACATTCTCTGACTCCAATGTTTTCCACAGGGCCTTATTCACCTATGAGGGAAACAGTAATGATATCCGCCTGGCAGATAAGGGGGGTAAGTGACTTGAGTTTAATTTTATGGTCAAGTTTTTATAATCTGAACAGGATAATATCAGATGTGTGCAGGAATTTCATTGTCAGCACACAGCTGCAGGACTGGAATATCAGCACAAAAGGATCGCTTGCCTCTGCTTTCTCACCCCATCATTTGTAAGGGGAAAAAAGAGTCTGCAGTTACACAACTAACCACAGAAACCATGTGAATTTTTTCCATCATGTTCATGTATCAGATGGTGGATTGGAGGAGCTGGTTGAGGAGCTGAACAGTGGAAAAGTGATGTACGCTTTCTGCCGAGTGCAGGACCCAAACTCTGGTCTGCCTAAATATGTCCTCATAAACTGGGTGTGTGCCACGCTGATCTAATCCACATTTGTTTGTCCTATTAGCTTTTTGCCGTTCTTTTAACTTGTATAATAATTGTTTGTGTTTCAGACTGGAGAAGGAGTGAAGGATGCCAGGAAAGGAATTTGTGCAAATCATGTCAGCTCCATGGCCAATTTTCTTAAGGTGAAACCACACTCACTCTCCAGTCTGCTTTAAATGCACATTTGTATTTCTTTCTAGGGGGTCATTTGTGGGCTGAACTGAATTTAAATGATGGCTTAAAATAACAGAAACACAAAGGAGAAAATACACAGAAAGCTGCAGAAACTCTTGGAATAATGCAACAGCTTTATAGGATTAGTCGGTGTCATTCACACCAAACCAGCAAATACAAACAAACTAGTGGGTGGTTTGTGCATGAGCCCATTCCACTGAGCATTTTAAGAGCTCTCATTTCTTGCTCTTTAGGGGGCCCATGTCACAATAAATGCCCGAGCAGAGGAGGACGTGGAGCCTGACGTGATCATGCAGAAGGTGGCCAAAGCCTCAGGAGCGAACTACAGCTTCCACAAAGAAGCCTCGAGCCGCTTCCAGGACAGCGGTCCTCAGGGCCCCGTGGTATGCAGGAGTGTTTGCTTGTGCTTCATGCTAGAAAGATAAACAGAGAGCTAGATCTTAACTATGCGCGCTAATCTCCTCCTTAAACATGGATTTATTTGAAATGTTTGTTTTTTGCCTTTGTTATGGGCTTTCCATTAAGCCTTTGGTTCTCTCTCTAAAACAGCTTTTCAAAACAAGAAGAAAATGGGGAAAGATAATCCAACAAGAGTGACCTAATTTAATATAATATGGCCTCACATTATTTTTCTTTCCTTTTGTTAGTCATGCTCTTTTTATGGGTGTTATCTAATGGTGTATTAAAACAATTCAAACTATTTCAAAATAATTCAAAGATATAACACTTAAAACTCTATCTAGCAGATATCAAACACCTCCCATCTAATTTATATATATAGTTGAGTAATGGCTTTTAAAAGAGAGAGTGATGTCAAACTCCCTTTGTTTTGTTGCTCTCAGCCCTTTGTTCGCATCGAGGGTGGTGATTCCTTCAGTTTCTTCATGTTTCACTTTAGCCGAGGTCAGACTACACAGTTTTTTTTGTCTGTTACGATGGCCAGTTTGTCAGACCACAGAGCCAAATATTTATGCAGTGACTTGGTCGACAGACTAGATGGAGGTACACGATCATTCTTTGCAACCGATGTGATGAAGATATGAATACAGACAGGGCCAGATTAAACCTAGAAATAAGAGTGTAAACAAGCATAATGCATTTACTGTACTAGACTGTATTTATCTTTTCAACTGTTACAATGAATGATACGCTAGCTTAATGCTAAGCTAATGGCAGTGACATTTCTCTTTCTTTGGGTTGTCATGGTCATCCTTCAACAACCCATCATAAAGGCAGGGATTTTGTTGTCAGAGTTGACAAACTCTGTGGCATCCCCAACTTCCACTCTTTCAACATTTACTCCTGATTTATGCTTCTGTGTCGTTTCTGCGCTGTTATACATGCTGTACATTCATGTAGCCTTGAAGTAGGGCTGGGCAGTATGGCCTAAAATTGATATCCTGATATATTTTTGCTATATCCTGATACACAATATATATTGCGATATTTTGAAATGGCCTCTCAGCAGCTGTATTTAATTCGACCCTAAATGACACTAGTTTGGTGATAAAAATAGACTGTTCTGTTGGATTTTTAATAAAACTGTTTGCAGAAAGGGTAAAAATCAATATTAGGTTCAAGTTTAGCAGTTTTATTTTGAAAAGGACTTCATTCAATCTTTTACTTATAAGTCAAAAATACATAAATCATGAAATACTCAGTCTTTTACAGTGCATGGAAAGTTCTGAAATGTTTTCTGTGTTATGTTTACTATTGTCGATTATAAAATAATTATTTTTTTCATTAAGGGTAATGCAAACCCACACAAAACTCACTAATCCTGCATGCAGCCAAAGGCCAAAACCCTGCAGTCTAGTCCACCATTCAATCACAGCTGTGATTACATTAGTCCGTTATCAGTGCTGATAAATGCTGGACCATTTTTTTGACAAGTTCATAACATGAGATCATCTTTAGATCTTATTAAAGAAGCTCTCCGTTGCGACCACGGGGGGGGGGAAGCTTGTCTGGAGGCGGGAACATTTTAACTCCTCATTGACGGTGTTTTAAACTGTTAGACTGAGATAAGCCTCCGTAGTTGTGGAGAAGTGAATCACATTTGTCTGCTGCTGAGCCGTCTTCTCTCTGACATGTATGACTCTGGCAGGGAGTTTTCATCAAAATGCTCGCGGCCAGGCAAATCTCGTATTCTGGGAGGAGTGTCTTGTTAAAATTTTTAAATCCTGGCTTTTCAACAACACTGGGCTCGTGTCTTTAGCGACGTGTTGTATTACTGCCGCCGTTATCTCGGAGTCGTCTTGCAGCATATTTTAACAGATATCATGCAAGTTCGACCTCTTCCTTTTCACAGTTGAACGACTGCTCAATGCTGCAGATCCAGCGCTGTTTCTTGTTGTCCATCTCAAAACGCAGCTAACTCACCGCTAACTGGCCACGCTGCTCTGTTTACCTTCCTCTCCCTTGCTTCTCTCGCCGCTGATACAAAAACGTGCATGTGCGGAGGAGTTTTCTGGATGGACGGGGTAGAGAGAGAGCTCTCTGCTGTGAGAGATGCGCTCAGGGACAATGGGAGAAGCGAAACTCCAGCGAGAAAGTCACGCTGACGGCTCAAAACTTCCACATAATTTATACTCGGCTGTTTGCGATGCAGTCATTTTATACATCGTGTGTGGCAAAAGCCACGATACACCGAATATACTCAATATATCGCCCGGCCCTACCTTGAACCTTCACAGAAGCTTATGCACATAGTCCAACATGCATCTCCTTAAAAATGTAACTGCATATTGAAATGACAGAGTCTACAGGCATATTGTGTGTAAAGTCTAGATCATAAATCATAATCCAAAGAATTATTATTGATTTCGACATCATGGTTATTAAGCAAAATTGCTCATTGAGCTTACAACATTTGCATCACATGCATCTATTGAAGTTAGATACTAAAAATCAAAATATAAAGGTGGAAAAATGTGTAAAATAATAATATATTCATTTATAACAATAAATTAATGAAAATTCTTTTATGGCCAAAATATAACAACAAACACTTCAACATCAATCAAATGATTAGGGATGCTTATATTATCTGCATGACATCAATCTACCTAAATCAGTTCTAAGTAATGGCAGTACAAACAAATAAGCACTGAAGTTTTAGGTCTAATTTACATTAAAATATCAGTATTGGCTAAAATCAATTTGTAAATAATATCACACATCTCTGCAAATAATTAAACCTGAAGGCAAAACAAGCTTGACACTACATGTAGCACAGTAATTGTTTAATCCCTTGTTTTCATGATTGTGAGATGCCCAAATTGTGATTAAGACTGAAACTTGATTAATTGCCAAGCATTACTTCATAGTTAGATAAAAGGCTGCAGATGACGACACAATTAGTTAAATGTACGTGCAAGCATCCAACAATATCAGGTTTGCATTTCCTCATCTGAGTATGTCTCAGTCATCAAACAGAACATTCCCCGTCCGCTGCCTTAGCTGATTCAACAGCTACTTTCCATCTCCTCTGATGTCTTTCCTGTTCTTTGCAATAATGGCAGTACAATCAACTGCCCCTCGATATTTATTAGCTTCAACTCCAACATAACGTGCGTATTGATTGCCATGGTTTTCTGTACACAAACAAACAGGAAATGTAGCGGTGGGACTGGAAACTGGCATAAAAACAGCACTGCTGAGTATTGTTAAGGCAGAGTAGTCTGGAGTGGCACAGACAAGCCGACTTACTATGGCCTACATTTAACAAAGTGTAAACTAGGCTTCAGGCCCGGCACCTCATGGGGGAAGAGTGGCAGACCTGCACGTTTAGGGCCATTTAGTTGCACAATGGAGGAGTTTTACTGCAATTAAAGATGAACCATCAGACAGCCAACTGAAGAAAAGATTGGTCTAAGATACTTCAAAGAAATTTGATTCATATCAACTTTTGGCTACATATCTAATTCCAGATCACTAAGTGAGAACTCTACGAGAGGGGTGGGGAAACAATATGGTTTGTTTTGGTCTAAGATACTTTTACTAAAGTGTAATTCTACAAGACACCTAATCTGACAGTTGCATATCATACCTTAACCAGATAAGATTGGGTGAAGATAATAGATGCAGAAAACACTGGCTGTATAATCTGTCTGTAATTTTTTTTTTTTATGTGTGAAATGTTCATACCAATGTGCCTCTTCTGCCTTGTAGGGCTCAGTGTACCAGAAGACCAACGCCATGTCTGAAATCAGAAAGACCAACAAAGATACCTTCTGGGCTCAGGCAGAGGTGGGACCCTCAACTACTTAGTGTTTGCTAAATTCATCTTAATATTTCAAACATTGTTGGAAAATTCACATTTGTGAAGTTTAGTTTTGCAAGAACTCACTGCAATTTTGCTAAGACTAGCACTTTTTAAACATCTGACACATATTGCCCTTGCCCTTAAAACGCTGTGTAAAAAGAAAAAGTAGGCAGTTTAGTGAGTGTCAGCGAAGGTATTTATATTTGTCCTGTTTGCACTCTTGGCTCATCATCATACCTGTCATGATTCAGATGGGAAGTTTGTGCTCATTGCATTGCAGTTTTCTACATTTAACTACTGTGGGGGGAAAAGAGAATTTTTATGACAGTATTTCTTCATAAGTAACTTCCTATGTAACATCAACCTTGATGGTTTGTCTGTGGGTTTCAGAAAGAAGAGGAGAAGCGTCGCCAGGAGGAAAGGCGTAAGGCAGACGAGGAGCGCCAGCGGCTGGAGAAAGAGAGGAAAGACCGGGAGGCAAAAGAGGCAGCACAGAGAGACAAAAGGGACAAGGAGAGGGCCTGTCAAATCGAGCAACAAAAGTAGGTATCAGCTGAAGGAAAAGCAGACTGATTGAAACCCTTAATCAGCTACAGTAGTCAGTTTATTGAACACAAGTCAAGCAATGGTGCTGGATCAATAGACCATTTAATTGGACTACATAGAAGAATTGATTTATTGCTGCAAGTAATAGCAATAGCAGTTTTATTCGTAGAGTACAATTCATCAAAGGTAAGCTCAGTGTGCTTCACTTTAAATTTAAGGTTGAGGCAAAAAACATAAATTAAGGTCTATTTTAGCTTGTGATTATCAGATCTTTCTGCTGCATCACGAATTATCGACAGACAAGTTAGCGAGTAAACTGGTCATATGCCAGAATGCATGGATCTTGATGTAGCACTCACCACATTAATACCATCATCTTGTTTTTTTTCCCCTGTTATTTTGCTTCATATTTATCCTGTTCAGTTTCTGGGTCAAAGCCCTGTGCAGGAACTGTGGAGCATGTGCAGATCATCTAGGCCAATTTGAATAAATCAACCTCCAACAGCTGGAGTGTCCAAACTACAGCCCAGGGGGTGACTGCAGCCCATGGTCGATTTCCTAATTGGCCCTTAGCATCACCAAAAATAATTAAATATGGACCGTATTATCAATCAAACTGGTGTTTCACATTTTGACAGGAATTTGATGACGTTTTTTTTCTCATGTCTAAATTGAGACTACAAATGGTTAACATATCAACATCCAAAGTAATACCTTGTTTCATAACACCTTGATGAGCAAAGGCATATTATGCTAATCATCCTCAAGCTCCAGCACTCCTACAAAGTTTGGCAGCTGTGTTCAGTTTGCTCTTGTTTCGTGTCTGAATGTGAAGATGAGCTGTCAGTATCTCCTCTGACTGCTGCATAGAAGGTTGTTCTCATCCTGACCACAGTAAGATCTAGTAGAAGCTGACCAGATATTTGGTCATATGACAAGTAAAAAAAAAACGTTTGGACGCCCTGCCCAACAGCATAGCCTGTGTACCATAGTTTGACTTTCACACATCCAGCTTAGTGTGTTTCAGTCAGACTGACATAATAGTTCAACATTTTTAAACATCTTGCAATCAAATTGAATAAAAGGTCCTTTAAATGATATTTTTTAACAGGAAGTACCAACAGCAGCAGGAGTCTGTGAGTACAGAGCAGGAGAAACAGCGCTGGGTGAGTGTCACTCTGTCCCATCCCCTCACACTTTAAGTTTATGGAGTTTTGTGAAATCTCACAGAAACAGAGAACAGATACTGACATGAGTTGAAGTGAAATCATACTGTTCACTGTTAATGTTGAATGTTAAATAACTTTAGCTAGGGCACACTGAAGTCAGTAAGGTAGCTAATATGAGCAGATCAAACATTTATACTGACATCATCAGGAGGAGCAGGAGGAGAACGAACCAGCCCAGAGGAAAGCAGTCAAGAGAGGTGAATCTGTGGAAAAAGCCAATGTGAGTTTGTGAAAGACCTCTCTTCTGGGAATACAGCTCTCCTTCTTCATGTCTATCCAAAAAGACAAACAAACTCTTCTTTTTCTTTGTCCTAACACCGCCGTCTCCTCGTCTTGCTGCATGATCTCTCTCCTTCCTCTGTGATCATTCAGATATCACACACTTCTCTGCTCTGTAGTGCTTCTCAAAGCCTCTTTATTATTTATAGCCTGCATTTTTTAATTGTGCATGTTGTTCACTTTCTTTTTCTGCAGGAGGCAGCTTCTCTCATCTCTCAGCGTGCTGTGAACCCCAGAGAGATGTTCAAGCAGCGAGAGAGGGGAATCATTCCTAGCGACTCAGACGTCCCCCCTGCTGCACCAGCAAGCCCTCAGCCAGGTATCACCCCTTGCACTCACTGTGAGCCCTCTATATTGAAACTCTAACTGCCCTCTCTGCATCACTGCAAGGCTCTATCAGCCTCCTCTCTCATGTAGTGGTAGGTGCGGTAAACACAGTCTTATCCGAAGCTTTAACTTCCATCAGACTGTCCATTGGTGTCATTCTCATACTAAATGTTGTCTCCCATCATGTTGTCTTCTCTGGTTCTGCTCAACCCGTCTGCTCTGTGTTTTCTCTCTCTTTCTCGTCCATTTGTTCCTCCTTTCTTAAACGGCATGTTTCCGGGGTTCCATGTGTGTCTGCTCAGGGCGTCTGCAAAGCCCTTTTCTGTCTAAGCCAGTGTATGAGTCTGAGCGAGCCAGCTCACCTCAGCAACGCCAAGCTTCTCCTGTGCCAGCAGGCTCCGCCTCTCCTGTCCGTGCCACAGGTGTGAGCGTAAACACACACAGACACACACTTGTGCACAAAGTTTGGGTGACAGTGTCATACTTAACTCTGATCTGCATGCTTCATTTCTGTTGTTGTTTCTGCATTGTCACCATCTCCATACTTATTTTAACAATAAGTCATGCTTCCATTGAGTGTATTTTCTGTTTCCAGTGAAACTTCACCATTATTATTGAGTTACTGATAAAGAATGCTGTTGGTGGTGGTTTTTCCGCCTGCGTGTACTTGTTGTCTCCATGCATGTCTGTGCTTGTGTTTTGGGTGATAAGAGCCTGATGTGGATGATGGACAGTCCAGGTGTGAGTATGACGAGCAGGAGGCCACCCCCCAGGAGGAGCCTAAAGGTGGGGCTCATTTCACACAGTACCAGCCTCAGTTTTAACCCTTTAAGCATCTGCTTCCTCATCTGCTTCTTATAAAATGCTGTCAAAGCACATTTTATCTCCCCCAGCCAAGCTGTGCTGTCAGGAGCAGCTGCTGCCCCCTGCTGGTAAATAAGGAACAGCTCAGTGTACTCACTGTGATGGGAATCTCTCTTTTCAGATGAGGCACCAGCTGCAAACTCCTACGTCCAAGAGGCGGCGTACGAAGAGCCCGCCCAGGTGGTTGTTTCAAACTTTTATAAGGAAAATCCATCACTGTTTTGTTTTGTCACAAAATTATCCTGAAATACAACATGACACCATTTCTCTGCCAGGTGGAGGAGAATAATTATGAGGTGACTCTGGAGGAGACAGCAGACAGAGGCATTTGTGCTCGAGCTTTATACGACTACCAGGCCGGTGAGTTCGGTAAAGTTAGTCCAGTCACTGCTGAGAGAATAAAAGAGTAATTTCACCTTATTTAAGCTTGAACTACCCTTGTTTAGGAATTCATAAAAATGCATTCAAGTACAGATTCAAGAGAAATGATAACCTCACTGTCATCCTACTCTTTAAGAAGCCCTGACTTTTAAATGTTTTCAGGGTAAAAGTATCGGTAACTTGATTTGTTTTGTACTTTTAAATGTGTAGCTGTACAACTGCAGAATAAAAATACAACCAGTAAAGAGGCAGTAATTCAGGTGATTTAAGTTTGAAGTATCCACCTTATTCCTGGGGCCGCTACTGTAAATCTGAATGTGGGCGAAACTTACGGTGCTAAAGCGGAAGTACACTAAATACATGTATTCTAGTACAGCAGTTAATGATAGATGCTCACTATGAATGACAGTTGTTTCAATAGGAATTCAACTTGAATTTGTAAATATTGATATATTTTTGTAATTACATGTTCACACTTTTTGTATTGTGAGCTGTAAATGAGGTGGATACCACCTTATTCCTGGGGCGTCTACTCTAACTATGAATGTGGGTGGAACTTCCCGTACAGTAACTACTGGGTTACTGGTTAGATTGAAATGACACCTCAATTCAAGGCAACACATGAGCCAGTAGTAATGTGTCAACTGGTCTGGTTCTAACAGCCAGCACTTTTATGTGAATGATGGGAGCCAGCTTTGTTTAGTTATTTTCATTTTTGTTGTTGTTTAGTAAAGTAATAAACCAAAATGAAGAGCTGTTTGGGAACTGAAAGACTGGCACTGGGCTGAGCCAAATGATCCGAGCCACACAGTGAGCTGGAGATTCCCATCATGATGAGCAAGGCTAGACGGGCATAGATAAAGCCATGTCTTTGTTTACTGATGAACTACCACAGGTTACGTCAGCTAATGGGGTGGTCTGTAATGCCTGCCTGCACCTGCAGCAGCTACACAACCAAACCAGTATGAATGAAAGCATCCCAGGCCACCTATGAGTGCAGTCTGAGCTACCAGATATCAAAGTGTCTTCAGTACAAATTGAGGTGCATCCACACAAAGTATTAAGGATTGCCATTTAGTATATGAATGCTCAAAACAGGTGTTAATCCTTGTGAAGCTAAGTCAAAACAAGGTCATTGATTATTTAAAGCCCTTTACACATTACCAGCTAAAGCAGGATGTTTACATGCCTGCGATGCCTTGCTGCAAAGTGTAACACATGCAAAAAGCAAAAAATCAGAATGCCTGTATTTAGATGTAGTAACAGGGAGGTGATGGGCCTCTTTTATGGAATTTCACTGTGTGATGAGCTTAAGAGGAACCCAACATAAAAACTCTATACCTAGTAGAACATGAGTTAAACTAAAATTAAATTAATGAGATTAAGAATTTTGGTTGAAATTTGCTTTAAGAACATTTGAAAAAGTGATGTATGTAATGATGTATGTTATATTTATCATGTAGTGACAGTTCAGTGCTCTCCCTCCTCAGCTGACGACACAGAGATCTCCTTTGATCCGGATGAACTCATCACCGGGATCGAGATGATCGACGAGGGCTGGTGGCGAGGCTACGGACCAGACGGTAGCTTTGGAATGTTCCCAGCTAATTACGTGGAGCTCATCTAGCCATGCGAGGCCCACCAACCCCCTCCACCACAACCCCAGATTATCACAGCGGCAGCCCTGGCAGAGTATCTCTGCAGTAAAACAACACACAGCAGGAAGTCCTCACACACCAGTGAGCTGCTCCGGCTGAAGCAGAGAAAATGATCCTTGACATCATGGACCAATGATCGGACGGTAATCGTGGGCCAGAAACATTCAGAAATCTTCCTTCATTTCAACAAAGTGATTCTATTAAATTGTTGATGTTGTGAGCAGCTGATGGCATAGTTTAGGGATTTGTGAAGACCCCTAGGCAGACCAAAACTCGCCCTCATTCCCCCCAAAGCGTACATCTCTTTACCTTTAAATGTGATGCAGTACGATATCAGCCTTTTGTTACGTCTTAATGAAATCGTGATGGCACTTCTATTTAGCATTCCTTACAAAGTGACTTCAGTTCTATTTCAGGTAAATTTTATTTTTTACTCGTAGCAAATGTTCCTGTACATTTCAGGAGGAAAAAAAAAATCAAAGATGGTGGTACCAGCTACAGTATAATCCTTTGCCTTGTTTTTGCCTTTCTTTACCGGCAGACTGAATTATTATTATAAGTTTTTTAAATGTGATTGAACCTACATCCTGTGTGATTTCAAACCATGTTTTAGTACTGATCTGACTGTGGTTTAAGTGAATATTAAAAAAAGTTTGCTGTGCTCTGAGTGGCCAACTTTAGCAGGAATGCATCAAACAGTTAAGTTCCCAGTAACTGTGATTATTTAAACTTCTCTACATTTCCGTTTCTTTATCAACAGATTATTTCAACATATCTAACATTTCACAAGAGTTCTTTTTTGATCTCACTGGTCTGAGGTTATTTGAGTGCATAACAAAAGTGTGCGGTATATGGTGCCATAAAGCAGGGAGATGAGTGCAGTGAGTGGTGACATTCATTTGACAGCCAGATTTATGCAACTTCAACGGTTTTATTAAGGAACAAAATTCGCTCTTTTAAGCTTTTAGCTCAGTGGATGAAAGGAAAATCGATCGTGGATTTAAAGATAAAAAGGGCATCATGTATCCACTGCATTTCATGTTTTTTTTCCTTTTTTTCCAGAGTCTATTGTTATGCACATTCTTCATAATAAAAAGAATAAAGAAGCTCTGGTGTCGTGTCATCTGTTGTAAGATTTCGATAATAACACAAAAAGATTTCAGGGATTTTCAGAGGTCTAACAAGAACACAGGCGCTTACATACATGCGGTCTGCTTTCTTCAGAGAGTTTCCTGGAATGAGTGAACAGCAGGGGAATTCACCTCTAATGCATAGGTTTCATTTTCACATGAAATATCTGATTTGACTCTCCCACATCCTTCAACTAATTCGTTGTTCTGTGAATGGCAAAAAATCAGTTGTGCATACTGAAAATTATAGGTTGTTTAACAAAAACTTGGGTAGATAGACAAACCTGCAAGTCTACTGGCCTCAACTTCACCAAACTCATCAGTTTGTAATATAAAAGCCAAGATGTGAGCTGCTGTTGGCTTTTTCATTATCATAAATGTGAGATAATGAACATGGATGTGATTGACGTGATATTCATTGTTTATTTATATTATATTTTTTTTCTGTTATTCCCTGTCACAAGAATCTAGTTCTCAATTTCTGCACAATGTGCATCCTGTGAGGGGTAAATGTCTCCCTCTCTAGTCAGTCTTCCACAGCATGCACCATGAACCATTTGTAGTGCCCACCAGAAGCACCTTTGCTCTGCTCCAGATATGCAGTCTATTTCTACAGAGACAGCCAACACGCATCAATCTGCACAGAGCAGAATGACCTAAACAGGAAGACTCCTACTGGAGCGCACAGGGCGTCTGGTTGATTTTCAAAATAAAATACCAGGCACAGTCTGCTCATCACTATATCAACATCAGATCAAAATGGGAGGCAAATGAAGAGCACATCAAGCCTATACAGGCAAAGAAACATGCTGTGAACTTGTGATCTCATCATCCCTGCTCTGAGCTGCACTCTGCTTCAGAAATTAATCTAGAGGGCAAATCGACGCTCCATTGGTCTGAGTAAAACCGTGGTGCAGACACACCCTGCAGACAAGGGCGTTGTGGAAAGTGCAGGATTAGAGCTGCCTCTGCTCCAGCTCTTTCCCTGTTGGCTGAAAGCTGGGCTGAGAGGAGCTTCAAAAGTCCCTTTCTGTAAAACAGTGGGTGTTGAAACTAAAACTTCATTCAAATTCCTTTATAGTCCATAGTCATTCAAATGTCTGGTTTGGGCTTGGAGATGAGTTTATTAAAGATAAATGTGATTTAGAGCCGTGGCTCTGAATCACATTTTTTGATTTTGTCTCTGCCATCAAATTCAAGATGCGCTAATATTTTTCATGAACTGATAAAATGCCTCATTTTCAACATCTGATATGTTGTTTACGTTCTGTTGTGAATAAAATTTGGGTTTATGAGATTTGTGAATCATTGCATTCTGTTTTTACTTTTAACTCAGCAACCCAACTTTTTTGGAATCAGGGTTGTAAAAAGACAATGCAAAATAAAAAAGTATATTTAGATGGTTTATTGTTATCATTGACTAGAGAAGGATGGATGAACGGATAAAGTTAAGGGTTACAGGATAAAGGGGTCAGTCATGAGGGATTATGGGAGAGGGATGAAGGCAGATAACAGTCAAATGTACTGTTGGAGTCAAATGTGTGTGAAAGGGATGATGAATTGGTGTGAGCTGGTTGTATGCAATCTGAGCTCTAGGATGTCAAACTGTTTTCATTGCACGTTGAGGTGCATCAATACATCGCATTAAGGATTACCACTTTGTACGCTCAAACTAGATGTAATCCCTGTTAATGCGTGGGGTCCAGGAGTGTGTACCAGTCTGTCCGTGCTCCTCTAAATACCCCTCCTCTATTCTTGAGTGCTGATCCCACTATGGTGTGCTGCAATCAGAGTTAGGAGGGAGTCCAGAGAGCCAACTGAGCAAACGGGGCAGCATGTCCCACTGGTGTGTGCTTATGTTGGTACTAAGGAGGAAACCAGGGTGGGTGAGACTCTGGGCAGGGGGACCTTCTCTCAGTCACTCTCAGGAAGGAGCCCTTGGTGGCTCCTGTATTTAGACAAAGAAGGAACTTAGAAACAGTGGTCTTGGGGAGGAGGGATGTGAAAGCTGAGTCTGAGGAATATGACGGAGTAACGCATGCATATGTTTGGCACTGAAAATGAGCTGAGGTTGGTCTACAGATGTTTCTGAACCAAGATATGACTGTTATTTCTCGCTGTGGAAAGTAACTAGTTACATTTACTCAAATTACTGTGACTGAATACTTTTTTTAGGTACTGGCACTTTTTTGATGTAAGTTTTAACCAGAGGAACTGTGGTTGTCCTTTAGTAAAATACTCTTTTTGACTTCTGTTGACTACACAGTAGCGCATAATCAGAGCTTGATTCCACATCACGTCCCCGGGGTTTTTTTCCTCATGTTTCTGGTGGTCTGTTTTTGTTTTCTGCACTCATGGTGCAAATATGAGACACACCTGCACCATGAGTGGAGTTATGCTCTGAGTTGGAGTTCCCACCAGTAACTTTTGGTTTCCTAAAGTCAGAGCCCAACCCAACCTTTTTCTTTAGGCCACCTCTACTTCTGTTTAAGAAAAGCTAAGCCCCCCTAGGACCCACTTGGAAAAGTAAACATCAATTTTAGATGTTTTCATTTACAAAGTCCCACTATAATAAGCCCATATACACTTGTTCTTGACAAAAGGTCTAAACTATGCATTATTACAATAGTGTATTAGGACCCACCTCCTACTGTAATGTGAAGTAGGGACCCAAATTTCTGACTCTTGATAAATTAATTCAACAAAATATGTGAAAAACTGTTGATAAAAAAGCCACTGGGCTCATTATCTTTATGTTCTTTGTCATGTTTTTGACTTTTTGCTTTTCCTTTATGATCATGTTTATTGTTTTTGATGTCTATTTTTTGTAACTTCTGATTGTATAACTATTGTTCTTGCTCTGAGTTTGCTTTGTTGGAGTGCACCAATTAAGAGTACACACCCACTTTTTTCACTGCACCTGAGAAGCAGTTGACTGATTGCAAGGCAGCTGCCACAGCCTTGAAAGTCTGTGGACAGTCCCTTTTTTTTTAATGCCCTGATAAAGACTTTGTGAGTTGAGACGTGTAGGCGCTTTAGCCCATTTATTAAAGGCTTTTTAACTTTTTCAACACAGTGTGCCTTAGTTTTTTCTGGTTATGACTCTTTTTACCATACATCATACAAGTCTGACCTCCCTCCCTGTTTTGGAAAATATGTGAAAATTTGGAAGGAACACAACAAAAGGCTAAACAAAGAGACTGGCTAACACCGGGAGGACATGCATGCAAACATTTAATTTCACTGTTTTACCATCATAACACATTTTGGTCGTTTGTTTTGAAATGTGACAAGATATCTACTAATTATCATATGAAAACTATTTTGAAAATATTTCCATCCAAGATAAATAAGTGAAAATCTCAAAAAACAATCAGAATTTATTAGTTTTCCTGCTAAATAAAGTACATGGATAGATGTCTGTCTAAGACTTTAATATCAGAGATATTTTGCCTTTTTTGTTATTGATTTATTTTTGATTTCTCCTGAAACCAATAAGAGATCCACTGAAAACAGCCCAGCGTATGCATGTTGTTCATCAGTATGCCTCACTATGAGGTTGATTGCCTGCTTTATTCTTACCAGAGGAGACACACCTTGTCATAGATTTTCAAGAGTTCCTGCCACTCTGTCATATTGAAAAATATTTCTTTCAAAAGTGTAGTTTAACTATATGTAGTGTGGACTAATGCAGACAGTTTTAAAGTGTTGAATTTAACACCATGTAAGTGTAATCAGCGTCGTCCTTTTTGCTGTGTATATGACTTTAGAGGTGTGACTTTACTTGAACAACCTGGTTGGAGATCTACTCTCTGGTTGTTCTTAACAATGAGGAAAGATCATATTTTACCAATGTACCATTTTACATTTCCTCAGTAACTACTCAGTACTTACAGTAAACTTTAAATACTTTGAGTAGATTTACAGACCATGATTGCTAACCAGAGTAACTTTTACTTGAGTACACGAGTCGTTTACTTTTTCCACCTCTGGTTATTTCTAAAATCCTGAATATCATCCTGCTTCAAATTTTACACAATATTGTCTTTTAATGTAGTTTAATATTCGTCTGTCTCTAAATGAATCAGCCAGCTAATCAACCCCAAAATTTCCTCCCACACATGCAGCATTGAGAAACCATTAAGCTGAGAATATCAACACCCACTGCTGAAGATGAAGCCCTCTGCCATCGTTTTCCACTCCTCTACTTTGCTGTATTTTTGATCGCTTGAACAATAAAGCTCTTCACTTCTGTTGTTTTTATCTATACCAGATTTAGTGCACAGTTAAAGGCAGTTTCCTACTGTGACTGGAATCTTATCACATGTTTGCAGATTGTTCCAAAGAAAGTGAGTCACTTCACACAGGAAACCTTTAGTATGAAGGATTCACAATATTTTCTCCTCTGTGCTCTCATTTACACCTCGCTGCCCTCACTTCAACCTCAGCCTTGAGTGTTTGTGTCAGTGAAAGTCTGAGATGAATCGCTGGGGATTTTCTCAGTCTTAACGTTTGTTTTTTCTCATCACCGTCTGCTGCAGGAGACACAATACTTCACAAGACATCTGCAAAACATGCCATGTCAAATCTAGTTCAACAATATCACCCTCAGAAACTTCAGGTATGATGAACTAGGAGCATGTTATCATAAAATACCCACTACTTTTATTTCCATTCTTGAACTTTTCCTCACGTTGTCTTCTGTTAAAGGAAATCAGATGAGTTATTATGGTCAAAGAATGTTTTTCTCTGTTTTAGTGTCACAATTCTTCCATTTTTGCAGTGAGCGTTGTTGATCATCTCCAGAATCATAATTTGAAAGGAAAAAAAATGCAAAGCAAGAGCTTGTTTTTATCTTTCAAACCCCAAAAAAGTCCCTTTGAGTTTTGGGCAGTCTGTAGATATTTGGTTATTTTGACATTTAAATGTTAATCATTTTGAAATGTCACACTCTATCCGCAACAGATGGGGGAACAGGGCATCCCCTTTTTCAACACATCAAAAACAAGTGGAGGAAATGTGGATCGCTTCATGATTCTACAGTATTTTATCACAAGATCTGTGCTTTGCCAGAGAGTGTAGGACAGTCAAAGAAAGTGCTGATAAAATACAGTAAATGTATGAGAAAATATCATTAAAATAAGGATATAAAAGTCTGTTGGGAAGGCGGAAAGGAACAGAAATTATACGACAACTCCCTGTGACTCAGACGTTAAGCTTGAGAAATAGCAGACCGTTTGTTTTACTCATTTCTAGTGGAATTAGCTACTTCTGCAATGTCCTGGTTTTTATTTTTAACCTTTATCTTTCAGGCAATGACCAGTAGAAACTATTTTAAAGAAGTAGAGCTTCTCCTCTTCCTTAAATTCTAAAGCCTGTAATCTCTGCAGCCAAAAACCAGTCTAAACACTTCTGTTTGTCTTCCTATAGCAGTGAGGCCCAGCCCAAGCATTGTAATATGGGCCGCCATTCTCCACCAACTATCATTGCCTATGTTTTTCATATAAAGCAGAGGTCATCAACTCTATTTGCACAAGGGCCAGATTTCTTAACAGACGAACATTGAAATTAACTACAATAAAATCCATATTTTGGTCTGATTAACATAGTCTTGTAAAAATATTATGCCCTTTAATGGAACTTTTAGCCTTTTTGAGTTCAGCCTCTGTCACCTACACTGCAGACAGCTACAATGGGCTGACTGAAACATTTAACTACATATTTCTGGACCCCTCATGATGCCCATTACTGAGTTTGATACTACAACAATATGTCATGATTGGCCAGAAACACAGAGGAAACACATCTTCAGGGTAGATTTCCCAGAAAAGGAAACTGCACCCACAAAGAGACTTGCATGGAAAATAGCTGTGAAAAACCACAGCTTTAATCAAGATAAGACTGTTATGTAAATGTTTACCATACCAGCTACAGTCCTCCTCTATCAATAAAGGCTTAAAAAAACAAAAATATATCTTAAAAAAATATTGCAGGGCGCACAGATTGCCTAGCGGTCTAAGGTGCTACCCATGTACGTGGGCGACCCGGGTTTGAATCCAGCCTGTGGTCCTTTACTGCATGTCTCTCCCCACTCTCTCTCCTGTTTCTGACTCTGTTCACTGTCCTCCTCTATAGAATAAAGGCATGAACAGCCCAAGATAATTCTTAAAAAATATATATTGCATTATATCCCTCTTAAATTATCTGAATTTAATCATTTTCTGAGGGCCGGATGGGAAGTTGTGGGGGGCCTGATGTGGCCCCCGGGCCCTCAGTTGATGATCACTGAATTAAAGTCTTTTCAATACAAACGGCAGTCTGAAAGGTGCATTTGCTAAACAGTAAACCACTGCTTTGTGTTATGGATGTATTTCGCACAATACGGGCGTGATCCAAGAATCCTTCTAAATAGTTTGTACCACAAGCTAGGACAAAGTTGGCACTTTTTAACAGCTTTTCTCCCTCAAATATGTGAAATTCATTCATGAAGTGAGACTGTGTTTTATTGGTCAGTAATTAAACCATTCAGAGCAGAGCAGAGAGCAGATCTAAAAATAGCTTGCACGGACAACTAAAGGTAACAGACCTATTACTAAGACTACAGGAATTATGGCAATCAATAAGAAGATGTAGTTTTAGATATAATAGCTGGAATTGATCTCTGACCCAGTGAATACTATCACCCATTTATGGAGACTATCAATTAACTTTAAATATATCTAACCATGTATTCAAATTCAGAAGGGCTTTGTTGACATGGGAAGATGATTTTATATTGACAAAGCAAATCTGAAATAAAATCAAATATATTCATCAACATACTTGAAGGCCTGTCTTCAAATGTGGCATGCTGAGCATGTCTGTAAAGACCAGCACTAAAGTGGTGTCTGCATGTGTGAGTATACTTGTAATTAAGTCCCACATGTGTTGTAGACTGTCTTATGGTGCGTGAGTTCAAGCAGGAAGACTATTTCATTTTCCTTTCACTGATAATCACTCTTTCATGTGTCTCCTTTTCCCTGCTCTGGTAATCAGCTGGTATGGCCTTCTATTCACTTAAGCAGTCCCATTCTGCCACGACCTCTCAATCGAATCGTCCTGCTGCTGTCATATTTGAAAACCTCCTCTCCTCTGTTGTCAGTCTGTTGTTTCAGTGCGACTGCTGCAACCCTCCTCCACCCCAGCCACCTCCATTATATCCCATCATTGTGCAGGTCCAGCTCCTCTGTGCCTTTCTCCTACTCCTTCCATCACCACCACCAGTTTCTCAATTTCATAGGGGATATCCTATCCTGCTGTCTGACTCACTACCACTCACTTCAGGTTCATAAAGACATCACGATTGAGTCTATTCACCAAACGTATTTACAATTTCAGACATTTTCAAACTCGGAAAATAAATCACAGTTAAACTTGTGTTAAGTCTTTCTGGATTTAAATGTACTTGCACACTTAAATTCTGCCACTTGACTCCAGGTTAAAAGGCTCACTATGAAGCTATGATGAGAGAAGCGAGCTGATAGGAAGCTCTGCTCTTGTTGCTATATAACCAGGTAACAGCAGTGTCAGATGTTCTCCTCTGTCTCTGACAGGCTAACCCACAGAGGCATTACATACTGTATGCTCAACCTGAGGTGATCATAGGAATCTGTGCATTTGTTTAATGCTTTGGAGTCCCCAGAGCACAAAGCAAAACATCTTATCTCTTTGTTTAAACCTGTGAAAGTATCAGTCATTAACTGTGGGAAAAAGTGATCCTCTGCCTTTCGGAAGCCTCCTTGTCTCTCACAGTAAATCTCTTCAGTGGAAATCATAAACAAAGGTTCTTCCCCTCTCTGCCAGAAATCACTCATGGTAAGAGGCATAAGGAATCGTTATCTTATTTCTGATGGAAACATTTACTTCTGTGGCTCATAAAGAGGTGTCTAAGTTTAGTCTGTTTTATAACCACCTATTATCTCCTCGTGGTAGCTTTAACCTACATGCTGGGACTAAAATTGATCTTGATGCCAAGTGTAGAAATGGAAAAAGATATAGAAGATGACACAACTTTGCTCTAGGTGTAAAGAAACTTACTCTATGATCTTATGGATCTTAGAGTAAGAGCTACATGCTCATGTTATCAAAGCTAATTCAGCAGTTCTTTTACATTTTCTTCTGCAGGAAAGTTTTGTTTGTGTCGAAACGTGATTTTAAACCAGAGCTTAGTCACAACTTTGTCACAATAGCCATTCTATGTCTACAATTTAATTCCCATTTAGATATAAAACTGAAGAACTGTTGATCTAATGCAGTAAAAAAAACTGGATCATTAAGTTTAAAATTCCTTCATCTGGCTGACCGTGTTGTTGACAGTGTATTTATACTAAGTACTATTTGATCTTAACTGAAGCACTGATGTTTATGAAAGGAAGTGGTTAAATTATATTCCTAAAATAAGTTATTTAATCAATGGCATGTGGGAAATGTTATTTCTTCATTTAGAGAACTTTAAGTCTTTATTTGGACATCAGTTGAATTTTGGTCTCACTTCCTCAAATGATGCAACTTTGTTGAATTTAAGCCCAGTCTGCACACCGAACAGGACAAAGCTGTAACCATCTCTTCCCCACATCAATGGACTGAGTGACACTTTTTAGCAGTAAAACTGTTTTTAAGAAGTTATGTTAGTTAAAGAAAAAATATGTGGCTACAATCACAGCACTGAGTCTGTGCATAGGTCTCAATCAGGCTTGCACATCTGTCCAGCCTCAAACTCTCTATCGGACTGAGGTCTGAGCTTTGACTCTGCCACTCCAGAACAGTCATCTTGTTGTCTTAAACCATTTCTGTGTAGCTTTTGCTGTATGTTTAGGATCATTGTCTTGCTGGAAAATAAATCTTCTCCATGTCCCCTTCAGACTGAATAAAATTGTCCTCCAGGATTTTCCTATATTTTGCTGCAGTCATTTTACCCTCTACCGTTAAAAGCCTTCCAGGGCTTGCTGCTGAGAAGCATCCCCACAGCATGATGCTGCCACCGCCATGCTTCACAGTGGGGATGGTGTGTTTGTGGTGACGTGCAGTGTTTGGTGTCTGACAAACATAGTGTTTGTCTGATGGTCAAAAAGCACCATTTTGGTCTTTCGGGTGGACAGCCTGATCTAGGCAGATTTACACATGTGGCGTGTTCCTTTCATTTCTTGATGATGGATTTAACTTTTCCCTGAGTTGCTTGGAGTGTTCTTTTGTCTTTGTGGTGTAATGGTATCCAAGAATACTGATAACCAGTGACTGGACCTTCCAGACACAGGCATCTTTATACAGTCACTTGAGACACAGTCACTGATCTCAGGTGATCACCATTCCACTAATTGTGAGACTACTAGCATCAACTGGCTGGACTTCTGTTGAATTAGGTCAGTCACTTTAAATGGGGTGAATATTTATGTTGTCACTTATTTTACATTACATATTTTTATTCACTGAACATTTCTTTGAGGAGATCTGTTTGTCCACTAAAATTAAAGAGGTTTTTTTGTTGTTGTTGTTGTCAAAAAAGCCAAATTATATTGACCACAATTGATTTATCAAATTAGTAAAAGGGTAAAACATCCAAGAGGGCAAGAGTGTAGTTATTTTTATAGGCAATAAAGAATATAACCAAATTTTACAAGGTTGTGTTTTTTTAGAGAAACATAAAGGATGAAACAAAGAAAGCTGGTATTAGATTTGAGTCACTAAATCTAAAAAGGACTACGTTTCCCGGACGAGTTTGCTGCAGAGCGACCAGTCGACCAATGAAACTGCTCTGTGGAGAGCACTTCCTGTTTGGTGGTGTGAAGCTGAAGAGAAGCCACATGAGCAACAGTCACTGAACACAGAGCAGACTGGAGACAGCTCTTAGAAATGGGTAAGAATGATTACATCTTTTTTAAAACAACAAATACAGTTTTTATGTAGAGTTTCAGGCATTTTTACTCGAAGGTACATGCTGTTTAGACTTTGATATATTGAGCCTGTTTGACTTTTAATGTCTTTGTTTATCCTGTAAGTTTAAACTGCTTTGGAAAAAAAGGAAAATTAATAATCATTTGATATTTGAAAACGGAAATTGAATGATTTTGAGCGATAATTCAATATTTTATTGTTTTTAATAACTTCATTATTTTTCATTTCAAAGTTCTCACAATATTCAGACTGAGATTATGTGATACTATCAGTAATATAAAAGCACAGATAAGCTTGCACACTAAACAACCAGTATTAAACAAAACGTCTGTTAAAAGTAGTACAATAAAAAAGTTAATCCTTCAGCTTGTGAAATAGAGAAGTTAGAGGCTACTAAAAGCAGAATCAAAGGTTCAAGCCACAGCACAGGAAACAAGTGATCTCAAAAGAGAAGCATATTGGTTTCTCGCACAAATTATACCACTGTGGGTGCTGGGCTTACAAGGTTTCAGCTGACACTCTGAGGAGTATTTCTGTCATACAATCACCATTTATTTTTAGGGCTGTTTTTTTCATGTCGAAGTTTTGTTTCCTCTTAAATAGAAATATGTCTCACATTCTGAGGTATGCATCAAATAAGGAGGAATAAACCATTTAGTAGAGTAAGGTGAATTTCTGTTAGGTGATAAGTGTAGTCAGTTACATCTTCCCTTTTCTTATCTGAAGAAATGTTTGTCATTATCAGGTAGTTTATTTCTTCAGACACTGTCATCCTTGCTAAACACTACAGTTTATGTGTGACAAGATCACACAGTGCAGCGCTGAGGCGGTTTTAGTCTTGAGGAGGAAGTGGTTTTGCAACTTGTGGTTTTATATCAGACTCAGTAGACAATATGTCCTTCAGATTTCAAGTTTTGGTACAAACTGATCACTGATCTGTCACCATCGCTGGACAGCAATGACATAAATTTACTACTTTGTTAAGTACATTTTTTGTACATTTGTACTTCACTTGGGTTTTTTTTGGGGGGGGGGGGTGAAACGTAGAACTTATGTGTTCTGCCTTTGGTTCACCAAAGTAGTGTTGCCAAACATGTACATTGTAAGTCTCCGTAGAGCAAATGCAGAGCAAACATCACTCAGTGAGTTCATCAGTGGCGAAACAACGGAGATGGGTGACCTCCACATGAGCACCCAAAGTCATGTCATAACCTGTTTGAGGTTTTTCATAGAAAGAATGATACATTTCATTTCTAGAAAATCCATCCATTCATTGGTTATAATACCTGTCCCAAAGTGAAGTACACCCTGGACTGGTCTCCAGCCACTAACAGGGATGAAATATAGAGACAAACAGGCAGCCATGCTCACACTCAGACCTACAGGCAATTTAGAGCCACCAATTAACCTAACAAGCATGTCTTTGGGCAGAGTATATGGAGAACATGCAAACTTCACATAAAGACATTACCCGTGCAATGGGGATTTGACCCAGGAACCACTCTTGTTGCGCTAACCACTGCACCACCATGCAGCCCTTTTTCATATATGTGTCCATGCTTTCTTGATAACACTCATGAATAGAGAGGTTTTTTTGGAAGGCGGTAGCTATGGGTGGTTTATTTTGCTGCAAGCTGGCAAACAAAAGAGCTTAACAGTGAACTCTAACTTTTTCTGCAAAGCTGCTGCTGGTACTAAACAGCTGTGTGAGTACTCATGATGATAAAACATTTGCTTCAGCACAAAAAACAGCATTGAAAAATCTTGAATAAAGGCAAAGGTACAAGACTGTGTACATATTTCTAGGCAAGGAGGAAGGAATAGGTATCCCACAATCCATTGCAATCCATTTTATTCATTATTAACGATGGCTTTTTGGGCTTTCAAACCACATGATTGCTTTTTCTACACCTACATTTATTGCAGTGACTATTTAAAATTATGATGTCGTTATATGTCCAAGTTTGAGCATTTATTGCTTCACACTGTGGCGGCAGGTATTGTTGTCATCGACAGCCCTTGTTTACGTGCTCAGTTTCTTGGTGAAAAAGGTGTTTTTGCTCTTCTCCTGACCGGCTATGGAAAGAGTTTGATTCATTAACTGGCTCCACTCACAGTGAGCGGTGATAATGGCTGCCTGTCGAGCTTGCATTGCATTGCATTGCCCACTACGTTATGTTTAGTGATTGTGTGATCTTTTATAATTTGCACATTTGTCTTTATATCTGGATGTAATGTAATGAGAGCTTGGCTACTGAATAATTATAATCTTATCAAATGTGTGAGTAGGTGTTCAGTCATCCAGAGCTTGGTCCAAACAGTGCAGCTGGACTTAGTTAGGGTTGTCGAAGAGGTTTTGTCTCTCCTCTGAAGGGCTTCAGCTCTAAAGCTGAATGAGGCCAGAGAGAAATGTCTGTCCACCATTAGAAAGCCAATGAACTTAGTGTAAATGTTTTTGTAGACAAAGTCCGTTATTTTTAGACACATTTTCCGGGTCCATTATCCAATAAAAAATGTCACATACTCAAACCTTGCATAATGAAGTTGATGCAATCATTTTTTTATTCCCTGTAAAAAAAAAAAAAAAACGTAAAACATGGTAAACAGGTTTATACTTCAAAGAAAAAAAGGAGTGAAGGTGACTCTGTGGCTCTTTCACCTCTTTAAAAATCAAACTGGGTTGCTCCATCCAGACAGACATATTTATATGGCACAAGCTCGTACACCACGGCGCTGTGCCAAGTTGGAGGGACAGAGTGCAACTTTTCAAATCAGTATTTATCATTTGGTCGAGTACAAATGTTGGCCTTTATCTGTCATAATTAATGGTTGATATCCACGTAAGACACTGGCAAATTATGGTGTTTCAGTGTGAACACAGAGAGAGAGAGAGAGAGAGAGAGAGAGAGAGGGGAGCTGCAGGTGCAGCTCTGAATAATCAATCACCCGTTTCAATGAATTGGATGGAGAAAAAAAAAGTAGAACCTGTAACCAAGAAAAAAAAAAGTGGCGGACAAAAGTTTTGGTATCAGTGTGCAACATGTTTAACTTAAAGTATTATTTTAACATGCAGAAATTTCATATGAAAAAATTACCCAGTGTGCTAAGGCCTTAAAATTTGTTAGAAAAGCACCTTATGTGTCTGAGTAACTTTAATTTGTATCAGAGTAATATATGACCAAATATATATGGCTATACTCTGAATCAAGTTATGAAGTTTTGTTCTTTCTCACCAACTGTCACTTTCTATTGTTTCCATGTGTAATATTTTTTTCTTTCTGCAGAAATCTAAAGAGCTGATATTGCTTTTTTTAATGCAGACACACTCTTTTCTCTAACTGTGGTTCTCTGAATTAAATTCCCACCAGTCTTAAGCTTTAAAATGTTTTATTCCTGCTGTTTTCAGCTCCAGAGGACCAGAGCGACACATCACAGCAAACAGCAGCCAGCGATGGAGAACAGGGGGCAGAAAACCAGGTACTGATGACATGTGATTTGCAGCCTTTGCATTTTTTCATGAGTTACAGTTAATCTGTGACTTCAGACATGACTTCTTGGCTATTGCACTGCGCTTTCATTTCCCTTTTTTAGAGAATTTGAGATAGTGCTGAATTTTCTTAAGTACCCATTTTGTGCGTGTACAGTTGTTTCATCTTGATGGCTGATTGTGAAATGAGTAACAAAGAATAAGTGATTCTGCCTCATATTCACAGAAGGGCACAAAACGCACACACATCTCAAGAATTAGAAGAATATTTCATTGCACAAACAGAAACTGCTGGAGGCTCTCACAGCCTCTGTTCTGGTAACTAGAATGAGAGGTACAATATGAGAAACTCAAATTAGCTCACTAAATTTCCAAGGCTGAAGATAGTTGAAAGCGGAGTGGTTTCTGTGGTGAGTTCTGGCCTGATGATTGCATCAATCTAGCACGCCACTGACAATCATTGTGAGAGTCACATATCAACACTTTGACATCAACAGCACCCACACAGATTTCCAAAAAATATCATCTAGTGGAAATGGGCTGAGTGTTTCACAATATTCATTATCTGATGTAAAGATGTGCAAAAGCAGGGGCAACCGTGTGAAGCTGAGAGTGCAGACGTTTCCTGTTGGTAACCTCTGATGTATAAAGCTGGAAGTTTTATGAATCACATCTGAATTTAAACAGACATAATGAACATGGCCACATTTTATGCAAAATTTCCATGCAGATTTTCTTTATTTTGACATCTTCTTGTGACTCTAGATCACATTTAAAGGCAAATATTAGGTGTTAAATTAAAGTTTTAGGTCATAAAAATAGAGTAGAAGGCCAACATTTTCTAGACATAATAATTAGGACTACAGGAAACCACTAACAGGTCAGATTTATGTCGTGTTAGCTGGGAACAGTTCAGTTTCGTGGATCGGCAGAGCTGTGACTCAGTCGGGGCTATCTTGGTAAGAGGTCTGCACCTTCACTATTACTCACTGTAGAGGCCGATTTCTCGGAACCAGGAACCACAGAGAGGAACTTGATTCAATATGAAACCACGTCAAGCCGTTATGTTTTACAATGACTGCCACAGAAATAAAGCTGTTCCTGAGAGGGGTGATTCAAAATAAAATATTGACATTAATATCAAATGGTTTGAAATTGGTGGAGGCAGCAGAGACGTGACTGCACATGTAAATATCTTATGTAAAATACGAGGTCAAGAATTACACAAGGCATTGTAGCTTCAGCTTTCTTCTCCTTAAAGAGGAATTTCTTATGAAGTGGAAACCCATTAACTGGGCTGCTATGACACACACATCTGGCTTAAGGACGTTTACCACTTGCTATCGATGGAGAGAGCAGCCTCAAACCATGAAATTTAATTTCGGGAAGTACTGTGTTTCAGGACTTTATAAATAGCATCAACTACTGTGCAAAAACTGGACAAAAAAAGAGGCACGTCTTTCCATTGACTGACATCTGGGCTTTGACTCGGTCACTCCAGAGCATTCACCTTGTTGTCTTTAAACCATTTTACCCTCCTCCTGGTGTGTTTGTGGTGATGTGCAGTGTTTGGCATATGCACTATACAGTAACCCCTCGTTTCATTTTTGTTGATAAATTTTGCATTTTGAGAGAAAAAATGTGTTTAAAAGTGCTGACCTATCAGGCCTCGCACTGCAATGGGTTCCCAAAATGCTTTGCGAGTGGTCCCCCATCCACCGGAAGTTGGAATACGACGACACTTTTAAAATTGTGCAGATGTGGGTGGCTTACAGCACCCCGCAGGATTTCCCAGCACCATTGAAAGTGAAATTAAATGTTTCTGGGATCGCCTCTTGTACATCGTCACCCGGGCGTGTACAGTGGGGCCGTAGATTACAGATTAAAAGAATTTTAAAAGAACACAGAAGTCCAAGCGCACACGTCTTTATGAATGTCTGATGTCTGCAGCTAGGTGCCTCTTATACATTGTGCAGTTTTTCAGTGGCATGCTCATTTTTTTTCCAATGACAGTGCTGCTACTTTTCCTCCATAATCTCAACAGATTAGCTGTTGGAATAAAAAAAAAATTATAAATCACAGACTACATGTAAAATCAGAGCACATTCATGTGTTTCACCACAGTTCTGCCCTTCTCAGCTACAGTCAGTTATTAACATGAAGTGCTCAATAATACTTTGTGGTGATACAAAAAGAACTTTATTAATAACTGAGGGTAATGATGAATTTCATAATCTAAAAAAGTCCTATTAATATAATTACAGCATTTCTATTTATTACCAAACAATTTTTAAATAAATCATACTGTAGTTGCTTATTTCAATATCATTTTTCCATTATTTTTCCTAGACTTCTGCTTTCAGTTCTTATTAGAAATGAATATAAACTTTCAGTTCTTATTATAAATTAATATATTACTAAAAACACTCTTAATCTAACAGAATTAAAGAGGTTGTTGATTTTATATTCTTACAGTAACAACCAGCCCTTTAGGACACAGTTTATGCTGATGTGGTCCAGGTTGAAACTGGTTTTAACACTCTGGATTTAATCATAAATTGTAATGATCTGTTTCAGTGTTGACATGTTGCCTTATAACCCCACCCTAAAAGCCTGGCTCTCACTAGGGGCCACTAAGCACCTGTGGTATCCCTCCAAAGTGAGCAGGGCCTTCCTTGTCTTTTTGTGCAATATTTGGTTTTATTCACCAATATCCTTTTTTTGTTTTATTTGTTCTTGAAAGTTTCTAAGAAAATGTTATACCAGATTCATGAGGTGCTCTTAAACTGCTGAATTGCTCAAATCTGTGCTATTGAAATGATGAACACTGTTTGCTTTTGGCTGGAGGCTGAGGCATATGTGTCCAAATCAGCATTGAAAAATCCTCCGTTTTAGGCCCGTTTAAGGGCACAGAGAAGTAGAGAACAAGTGAGATGTCATTAATATCCAAATTGTAATCAAACAAAAATAATCGTGCGCTGGACTCCAAATAATAGCAAATATTTGACAGTTCTAGTGCTGCTTGAAATAAAACCAAAAAATTAAATGAACGCTACAAGCACAGCAGTCAGATATCATTCATTTAGACAGAGCTGTTATCAGAAATGGAGTGAATTAGAAATGGATGCATTCAGATTGAATGTGATTTCATGTAATCCCATATTTCATCTAAAAATAGTAATCATTTAAATTCCCATGTTTGAAGGCAAGTTTTTATTTCAGATAAGTGTTTAATGAAGCAATTCCTCCTAATATATAAGTGAATATATTATTTTCTTACTGTTAAGTTCAAACATTGCATGGTTAATTTAAAAGTCAACTTTATTTGTCATGCACTTGTGCAGATTTTCTCACAACACAAGTGTTTAACTATTTTTTCAAAGTCAATGATATCTTATTGTGTCTTACTCATTTAGCAGATTTTAGAGCTAATAAGTGCAAAATTCATTATTTCACCCCATCGTATCTAAAATGTGTGTTAGAGTGCTCTCTAGTGTTCTTAAATCACAGATAAGGAAGTTTAGGAGAGAATGGTTTGTAACTGAAGCCTGCTGTTATTGTTATGTCATGTGAATTGTTGCTGCCATTGTCTTTTTTTTCTGGAAAATGTCTAATTTTAATGGAGTGAACATGTTTATTCTCATTAAAGCCCTTCTAGGGACAGGTGTTGCAAATTAGCATTCACTGCAAACACTATACTTGCATGCACTGTCAGGCCGAGCAATAGAAGATGGTTTTATAAAGTGATCTATGTTGACTTTAAAATCCAAACAGCTATTTCAGCACCATTATTCTGAGTTCCACTGCCATTGTACTCAATTTATTTGACAATGATACCTTAATTGGCAGAGTTCTCCCAGAATGCCTTTGGTCTTTAGACACTTTTTTACATCATGAGTGAAGTTACTCACTCAGTTAGGGAAGTCTCGCTTGTGGAGAGCAACCATATTACACAATGGATGGTTACTGAACATGAAGTTTGCACTTTTCACTTATTATCACTTGCACTCCCCTAAGTTGGACTACCTTGGGTGTCACTGACAGTCAGTATTATTTTTATGTGATAGAAATAAGGGAAAATTGCAGTGGATGTAGACTACTTTGCTTTACAAACAGAATTTTAAAGTTTAGGAAAGTTTCCACAGAGCAGTTAAACTACTAAAGGTCAAGTTAACCTAACATAAATGTACGAGTAATGGCAACTCAAAAACATCTATTTCCACTCCTTAAAAACTTTGATGTAATCAGTTTCAACAAAAATCTTGAGCACTTTGAACTCGTTCAGCTTTACAGTGTAGGATGGCTGTTCTCAGCTGTATACTTTATCTGTCCCTAAACTATAAATAAATAATGGTAAATAAGGTGTGCAGGGAAAAGGGTTTCCATATCAATTAAAAATCTAAGCAAAGTTTAAATTGTTTTTTTCTGCTTGTGTAGGATAAAGGGACAAAGTGAAGCCTCACCATAGGAGAGACATACAGAAGTATTGCATAGTTAAGAGATACTGTACTTTTCTGATTTTTGTTTGTATGTTAGACACTTCTGTATTGAAATCTTTCACACTGATGGTTAAAGTTTTGCATGCCTTCACTGTTTCATTTCTCCTTTCTTACAAACCACAAACAGTGACATTGCCAATTTCTGACTCTTGACTTCTTGGTAGTGTTGGTTTAACACCTATCATCTAACTTCTTGGTATTTTGAAACAGTTTTCACGCAAGTAATGCAGAAATACAGCAAACAGTTATTCTTCGAATTATTACTGATATCAGATCTCCTAGTCACTCACCGCAGATACAGGTGTTTACGGCACCGTTTAAATAACTTCTCTTAGCTGATGTTTGTTTGTCAGTGATACCAGTGTCAGACAACTCAAGACCATAAACCCCACAAGTCTGCTGCTTTCTCTCCAGACAGGATGTGTAGCGGTTACCTATTGAAAGTAGCGGTGAAACCCTACTCTCTGTTTTTGATGTTTCATTTCAACATCTGCATCCCAGGAGATGATTCTGTGTCGTTTCTGTTATAAAACACCTTCAACTGTAAAACCGTTTGGCAGTGGACCATGTCACATTTATAGGACATACTCGATTATTATGCAAACCAGATTTTTCTTCTTTTCCTATTTAGTCTTCTCCTGCTGTCATTGAGATTAACGACTCCATGACTGAATGTGAGGAGGAAGCGAGGCCCAATCTGGTGAAGATTGAAGAGAAAGCCTTTATTGCACGCCTGCACTCCTTCATGAAGGACAGAGCGACACCCATAGAGAGGATCCCACATCTGGGCTTTAAGCAGAGTGAGTCTTAGCTCTGCTGTGTTACATGAACATAATACTCATGGAACTAGCATGCTAATTAATGTATTCTCAACTTTCAGTTAACCTTTGGAGGATCCACAAAGCCGTGGATAAACTTGGGGGCTATGATTCAGTGAGTTCAAGATCTTTTTTTTCTCACGTTCAAAAACTGATGCAACATTTTTCATGTCTGCATGTCGAGATGGAAAATGGGCTGTAGGTCAACTGCTGTAGCAATGTGGTTTCTGCTGCACTGAGGCTGCTGAGGTCCTGACGTATCAGCACCTCTGCTCTGTTGTCTTTACTGTGAGAAAGATTTGAGAGCGCAACTCATACTGAAATAGCTATAAATAGCAGAGCTCTAAAGAACTGTCCCTCAATACCACATTCATCATTATAAATATAGCAGTCAGTTTGGAATTTGTTGATAAAAACTGCGGTTATGAAAGTTTGTCAGTTACTTTTTTTGAAGACGAGATGATAAGCTAAAATAGATCTTCATAATAAAAACTGATGAAATTTTTAGTCAATTTTAACTGTCTTTGGGTTGATAAAACTCTGACAGCTGCAATTAGCATGCAGCAAATATTTGGTTGCTGCTGCGGAGGGATAAATATCCTCCTCCTTCTTGGCCAGCTGCCAAGAATCATCCCCACAGCATGATGCTGCCACCACTGTGTCACCGAGTCATAGTTGTCTTGGTGGCCTCTCTCACTAGTCTCCTTCTTGCAGGGTAACTCAGTTTGCGAGGGAGGCGTGATCCAGACAGATTTACACATGTGCCTTATTCCGTCCGTTTCTCTATGATGGATTTAACTGATGGATGTTCAGTGCCTTATATTTTTATGTATCCATCCCCTGACTTATACTTTTCAATTACCTTTTATTTGAGTTGCTTGGGGTGTTATTTTGTCTTCATGGTGTAATAGTAGCCATGAATACTAATCAACCAGTGACTGGACCTTCCAGACACAGATGTCTTTATACTACCATCATCTGAGACACATTCACTGCACTCAGGTGATCCCTGATCCACTAACTGTGAGACTACTAGCACCAATTAACTGGACCTCTGTTGAATTAGGTCAGTCACTTTAAGGGGGTTGAATATTTATGCAGTCACTTATTTTACTTTACATATTTTTGTTTAATTGACATTATTTTGTAGAAATCTATTTTTACTTTGGCATTAAAGAGTTTTTTGTGTTTTGTGTTTTGTCAAAAAAGCCAAATTATATTGACCATGACAGATTTATAAAATATTTTAAAAGGTAAAACATCCAAGGCTGTGAATACTTTTTTATAGGCACTGTACTTGAACAACTCTGTTCTCCAACAGGTGACAGCGAGACGTCTTTGGAAGAAAGTCTACGATGAGCTGGGAGGCAGTCCAGGAAGCACCAGCGCTGCCACCTGCACACGCAGACATTATGAAAAGTGAGGATGATTCTCTCTTTAACTCACCTGTCCTTTCTACTTGCTTTATAGATAGATGATGGACTTTATACAACATGGACATAGTGTCTGTGGGATCATCCACTGGTTTCTGAAGCCGTTTTTAGCAGTTGCACTTTTGGACGTGCTGCCTCAGTCTAACCTTAAACCAGTCTAGAGACAGGCAGGGAGGTGGAGCTTAGTCAGCCCGGATGCATCCTGATATGCATTTGCAGCATGCCCTGTCAGTCAGATCAGCCTAGTTAGCCTAGTTACCCTTAATATCATTGAAACAGATTTATTTCTTAATGAAAATGCACCTCCCATTCAGTGTGACTACAAAAGACATTCTGAACTAGATAGCATGTTTTGAGGCAGGCTGTAAACATGCCGTCAGTAAAGGCATTTTATTATGGGTAATAACGGGACTGTAGAGGCTTTTGCAGTCAGCCTCTAGGAACTGCAGTTTCTCACACTTTCACATTAGCTTCATTTTTCAACAAGTTAATGATGTGAATGTATTTTTACCTTAGACTCGTGCTGCCCTTTGAAAGATACTTAAAAGGAGAGGAGGACAAACCTCTGCCTCCCAGCAAACCACGGAAGCCATACAAGAGAAGTTTGGACAGCCAGGTCAACAAGGTTGAGAGGAAGAGGAAAAGGTCTCAGCTGGATAGCGATGTGGATCCTGAGGTAACGTGATATTTGAGACTGTCTCAGGCCCTGTTTACACTTTGCATTATCAATA
The DNA here is from genome assembly GCF_018320785.1 of Cheilinus undulatus. NCBI lineage: Eukaryota > Metazoa > Chordata > Actinopteri > Labriformes > Labridae > Cheilinus > Cheilinus undulatus. Next base: position 15,270,471 of record NC_054869.1, on the reverse strand, counting down.
TGTTTTGGGCATTTGGACATGAAGTGACGGTACACAAAACATTTTCATAATATCCGAATAACTTGCATGCCTCAAATGCAAACAGTAACCCATTTATCATTTCTGTTGCTCTTACCTTTGCTTTATATCTGTGCATTATGTGTGGGGTGAAGCTACTGGCAATATGAATAAATGGGGATGTAAGTGCCTAGCAGTGCCTCTTTAACAACTTTTCTCCCACATGTTTAAAAAACAAAACAAAACAATGATATACTGTTTAGCAGGTAAACCTATCGAGGTACTGGTTCAAAAGAAATGACTACTCAGTTCAAGACAATAAGTTGCAAGGGTGTCGTGATGAGTCGTTTGAAGAAGCTGGCTCTTTCTGTAAGCAATGAGGGCTGGCTCTCATTTGACTGTTTCCTTTGTTTCTATTTCTGTTGCTATAAAGGCATAAAATTTCAAAATAATTCCAACTCAAGAGAGACTGCAAAGCTGAAAGACTGGCTTTTATTACTGAGCTGTGCCAAAAAGTCCAACTCTCTAAAAAGAGCTGCAATTCCCAGATCAACTCAGTTGACGGGGCAGTCTTCAATAAGTGCTAGTCTGCACAACCAATCCAGTCCAGTTGAAAGCATCCTAGACTACCTCTGTATGCAGTCTGAGCTATCGGATATGAAAGTGTTTTCAGTGTGCATGCAAAAAGCTCAAAAAGCATCAAAGACTTAGTATTCTAATGCTCTGTAAATGCATTATAGCACTAAATGCAGTAGCAGAAAACAGTAAAGTACATTAGAGTTATGCCATGTGGCCTAAAATGTCTTGTTATTTTGTAGATTCTTGCTCAGAGAAGTCCTGACACTCCTGGTCAAAGTGAAGCAGTGATGCATCCTCGCCGTGCTCTCTGGTCATCTGATCCACACCATCCTGATGCTTCTCAGCCAAACAGAGCCGCCACCAGTGTTTGCACTACCATCTATACTCGCCTTGTCCCAGTCCCTGTGGGAACATCCAACCCTTGGTCTGCTTCTGTTCCATCCACAACTGCAGAGGTCATCTCCCCTCTGGAGAAAAAGAAGCGCATGGCTCAGGCCAGTCTTAATGGGCACCAGAGTCCTCAGAGCGAGGACAAGGAAAGACCCTCTGTCATTCACTGTTCACCGTCACCGTCCCGAGCTTCTTCTACCCACAACTCCACTGATGGCTCCCCGATGCCTTTATCCTCCTCCTCTTCCCGAAGCCCCTCCCCTTACTCTGTTTCATCAGAGGACGGTCCTGTAGGCAGTGAAAACAAACCTGTCCCTCCTTCTGAGCTGCCCTTAAACTGTTCCAGCTCTGTGAAAAATTCATCTAGTGGTAGTGAGAACAGCAAGTCCGCTAGGTGCACTCAGCCATCAAAAGACTCAGCCAGACAGAGAAAAGATGTTTCCTATGCCAGCGCTCAGTCCGGAGACTCGATCAAAGTCCAGAATAAAGACTCCGCCTGGAGACCAATCCACAGAGGCAGCAGCAAATATATCGCCCATCCTTTCCTTCCACCGTCCTCTTACGTGATATCCGACTGGCCAACATCTACCTCAAGTTTCACAAAAGTTATTCCAAAATCCATGCCGCTTCCACGGCCTGCTCCCATTCGACCAAGTTGTAAGATCCCCCAGGGCAGGCTGATGCAACAGGATGACTCTCTGACCTCTGTAAAAAAGCAAAACAACATGGCTCCTTGGATTTATCCAGCGGAAAAGAGGGAAAAATCCAGGACAATGCTTCAAAAAGTTTCTTCAACCCAGCAGAGTGCGTCCCATTCAGCGGCCAGTTTGCAGCTGCCAAGTGTCCTTTCGAGATATGAGAAATCAGGGCGAGACTCCCGGCACCAGCATGCCTTTTATCCTGCTTTTCTCCCCAACAGAATGAGACCACCACATCCTCAGTTTATGTATCATAATGTCCCAACTCACTCCGCCATTATTGGGTCGGCAGTTTACCCTCATCCCTTCTCCATCCCTCTCTTAAATCCTCAATTAGGGTATGCCCTGCCAGCCATGGGCCCCATTTACCAGCATAAAATGTGATTCTTTTATATTTGAACTTCTGGCATCAAAAGTGTTACTTGAAAATCGTGTTTCTTTTCTTTATTCACAGCAGGCAGCATCCACCTGCTTTTAAATTTGGCACTTTCCATTTGAAGAAAGCTTATCTTTATCTTAAATTTATATGCCACACACACTTTTGGGTTATGTGGCCTAATAACCAGCTGTTTCACAGTGAGGATATACTTACTGTGATTAGTTTACATTAGCTTGCAATCAAATCCAAATTACACTGAGAGGAAATAAGACTCTTCAACCACATCCAAGTGCTTTCAAGAAGTATTTTTAATATATTGTTTTTTCATATACTTATTATTCTAGCTATTGTGCGAAACTTTTGGTTTGTGTCAACCCCTACGAACAAGGATATACAAAAAACAATACAAACACTCAGTGATCACTTTATTAGGTACACCTGTTCAACTTCTTATCAATGCAAATATCAATTCAGTTAACTGCATGGCAGCATGTAGGCATGCAGACCCAGTCAAAATGTGTTGAAGTTCTAACAGTGCAGGAGGGAACGGGATTTAAGTGACTTTGAACGTGACATGGTTGTTGGGGCCAGACAGGTGGGCCTGAGTATTTCACAAACTGCTGATCTACTGGGATTTGCACCCACAACCATCTCTAGGGTTTCACAGAAAATGGCTCAAAAGAGAAAATATCCAGCTCTCTAGGCTAACATGCTTAATTGATGCAATAATGAGTGGTTGAACAGATATACCTAATAAAGTGATCAGTGAGCGTATATTTTAATGGTGGTCATCAGAAATTCACCAGGTAATTGCACATTTGTACACACTAGCACAATTGGGATACCTTGTATTTTAAAGCAGGAACTTTTTTACTGTACTGTAAAGTCTGTGGAACATAAAGATTATTTGTAAATATTGTAAAGTGTGTCAGTGTTCATTATTTTTAGAGGTGTTGCATTTTGGTCATATTGTCATTTAAAAGGTCATTTGTAATAATAAACTTCAAGTATACTGAAATCGTTGGGCCGTTGTTTTTTTACTCCAGAAATGTTTCCTAAAGTATTGTGGCTCAGTGGACTCCTCTAGGCTTTGTGCTAGATTCAGGTATTTCTGACCTCCACTCCTCTGGCTTTATAGGCACTGCTGAGCAAAATAACATTTCATACTTTAGAAATTAAATAAAGCTGTTACTGCAATTGTTTTCTGCTTGCGTTTTTAAAAAATTGCAATTTAAAAAAACATTTGTCAGAAAATATTCTACAGGTGTGCATATGCAATTACTTTAAAGGTGCAGAGTATAATATTTAACCTAGTATCATTAAGCAGAACGAGCTTGGCAAAAATGGAACATAATATTTGGGAGTAGGCCTATCAAAATTTGTGTTTAATCACCTGAATATATTTATTCGTTTTCTTATTATACAATCCCTTCTGTGGTTCTGTAGAAACATCCAAGATGCAGAAACAGAACACAGTGGAGTCCATGGAGGAGACTCTACCCATGTATGAATGAAATCCTTCATAAAATATGAAGGATTAGTTTGCACATGCATAAACCTCACTATTCCATAACACTTCCATATTGTTTGCCAAACTTTTTAAAGAACAGTTATTCTAATATGACTTTACACACCATATTCCACTCACCAAGCATGGTAACCAAGGATTTTCTATTAGTCTTTGCGTATTTTTATCTGAAGATGCTGGCTTGCACAAAAGTGAGTTGTCAAAATTAAAACAAAATAATAACTAAACCAAACCGGTAGGATTGGTATCATCTTCCAAATGTTATTTTTGGAAAACAACTCAAAGATACACTTTAGTGTGAACACCTGTTATACTAAAGTACTTACCCCTCAATAGGAAGTGTGTCTTGGCCACAGGAGCATGCATGCTTAAAAGGACGGTAGAGGGCGTTGTTAAGCTTGGATTCACCCAAGTAGACAGAAAATAGTACCGTGTGTGATGTTTTATTCATAATTAAAGCATCAACAGTGTCTCACTAAGGGACATATGGATTATCTAGCAAAATAAAGGCTTTTATTCTTGTTACTATGATTATTACACTGTGTTGCACCCCTCCCAAAGATGCACACTTTAACAGATCTTTCAAAGGTTTGATATTCTTGTTAATCTTCCTGTGTAAAGATTTATGCCAAGGGACATTAGAAGTGCTTTTTGCCAACCCAACCATTGGGTTTTTAGCATAGCTATTAATTCTCCATTTTCAATCCCGTGATGCAGAAAATGTTTTTAAAAACAATTTATTTGTGCATTTTTCCTGTAGTGAGATATTTTTTATGTTCTTTTGACCCCAAGTTTATTTTTGCTAAAGTGTATAATTTTGCTGCACAAGCTGTAAGTTAAACAAGTTTTGGGTCTCGACAAAGGGACTTTTTAGTTTTCATGTTGATGAAGCCTGGATGAACACTTGTTACAGATCTAACAAAGGCAGCTTAATAAGCATCTGTATAATTATAAAATAGAGAGCATATCGGCGAAGTTCTTTTCTCTCATCCCAGAGAAAAAGAGACCACCTTGTTGCACCCCAGACACTATAACGAGGGTCTGCGTTTTAAAATTTAAGAAAACATAACCATGATAGCACCAGGGATTTTTTGGGGCTCCTATTCTACTTCACGTCACTACTTACATGGTATAACATTTACCTAAGTAACGACTGTCAGGAAGTAATGCTCCTATGAGGTGCTGCAATTCCGATCTCTTAATGGCAACAAATTAAAAAACCTTCTTGAAATGTTGATAAAACTGTATAATGTTTTGTACTGAATCAAATTATTTTATCATAAAGGCCGTTTATGCCTGATACACGGTGTATAGTGTGTAAGCAAACGTGCCTTACAGCCTAAACGTTGGGTTTAAATTAGCAACAAGATTCTCGCGAGAACAGCCCCAGTGGCGCGAATTAACAATCATCTTCTCATGTAAATAAATTTCTCTGCGGTTGTGTGGCTCTCTCTGGCCAATTCTACCGTTGAACTTTGTATGAATCGCTCTAGAATATATTGAAACGTCTCCGTATAGGGTTTGTTTTACTTTTAAACTAAGTATTTTCTCAGTTTATTTCGTAAAGAATAACAATGTCGGACGTTTTGTCTGATGACGGCAGCGACATCAACCAAGATGACAGCCAGGAAGACGTTATGACTCCGGCGGAGCTCATCGCTAAACTGGAAGAAGTGAGCTGATGTAGACTGTATTTTCCCATTAGACAGGGACATGTAGAGCTTCACAAATTCTGTTCTTCTTTTGACGGCACCTTGTCTCCCTCCTAAAACTGTAAAGGGTGTCCTTACACTGTAATGCTCCTTTCCGTCTCTCTCAGGCTTGGCTGAATGAGAAGTTTTCCCCGGAGCTGCTGGAGAACAAGTCTGAGGTGGTGGAGTGTGTGATGGAGCAGCTCATCCACATGGTAAATCATCACAGTGGGAACTGTAATTTTTCTGTGTTGTCTTTTATATGAAGTCAGAAAAACTCAGATTTGTAAGTAATGCAGAACGGTTTTCCTCAAAAATAGACGTCTAGTTTGCAAAAATGCCCATAAGTGAATCTCAAAAACTAGAATACCCCGATATAGTTCGTTTTTTTTCCCCAGATTTAATTCCTGTACATTTTTCATATATTCTAGAGTTTTCATATACACTGAAATATTTCACGACTTTTTTGTTTTAGTGTTGATGATTACAGCTTACAGCTCACACAAATAGAAAAAACACAATCTCAAAATATTAGAATATCACAAAACACTAGTCCAAAAAAAGATTTATAATACAGAAATATTGACCTTAAAATTATGCTTATTCATGCACTCAATTATTGGTTGGAGCTCCTCTATATTTTTTTCCTTAGCCCAGGTGAGACACTGATGACATCTGTGGGTCAGGAGTGGCTCAACACTAGGAACGCTACACTTGTAGTCCATTTCCTGGACCCGTCTGTGTGTGGTGGTTCTTGATCCACTGGCTCCAGCCTCAGTCCACTCCTTGTGAAGCGTCCCTGAGTTCTTGAATCTGCTTTGTTTGACAATCCTCTGAAGGCTGAGCTCATCCCTGTTGCTTGTGCTCCTTTTCTTACCACGCTTTTCCCTTCCAGTCACTTTTCAAAAATGCTCTGAGAACAGCCTGTCCTTTCAGCGGTGACCTTCTGTGGCTTACCCTCCTTGTGAAGGATGTCGATGTCTTCCTGACACTTGTAAAGTCAGCAGTCTTTTTAGGTGTTAATTGCCAGTAGCCTTAGTACTGGTGGTGTTTGGACAGTCAATTTTTTGAATGCAAATGTGCTGAAGAAATCCATCAGACTGAATAAAAATGGGGATTTCAGACACCTGGTTCCTTTATGCTATTGATGAAATGCCTGTAATAAGTCGTTAAAGGGTTTCTGCACATCCTGGAGAACAGTTGACCAATCTTTTGGTCATAAAAATACTTGGGGGGGGGGGTTAAATGTCCTGTAAAATAATCTCTTGAAAAAGAGTTGGAACCCTACAGACGGTTTACTGATAAGAAATATTTCATATTTGTTGATTTGCTGTTAGCATACTAAAGTAAGTAGTTTCATTTTGATTCTAATGTTTTCCATATCTTCTGTTTCTATCCTCTAAGTTTCTCTAAGCCTTCATAAATCAAATGTTCGTTGTGACAGTGTCCTGACCTTTTCCACAAACAGGAAGCCAACTTGCAGCGTGTGAAGAAGGGAGACGCAAAGGCCAGCATCCACCGTATGGAAATAGACAGAATACGCTTCATGCTCAGCAGCTACCTGCGCTCCCGGCTGCAGAAGGTCGGTCAGGTCAACACAACAGTGTGAAAAATAATGCTCTGTTTCAACTCAGAGACTGTCAACCAAACATGCCTGAACTTTGTGCCCTTCTTTGTGTAGATTGAAAAGTTTTTCCCGCATGTCCTGGAGCAGGAAAAGTCTCGAGGGGAGGGAGATCCGTCGCTGCTTTCTCCTGAGGAGTTTGCCTTTGCCAAAGAGTGAGTAGAGAGAGGTTAATACAGTTTAGGCTGACTGCTGTTCAACGTGAGTCTGGTTCTGCTCAAGTTTTCACCTGGTAAAAGGCAGATTTTCCCTTTTACTGCACCTTTGCTTGATAATTCTCTGTGCAGTGGTCATGGTAGATTTATTAAAGTGAATGAAATTGGCAAAAAAATGACATCATGATGCAGAATTGTAACAAGTTAATCTTTGTCGTCCCTCCTTAGAAGGATAAAACAGCTTTTGAATTGTTTTTTTTTGTTGTTGTTTGTTTTTTTGGGTGGAATTTGGTTCTTTTCTGATGGTTGGTTTTATACACAATGTACAGCAGATTTATGGCTTATTTAAATGTTTAATCTGTAATGGATTGATAGCTGTACATTGATGCAGATATTTCTCTACAGAGACAAATGAATCATAAGGATACTGTTGATGGGGGCTGGTTTGTCAGTGCAGATAAAGTTCTACCTGTTTGTTGATTTATCTTTATACATTTAAGCCTTCTGAACCATGATTGGTCATTACAGCCTAGATTAAAATTTTACTACACTCAGAAACCAATGCACTAGAGAGTAAAATTCACAACCACTGTGTACAGGTTATACATTAATGAGTGATCTGTAGACAGATTACAGGAATAACAGAGGCAACAAACTTTACGGCTCTTTATCATGTTAGCAGACTGACTGAGCAGAGCAGACTTGGCTGTCAATGAAATAATCAGAACGTGAGCTCTTAAACTTGTGTTTCATTATGATGTTGTTCTTGTTCCTTAATTCCAAAGAAATCAACATATGGGAGATTTCCACAAAGTGAATGCTGTCATCTCGCCCAACCTCCAGTGTTGGCACTATAGAAATTAAGATGGATGGATTTTTATGGGTCTTTTGTCATACAGGTACTATGCCAACACAGAAACCTACCTGAAGGCTGTAGCACTGAAGCGCATGCCCCCCAACCTGCAGACCGTGGACATGCTCAAAGCAGGTAAAATGTCTTTGGTTTTTTCTACATTTCTACCATGCTGACTTGTTGAGTCTTCAGTGACAGTGTCAGAAATACTTCTATTAGACAGGCCTGCAGATCCCTGATGAGTTTTAAGAAGTCTGAAATGGGACTTTGGTCATTTAAGGGCAAAAAGTCTTATTTTTATCTGTGAGAGGTCCTACATTTTTGACATGTCTTTGTTTTCTACGTGAAAGGACCAGAAGCCGAAGCCTGCATTGCAAAACGGTGACAAAAACACAGAGGCTTTCTGGATTAAAAAAAATGCTTCAGATGTTTTCAGTAGTGAGTACATTTGAGCCAACATTGTTTTGTGGCTCATTTTGACCAAAAACACACTAAATTCCAGGGAGAAACTGTACCCATCTGCTACGCTGTGTAGCCCTGCTTCCTGGCTGGTATAACCAGCGAGTCCTTCTTAAGGAGAAATGCTTGAAGAAATCACTGGAGGCCACTACTTCTGCTACGTACGTTAATACGACTCAACTTCAAAAAAACTGAGATATCCCTTTAAGTAAAAAATAAGACCTTCCATTCAGCTACCATATGGTATCATCCTTTTAATCAAAGTCTAAGCTCAATATTCTCCTAGAGAGCCTAATTTACATACTACACTGAGAAATACAACCGGCATTTTCCTTTCTGTGTCATAATTTTGTCTCAGCACAAAACAATGTTATGAATGTGATGAGTTAGAAATTGAAAATGCAATGGAGTCCTAAAATGTATGTAGAGGGTCTTAAAAAGTGCTTTAAAAAGTATTAAATTTATGTACACGTTGTTTATGTGAAGTTAGCTTTAGATGGTCTTTATTTTTTGTGTTAAAACTAGTAAACAGGTTTCTCTAATGTGATTTGTGTTGTATATAAAATTCCTTGTTTTAAAATGGACGTGAAAAACAACAAGTATTAGCTTTATAAAGGAAATAACAATCTTTAACTATTATTCAGTTGAGAACTTCCACCACAAATTGTCTCATAAATATTCACCAAAATGCAGGAAATGAAGTATTTGATTTTCATAATTTTCTGGACTAAGACTCCCTGACCTCTCTCTTTTAATAAATTAACCACTGTGATCAAATAAATCTTGTATTATTGTGAGACACTAGTCCAAGTCTCTAAATCTCAGATTTACCAAGTTGCCTGCTTAAGAACATGAACAGCCCATCCTTATTTTGAAAGGTATTCTCTGATAAAAGGGTTCTCCTTTTTAGGGCCTGAGCACATAAGGGTGTAAACAGTTGCCTTTTGGGGGGGCCTTATCGTGCCCCAAAACTCAACAAATCAGGCAGCTTGTTAGGTCCTGGCGAAAAATTTCATATTCTAGTGATTCTATCTATGGTAATCAGGAGCCTCGCCCACAGGTTTGAGCAGCATGCATGAGAGTTATTACATTTATGTATTATACTAGCTGAACAAAAAATCCTCTTGGACCATCCTCTAAAATGCACAGGAATTGAGATCATAGCAGTTTTAGGTCAAATTTTGTGCGTTTTTGGGTTGATTTACAGGTGTCACACCTAAATCATAAACTCCGAGACTACTGAACTGATAGACTCAAGAATGTTTTTTCCTCAAACTAGACAAGATGAACATCTCAGCTTGAGTTTTCACCACAGGGTCGTAGCGGTTATTAGCTGCCAAATTAGGATAACAATTCCTGGCACTGTGCCAGAAATATTTTCCCTTGTAACTCAGCAGTGTTGTTGTTGATTGTTATGAAACTTCAGGGGCATGATGACACTCCCAGCCTGAACACACTGATATACAATACTTCTGATTATATCACAGCGCCCCCTGTTGGCATCAGGAAATGCATTTTTTAATATTGTGTGCCCTCATTCCTACATGGTTGGTCAGATCTTCCTCAGAATTGTTGTGGTGGGGCGCAGATGGCCTAGTGGTTTACGGCACGCCCCATGCCAGGGCTGTTGCCTGGCCTGTGACTCTTTCCAGCATGTCTCTCCCCGCTCTCTCGTCCCTGTTTCTGACTCTATCCACTGTCCTCCTTTATCAAACAAAGGCTCAAAAAGCCCAAAATAAATCATTTGAAAAAAATGTTGTGGAACAGTCTAACACCGTGGGCAGTGTGCCAACCCAGGGCTCACAGACCGGACTCTTACCTTGTTAATAATTAAACTCAGCTCAGCACATCTGCTAAAATATGTTGGGCTAATGTCAGATTATTGATAGAATAGAGGCTTTAAATGTGCCAAAAATCATTAAAGTGGGGCATTTATGACCAGAAACTTCTTTGTCCTATACTTTTTGACATCTCATAAGCAGGGCATTAAATCAGAAAATTCATTCCTGGTACGGTGTACCTAGAAATCTCATTAACATTTCATTTTTGCTGCACAAAAAGTGGTATTAATTTTTCTTAAAAAGTCTGAAATTTGATATTTAGAATTATGTAGGAACCCTGTTTAGAATGCATTTGCAGATGGCAGCATTCGCTCTGACATTTCCTCCAATCATCACACCAAGTCTCATGCTTTCAAATGTAATCCCAGTGCCTGAGCCCTGCCTGGATTCGTTTGTGTTCCTGCGAGTGAAGGAGAGACAGGAAAACATTTTGGTCGAGCCTGAAACAGATGATCAGAGGTATGTCCTGTGAAAACTTGTTGTTGTCACTAGGTGGCAGCGTTTCAACAACACCCAGTACTGCTTTACTTTTCTGCATGGATACTGAATAAACGGCTCTTATCTCCGTCTCTTCTATCAGAGAGTATGTTGTGGATCTGGACGAGGGCTCTCAGCATCTGATGCGGTATCGAACTATAGCACCACTTGTCTCAAGTGGAGCTGTGCAGTTAATTTGAATGTTGTGGTAAGTTGTGATAAGTTTGTCTCTCTCATTACCTCAACACTGCCCTCAAAGCTTTCTCACACAGACATCTGCTAATTCATTTCTGCAGATCTTACATAAGATACTGCTTTGTAGTGACATCTGGATTTATTTTTAGCTCCCTCTTCTTTTTATAAAATGCTCATTGTCTCTTTGTAGCACATTATAGAATAACGGTGTCTCTTTTAATAACAATGTGTTACAGTTAATTCAGAAATTAAATCTAATTAAACAAAGTTATGTTTTTGTCACAGGTCTGATGATGTGGATGTTTTTGGCTCTTGGAGGTCATTAAAGAACAGTGACTGTGACTTTTTAACAAAGCAGCAATGAGGAGAACAAACTGCAGGGAATACATCTGAAAGTGCGCCTACCTTTCACACCTTTGTCAGCATTCAGGATTCTTGTATGGGATACTGCCACAGTCATTTTATGGCACCACGTCTTCAAGCCGTTGCTGGTAGTTTGAGAAGCACTCGCAGACAAATGAACCCCGTCAACCACACCAGCTTTTGCAGAGCAGTGGTGTTATTTTTGGATCTTTTTAATCATCAACACAAGTTTGGTTACATAATAATTATGCATTCTGGTGTGTTGGTGGCACTGTGACTGGTAAATACCAGTCCAACTCATTTGCAAATGTATGGTTCATTCTGATACTTTATCCAGATGACTCACATTTTTGGACCTTTTCCCTCGGCTGCTCGATAACAAGAAGCATCATATGACCTGAAGGTGAAATTTCATCAGCTCACTTGGATCATGAGCTCGTCATACCAAGCTGCATGTAAATATGTGTGGATGTTGGAAGGGCGTCATTTCTTCTGCTCAACATGTTTAAACGAGATTAGTGCTTCTATTAAAACTAGTTTCACTTGTGTGAAATTCCCCCAAATTTTTAATACTTTTGAACACCACATTTGTGAAAACAATACAATCTCTGTTGTTTTAATCATCAATGTTATCAGAACCTAGTGAAGCTTTTCAAAAAGCTGCACCTATTTCATGATTAAGGATTAAGGAGAGAAATAAATGCATTAAAAACTCTGGGCAAACTCTGCACTGCAACTAAGCTCCACTACCATTAAGCCTTCAGACATTATGGTGATTCTGCAACTGTGATATTTGGTGTCCCCATTTGTTAGTGAACGCTGCATTATGGCATTGCGGGAGCCTGAGAGAGCAGAACACAGCGAGGGCACCACATGCATGTATGCAGATCCTGTTCTTAGTGACGGGAATTCCTGCTCTCTCAGTGACCCGGATCATTCGGTTTTCAAACAGCTCTTCATTTGGGTACCACTTTGGCTTCATTTGATCTGCTAAATTTAGCAATGTTGTGACATATGATTGATATTGTGCTAGTATTTTACTCCAATTATGCTGAATTGTTTTGAGTAATGAAAATATTATGTAATTGTTTTTGGAAGTATATATTGTCTCCCTAAAACACCTTGTGGGTCAGATGTAATTTGATTACTGGCTAGCAGAGGTGGAAAAAGCACCTACTACTGTACTACTGTACTCAAGTAGAAGTACAGCTACTCTGGTTAAACTATCCTAAAGTAAGAGTACTGGTCTTAAAATGTATTCAAGTAAAAGTAAAAAATATTCAAAGTTTGCTTTGAGTACTGAGTTGCTGGTAACAATTTGGGAAAATGGTCCTATCATTTGTTGATTTGACGGGGTTATTTTTTCAGTTCTTCATCTCTTTTTTTGTTTTTTGAACCAACACAATATTAGCTAGATTAAACAAACTGTGCTTTCTTGTAGGCCAGGGGTATTTGAGGATGACATAATATAATTCCTTAGGTTTAAACTTAAACCTTTGTAAGCACTCATTAAGAGACTAGGGCTGAACAATTTTGAAAAACATCTAATTGTGATTATTTTGACTCAAATTGCAGATGCAGTGTGAATTGTTATATTAAAGGGAATTCACATTTTTGTGCCATTGTCATTTTTGAATAATAAAATCATTTATAGAATAAGAAAAGGAAGAATTTGCATACTATTCTAGAAAAAAAAATGTCTTAATGAGTCCACCTGTGGCAAAGTAGATTGGTTGAGAGAAAGGCACACACCTCTCTATAGAAGACCTCACAGCTGACGATGCATATCAGAGCAAAAACCCAGCCATGAAGTCAAAGTAACTTCCTGCAGAGCTCAGAGTAGTGTTGTAGTACTTGAGGACGGTCTTGATCTTGAGACCGGTCTCGACCACATTTTGAATGTCTTGGACTGGCCGGACTCTGGATTTTCCATCAAGACCGGTTGAGACCAGCACTGATCTGCTATTGTTCCACTTCATAAATGTGATAATAAGGAGAAGCACTTTCTAAAACAACAAATAGCTACACCTGCAAAAACTTTGACATCAGTCTATCTTATTTCTAGTCAGAAATACCTCTGAACACTTACTTTAGGCTTTATTCACCTGATAAATCTAGATAAACATCTCATTTTTAGATATTTAAAATAATTTCAGACTTGTCAGTGGGTTTTAGATACATATAAGGATATATATTTTACAGGAAATTAGTTGAACAAATTTGTTGTGATTTTAGAAGAGTTGCAGCCACCTTGTTTTCATCTGCCAACCAAACTGTGCAATAAGGGGAGAAGGGTCTTAGTAAGAGGTGACCAAAAACCTGATGGTCACTCTGACTGAGCTCCAGAGATCCTGTGTAGAGATGGGACAAAGGGCTGTGGTGATGGTTGTCCTTCTGGAACTTTGTCCCATCTCCATCAGTGTTAATTTTGGTCACTATTTTTAATTTTTGTTTTAGTAAGATGAAATGTCTTTTACTTTTAGTCACATTTTAGTCATTTTTCCCCTTTTTAGTCTTAGTCTAGTTTTTGTCATGGAAAAAAGGCTGTCGACGAACATTTTTAGTCGACGAAATTTACACTAATCTCCACACAGGATCTCTGGAACTCAATCAGGGTAACCATCAGGTTCTTAGTCACTTCTCTTACGGCCCTTCCCTTAGTGCTCAGTTTGCCCAGGCGACCAGCTCTTGGAAGAGTCCTGGTTGTGCCAAACTTCTTCCACTTGAGAATTCTGGAGGCCACTGTGGTCATGGGAATTTTCAGTGCAGCAGAAAGTTTTTGTAGCCGTCCCCTGATCTGTGCCTTGCAACAATTCTGTCTCTGAGCTCTGCAGGCAGTTCCTTTGACCTCATGGCTCGGTTTTCGCGCTGATATGCATTGTCAGCTGTGAGGTCTTCTATAGAGAGGTGTGTGCCTTTCCAAATCATGTCCAATTAATTTAATTTACCACAGATGGACTCCAGTCCAGGTGTAGAAAAATCTCAGCTAAGATTCTGAGAAATGTAAGGGACCTGAGCTAAATTTTAAGTGTTTTGAAAGGATCAAAATCATGGCAAAAAATTCTGATTTCACTTTTTCATTATGGGGGATTGGGTGTAAATTAATGAGAATAATAAGGATTTTTTTTTTTTATTGTGGCGTCAGGCTGCAACTTAAAAAAAAAAAGTGTTTCTGAATGCAGTGTAAATGTGGCAGCATTATTATGAAAGTTGAGGAGATGCAGCAGTCACTGCTTACTGTTTTGCCCTTGCACTGATTGCTAAATAATTGGGACTAATAAGGGACTGAGGGAGAGAGGGGTTTGCAAAAGTGAGATTAATATCATCTGACTCATCTTTTGAGCTGCACGGCTGACCTGGCTAATAGAGGACGTAGATTAGAAATTATACAAGATTATGAAGAGATGAGCTAATCAGTAATTAGAATTTGTTAATGATGTTTGCAATGCTAAAATGAATGCAGGCAGCCTTCACAGCGCTAATTTGAGAGGAATGAAAATAGCCAAAACACTAAATAGTTATTAAAGTATTTTTATTTTGTAGTTTAATAAATGCAGCACCAAACATCAGCTCTCTGTTATTTCTGGTCCAGTGTGAGTAAAATGAATGAGTATGGTGTTGTTTACCACTTCTGGGGTCATGAAAATGTCATACACTGTTGTTTCCAAATACATTTCAGGGAGTGTTTGGCATACATACATGGTACATGTTTCTTGTAACTTGATATGTCGACACGTACTCTGACTGATTCTTGAATAACCTCTTCAGATAGGTGGCTGGCATGCTGAGAGTTGTTTGTAATCCGGCCCTCCTAACACTGGACCGTATGGCATCGGTCCTTTCAGGACGGGAACCAGCCAGGTCTGAGAATAGAGTCTGGGATGGCTGGCATAGTTTCCACAATGCAGAGCGGAGTTACATAAAGTAGAACTACATGTACCTAATCAGGACAGCACAGAGATGCACCTTCACATAAATCAGACTGGAATAACACGTTCCTGTCCTGATACTGAAACCATGAAATTAAGATATATAATTCACATAAAAGGAATGTCTTCAACAACATTAGAAGAGCACAAAACCAAAAAGACTGAGCTGATTGGTCCATAGAGAAAAGGAGGAGGGTTTACAACATGACATCTTAACTGAGGTAGTATAAATAGGATCCAGGGCCACATTGTGCTGCGGGCAAAGGGATAACTGAGACTACACACGACAGCTAGCTGCCCATGGAAGTGTGTAAGTAAGATTTTACTCTCCTAATAGACTTTTGTCCTTTACACTTGAAATTGCAAAATTGCATTTTTTTTTTTCTGTTTTCAGAGCTTCAGCCAAACACTGAGGACTACATTCCCATCTCTCCACACTGTTACCAACATGCCTATGACCAGTGCAAAGTAAGCATAGAAATACTTTTAATCTTGCCAAAAACATTAAAATTACTGCAACATTTTTGGTTTCATGTTGCTGAAATTTTGGGATTTGTTCCCTCAATGCATTCCACATACTGGCATCTTTTTATTTACAGCATAAATACATTTTTTATCACACTTTGAGGTCATCAATAGGTATTGAATTTGGTGAGTGCCATTACATGCACGGTTAAGTCGAGCTATTAAACAGGACTGCTGTACTTGTCACAGTATATTTCCACAGAGGGAGAATCAATTTATTGACTGGAGCATGTCCTCTTCCACGACATGTCCCCTTTCAGCTATTAGCCATGGACCTTCAACAACAGTTTAGCAAGAATCAAGCCAGGTTTTTGCTCTGTTTTTGGCACGCTATACCTCTAGATTATGGTGATATCCAACAGGGGAAAGCAATGTGACATTTTGCTCACTGACGTTCAGGTCAAGCCTAGTGCAGAGACTCCTCAAACTGTCTCGTCAAGTCTGGTCCGATTGAGGTGCATGCAAGAATAAAACCTGGTTTTTACTTGGGCATCAAATCTACACCCTAGCTTTGCTGTATTGGCCTACACTGTTGATACCACTTTATACTTATGCATTGATGTGTCCACATTACTCCTCAATACTCCATTCAATCACTACCAGCTGTATTATTTTTGCCGGTCCTAGTGCAGGAGATTATGACTAAAACTAAGCATTTTATGTTGGTGTTGGAGCTGATAAATATTAAACAGCAATTGATTATACTGCAGGTATTGCAGATATCAATGGAGAGGAGACACTGGAGGAGATGGAAAGTACAGCTGCTGAATCAGCTGAGGTGGAGGACGGGGGAATTTTTTACTTTTGTTTGGCCACTAAGAACAAGGATGTGGGAATGCACATCTGAAACTTATGAAAGCCAACGAGTAGAATTGACAAGTTGCATTGCTGTCTGCAGCCGTGTATCTCACGCTACAATACACACATGCTGTAGACATTAAGGCCTTTGCACACTAAGGACAACAGGAATAAACAGCACAAAAATGCAAATAATTTGGAGGCAAATTTTGGCATGCCTTTATATGCACATTAGGAGCAACATGATGGTTTTGCACTTTCCTCTGTTAAACTGAAATACATTAGAGCAGAAGATAAAATGAGGTTTCTGCCTCTCAATGCTGCCTCTTTTCAGCTGAGTTGGCTGGGAGATAGGCCCATAACAATAATATAAAGGGCATACTCAAGGGTCACTGCGAGAGGGAGTTGGCTCATCTGTTTGTGTTATGAGCTGGTCAGAGGAGTAATTTCAGAGAGCTGGAGCAATGATTAGCCGTATGTTCTACGTGGTGAGAGGGGACTTTGTTGGTAGATCTGTCGTTGGACTAAAGTCCTGTTAGTTTGAAAACAGCTCTATCTGTGCGCATAGCGCATTTACGTTTTCATGCACTTGTCAGACTGCTTGCTGCCTGTCTCAGTCTGGACTATATAAAATTAGATTAAAAACATAAACAAGCTCTTTAAGTTCTTCTACCATAGGCCAGCATTTTGATTGGTCAGATTTGTGAATGTCAGGAGCAAAACGCCTCTGGAGTGCAAGGAACTTTTCTTAGAGACTGGTAGTCACCAGGGCTACTCAGCGAACCAGTCAACTGCCTTGTGGTCTGCATGGTTTCAATAGATCGCTACACTTCTGAGGAGGTGCCTGTCAGATATGTGCGTGGGTCCCTGCATAGGGTTTAGGTCATGCAGACCTATGGCGTGTGCTACAGTGTAGCTTTGATGCAGAAGTAGAAATCAGACTTAAAAGTTTAGGTGGATTTGAGGTGAAGACGTGAATGCAACCGTGATTGAATGCTTGGTACTTGCCTGCAAACAGAGTTGCAAAAGCAAGTCTTAATGCATTTTATCCCCACAGCATTTGCCCAGTATGCCCTTTGCATGGTGGAAGTACAAAGAGGGTTGTTGTTGGTGTCTCAAGCATTACAAAAACCTTCATAGTAGCAGGATGGACCCCTTTGACCACACATGTCAAAAAATTGCCCAGTCAATTATGTGAGTGGTTGCCATTGTTGCTTCTCCTTATTTCTTTTTATTGGTGGATTTAAAAACCAGCTACGTGTGTCCTGCCACCTATATGTATATAATCAGCGGTTCAGGCACAGAAAGATGTTAGGAAAGTGAAGGCAGACCAGCGGGGCAAATTTGGGGGTGAGCGATAATGTTTGAGCATGGAACAAAATGATCATGCCTCATGTGAAAATGCCCTAAATTGATCTACAACTGCATTGTAAACAAACTGACTGCTTTTTTTCTTCCCCAGCTTCTTGCCTGTGGTTGACCTCAGGTCAGCTGCTCAGTCAGCTGGACTTGCCGAGCTCGCTGTCAGGCTGTGCTTGAACCAGCGTAAACAACTCTGTCCTCATGTTTGGGTTCCCATCCTGAAGCCCCAGCGGCCCTGCATCCGTCCTCTTGCCTCAGATCACTTATCTCCCGACATCTTTCACCAGGCCTTTCTGACCCAGCTCCTCCCAACTCTCCTGGACGACCTGGATGATGATGAAGTTTTGCTCCCCATCAAGAACAAACACGTGGTTTTCGCTGACTCGCAAGGATTGTCACTTACAGCCGTGCGTGAGTTTTCGGATGAGGAGGAGCAGGCTGACCTCGACCTCCTGCCATCGCTGCAGGATTTGGGAGGCATGACAGAGGATGGCTACAGCTGCACAGTCAGCACCTGCTGCCCGGGAACACGCCTCAAAATGGGCTTCCCGCAGCCCTCGGCAGATTTTCAGGCCTTCAGAGCCAAGCTGGCAGAGAGCATGGTAATCCTGGAGAACTGCAGTGTTACAGATCAAGCCATAGAGGGGACTGTCAGAGTCAGAAACATCAGCTTTCAGAAGGATGTCAGTGTTCGTATCACCTTCGACTCCTGGCAGAGTTACAGAGATGTTCCTTGTACTTATGTACAGAAACGCTTTGGAGGGCCTCAGACAGACATCTTTGAATTCCACATTACCATTCCTAAAGTGCTGGATGCTAAAAGGAAGATAGAGTTCTGCTTAAAGTATTTACCAGGAGGGCAGAGAGAGCCTTTTTGGGACAACAACAATGGACAGAATTATGGCATCATTGTGAGTGTTAGCTCACATTTGTGCCGTGGCAATAATTTATGTGAAAGGGCGTAATTCAACCCGGAGTTGATCCCTGTTTTAACACATCAGTAGTGGCTAGAGATGAGTTTTAATTTTTCTTATTTTTGTTGTTATGCTCCTGAAAGTGTCGCTAGCTTTCTTTCACATTCAGACTCAAACTAGTGACCTTTCTGTGATTCCCTCTTTTCTCACACTCTCGCCACGTTGTACATTTTGGCCTCTCTTCACTGGCTGCATTGCTCTTGTGCACCAGGGAGGAGGTCCCTTTCACTGTGGGCATTGCTGGGATTTCCATATAGGTCAGAGATTATTAGGCAGGGACAAACACAAGCCCCATAGCGAGAGCTGAGCTAATCTTAGCTCAGCTCTGTTTAGAGAGCAGAGGTTTGCTGTCAGAGATCATCACTCTGCATGTTTTTTTTCTGCAAGCTTTAAGCAGCATTACAGTGTTTGACATGGGCACTGAAACTAGTGAAAGCTATGATGTACTAAGATATATTAATATCTTACATTTGGCCATCATAAATGTTTTTTAAGACAGAACATCTGGCAGTGATTTTATAGAGAGCAATTCAGGATAGACATCGAAAATTATTTTGTAATACCTCTTCATATTCCAAGCCATTAACTTATAAAAAGGGCATGCCCCCATGTTTGCACATCTGGCTTGTATCAGATGCATCAAACTGATGGTCCAGCACAACAAAATTTGAACATAAACGCTTTTTCAGGAGAAAAAAATAAGAGCTTTTGAAAAAGATATACAAAAATATCCACATAAACACCAAAGAGGAAAGATAATTCTAAATAAATAAAGTCGACTAAAGCCTACCATGTACTTCACATTTGTTTTTTTAAGCAGTGGATGGATGTAAACGGTGTTTCCAGCTGTGATCATGATTAACGTCTGCACTGTTTAAGTCTTCTTTTTAAATACTCACTATTCTAGTGGAGGCAGGAGGGGAGAAGGGGAGCAGCATGCACACACCCCGAGAGGCGTGCTGTTTCCACTGACCTACACATGATGGACTCTACTGTTTTTGTCCTTTGCAACTCTGTCTCTCTCAGTTCAGTAGGCTTAAACACATCCTGATCTCGTCTTTAGTCAGCATACCCCTCAGCGTCCCACACTAATGTTGCACACTTTGCAGCTCGGGTCTTTCTTGGCGTTGGCAGTGGTCAGACTCTTGAGCTGGTGGTGTCCGCTGATCTGCTCCACGCTCCCTTGATCCAAGTGAACCGGCTCTGTGAAAAGCACCTCCAGGATGACATCACTGGCATGGCAGTATAAAGGCTCATCCCCCGGTCTCTGAGGTTCAGTGTATGTCAGGAAGGGGTTGGAGGCCAAGTCCAGCAAAGGGAGGCGAGGACGACAGAAGGTGTCTCCTGCTGAGCCAACAGGGGCCAGCACCAGCACCACATAGTGATACGCCGTGTACATGCAGTAGAAGTCAGCGAAGTACAGGCTGATGTTGGGGTTCAGCAGGTGTCCAGCTGGAATCTGGAAACGAAGCGGACCGTAGGGAGAGTCTTTGGGAGGGAGGCCAGTGTCAAACTCAGTGTTGCAGCTAAAGAAGACTCCGTGCAGTTTGCCGCTGATCGGAGAACCATGACTCCCACTGCTGTCTTTAAGAGCGGGGCGCATCCAGCCTCCCCATTCCCTTCTGATCAAAGGTATAAAGACAAGGAAAGAGTTTTAGCTGCGTTTTACAGAGTGGCAGGATATTTTTGTAATAAGAGCTACAAGATAAAAAGACAAACAAGAGTTTAACATACGACAGAGTGACAAGATATTTTTGGAGATGAAGAGAATGTGTGAGCTGAAAACAGAAATGGTAACTGTTTTGTCTGCACTCTAAAAACAGAAGCTATGACAAACAGCTGGTTAGCTTAGCTTTTTGAAAGCTGATGGTAACAGCTAGCATGGCTCTGTCAAAAAAGTAGAAAAATAATTTATTAGTGCTTGTCTTACTGCAAAATCTGAGATTATTTCAATGTTTTACAGCAGGTAAAGTGCAGAATTCTGTGCACTATGGACAAAAGTATTTGGCCACACCTGTTGAACCGTTGAATTCAGGTGTATCAAATCAAGTGCCTAGCTATGCAGTCTACATTTGCAAACATTTGTGATACAAAATGGGTCGTTCTGAAGAGCTCAGTGACTTCAAGCGTCTTAAGTGTAATGGATGCCACCCTTGCAAATTTCATCCCTGCTTAGGAAGCCTGTTGGCTTTGCAAGTTTGATTCTCTTGATTTATCAATCAAAGGCATTTTAATTCAGTGTTTTTTACATTGGTGCCTTTTAACTGGATTGTCTTGCTGCAGACGAAGGGCTGACTGTTAAATTCAGTTAATTAACAAACCGGCAAAAAATAAAAACACACTGAAGCATTATGTTCAGGTGATAATTGAAGCCTACATGCTGAACCTACAGTGTGTGTAAAATAACAGCGGTGATGGAGAAAAAGCCAGGCTAGATGTTTCCAAGTTTTCAGTCTTTTTTCTAAGTTATCGAGCCAAAACATGGAGTGATGTCAATCTTTTCATTTAACTTAAAGCAGTAAGAAAGTCTTCGCCAAAGTGGCATTCTTCCTTAAAGGTGTTTGCGGTATTAAAAGTATACACAAAAAGATCATTCAAAGCTGGATCCAAAAGGCAAATGGATTTAGTTTAGGCTCTTTAAGTCCTTCACCTCTTCTCCTAAAGGTGTCTTCAATTCAGAGCTGACTGGTGAATAAAGTTAGCCAGCTCTGTTCTCTTTTTGCTCCAGTCACTTTTGAAATGAATAGGCCTTTTAGCAGAGGTAAGTGACTTGAAAATATTAAACCAAATTCAGTTGTCCTTCAGATTCTGCTTTAGATTACAGTGACATTGAAAAGTGATATTCACAGACAATAAACAGACAGATATTCAGAACTGACCTGGCATGGTCAAAGTACTCTGGATGCTGGTTTCGATAAAACACAGAGAACTTCAGCAGTCTCCCTGCAGAGCCCTTGGCCTTGTCTAGGAGCTGCTGTAGGTGCTCCACGGCGTAGTCTGCAAAGTTGATGAGTTCAGAAATCTTTTCAAAATCTGCACTGCTTTGAAATGCTAATGACGAGCCAGTGCTGAGACAGAATTTCTTTTTGTGTCGCCTCTGTACACTGCAGTTCTTTGTCCCTCTCTTGTATAACTCGGGTCAGAGCTGTCATACTCTATATATTACACCATTAGTGTTACTATATATGAAACCTACCCCCGGTGCAGAACTCCACCACCTGGCTCCATTCTGACACCTGGTAGTCCCCATCGGGCTGCCGCACAGCAGTTTGGACAGCGACACAGTACTCTGTCCGTGGGCTCAGGAACCAGTGTCCCCTCACCGCCATGGGCAGAGGCACCGCTTTGGCCACCAGCTTGGTCGGCACATCCTGGAGGATAAACAGGAAGGAGCTAACATCAGGGACACAAAGCTATAACAGGCTCCTGTTTGACTAATCTACACTTCAAAGCAAATGCAATTGTTTAGTCAACCATTTTCATCCATAAACTTTGCCTTATTAGTGTGATCTTCTGCTTGAAGCCCAAGCTGCTGTAACCAGGATACATCTAATCAAATCGGCGCCTTTGTTTTGACCAAGGTCTCTAAGAAGCTCAGCTAATTAACCACAGGCGCAGAGGCTCATACAGTATATCCATAGCAACATCTCTGATGCAAGTTTGTTTGTGCCTCTTCATGTCTCTCAGAAAGAGAGAACATATCACCAATTCAGGAGCAACTGAATCACTCCTACCCCTGCATGACTTCACAAAGAGCTGCTGAATGTCAGCTGCAATAATAGACCGTAATTACAGTCAGCACTTTGAATCTGAAGGAGATGGGAGATCAGAAATGTAAGGCTGCAGCTACTGGAGATAAATTTAGACATCAAATAGCTGAAAATGTGAAGAAGTGAAGAATATTATGGCTTTTGGAAAGTCAACCAATGAAAGGAGAAAGTTTTATTTTACCTTAGGTTCTGTACCCCAAAGCTATGCCAACGTCTGAGCTAAATGCTTACACCGGCATTTTGATATGATAATTAAAAAGATGTTAAAGTGCTGATGTAAAGCAGGATGGGATGGCTGGTATAAATGGGCTAGTATACACCTGTTTTATACATTAAAGATAGTAAATTATCTTTAAATTTTGTTTGATCCCTGAGTAAGTCAAACTTAATTATGAGGCAACAAGAAAAACAGGCAAAGTGCTTGTTTTGTTTATTTAACAGCCAATAATGCTGTGCACTTTGAGGTTTAAGTGGAAATGACAAAATTTAACTCAAAAACATTAGACTAAAGTCCAAATTTCAACAATACGCATGGAATACAGTTGGGAGAAATAAGTTAAAATTTTCATAATAAAGTTAAATCTTATTAGGCTATAACAAACAGGAAATTTTGACTGTCTAAATGCCTTTAATCAGTGACCTTGTATAACTATTCTTCAGAATTAGATTTAACAACAAAGAGGTTCTTTCTCTTTTAGCTCATAAACGTGGTTATCAGCGTTTAGTGTTGTCAATGTGTCATTGTTAACACCCATGGCTGTTGAGGAGCTGTCTTACTCCTGACAAAGCTACATTAGCTACATAAGCTACATAGATTATATGTTAGCTCATACTATGCTTGATTTAGTTGTGAAGTTACATTACCCATGTAGCTACGTCAGATTTAGTTACATTTTCTAAAGCTCAAGTTGCTAAAGCTCGCATAGCTAAACTGGCTTATGTAATGTTAATTATGTAGCATAGCTATGTTAGCCTTAGTTAAGCTGAAAAAGCTAAAACAAGCCACCATTTGCTTAAATACCGACTAGATCTTAGAACTTTTTCTCTGTTTTATTTATGAAATGTTGCTTAGTCTGTAATGTTTATTATTTCATGAATGTAACTGAAAAACTTTGTTTATGAATGAAGTTAGATTTAAAATAAATATCTAAAACTGTTAATATGTTGTACTGACAAATTCTAAATTTGCTAATGAAGCTATGTTAGGTTATGCTTTGCCTGCTTTAGTCTTAGCTGCGTAGCTACATCACCTGCACGGCTACATCAGCTTAAGCTACATTTTTTAGGGTTATGCTTAAGCTAACACAACTACTTTGTCTTATGTAATGCTAATTATGTAGCTGCTGTAGCTATGTTAGCTTTAGCTAAAGCTAGCAAAGCTAAAGCAAGCCACTTTTTGCTTAACTACTTCTTCAACAGGTCTATACATAATTTAATCCAGGGTTAGACCTCTGACCATTTTATTTATGAAATGTTGCTTGGTCTGTAGTATTTGTGGTTATTTCATAAATGTAACTGCCATACATTGTTTATGGACAAAGTTCCATTTAAAAAATACATCTAAAACTGTAAATACGTTGAACTAGCAAATTACGAATTTTCTAGAGAAGCTATGTTAACGTTAGCTTTAGCTACATTTTACAAAGCTCATGTTGCTAAAGCTTATGCTTACATAGCTACATTGGATTATGTAATGTTAACTACATAGCTAGCATAGCTTTGTTAGCTTTAACTTTAGCTTTAGCTAAAAAAAAAAATGAAACTAGCCACTGTTTGTTTAACTACTTCTAAAACAGGTCGATACACAATTTAACCCCAGGCTTTTACTCTTTTGTTAATGAAATGTTGCTTAGTCTGTAATGTTAGTAGTTGTTTCATGAATGTTACTGACAAATGGTAATATCTTGTACCAGCAAATTATATCACTTGTGATCAAATAAAGGCATCTGTCACACTAAAAAAATTCAACTAAAGTAATGCTCAGTGAAAAAAATTATTAGGTTCACTTTTGATGCATATAAGGTGAACATACAGATTTGGGTTGAGCCAACATTTTTCGGGGGGAAATAGCTGGCATAACTAGTCTACTTAAATTGAGCCAACTGAAATACACATATGTCTACTAAATGATATGCTAACTCGACATTTTTAGCTATGAGCAAGTGAACTACATGGCAACATGAAGTATTAAGTTGGGCTTCTCAACTCAAAAAAGCTGTTACTTAGCAGTTTTATCTTTCATATTCGTTTCTATAGTGCAGTATGGTCTGCAAGGGGAGCTAGGGGTGTCTGACATCTGCAGCCAAGCCTCAGGACTGACCTCTACCTTTTATGATGATAACTTGTGACCTTACATATATATAAATGATGCAGTTTGGACCTCACATACAAAACATCACTTTATGTCTTTTTAATGCCTGCAAAACTCACTTTAGTCCCATTTGTCCTAAAACAGATCCCATATTTATTTATTTATTTATGTATTTGTGTGTCATATCTATGACATGCTTTGTTAAAATGGTAGCATAAAATTAATCTCTACACATTTACTTCTTTCATCTTTGATGGTGGATGACAACTGGCAATGCATTACCTCCTCTCTATTACTCCCTAAAATAGTTGTGCAACATAGAGTTTTTGCTCCACCATTTTTAATTCCCATCACATGTCCTTGACCCACTTTTAGGCCCTGACCCACCAGTTGAGAACCACTGATCTAGTGTGTTACCAGTCTTAGAGGATCACCAAAGTTTTTACAGTTCATCCTGATGGGACCATGTGCTTATTTCTCATACCTATCTTATGGCTGACTCATCTCATGTAAAGCTAAAAATGTCAGATAAAAACATCTGGATCATCAAAGCCAACTGGGCTTTACTGATAACAACGAATGTCTGTACATCATCATATGGCAATCCATCAAATCAATTTGTCCAGATATTCTAGCCTGCTGCTCCAATGTGGTGACCATCCCTTTAGCCATTAATCAGATTAGATAAAGACCTATTATAACATGAATATACTGTATGTTTGCCATGCCAGAGATGTAGTTAATCTGCAGATTTCAGCATCACACATGAAAAGAAGCTGGTAGCTAAATGTATTGCATGCAGCTCTTTGCATTGCTTATTCATGTATGTGATGCATGGCATTTGCTAACATGAAAACCGTTCTTTGCTGCAGAAGAATTTGTCAGTTTTTGTCCCCCATAAAAGGAAACAATGTAGAAGTGACTCACTGGCCTGAAGCCATTGACTTGACTCATTTTCCCTCTTCGCCTGTATTGAATGTGACTGAGAGGGCATAACCGCTGTTCTCTGTGTTCAGTCTAAAGCAGAATTTCATAAAGTAGTTCGACACATCTGCTAATCCTCCAAGACTGAAATAAAAGCCGTCTCGTTTAGGCTGTCTGGTCTTATTTTGAAAGGGTGTAGTGGAGTATGAACACAGAGAGCACAGCAGGTGATGCATTAGTGGGAAATAAAGGGAAAGGTTAAAGGAGGAAAAACAAGGTGATGCTCGAGTTTCAGATCGACAGACCCTGTGTTTAAAGCGGTTGGGGTCCCGGCTGTCTTTGCGGCTCAGGTCAATGAAGAAGTGAGTGGCTCTGGCCGTGTCCTCTGGCGTCATATCCCACATGATGCGGAAGGAATCACAGGTGACCTCACAGATCTGGATGTTGCAGGGGATGGAGAGAGGGGCGTCCATTTTGGGTCTTCTGCCTTTAAACCAAGAGATTAAAAAAATGAGAGTTAGGCTGGAGTGTAATCTGGGACTGTAATATCAGTGCTGGCAACATCTGGTAACAGGGATTAAAGTGTGCCACGAAGATCTACAAAGCAAACACTCAGAGAGTTCAGAGACACCCTCCTCTGACAGAATCCAATTAACCTTTCATTTAAGTTTTTTTTTTTTTTTTTTTAACTCAACGCCATGCTCTTTTCCACCCTCCTCCCCCACTTTTATTGGCCTTAAGTGACATTTCCCATCATTACACAACTCGCTGCTCTCCCAGCTGAGTGACTGGCCTCTGCTTTCCTCGCACATTTCATAATCCACCTACAGCAGTCTCCCAGCAACCACACGTCTGCATCCTCCCTCTATCTTCTTATCCTGGATCGCTCTCAAGGATGGAGACAATAAAGCAGCTGCACCCTCAGCACCAATTTAAAGTACAGGTAACTTTTTAAACACCTCATTTTAGAGCTAACATTTCAAAAACAGCTGAGCAGAGTTAGCGCCCTGCAGCTCAGGGGAAATCTTCCAGCAGCTTTTGTGTTGTTTGGGCAGAAATGGGAGGTTTAGCCTCTTATTTCTGCCCAAGCATCCTCGTAGGAGGACATTACACGATGGGTTCCCTGCACCATTACTCTTAATTTAGCTGAGCTTAGACCTGTAGGCCTCAATTGTGGACACTTTGTCTGCTATTGTTAGGTCACAAAAGCACAATACAATAATCAGTATCCATTAAAGATGGCCACCATTCAAACTAAAATGCTCTGTAGCCACTCTCAACATGATCATGACTGATCAACATAGAAAAATCTCTTAAAATTGTATGATGTAGAATTGTTCATTTATGCTTGATAATGTTTGTAGGTTGACATATCTGTATTCAAAAGTTTTATCAACAGTAACAAGCTACAACACTGCTAAACAGGAAGCACTCATATGAGGACATTGGGACTTTTTTCAGATGTAAAAATAAGGAAAAATAGCTTGGGCAGATTTTGGAAAAGACACAATTCACTAGTTCAATTGAGTCTAAATGCTTATTGCATATGGTACAAATCAGTACACACTGATTTTTTTTGTGTGTGTGGGAAACCTCTGCAGGGAAGATTTCTCTGCCAAGAGCAGAAAGATAAATGGATGCAGTAGAAAGAGAAAACTCTGAGCTATCTCAATTATTTTTACACAGCCATGTTCAAAAACATGTTTCTGCAGACATAAAAGGACATCCAGGAGACATGATGTATTATTGACTTTTTATTTTGAGGAACAGCCTTATATAGGTGTTAGTTGTATGTGGGTCACTCTACCACAATGGTGCAATCTGTGGTCCAAAAGCAAACTGAAAAAACTGAAAAAAATTTGGTTAAATCTAGCATTTTTGGTAATATTTTGCCCTTTTTCATGAAACATTATATATGTATAAATGTGTGTATATATATACATATATATATATAATTTTTTAAGAAAAAAAAATGATTTTATGGATTTCTTTTTTTTTTTTTTTTTTACCATAACACTGCTGTCACCACTGAATGAGTGCCCACATAACTGCATCATTTCTCAAAAATAGAAAAATTGGAATAGTTAATTGTGATGTTTGACTTTTTTAGTTAAATGTGGTTTAAAACAAATTAATCCTTAACTTTGAAATCAGTTCAAATAAATATATGCCTTTTTAAAAAAGATATGATTACAAATGGAGAAAAAACTGATTTTTTTCAATAGATTTATTCTGTATTTAGATTAAAACAAAATCGAAAACAATCATTTTTATTTCTCATAATTATTTTTTTGCTTTACTAGTGATAAATTTGAAAGATGAAAAAAATATAAAGAAAAGTTTCAGTAGAAAATAATGCAGAAATGTGTACCCTGATTGTTAACAATACGCAGGTATAAATGGAAGAAAATAAGTGCTTTTTTCTTTAAGGGAATTCCCAACTCTGTATTTGCACCAGTTTGGTACAATTGTCCCTATTGTGTTACACAATGGTGTCTTTACTGTTGTACAGTAACATAGACCCACTGTCCTCATATGAGGACATCCTTTTTAACTTCTTGTTGAGACACAGTGTTTCGATATTATTAGGGCTGTCAAAAGATTTAAATTTTTAATTGCAATTCATCTCAGAATTCCTGTAGTTGATAGCAATTAATCGCACCCCTTTTATCACATTTTAAAATGCCACTATTTTCCTTATAGAGCTGTTTTCATATAATTTTCATAATACTATGTTGAACTAAGGGTAACTGACTTCATGTTTGGATACAGATCTGCTTTTAGAGGCAGATCCAAGACTTTAACATGGACTTAACCACAGAAAAAAGGAACTTGATATGGATCTTAAAGGGAATAAGGGAATAGTAAAAAGGTAAATGTTTGATAAATTAAGGTTCAAGTGACTTTTGACTTGTCCATTCAGCTGTCTGTGGGTTAGTTAAAGTTTATTTTACATCACTGTGGATGCAGGAAGACGCTGATGTGGATTAACCAAAGTGTGCTGAAAGGGACAATAAAGCATGAGATTAATGGCGATTAGAAAAAATGATCACACTAATTGTGGTCCCTGATTAATTGTGATTAACTCGATTAACAGTGATTGCCCCGCTTATTACAGGAGATATCAAAAATGCTTAACAAATGAAAGCTTGGGTCTCTGGAGGTTAAGCAGGTTTAACCTGCAGGTGATGGATGTTCACATTTCCTTAGTTGGCCATCAGTGGTTTGATCCAGGCGGCTGCACACAGCCTTGAGAGCAGAGCTGATGGTCAGAGTGTGTTTGTGTCTGATTAGCTGTCACCTCTCCTCACATAAAGTCTCTGCGGCCTCCTGCTTTTGCTATGAGATTTAATGCACAAGTTTGCCCATTTTAATGTTGCTAAAGTCTCCTCCTTAAGTAAAAAGTGCTCTCCTTTATGTTGCATGCTGCACCTTTTCTTTATTAAAGCTGCCCCCCCCCCCCAACTGTGCATATGCTAAATCACAGATGTGCCTAAAAATAACCCAACAAACAAGCCTCTTTCTTTGCTCTGTGTGATCCTACAGATTCCGACTGCTGCTGTGGTGTCAGTGTCTCAGTCTGAGGTCTGTTAAGGTATCTTCCCGTCAGCGTGATGGACAGGCTGCAGCAGCTCATTAAAGGCTGTGAACTGTGAAATTTGTGCGTTAGCTCTTTCACACGGGGGGCCAGTGGGGAGAGATTGTCTGTTGCATCACGCACGTGTGTTTCCACGCGTCTGTTTTATCCAGCTGCTGCTCTCATTTCCACGGTGTCTCTTTCAGAGGAGGAAACTGGGGCAAAATGGGGGGAATCTCGCAGGACAAGTCGTCAAAACCCCCTCTATGTTTCATTGTGTGTTCCACTTTCTGATTGAACACGTGAGCACGGTTCAACGGCAGGTTCATTCACACAATCCCATCTCCCTCATGTATAAATCATCCTGTAGAGAGGAGTATCAGCCAATTAAATCTGCAGGAAAACTGGCTTTGCTTCTCCTAATCATGCAACTGGGTCTAACTTGTAATCACAGCAGACTCACATCATTTATCTGCAAGTGTGTCATCGCTCAGTTACTATTCTCACACCACAAAGATGTTGTTTTGTCTGTGTGACAGCATCATGAAAGAAGCTGCTGCTTTCATGCATATGGAGCAGGGCACAGAGAGCAACTCTGCGCTTCAAAGTCATGTTTCCTCCTCCAAGGAGAAGACTTTAAAGCACATTTCAAAAGCTGCACTATGGAAGAAGAAAAGGCATGATTTCCTCAGTTTGGGTTTCAAATAAAGACACTCAAATTGTCATTTTATTGCATGAAACACTTAGAAATATTGTGCAAAGTTTGACAAATAAGCTGAGACATTGTGTGACTAATACAGTTTGACACGCTGCACAATTAAACCAAGCGTGAAATATTAGGGGGAAAAAGCACCAATCACATCACATGGACCAGTCAATGCTGCTGTAGAAAAATGTCCACACTGTTTCACATTTAAGGAAATCAGTGGGATGGTGAAGCAGAGCAAAGAGAACATGCAAGAAAAGTCATGCATTTACTTTACATCCACAACTTCACAGCTATAAATCATGATATGAAGTCTTTACTTACTTGTGATGCTCAGATTCCTGATAAGAGAGATTTCAGCTGGCTTGAATTGTAATATTCCCCCTTTTGTCGTCGCCTCCTGTGCTGCTGCTGATGATAGATCCCCTAGGAAAACTGATTAGGAGGTGAAACGAACACACAGGCTCCTCTCTCTCTTCTTCTTCTTCTCTCCGTCTGTTTCACTCTCTGTGTCACACAAACACTCTAACCCTCCTCCCCTCCCTCCCTCTTTCTCTCTTCCTCCCTCTCTCTCTCTGAATCTCTCCCATTCTGCTCCGGGCTCTGAGGATGATGTTTATTTGACTCATGTACGCAGCCACATGAGGTGAATTAAAACCTTTAAAAAAAGCCAAATGCATGAATTGTCCAAGTGTCCAGAGTGAGACACTCAGTTGACCTTGTCAGCATCATGCTCTCCTTTGGTCAATCATACACATCACATCCCACTAAGTCTCCCTTTAGGGCACTAATATCCACTCACTCTCATGTAGACTGAACACTTTGCTGCTTGTCACCTCTTAGATATGAGACTCTTTGCACATGAGAGGAACTAAATGAGGCATTTTTTACACGCTCCAGTGGATGCAGAGGATTCAGAAGAGATTACGCTGATTGATGCCCCAGTGCTTTCCATAGAGCACCATCAAGACCTCAAAAAATATACATGTGCCAACTGTTATGCCATATGGACTAAACTCCATGGGCCATCGAGCCCCTCAGCCAATCCCGAAGCGAGGGAGGTCTCTGTAAGTCCAGAGTAAGCAGATTTCCACTGGCATTCATTTTTTTAAAGGGATGTTTTTCTACTGTTTCAACCTCAGGGAGGGGGGGGTCAACTTCATTTAGGATTTCATTAGAGATTAAAGAGACCCCACCCAGATTATCGCCCCTAATCTGATGATAAAACAAAAGGCGTGGGCAAGACTGGATGAACTCCTCTCACAACATCATATTTGTAAAATGACATAGATTTATTGCTATAATTCCACAGACTGTGAACTGTATTGAAAAGCTTCATTTCTTCCTAGCCAGACACAGATAAGTGATACCCTCAGAGTGTAATTAAATTGCAATCATCCATCATTAGTCATGCCATGACGCTGTGCCTCCATCCAAATAACCCTCACAGCTCCAGAGGTGGGAATAGTCTGCGTTAGAGGAGGGCCGGCTGAGTCAGTTAAAAAGAGGATGCTGCCCCATTTACATAAACTATTTCTGATGTGATATCCGCTTGTATTTCATCTGCCTAAACCATTAGCATTTTTTAACATTTTACAAGAACAGTGTGAGGACTAAAGGAGACAAACCCCGAGCTCAGGCCATTATCAGCAACACCAGACATCATCAGGGTGGAGAGGATGTCTGGCCCGGGGCAACAAAGTAGTTAGAAACAGCCAGGAGCAGAGATTTATTTCTCCCTCTTGTTCCTGAGGCTGCGGATGCAGGATGGTACCAGAACAACATGTTTCTATTCATGTTTATACAGACTTTTTTAGCCATCATATTTATTATTCATGTGAATCTTTTTGGTCTTTTATTCAAACATTTCACAACCTTAATGCTGACTTAATATCACACGAAAATGGTGCAATGTTAACAAAAGTTGCTCGGTGTTTTTTTGTGCAAACACAACCTGACTGTAGCAACACAACTGGATAAATATTACAAAGACCCTGCAAAGCAAAATCAGAAATGTGTGCCTATAAACAAACAGTGCATCCAGAAAGTATATAGACCCCATTGACTTTTTCAATTATGTTATGTTGCAGCTTGATGCTACTGTTATTTAAGTTCATTTTTTCCTCTCATTAATCTATACTCAGTAGCCCATCGTGACAAAGTGAACACAGAATTTTACAAATTTTTGCAAATTGCATTGACATAAGCATTCAGACTCTACTCAGTGCTTAGTTGAAGCACCTTTGGCAGCAGTTACAGCCTCAGGTCTTTTTGAATACGATGCCACAAATTCTGAAAACCTGGATTGGTGATTTTTTTGCCACTTTCTTTCCTCTCTCTCTCTCTCTCAGTCAAGTTGGATTGGAGGATAGACATGTTCAGGTCTCTCCAGAGATGTTTGATAGGGTTCAAGTCAGGGCCACTAGGACATTTACATAGTTGTCTCCTGTAGTGTCTTGGATGTGTACCCTGACCGGTCTCCCAGTCCCTGCCACTGAAAAGCACCCCCACAGCATGATGCTGCCACCACTACTGTTGAGATGTTATTGTGCATGAGTGGTACCAGGTTTCCTCCAGACTTAATGTTTAGGGTTGAGGCCAAACAGTTCTTACTTGGTTTCATGAGACCACAGAATCTTGTTCCAGTTTGGGTGCTTTTCCAACTCCAAGCAGGCTTTCATGTGTTTTGCACTAAGCAGAGGCTCCCATCTGGACACTCTGCTATAAAGCCCAAGTCAGAGGAGGGCTGCACTGATGGTTGTCCTGGAACTTTGTCCCATGTCCACACAGGATCTCTGGAGCTCAGTTAAAGGGATGATCAGGTTCTTGGTCACCTCTCGTACTAAGGCCTTTCTCCCCCCATTGCTCAGTTTGGCTGGGCGATCAGCTCCTGCTTTTGCCAAGCTTCTTCCATTTGAGAAACATGGAGGCCACTGTGCTCTCAGGAACCTTCTGTGCTGCAGATTTTTTTTTTTTTTTTTTGGAAGCCTTCCTGAGATCTGTGCTTTGTAACAATCCTGTTTCTGAGCTCTGCAAGCAGTTCCTTTGGCCTCATGGCTTGGTTTTTGATCTGATATGCATTGTCAGCTGTGAGGTCTTCTATAGAGAGGTGTGAGCCTTTCTGAATCATGTGTAATCAGTTTGTTTTACCACAGGTGGACTCCAATCAAGGTGTAGAAACATCTCAGCAAAAATCCAGAGAAATGGAAGGCACTTGAGCTAAATTTCAAGTGTTTTTTGCAAAGGGTGTGAGTACTTGTGTCAAAGAAATTATATTTATATAAAAACATTGTATTTAATAGACTGTAGCATCAGGCTGCAATATAACAAAACTGAGAAAGTGTTATTATTATTATTATTATTATTATTATTATTATTATTTAGTAAAAGAGGTATTCGTAGATATTCTGATCCCTACTCCACACCAGTAGGTGGCGGAAATTCCCCATGTCGTTGTCAGCTAACCGCCTATTAACCTCAGGAAGAAGTTCTGTACATGGAAAGTGTCATGGCGACTTGCGTCATGCAATATTAGAGACGGTAGTCTCATTAAACAACTTGCAATGACTTTTCTTGTTCAGGTTTGGGGTTGATCTTTAAACAGGGCATCCGAGGGATCTTTAAAGTGAGTATCCGTAGGAGCTCAGGATTTCTGAAATTATTGCGGACGGGTTTTACGTTTTTCATGTGTTATATACTTGTACTCATGTTTTGATTTAGCCACGTGTTGCTGAACGATTTAGATGCAAATTTATTAAATATCAGGAGCCACCGTACGGATAAAGGATAAATT
This sequence comes from Cheilinus undulatus, assembly GCF_018320785.1. Taxonomy (NCBI): domain Eukaryota; kingdom Metazoa; phylum Chordata; class Actinopteri; order Labriformes; family Labridae; genus Cheilinus; species Cheilinus undulatus. The sequence continues at coordinate 15,236,573 of NC_054869.1, read as the reverse complement.
AATACTTTTGGGTTGTTATTTTAAAATGTTTGCCGGTTGCTAATGTCACGAAAGCTTTGCTGTCATGGAACAACAGAGGCCTATACAAAAATAGAAAATATAATAATGACAATAATTTAAAAAAATAAATGATAGATTAAACAATAATAAATTAAATAAGGTGAGTTATCTGTTCTTGAAGAAGGGTATTGTTTTTTACTTCGAGGAAGTAATTGTTTTTAAAAGAGGTAGACTTTTAAGCTTATCTCCTTGTTATCTGCTTTGTTGATTTGATGTTTGAAGCACAGTGAGCTTCATTCAGATGTGCATTTTTAAAAATACTGCGCAAATAACTTCGTTTAAAATTTACTATACCTTTGTCTTTTTAGACAAACGTAGACTTATTTCTTATTTCGTATACTTAGAAAACAACAGAAAACCAAAAAATATTTTGATGTTAGCATAGGAGCACTAGTTCATACAGCAATCACTGGCAATCCAGCAATCTGCCTCTTAGAGAACAGTATAAACAAATGCTCACGATGATTTTAGTTGAATGTAACACTGAAGGAAATTTAACACAGCACAGGGACTTTTTAGTTCTTGGTATGCTTTAAAATAAGCCTAAAGCTGTCAGAGTTAAAGATGTATGATATTTAAAAATTAACTTCATTTATACAGAGTATAATAATGTCAAAAGTTTCTAATGTCAAACTCAAATAGCTGATTCAAAGTTTTCTTTAAATGGAGTCAAGTTTACTGTTTTCACTAGATCAGTGGCTCCCAGCCATTTTTCCTCAGGGTCCCCTTTAGTCATATCTAAGAAAAAGTAAACCACAGAGGACCCAATCTGAAAACTCAAACTGCTATTTTTTATGGACAAAATCCCAACATGGTAGGCCTACTTGTTTAATAGGTTCTTGCTAAAATATCTGTAGAAATGATTTCTTATTATTGTGGTATATTAAGCCACTAAAAAAAGCATCTTTTTATTTGAAAAAATGAAAACTTCTATTTTATAAAGTGATGGATTCATGAGAGAAAAACTCTGATTTTTTTCACTTTAAAAGTTGTACATTTATGTGAACCAAAATGTAGAATTTTTAAATAATAAAGTTTAAAATAGCAGATAGCGTGGAAGAAAATCCTACCATATTAAGCTTTTTCCCTCGTCCTGTAGTTGAGAACATAGTTAAGTGATACCTCTCACGTTACCTGATCAGTAAGGAAATATTTGTGGTCCAAGCCCAGAATAGATTATTACTATCATCTGAAATTAGAAGAGACATTTATGTAAACTGAGGTTATCCACACGGTGTTTTCAGCTTGGTTTCTAGTAAACTTTTGACTTTACAATCGAAATTAAAATTATGTCTGAAAAACTTGAGATTTTTGAGTTTATAATGTCAGTAATTTTCTGAGTTTGGTTTCCTGTAAATATACAACTTTATAATCTAAAAAGTTGTGTTTTTTTCCTGAAAAGTGTAAGATATTTTATTCTTTTTATCTTTTATGATGACCCTTATACACTTCCATGCATTATTTTTCCAAGGATTTTTAAAAAATATATGCACATCTTATTTTGACGTCAGCGCAGACAGCCCCCCCACCCGGGTTGGGAACCACTGCACCAGATGATACGTTATGAATCCCCCTCTCTTATAGTATTTCTAAACAGTAAGTCAAATGTTACTGGAAACTTTGAGTTCACAACTTTGTTAAAGAAAAACATACGTTTGGTACAAAGACTGCAAAAGACTTTGTATCACCGAAATCCAAAACCACCTCAGTTGAAAGTTTTAAAAAAAGTATTTCATGGTGATTTTGAGTGTTTATTTTGTGTCTGTTTGGCTGTGTCATTATAATGCTATTAACCAGTAACGTATGAACATGGTCTGAAATCATTTGTTTATATGTCCTCAGTCTAGGATGGCAGATTCAGGTTCAAGTGACCCTGCTGGTCAACGTGTGCCGACCCCTGGAGGAAGTAATGCGGGACTGCTGATGGGTCGGCGACCAGGTGGAGCCATGACTCCTGGCCGCCTCCCCGCTATGAGGTCCAGAGACCTCACCCTGGGAGGGGTAAAGAAGGTAATTTAATTCTAGTCCAAGAAATGCTACAATGCACCCCTAAATCTCAGGAATTAATTTTGCCCAATTTTTGAAACTGTTTTCTTACTTTACTTGCTTTGTTTTTCTGCTCTAGAAAACGTTCACACCCAACATCATCGGCCGAAAAGTCAAAGAAGAGTAGGTCCATAGTCGATGTTACCAGAATGTAAATACACCACAGAAATGTGTTTTTCTGAATATCAACCTATAACTGTGTGTGCCATTCAGCCCAAAGGTTGAAACCAGTCAGAGGAGAGAGAGGAAAGATGAGGGTCGAGGTCGAGGCCCCAGAGAAAGAGGCAGGGGCCGAGGTCGCGGAGAGATGATCCAGTCCCACTCTATTTTTGAACAGGGGCCTGCAGAGATGATGATGAAGAAGAGAGGTAAGACCTTAGCTGGTAACTACTCCCTATGCACTGCTCCCTGCTGTTCTTTGTTTTAGTCACACATGTAAATATGAATGTTATTCTTTTGTAAAAGTGAGTCTTGTGCATCCCTCACAGGTGGATATGATGACGAGAGAGAAGCCCCAAGCATGGGACCCTCACCCATCATAAATATCAAAAAGGAGAAGAGAGAGACTGAGGAGGAGACCAAAGAGATTCTGCGAAGTCTGGAACGAGACAACGTAAGGCTGTTTTAGTTGTTAGTATTTTTTATTGAACTTCTATCAGGATCTTTTTTTAACCTGTTATAAAACAGTCCAAATTAAATCATAATGGTTTTTTATTACCTGCCTGGCAATCCAAAATTGTAGAAAATGAGCTATTTCATGTAAAGTCATTATTGGTAGCAGAGAACGGCTAATGGCGTACAAACTTAATAAGCAATCACAATTTTTAATCATAGCATGTTCACACAGACAAGCAGTGAAATATAAAGACAAAGTCATGCAATATAACAACAATGCATGAACTCTGAAAGACTGACACAGTACATAAACAGTTTTATTTTTACTGAGCAACCACATCTTCCAGTTGTTGGCTAAATTTAGTGCATTAACAGTTCCTCGGAGTTCGAAAACTTTCATATCAGTAATAAAATGTGAATAACTTAAAATATATGAGCACCCACACTGCTATGCATCCTTCAAACAGCAGAGTTTAAGACAAGTTGTATGTATGCTTGCCAGATATAGATCTTCGCAACAGCAGTGTAACTGCTTTTAATCATAGCAGTGGCTAAAAATCAATAAAAATGAATGATTTTGACAGATACTTTTAATAGTTTAAATTTCCATTGTCAAACTGTCCGTCCCTGTGGCTTTCTCCAGTTTATAGACGATCCCTTCCTGAGGAGCGAGCAGAGCAGCTGCCCCGTCCAGCTCCCCCTCGCTGTGTCAGGCTGGGGATTCAAGGAGGAGTTTAGTACGCCCGCTGTTAAAATAGAGAAGATGGACGAGGATGGTGAACCCATGGAAGCTGCTGTTGAAGGTAATTTTTAGTCCTTGTACTTTGTTGTCCAGTGTCAGTATTGTAGTTAAAAATAGAAGGTTTGGAAATACCCAGATGTTTCCAACATTTGTCTTTCTCTCCTCAGTGAAGAAGGAGCCAATGGAGGTTGATATAAAGAAGTCAGAGGCCGCGTTCAGACCTCCACCTCTCCCTGAGCCTGAAGTCCTGCCTGACCTACTGCACAGGTGGAGTCTGAGCAAAGGGGAGGAGCTGTTCTTCATGCAGCTGCCGGACTCGCTGCCCGGTCAGCCCCCCACCAAAGAGCACAGGCCTGTGAAAACAGAGGTGCAGTCTGAGGATGGACAGTCTGTGCTTTTGAAAACAGAAACTCAGGTAGAAAAAAGTGTTGATCTACATGTTAAAGGGATGAGTTTGATTTGTAGACCAGGGTTCTTTGAGTTAAAAAAAAAAAAGACATGAAGAAAAGCCCTGCCTGACTGTAAGGCACAGAATTTACTAATATGAAAGCAGACTAGCAGACTAATTTCCTGATGCTGCTAGTTTGACGGCTTCAGGTATGTTTGCTAGTCCCACCTCTTTTTGGGTGGCCAAGTTTGGTCGTATGTGGTCTGGCTTTCATGCTCGAAGGGTCATGATCTGCCTTTTCCCTTCTGTGTACATATTGCAGCTGGATTCCTGGTCATCTACTATACATAATAGACATTCTATTGCCAAGAACCTCTTGCAACCTCACTTTCATAAAATCAGAACTATCCCTTTAATGATAGTAAATAATAAATTATTATTATGATGAGTTAATGTCTATAACTGGCATTTTTATTTACACCAGGAGGAGGAAGCAGAAGAGAGCTGCTGCAGTCTGAAAGACCTACGGGAGGGCCTCATAGGAAAAATGCTGGTGCGCAAGTCTGGCCGTGTACAGCTCATCCTGGGACAAGTGACACTCGATGTGTCTCTAGGAACATCATGCTCTTTCCTGCAGGTTTGATAATAGTATATTTCTCTGTATCTTACCATAGAATCACAATTCTTATAATTTCTGACATGTTTTTCTCCTCATTTATACTTTCACAGGAGTTGGTCTCTATTGGCACAGAAGGAAGAACAGGTGATTTGACTGTATTGGGGAATGTCAAACACAAAATGGTTTGCTCCCCGGACTTTGAGGCTCTGCTGGAGAGCAGTGCTTGATGCTTGTAGAGATGATAAGTGGATGCACTTGTGGTGGGTTGTGATAATTACCATTGCTGTGGACTTTCCCTCTGGAGCCATACATGAAATGCAGATCTGAAGCCATTGTTTTGGGGATTTTGTTTTCAGAGTGGCTGGATTAAAATACACTATAAACAAACAGGAATTTATTTTTCTGTGTAACTGACCTATTAAGGTTTGAAGGGTGGATGATGTGCCAGATTTCTGTTCTTTTTTCTCTATATTTGAAATTACTTGAAAAAGCTGTAGATGAATGTATATGTGTGAATAAAAATCTTTTGTTATTCTAATCTGTTTTACTTCTTGTGGCTTTGTAGGAACAGATTGAATTTTATTTCCTTATTTTTGTATGTAAAAAAGACAATTATCTTTCATTTTCTCCGTAAAAAAAAATGCACTCAGTACCTGATCACAAGTAAGTGAAAACAGAATTGTAGAATTTTTTTGCAAATTTACTAAAATAAAAAAACTGAAATATATCATTGACATAAGTATCCAGACCCACACTTGAACAACACTTGAATTTGAACTAGGGTTCCTCCAATTTCTCTTCATCATTGCTGAAATGTTTCTACACCTTTTTTGAAGTCATCCTGTAGTAGATTTTGCAAACACCAAGCAGGCTTTCATGCATTTTGCAGAGAGGTGTGTGCCTTTCAAATTATGTCAAATTCATTTAGTTTACCACAAGTGGACTCCATTCAAGGTGTAGAAACATTATAGCCATGATCAAGAGAAATGGGAGGAACCTGAGCTAAATTCTAAGTGGTTTTGCAAAGTGTCTGAATACATATGTCAATGTGATATTTCAGTTTCAATTTTTAACAAATTTGGAAAAATTTATAAAGTTCTGTTTTCAGTTAGTCATGATGGAGTACTGGGTGTAGATTAATGACAAAATGAATGTAAACGACTGTAGCGCCAGGCTGCAACATAAGAAAAATGATGGGGCTCTGAATACTTTCTGAATTCATTGCATTTTTGTATCCATACATTGGAGTCACTGGTGTTAGACACGGGGAAGAAATGTAAAATGCATTTTTTTTTTTTTCACAGCAAACAAAATAATTTTACAAATGGCTGCCACATGGAATCAGACCAGATAATCATGATAGAATCCTATATTTTTTTTAATTAAATCTATTTTGTTATTGATTTTTGTAAATTTCCTGACAAAGAGGGGGCTCTCACCAGTGAGGCTATCTAAAATCATGTGAAATCGAGATAACTTTGAAAAGTTAAAAAAAAAAAAAAATTGAAGTCATTTGACTTTTCCTGGGCATTTCTACATAGATAATCAAGAAAGATTTTTTAAATATGTATAATGATTTAGATATTTGTTGTTTTGTGTCTTTTAAAATATACATCCAAAGGCCATGTATATATAATTTTTTTTTTAATATTATTATTTTAATTGGTAGGAAAAACACATGTAGACCTCAAAATACTGCCCTCATCTTTCTATACGTGATCCTAGACAGGCTCTTATGTGGTGCTTGGCATTTATGTAACTGTTGAAGATACAAAAATACAACAACTTTCTTTGTCCCCGGGGGGTTATGATTTATATTTACTTATCACTCTCAGTAGAGGCAGTTTATGTAGAATTTTTTGTACACAGTCGCACATTAATACAATGCTCAACAGCGCCTCCAGCGGTCAAGCTACACATTTAAACATTTTCTGCGCAGCATTTCCGTTTGGCCACCAGGTGTCAACGTGGATCTGATTGCGTCCTTCGGTAGTACTGCCGATGGGGGCTGGTCGTTTTAGATACGTAGCCAGCCAACGGGCGGCCCGTTGTCTGCCCATGTTGTCCGCCGGGTGGAGTTTGGCTACAGTCCGCAAGACAAAGACACAAGTGATAGAGCAGTGAAACCTTACAGTACCGGCTCTGGACTCAACGTGACTGAAGGTTGGTGAGATCTTTTTGAACTAAATATGTGTTTGACAGGAGAGAAACGTGTATTTAGAAGGCTCGTGTTTCTAGTTTAGGGCTTGTGAGGAAAAAAGGTTGTCTCAGCATTTCATGCACACCCGGACAGCACACTCAAGGGCTGAGCGCGAGCTAGCTGAGCGAGGCGGAGCACGCGAGGAGACAAAATTTAGCACAACCGTTAGCTTGGAGGCCACAAGCTAAGTTTAGACTTTTAACCGTCCGTGTGTGTACAAGCGTCTTGTTTCTCACGACCCGTTACTATCTCTGACCCTGCTCTTAATTATGCTCCAAGGAACCGTCCATTGTCCTACAAACTGCTGTCCGTTAACTGTTACGGTAATGATGAGGCTAGCTAGCTCAGAGTCCTGGCTGTATGCGGGATGGAGCTGCTCGTTAGCCGTCCTGCTGCATCATCAGAGAGGGATGAGGGCGAAGGGCCTCCCACGTTATCTCTGCTTAGTAGCTGATAACAGAAGCGATTCAAACTCATCCTGCCGTGCACCAAAAAGTCAATACGAGGAAACGAATCAACCTTTTATCAAGATTCTGACCATTCTTATTACAGACGAGCCTGTGACTGGCATCCACTGGTGTTTACAATACATAGAGGCGACAGCGACACGCGTTTCCTGTCTTGCATTATTAAATTACACGATATGTACCCAGGTCTTAGAGGACATGTTCTTGAGACTGACCGCTTGTTTGTTCATCTTTGCAGGTCTGTGTCACACGGAGCTGAAAACCCCCGGATCTTCTATCAGACAAGGGAACCACCTGCTGTGCCCACTCTGTTTTTGTTTCATTGTTTACTTCTCTTTCACCGGCGGGAGGCTGTGCTCAAACAGAAAAGGACATCTGCAGCAAGGATCTGCCATTATATCATCACAGCTGCTCAGGAGACATAAACTTACTCTTCCTGGAGTAGGATTCAGTCGGAATTCAGACACTCATCAAGGCGACAATAATGAAATTCATTCATATTGCCCAAGTGGGCAAAACCAAGATGGACACTAGTCATTTTATTGATTCTTTAAGTGCGAGGAGAAGCTTCATATTATAGTTATCTTGATGAAGACCTTTTTCTGACAAAAGACAAGGGCCACTTGGGGCCAGGAGGTGGAGGACTGTACCTCCTCTGCCATCAGATTATAGCTGTTTAATAGATTTAGTTGCCCTCCTGACTTCATGATGGAGCTCTTCTTCAATCCTTTTGATAACTTGCTATGTATCCTTCTGGGAATCTCCTTCACTGTGTGGTTCACCCTGCTGCTGGTCTTCATCATCGTGCCTGCCATCTTTGGGGTGTCCTTTGGCATCCGGCGTATTTACATGAAAACTTTGTTAAAGATCTTTGAGGTAAGCCAAGGACTTTGTTGATCCAGTAGCATACAACTTACACGAGGTTCAAACTCATAACTCAGACCTAAATTTTAGCTAAAGCTGAGACAGCAGTGGAAAAAACTTTACCACGCCACATGCAAGTGTTTGTGAAGATGAGTTGCTGCCCTTGCGCAATTTGTAGTCAAATAAATTAATAATTAGTGTCTTCAGCTCCTGCCAAAAATCCTGTTAGTAATCAAACTGTACTTTGTTAAAGTTTCTGCCTCTATTATTCGAGGACAGCATGTTCTTGCTCTGACTGTGTTTTCTCCCACCCTTTTAGTGAAGAGGTGGCTTTACAAAACACTTGAATTTAATGTTTTTTAGCTGTAATTTGTATATTATTGTAGAATTTTGCTGATGCAGTCCTCAGAGATGCCTTTGATCAGGTGCAGGTTTCGTGCTTGCGATGTCCAGCCAGCGTTGGTTGTGTTCACTGGCTGATACAGATTAACATCTCAGACACAGAGCCATTTCTCTGTGGTTATGTAACAGGAGAAAACAGTGGTACATACTTTGTCAGTTACTGTTAACTGTGACAGGGTTTCAGGCTCAGCAGCCGGGGAGGCTGCTTCCAGCATTGAATCGCCAATGATAGCATTAATGCATTAATATCAAATTAGTCTTGCTTTAGCTAAATTGTCCATATTCATGATTTGTTTCTCACCTCCTGTTAGAATGTAGCTGCAGTTATCCAGTTTCTCTCCTGCTGTATCATCACTAGTGAAGCTGTCATCACTTTACAGCAGGATCCTCTGAGAGCAAATCTTGAGCCAGAAATAAATGAACCTGTGGGAGATATGAGAGATGTTCTCGGCTTATAATTTCAGTTGAAACTATTAGATTTATCAAAAAGGTCAGGACAGATGCAGCAGAGCAGACTGTATGGAGAGTTTTTTTTTCCAGGTGTTTACTGTTTAGATTGTTTTGAATCAAATATATTGGCATAACTATGAATGCAACAGACATTTTCAGGCTGCATCTGTTTAAAATGAGACTTGAAGGGTTTTTTAGGGTTTTGTTTTTTGCAGATTTGTGGACAAGAGAGTTAGCATTTTTCTTCTAATTTGCACTATAGTTGAAGATATTTTGGCTGTAATACAATAAATGTAACACCATTTTCAGGTGATAAGTAAATACAAAATATTCAGCCCTGGGCAGCAACGGCAAGCTTGATGGACCAGCTTCATTCGAAGGAGCAACATGAAATCTGTATTTTCCGCTAGAGCTGCATTCGAATACTGTGACTCGCTTTATAACTTACCTTGTCATGGCACAATATAAATGTAGCTTTATATATAAAGGGCACAATGGATGCCAGATAGGGCAGAATTGCATCCCCCTACTAATTTACTAAAGATGATTTACGTAGCCCAACCAAAACATGGAATGTTTTATATATTCTCATATATACTGAAATCTATCCTGCTTTACAGAAAGCTTTTCAAATGTTTATATTTAATTTGAGCTTTTTTGTATTGTATGTTTCTGTAAAAATGGCATGGATAACTTGGATTTAGTTCGCAAAAAAATGTTAAGTAGGGGGTGTCACAAATGTTGATGGATGGAAATCATATGGGTGTCTTTCATTTTGACTTTTGCAGCCAAAGGCAGGATTCAGCACCTTCACTGGTTCAATTAACATTCTTCAAAGTTTTGTGCAGGCGCCCCAGGGCTAACTCCAGTGTTTTTTTGCATGCTGTCAGTGCATTCCCAAACATTGATTGATGCGAACAGACCTTGGAGTTATCTCACGCTGGGCTATGAATGCAGTCTGAAACTGTTGGCAAGTCAGATCTCCTGATCTTTCCTGCTTCTTTTCTGTCTAGAACACTTTGTCCTCTTCCTGCACTCACTGGGCCCTGCCTGCTGGTTTTTGTCTCAGCATGCAGAGTGCAAACAAAGTTTACATACTAAAGAGGGAGAAGTGTGCAGGAGAGTGCTTGTGGCTCAGAACCAGGCTTTGGTCACAGATAAATTGGAATAATATTGGTCTGGGATGACCTCATTCTCTGAAAATTCAGTCTTGTTTCCTTTGCTTTGCTGAAATCCTATACTCAACATTATACCTGAACACCACACCCAGAATAGACATACTACTGGTAGAAAACCTCAGAAATAAGCACTTTTAAGTCTGATAATAGTGAGGAGCTTGCTGTTTATTTTACAACTGAGACTCTTGAATGTATAAATTTAGAAGTCAGACTTTACAATGGGCTGCTAATAGTGGCAGCTGGCTGCTACTTGCTGATATCTTGGCTCACTTTCTTCATGTTCCATGATGGTATTTTTCAGACTCCCTTTTAGTGACTGTTTAATGTCAGTACATCTAGAGTTGACATGAGACCAGAATTTTTGAAGTCACTGAACACAGGCCAAAACATAACATACTGTTGGTAATGAAAGGCTAAATGATTTACTTCTTGTACTTGTACCAAAAAAATAATAAAAGAACTTCATAGTACGTATTTGCTAATCTGTGTGAAGAGTTGGTTGAGTAGGGGCTGTTGGAGCGCTACATTTTCTACAGCAGTGAAACTACAGGAAAGTGTTCTGTTTCTCTACTTTACCACCTACCTCTTTGCTGTCTCTTTTTCTCTCCACTCATGGCTGCTTCGGGTTAATAATTTGGCTGTACATATTTTTTTTTTTTTTTTTTTTTTTCAAAACTTTTACTTTCAGGTATTTTTTATCCAAATAAATGGATATTGCATCGTCTTAAGCATGTGGTAACAAGAAGTATAATAAATTTGGCAACATCAATTACCTCTTTGTAAATGGTTGATGATGTAAACTAGAAACGATGTTCTGTTTTGTAGTGGGCCACTCTACGGATCGAGAGAGGAGCAAAAGAAAAGAATCATCCCCTGTACAAACCTTACTCTAATGGTAAGCTGTGTCTGCATATTTGAATGCTCAGGAGTATTTGTTTTAAAGGTCAGTGTCACTGACATCCTCTCTCTGGACTGCTGCAGCCATCATTGCCAAGGAGCCCACCTCGCTGGAGGAGGAGATCAAGGAGATCCGGCGGAGCGGCAGCAACAGAGACCTTGACTCAGCCTCTGAGTTTGAGATGTCCGACATCTTCTATTTTGCTCGGAGAGGAGTGGAGAGTATCATGGACGATGAGGTGACCAAGAGGTTTTCTGCTGAGGAGCTGGAGTCCTGGAATCTGCTGACTCGCAGCAACAACAACTTCCACTACATCAGCCTGAGGCTGACCATCCTATGGGGGCTTGGCCTACTGATCCGCTATGGCTTCCTGCTGCCTCTCAGGTATTAACTGCACCTCCAAGACAGAGGTTGTTTGGTATTACAGGAGAGCCTTTTAACTCTGTAGCTTTTGAGGAAAAACTGAACACAGTGCATTGTAATGTGCTCTCTCCCCTCCACAAACACTTTCTCACACGTACTCTGGCCACCGGCTCACCCTGCCTTTTTCTGTTTCTGTGTCTGCCATGTTGACCAGCTCCAGCAGCAGTATGTTTTTTTGTGTGTATGGTGTTAATGATTGGTATCAAAACTACTGAAATCAGTATGTTAAAATGAACAAAGACATCGACACCAACCTGATGCAAAATAATGGCATTTATTGTAGATGGGTCATTGTCTCAATTAGATGAAAAAAATTACAATTTAAAACTCTGAAATGGGTTGACAATTATACTTCGGCAGCTGTTATGATTAAATATGTGAAAGCATAGTCATGAGAGGTGACCTGGAATGGAGATGTTGCTTTTGTTGTATTAATGACTATCAGGATAATATAATATCAACACTCTATTTGAACAGAGGGGGCACAGGTTTTTCCATATCACTGAGTGAAAGCTACCACCATTAAAAGCTCAATAACTACAATGGTGTATAGGTGTTCTGTATATTGGGTTTAATGTTATCTTTTTGCATTTAGCCAATTCTGTGATAGGATTTGTAGATGATCGCTTGTGGACTGGCTGATTTAACTAGTGTTAAAAAAAAATGAGGTCTTCACCTAGAATTAAAAAATATGCTTTTCATACGATCAAGCAGAAATTAACCCATTAAGATTTTTATGGTAAAGTTACTGGTTAAATCGTGTAACTTACAACTCTTAATGAGGTTTTGAGGCTGGAGTGGAAAAAAGGCAAACAATTATGTAGAACTTTAACTACAGTGCCTATAAAAAGTATTCACCCCCTTGGCTGTTTTAACCTTTAATTGATTTTAAAAATCATTCATGGTCAGTATAGATGGGTTATTTTGACAACAACAAAAAATACAAAAACCCCATTTGATGTAAAAGTGAAAACAGATTTCTGTCATGTTGCACAGGGATTGGCCTGAACAACCCCTTTCAAGTCTAAATTCTCCATTGGATTGAGTTCTGGACTTTGATTCGGCCACTCCAGAACATTCACCATGTTGTCTTTAAACCATTTCTGTGTCATGTTCGTTGTATGCTTTGGGACATAGGGAGAAAGAGGCAGTTCAGTTGTCTTGGGACAGCACTATCCTGCTTATATCAGTCCTGAGTACCACATTGAAGTTGGGGTACTGCAGAAAAGTATACTAATGGAAGTATGCGATTTCAAACACACTGACTGTCTTAGTAGGAATGAACTTTTGAACGACATGCAGGGATATCACGTGAGCCTGACATGTTCTGTTTTCTTCTGCTGCTTATGAAAGGATTGTTGAAAAAAACTCTTGTATTTGGACACCCTGCATGAGGTTTGTAACTCAAATTAAATGTTGGCACACTCATTCAGTACAAGAGGGACCTCCTCATTCAGGGTAAGCTTAGAGAGACACAGAGACAGTGACTCAGTACTAAGCCTGTTTGGCCCATTTCCAATTGCCAGTGGGGAGACAAATCAGGCCACCGCCACACACACACGGACATCATTCTAGTTTCCCATCGCACTAATAGATTCTGTCATTCAGTACTCGTCCAGTTGAGCATTACCAAACTTGCATGAATCTTAAACCTCAAACATTTGTCCTATCATCACTAACTTCATCAGAACCTTTCCCAACCCTGCCTGATTGGTGCTTCTAGATTATATTGACGTGTTGGCTGGATTAGCCATCGCCTAATATGCCCTACTGCAGGTCCTGAAGTCTATTATCAGTGATGTTAGGAAACAGAGGAGGCAGCTTTTAATTTATAACTAGAGCTCTCCTCACTTGGATAATGTTACTCATGACCTTTACATGTTATCTGAGTGGTTACTCTTGTTCTACAGGCGGAAACTTTAATGGTTAAGGATCATGTTGTTGTATTTAAATACCTCTGAGAAGGCTGATTATATTTATCTTGGTTAAACAATAATAATGCAGTCCCTTCTTTTGCTGAATGAAATAACAGCTTTGGTGTAAGACTCCCTGTGGAGGGGATTATGTGTAACCTTCTGTCCTTCTCTCTTTCAGGGTAACTCTTGCCTTCACCGGTGTAGGACTCCTTGTGTTCCTCACCTCTGTTGTTGGACTGCTGCCAAGTGGAAGGTGAAACTGATTTGTTTTAATTTGTTAGAAAGATCAGATCAGACACTTTGATGTGATTATCTTTGGTCCGCCCTCCAGACACACAAACTTAATGGCGCTGTTGTGTGCCCCTCTTTGCAGGATGAAAAACCTACTGAGTGAGAAAGTCCATTTGATGTGCTACAGAATATGTGTCAGAGCTTTGACTGCCATTATAACCTACCATGACAGGTAAAGTACCGCCACTGTTGTGCCACACCTACATGAGTCATGGGACTACCAACTGTAATTGATAGTAAACACATTAACTTTTTACTCTCAAGTACAGTATGCTCTTTAACAGGCTGGTAAAGCATTAACCGGTTAAGTCAAACCCCTTTTATACCTTGCATTGAAATGGATGAACAGCTGTTTTGGGCATTCAGATACCAAGTGGTAATCCACCTTAATGCTTAATGTGGACTCACCTCAATGCTGCATACTGAAGATGATCTGACATCCCATAGCTCAGACTGCATATGTATGTGATCTGGGATGCCCTTATCCAGACTGGTATGGCAGGGATAGATGCTACAAGTGCTGGCATGCATTCAAGACCGCCCTGGTAACTGATGCCCGTTCAGCCTTGCTCATAGTGATGGGAATTCTAGCTTTTTTTAGAGATCCAGATTATTTGGCTCAGCTCAGGAGTTGAAGGCTGCCTTTCAGCTGCCAAGAGACTCCTCATTTGGAATAGTTTGGTTTTTATTATGTCTATCAAACAACGCAAATGGAAAACAACTCCCTCTCGGGAGCTGGATCCAGTTATTTTCATGAAAGAGCAGACTCTTACAACTAGCTGGTTAGTGAACGACATCACCACTGGCTCACAACTTCAAACTAATTTATTTGGTTTATTTGCTAAATAGTATATCACCATTTCCTTTAAGACAATGTTTCTCAACTGGACAGACATCGGGACCCACCACCACCTCAAGAGAAATCACAACCCAAATCTTTAAAGACTTTAGCCAGTTGAATTTATTTAATGAAAAATTCAGCAGTTTGGACTCCAAATGGAACAAAACATGATTCATCAAAGAGCCAGGACAACATAAACATGATTGTAAAGCTCATCGTGGTGAAGGGAAAAGCATGCATAGATATAATTTTACCCCATTTTCCCAAGACTTCAAGGAAATTTCGATAATTTTGCAAGAAATATTGTCAATATCTATGGACACCAGCTTTGTTATCCAAAGAAAATGAGATGAACAAGTAGAAATCTTGAGACAAATACTCAACTTTAGTAAATGTAATAGGAAAGCCTATAGAATACATGTATGAATTTACAATGTGTCCACTGAAGGCTTCCATATGTTTACATTTTGCCGCAGTTTTTTTTCGTGGCACACATTTCACAAGCACGAGCTTTGTGACCCACTTTTGGGTCCCAACCCACCAGTTAAGAACCACTGCTTTTAGAAAATGTTTATGACTATGAGGGAGAAAAGCTGTAAAAGAGATTCACCCCCATTCATTTGTACTGCCAGCAGCTTCACTGCTTATAGTATAGATACCTACGCCAGGGAAATTATGTCAGGGCTGTTTGCATAAGAGGCAGTCAAGTGAAAATCCTGATTGTAAGCTGTCACTAAAGAGGTTTATTAAATTCATAGTATGGACTCGTGTAGTTGGTATTTGAATGCCAAAAACTGATGTTTGATGCAAGGAATAAACTACCCTCAGATAAAGATGATAGTAGGGTATCAGGAGCAGAAGCACATGTGTGATAGTTAGGCCCTCACTACAGACAGACTTTATGCAAAAAAACAGACCAACTCTGATAATCTACGTATGATTGTCAACAGAAGTAATAGAATCACAAAAATAACTAAAAGCTGCCAGACCAGTTTCCTTGAACCGCATCCTGGTAGTTGGGAAAGAGAAAGAGGAAGCAAACACACATACTCAAAAAAACACGAATACCGTTGTTCATGGCTGCAAATTCCCACAATGTGGTAAAAAAATATAAAAAACTTTAAAGAACTTAATCACTATGGTATGGTTCTGTATTGGACATAATGGAAAGCTTGAAAAATACATGTAGATTTGCATGATTGTTTGGATGATTAAAAAACATTTAACAAGATTTAAATAGGGGTGCAGATAGCCTGTGGGCAGCCCAGGTTTATGTCCCATCTGATGCTCCTTTCCCGCATGTCTCTTCCCCAGTCTGTCAATTCTGTTTCTGACTCTATTCACTGCAGATTTTGAACTCGCGATTCACCTTTTGAAGACTGTGCCTTGGTGTTTTATGAGGGCTGGGCAATTAATCAGAATTTAGATTAAACGCAATATGTTCTTCTGCTATTTTCAAAAATACTGACTTTCCAAAATACTGATTTAATGCATTTTTAAGCAGAGTTGTTGTCTCTATGCATAATGCAAACATTTGGGTATTTTTTTTTTTGTGGAATAATTTGAAAAAAAAATTCTGCTTTCCTTGTTGTTTATTTTGCTTTTATGACGGTGAGAAAGACATCAAATCGTTATTCCCTTCAACACAATAATTTGTATCTTATAATTGAAAACTATTCAGCCTTAGTTTAATCTACCAAATGCTGTGTTTGTTGTGATATGGAATGGTTGATAGATAGCTTGTTTGTTCAGAAAGACACAAGACGGGGGGGCACAATAAGATTATTTTCCCATATTGTTCAGCCCTAGAATTTATGTATTATATTTATATTATATTTAATATTTTTGTGTTGAGGAACTGATTATATTTGCCGATTTATTGACAAAATGATAATCAGAGGATTAATCAGTTGTGAAAATAGTCCTCAGTTACTACACCCACCCACCCACCCCACCCCACCCCCTACACACACACACACACAACATATTTTACTGTGGGAACTCCTTCTCTTTTGTTAGTACGATTATTTATAAAATTATCAGTTCTTATTTGAAACTCTGTATTTATACTTCCATAGAACACTTTTTCCATGGCATTTTAAAAAAATTTGTTAAGTATTGGCTATTTATCATCCACGCACTACTTGTTTTTCTGAGTTTAGTGTTTATGAGTCATAAGTGTTAATAGTTGTGTCAGCTGTTTCATTGCTTTTATGTTTTTAAACTTCCATACAATTTGTCCACTTCTTTGTCAATTTCCCCTTTCTCATTTCACCTTATTTTTGTACCTTGTTTTGACTGGGCATTTCTGGTTTTCCCTTCAAAATATGAAATAATATAAAAGGAAAAACCTTCAAAGTATTTCCATGTAACCACATCCAGGCACATGGCAAAAGCTTTAGAGAAGATGTCCGATACCATTGTGCTGCTGTTTGATACAAAATAAAGCTAACTGAACAGCAAGCATGATATCCCAAGGGCCAATCCAATTGTCCCTCTTATATCCTATAAAGCAGCAAAAAATATAGAAATTAAACACAAATATGAAATACACTAAGTAACTTTAAAAACGCACTTTGTAAAATTTGCTAGAATTGTCATGAGATGTACTCAGATGCTTCAAACAACTTCTCAGACACACAATATACCTTTGTTCTGCATGACTGATTGTGCCTTTTCTCAACCACAGACCAATTCATGAGAGTTGTACTCACAAGTGTATAAACTGGGTAGGTGAGTGAAATATTGGGATGGGATAAATTGTTGACTAAAAACGTGTAGGCGCGTACAGCTCTTCAGGAGGAATGGCAGGTGATCCCACAGAGATAGATTAATGGCCTTATAACATCTATGCCTCGGAGAGTGGCCGATTTGGTGCGAGCAAATGGAGGTCATACCAGATATTGAAATTTGGACTTGTAAGAATGGGTGGTACTGTCACCTTTTTATTGCATGATTGAATAAACTATTCCTTTGATTCCTGATTTTTGTGTGTATGTCTCCCACAAGATGTGTGCAATAAAAACAATAACTATAATTGGAAATATAGTTCATGAATTACAAGTAATATATTCATGAATTTCAATATGCATTTTTAAAGTTACTTAGTGTAGTATAAGAAAAATAAAGTATTCATACAAAAGTGCAGTGTTTTTGAAGAAATAATGTAAGCTATAGAGGGAATAATAAAGTCATCTTAACATTATCACTGTGATTAATGGCACAAATGATACTTTAAGATTTACAAGTGTAAATAGCTTTGTAATTTTATTTTAAAAAATTGTATAATCAAATGATCTATAAAATGAAAGGCCCTAGTTGTTATAATGGTGCCCTGCTAACAGTTTCCTGTTCTTCTACCTTTTAAATCATGATCCACTGCAGATGTGCAGCAATGACAGTCAGAGGGCTCTAAATGAGATCCTACAAAGGGAGATGAGTAATCATTGGAGAACAGAAGCCTGGGTGCATTTTCACAGTTGTAATCTGAGCACCCAGAGTGTGAGGATGAAAAGGAGCATCCCTAAGGCTGGACTGCCCACATTCGTGTTTATTGCAGCCGACACATGATCTGGGGTGACGCACAAAAACTCTACTAATGCTCTGTTTTACACAAAGCCAAAACTTTCTATGAAGACACATTCATGGACACAAACACCATGTGACACTGTACTACATGGATCCAATACATTACTGTGCATTGGAACTGTGATGACTCAGGTGGATGCAGGTAGTGGCGATTTTTATCAGAAAAGAGGCAGTGCATTTTAGAAATGGCAGAATAAGAATCTTAAAGGATCGTGACACCACAGACTGAGCTGTAATTGAGAAAGAGACGATTGCTTAGTGCAACAGGATGTAAAGGAGGAAGTAGGCGCGTTGTGTGTTTGCCCATCAACTGTAGTTTGAAGCAGCTGGTGCTGTTTTGGATTAACTGCAGTTCAAGCATGACTGAATCTGAAATAATATGTTGAAGTGCTGTGTTGGTTTGAGGGATGTATTTGTGAGATTGCTCAGCTTGCATACTGTGAAGTTTAATCATTTATATGCTCATACAGAATCTCATGATGCCAGCCAAAGTAGAAGTAGTTTTGGTGAATTTGCATGTCATTGGTTAAATCTTTTTTCCCATCAAGCATCCTTGCATCCTTTCGTGTGAAATTCTGAATTTCTGCAGTCAGCACTCGGCCTGTAACACATAGTCCTCTCTAGTCTTGAGCTAAAAATACACAGTGACATAGGAAGTGGTGCGCTCTCCCTCTCTATTTAAGATTGTAACTCTATCTTTGGTATGTGGACTCAGTATGTAAAAGTCCTGCGTGCTCTGGGGGTCAAACCTTTTACATTTCCACCACCATCGGCAGCTTTGTTACTTTGCAGTGGAAAAAATTGTACTCATTTTGTAAAGCATGGTACCAACCTTTTAATCCATTGACGTCTTTCACATTATAATATAGCTAGATATTTGAGAACCCTATCACACTCGCTGTTACTCCAGTTTCTGATTCACTCTGCAAATACACTCTCCAGGAAGTGTAAATGGATCAACAGCTTTATTGTTTCTATTTTCCAGTGAAAACAAACCTAAGAATGGAGGAATCTGTGTTGCCAACCATACCTCTCCTATCGATGTCATCATCTTGGCCAGTGATGGCTGCTATGCAATGGTGAGTCTCCAAAGCTGCACAATCTCTGACACCAGCCATTGTTTATGTGGCAGCTTTTTGACTGTTAAAATGTCATGAAATACGTTTGTTTATATGAAAGTGTTTGTGTTGTTTTATCAGGTTGGTCAAATTCATGGTGGCTTGATGGGGGTCATTCAGAGGTCCATGGTCAAGGCTTGTCCACATGTGTGGTTCGAGCGCTCTGAAGTCAAAGACAGACACCTAGTGGCCAAAAGGTAGCACTACAGCCTTTTGTGTTTATTACATTTTTCATCAGTCTTTACAGACGTGCTACAAATTGTTGTTGAAATGTGAGTTCTATCATTTTTTTATTTATTTTGAAAAAAATGTTATGCATCTTGGTAAACTGATTAGATTTTATTAATCCCATTTCATTTGCTGAATCTAAGATCAAGATTTTATTACTAATATTCACACTACTTGTTTTCAGGTTAAGTGACCATGTAGAGGATAAATCTAAACTTCCCATTCTTATTTTTCCTGAAGGTGAGCTGCTGACAGTAAAAATATTTCACAAGAATATCATACTCCAGTTTTCTTTAAAAAAATGTAAAAAATCAAATTTACTTTGACTGTATTCTCTAATTCCATAGGTACCTGCATTAACAACACATCAGTGATGATGTTTAAAAAAGGGAGCTTTGAGATTGGTGCTACAGTCTACCCTGTGGCCATTAAGGTGAGTTTAATGTCTTATTGTGCTTATCCATATGCACTACTAGCTAGTCCGCACTCGGCTCTGCCCCAATACCAGGCGAGTTGTTCTCAGTTACCTTATATACTTTGATAGTACTTCATCAGTGTAGATGGGGCTGCATCTAACACATGAACAATGGAGGACGTCAAGGTGAAAGTGTTCCTGTGTTAACGCCCCACTTGTGCAATTCTCTCTGACCTCTCAGTGGTTGGCAATGTCTCTACGGCACAGTTTAGTATCTGTTCAGCTTGCTTCGATGTAGAGCTGGGTGATGTAGCCTAAAAATGACACCAGTATGATAAGTGGCGTAGACCTTTTTTATTAGGTTTTTTTTAAACATATATGCATAAAGGGTAAAATCAATATCAAGTAAAATCTGGGACACATTTTTATTCTGAAAAAAACTTCACTCACAGGTTTTTAAATAAAAGTAAAAAATGGCAAGACAGGCCTTCAGCAGAAAGATACATAAATCATTACATACTCTCACAGTTTTTCCTTGTGTATAGAAATTATAAAATGTTTGCTACGCTGTTTACTACTTCTGATTTTTCTAAAATGATTATTAGTTTCCTCGATGGGGGAAGCCAACCTACACAAAAACTCACAACTGCTAGATGGAGCAGATGGCTGAAACACTCCAATCTTGTTCACCCATTCAAGCTCACAGCTTTGTTTTCATCAGTCCGTTATCCACACTGATGTACTTTTGTCAAGTTTCTGAGCTCTCCTGTGTGATCACTGGGGAAAGCTTCTTTGGAGGCACAACATTTTAAACACACAGCTGTCAATGTTATGTACTGTTTGGCTGAGATAAGACTCACATGTTCTGCTGTACCACAGATCTATAGATGTGGAGAGGTGGGTCACATTTGTTACCTGCTGGGCCACCTTCCCCTCCTGACATGTTCAACTCTTACAGGGGGGGGACAAAAAAAAACTTGCACCCAGGCAAATAATACTTTGTGTCAAGTGTCTTTATGACATTTTTAACTCCTGGCTTTACTTACTGGAGCCATTTCTGTGGTGATGGGTTGTGTTACTGTTGCTGTAATCTTGCGTCATATTTTACAGATTACCACTTTTGTTTGACGTCTTCTTTTTCTGAAATCTGAGCCACTGCCAGATAACAGATTGAGCGCTGATTTTCTTCTCAACTAAATTGTCCGTCTCCATCTCAAACTACTCTCTCTTTACACTGCTAACCTGCCTTGGCCGTGTGTTCACACTCATGCTTTCCTCCCTTCTCTTTTGATGCAAAAACATGCATGTTCAGAGAAGCCTTTTCTGGATGGACAGGTGTGTGCTGTGTGTGTGCTGAGCAGACAATAGGACAAGAAAACCTCCAGAGAGAATTGCATACTTGCTTAAAACGTACATGTGATTTTTACCTGATGGTCGCGATAAGGTCATTTTATGCATCTCACATGGCAACAGCTGTGATACATCGAGTATACTCAATATATTGCCTATCCCTGCTTTGATGCCAAAAATGTACCAGGTATAATCCCTGAAAACCAAAAGAACAGAGTAGCGTCTAGAGGGGTAGGGCTCATACAACATCATGGAAAACCTCTATTAGCTTTCTCATTCTAACCATGAAAACTGTGATGTAAGCCATAAATGTATTTACTTATGATCTCTTTGCTTGTTCCCTACAGTATGATCCTCGATTTGGAGATGCTTTCTGGAACAGCAGCAAGTATGGCATGGTCAACTACCTGTTACGAATGATGAGCAGCTGGGCCATCGTCTGCAGTGTGTGGTACCTCCCTCCAATGTCCAGAGAGGTGAGAAAAGTCCATTTAATGGAGGACATAACCAACATAATGAAAAAAAAAATCCAGACACTGAGCAATATCCTGTGCACCAAAAAAAGGTCCACACACCAGGAAGCTCATGTGAAAGGATTCATTTAGCAACAAGAAGTGATATTTCAAGCTCAAAATGTCATGTGTTGCTAAATAAATCATTTTATGGCAGCCTTCTGGTGTGTGAACTTTTTGCTTCTTCATAATAACAGTATATTTGGTCATATTAAAACTAGACGCACTTAAGATTAGTTGGAATCCAGATTCTGAAAGCTTGATTTGCATGCCTCCATATTAAATTAGGGCATACTAGCCCATAGATATAATGTTACTTATTTGCATTGACTGTTGTGCTTATGTGTTTCACTTCTGTTCGTCTTCTCCAACAGGAGGGCGAGGACGCTGTACAGTTTGCAAACCGCGTAAAGGCAGCGATAGCCAGACAAGGTGGACTTGTCGACCTCTTGTGGTAAGACAGTGGTTATTTAGTTTCAGACTGCTGCCTTGGTTTTATTGGTATTTTATGTAAATGATACTTTGACAAAGCATAACAGGAAAATTAAGATTTTATCAATTACTTCGTTTACACATAGTTAAGAGAATGAAGTCAAATGGCCTTTGTGATATCAGGTGCACTTAATGATGTTCAAGGTTCTACCTGTTTGTCTTCTGTTATTCCTGAAGAAGATACTGTTCTAATAGGCTTTTGGAAACTTTCCTAATGACGCTGGATATTAATCAAGGCCCATATTTACAAGTATTCTGAGTGTACTCCAGAGAGCTTCTAACTTAGCTTAGCTCCCAAAATAGTTTGCATTTCCACAGACACCCGTACCCTTACTAGGTGGATTGACTGAAGAGGGTATGCATGCAACTTCACAGGCAGCACAAGTCTCTGCAGTTTCAGCCACTGAGTGGCAGAAATCTACTGGGGCCTGGAAGCACAATACAAAATTACGTCTGCAACACTTTTATGATTCTTGAAACAAATTGACATTAACTAAAACAATTTTACATTTCATAAAACAAATTGACATTAGCAAAACAATTTGCAAATGACAAAATAAGTTTTAACAAGTTGGATACAAAATTGCAAAGTCTTAAACTTTTTTATTAAACTTCAAACAAATTTACAAAGTCCAAAACAAAACTACAAAGTCTGAAATACTTCTGCAAAACTTGAAACTTGGGTGACTTTTTTTGGCACATTCCCTCTCTAAGATACCATTGTTTGTTAAAAAAAAAAAAATTCAGAAGATATAGGTGTGTTCTACAACTTAAAAAATTGTCTCAGCTCATGTAAAAGTGTTCTGTATTTTGTGATTTTTTTTTTTTAATATATGAATTTAAAATTCAAAATTTTTTTTTTGTTTAAAATTTCTTTCATGAAATGTAAAAAAGTTTTGATTTATGTAAATGTGTTTCCAGCTTTGTAAAAATGTTTTAGATATTGCATTTTGTATTGCACTTCCAGGCTGCCGTAGAAATCAGTAAACAGCTGTAAACAGCTTTATTTCAGCTGAAAATGCTGTCATTTTATGAACTATGTCTTGATGATGTTTACCGCAGTCAGCACAGACTCCCAGCTGATGAAATATGTTAATAGAAATGTTTGGAGCTGTAACGGTACGTTGATTAAGCCACAAGATGAAGCCATGCTATTACAGTAGCTACAACCAGCTTTCAGTCAAGCAATCTCTCAACCCTACTCCATTCTCCCTCCTCTTACCTCAAAGGAAAATGAAGACCTTACACTTAAGTAGCACAGCTATATGGTTAAAAAAAAAAAAAAAAAAAAAGGAAAAAATCTAAGGTGACAAGGCATCTAAGGACAATGGATGAACTGAAATACAGAGAAACAACCAATCTGAAGCATCATAAAAACAAAACTTCTTCATTAATTCAGTTTCACATCCATCACTGACGAACCAGGCTGATGTGTGCCTTCTGGCTGTGCTTCGTGTACTTAAAATCAGATCTATGCATATATATGTCAGAAAACCCAAGTTGTGGCCACACATCAACGCCCACGGGAGTGGGCATTGATGTGTTAACAGTATTGATGTGTCAACAGTATTTATCTCCATCTAGTCCTGATATTCCCAGCTGAAAGATATTAGTCCGTTTCTCTCTCGCTTTCACCCACTCATCAGAGCAGACAGTCTTGTCACTCAGCCTGGCTGAGTAGATATGTGGCGCACTGAAAGTGACATCAGTGCTAACCCGTTATTTTGTGTAAAGCTCCACCCTTTTAGTACTGATGGGTAACCCTTACAGAAGGGTGCCAAAAACATAAGACAGTACAGGTCAGTTATTTGGGACCTTTTCCAACTGTTGAACCAAACTGTACAGGACCACTCAGTGAAAATGATAGATTAGAAACATGCCAAGATCAACTCTGAGCAAGGAAAAGTTCTCTCTTACTGATAACGTGTTATAGAAGGACTGTGAAATGGATAATTATACGATCTAGTCAGAAGCTCTTATTATGAAAACTATCTGAAGGTTCCCAAGAGCACAGTGGCTTCTGTAATTCTCAAATGGAAGAAGTTTGGTTCAACCAGGACTCTTCCAAGAGCTGCCTGCCCATTGTCCCAGCAGACAAGGACAAGCTGTATAATTTTTAGTCATTAATAACTTGACCCACCAATCTTTATTTGTGCAGGGCCAGTGTAACCTTGAGACACTTCACAACAGTAGCAAGTCTACTGAAGACCCAAACTCTCAGTTTTAATATTTACAAAGCCCCAACATGAATTCCCCATGGGTTCAGCACCAAGCAACATTCAGCCAAGTGACAGCAGCAAGGAAAAACCTCGAGCAGAACCAGGCTTATGTTAAATAGCCGCCTGCTGTAGCTGTGTTAAGGGATGTGAGAGGATGGAGATGCAGAAAGAGAGATGGGTAGAGACAAACAACATAAGTAAGATAGATGAATAGCTGCCCAGGCCACCAATCCTCACTAATCCTGTTTCCTTCTATATGGCTGAAATGAAATGCAATAATAGCAGCAATATGTGCAGTCAGCATCAATAACTGTGGATGATGGAAGACTGATCATTCTTAAAATAGCATAAGTAACTATAATAATGAAATAGAGAAGCTGGTATTGGTAGTAATAGCAGTTGAAGTTGAGCAGCTGTTGTATTCACTTAAACATTTATAATTTTTTTTCATGTTCCTTCTGTAGGGATGGAGGACTGAAGCGAGGAAAGGTAAAAGATACCTTTAAAGAAGAGCAGCAGAAGCTATACAGTAAAATGCTGGTGGGCACCCAAGAGGACCGCAGTCGTTCCTGAAGGGACTTTTTGGAAAAGTGGACTGTCACAGAGATGCACTTGGACACTTACTAAAAGAGCAGTCTGTAGAGCTTGTGTCTACTGGAGCCCTCTGACTGGAAATTCCCTCTCTGATGTCAACAGCTCTCCATTAAGCTTCCTCGGTCGCTGCCTCAGCTTGGCATGTTCAGTTGTCATTGCTGTTACGGGTCATTCTGAGTCTGCCGCCCTTTGTTGGTAAAGCTAAACTGAAACTGACGCCTTGCTTACATTACAATAGAAGTAAGGAGCGCACGGAAACGGAGCATCGTCTTCCTTGGTGGCAGTCTTTTTTTCTGTATTGAGGGAAACTTTTATTATCTATCATTGAGTTCTTTGTTTGATAGTTTCAACTCTAAAATTTTAATTTGACTTTTATGTTTGTATCACACTGCGTTAAAGTTTCAGACCAGTTATTCTGTATAACTGGAAGAGTTATGTAGATAAAGAACTAGTTTGTTTTCAAGCTAAAACCTGTGACTGAGTTGGGGTTTTTGCACGACTGGCGCATGCCCATGATTAAGGGCACATTGCCAGATTTTGTTACATTTCAAATATTTTTATGGGCTTTTTCCAAGAGAAGAATATCTTGTATTTTAAGCTTTGTGTTTAATGTTGGAACTTTTATCAACCCATGCGGTCACTATTGGAATAAGTGAGCCGATGAGCTCTGATATGATGTGCCCTTCTGTTTTTCCACTGAATGTGAAAAGCCTCATATTATGAAGTGGAAATTGTGCACACACAGGATTGAGGCGGATTTCCTGTTTGAGCTCATAATGCAGCATAATGGCAGTAAAAGGGTTTGTAGTCCAATCATTAAGAATTTATTTGGGATGCTTTTAGCTCTGTCCCTTAAAGGCCCACAAAACTGAGATAGTGATGCAGGATAACAGCCATTGCAGTCTATCTCCTATCAAAACATTACTATTAACAGTTATCTGGTTAATATTCATACTAATACACTCCTAACAGGCATAAATTTTATAAACTCCCTGCTTGTGCATTGATCATCTTGCCTAATTTATTTTAAAAAGAACTCTCAAAAGTTTTTGTCTTTACTTCCCCCATCATCAACAATCTTTCTCAGACTTGGCAGTCTGTTCAAAGAGGAACAGAGTGCAGCTGTCGTTTCGTTTGTACTGTAGGCTGCAGCTGAGGAACGTGGTGCAGAGCCTCAGGGAGGAACCCCCAGGGCTTTCCTCCATCCAGTCTGCTTTTATCAGGGATAGTCGTCTAGACTGTGTCAGATCTGTTCATCAAAATAAATGTTCAAGAATGTGACTCTACCTTTGACTTCAGGGTTTTTTTCTGCTACTGACGCACTATAATGTCTGTCTGTCTCTGATCCTGGTGTGCTTTTAGACTTGTTTGTGCAGAAGCATGTGATACTGAATCGTGTATAACATGGCTCTGCATCAATTTGAAGCAAAGTGCAAATCTTTTGTAACAATCAAAGGTGTTTCAAGGAATTTTTGAGCTACTTATTTGCAGATAATAGTCACATTTATCCTTATTCTGGTAAATGTAAGGCTCAAATGAGTCATTTTTAAAACAGCCCTGGAAATTACAACTGGACTGAAAAGTAATACAAATTATACCATAAATGTCACAAGTAGAGTGCTTACCTTTTTAATTCAGTTTGTTATACGGCATTTGTTCCTTTTATATTTTTAGGTTCTTACATTAATGCTACCTTAACTAGCTGTTGCTATTCTTGGCAGGCAAGCCATTTTTTGTCTCATTTGTTGTGCATGGGGCTCTAAGCTGCTGCACCAGACTGGGCCAGAGAATCTAATTCTTTATTTGAACATTATATCTTTTGTCTTTATTCCCTGGCTTACTACTCAAGGCAGGGCCTAAATAATGTCTTTCGGTGGCTGTATGTTTCTTTTGTAGCTGCTCCATACAAAAGCCAAACCTCTCCTCTTGTCCTCTTGGCTGAAATAAACCACCTTAACCTCCTTTCAGGGGGGTTTTGTCCTTTATCTTCGTTTCCAAACCGGTGACAGACATGTCAGCATTCTTTAGTATCCCTGTTGCAATCGTTTCAAATGCATCTGTTGACGTTGGTGAATAAAGCAAAGAGGAGGAGTAGGAGGAAGCAGGGGGCTCAAAGGGTTGGCTGTGTAAACCGTGCCATGGTTGAACAGCTCACTTACAGCACTATGGAGAAGCAAAGTCAGGCCCCCAGGAGTCTGTGCTCTAGCCTGGGCTGGAGTCCACACTGCAGGGTGGCACAGATCCACCTACTCCTAACAAGAATTTAGTTTCATGGTTTAAAAAGAAAACTGCTGCTGTGTAGAGAAGTATTGGGGTTAGTGCCGCTGTGTTGACAGAGTTGAAGAAGGCATGCTGTTTTAGAAAATGACTTCAGGGTAGATTTTGTGCATGAAAAAGTTAATCCCATTGATCACATTACTTTTTTAGCTTTTATGCCTTGCCAAGTAAATTGGTTGGAAAAAGGGGGGTTTGATGGATGCTGAAATACGGTATAACAACACTGAGATTTTTAACTTGCTGACCAATTAACCTGAAGAATGGGTTCTGAGTGTCTGTATGGAATAGAACAACACTGATTGTACTCACCATGTAATATGATGAAAAAAAAGGGGTGAGTGTTGATATGGAGTATAACAGCACTGAGATTTTCATTTACTAACTTAATGACCAAGTAAATTGATTGGGGAAAATGGGGGGTCCATGACTGCTAATATGGAATGTAACAGCACTGAGATTTCCTATTTTCTGAGCTGGTAGTTTTGAATTAGGAAGGTGGTTTCATGAGTGCTGATATACAGTATAACAGCACTGAAACTTTCAATTTACTTGCTGAACAAGTTATTTGATTGAGGAAAAAGCTGGTTCCATGAGTGCTGATAGAATACCAATGCTTAGACATTTAACTTACTGAATAATTATGATTGAAGAAGAAGTAGTTTCATGAGTGCTGATATAAAGTATAACAGCACTAAAGATTTACAACTTACTGAGCAAGCATTAATAAAGAAGTGGTTTCATGTGTGCTAATACACAGAATTACTGCACTTCTGTTTTTTACCTACTAAGTAATTTGATTGGAAATAAGGTGGTTCCATGAGGGCTGATGTACAGAATTATAGCATTTGGGTGTTTAACTAACTTACTTGATAGAATAATGATGATTGTGAAAGAAGTGGTTAAATTAATGCTGACATACAGCATATCATCACTGAGATTTTCCAACTTAGTACTTACTGACCAAAGGGGTTCAATGAGTGCTGATATAAAGAATAACAGCACTGAGATGATCAGCCTACTAATTTTCATGCATAAATTTGCCTTTGAGGAATACCATTGATTCATGCGGCAACAAACTTTTTCAAGTGATCAATAACAGGGCCACCATAGTATCAGTAACCTTTTATGTCACTCCCTGGTTACACTTAAATTAAATGTACTGATAGAAACCAATTTCTAAAGCACTGCTACGCTGATATATTTATAACAGAACTCCATGTTATTCTATCAGACCTAACATTGTCTTCTGTTGATTAATGACTCTTGTTATCTTGGTAAAGGTGATTGCTGTGATTACTGACTCACTCTTTAGATCTCTGAATGCTGTTTAATATACCTTGAATCATTTTATTGCAGCTGTACGGAGCTGAGTAATTATAGTGATGACAGACTGCGTGCTCAATGAGAGGATATTTCATTGAGAAGACTTCCACTGAAAGAAAATGACTAACTTCCTGTTGAGACGGCACAGATTGAGCTGTGGTATGTTAACTGGTGTGGGGAGTCCTCAGGTAGTTGAGTTATTCTATCATGTCATCACATAAGTCACTGTAACAGTTAACTACTCAATGAAAGTATAGAGGTGTTTGATTCAATAATAAACCTTGTTTGTGCTTCGTCTAGACATGTTTTAGTACACTTAAATATTACGGGATTATTCTCAGAGGTTTCACTTCGGGGTGACGGCGGTGATAAACTCAACATAAGGAAGACTGTAAAAGACTGGGTGGAGGCGGAGCACCCGAGTTTATTACCCAACACCGACTGTACATGCTCGGTCCGGTTGTCTGAGCGTTTGTCAAGGCAGCAGCAGATGCACCGTCCTGGCTGGTTTAAGTCCTCTAAGAAGGTACTAGTCCAATTAACGTAGAGAAGGCGGAAATCCACCCATGCCGGCTATTAAACTAACTTACAGCTCCTCGGCTCGACGATGGAAATGAACTGCGCTCCGGTATATGAAGACGACTTCTCACCAAAGCCCGCCATCACCAAACAAGTTGGACCCAAGGAAACTTAAAGACAACCGAGGGATGCTGGTGTATTTTAAGCGGTGGTAGTCGCGTTTGGGCTCACATATTAAGCCTTTATAAGCTCCCGAGGAGTAGCTGCTGTAGGCCTGCCTGCACGCGCGTCATTTGGCGACGCTACGGAGTTTTTCCTCGCGCTGTTTGAGAAGCAGGCTTGTTATCATGGAAACATACACTGATGTGCTGCTCGTCACCGCTAATGTCGGCTCACTCTTTGACAATGTAAGTACACATGTACGAGTTACATTAAAACAATTCCACGTTGTCACGCCGCCAGGGGATTATACTTAATGCTGTTAGACTGATAGATAAATAATTGGTCCGTAGTGTAACGTTAGAGAGGTAAGTTTTGGACCTGAAATGGCTTCAGCGGCTAGCGTTCATCTTCAGGTATAAGGATGTAACAAGTGTGCTAAGCCCCTCACGCGCTGACAACGCTACGTAACGTTTGTTATGCACGTAATACCATTATGTAGCGTCAGTGTGTCTTTCTTTGCGCAGCACGAGCCTAATGGTACTCATCCGCAAACACCACAACATTTTTAACGACGTCAACTGTACTTATCATGACCTGTTTGACGTGCACGTTTGACGCTCTCGTGACAAGCCTCCAGTCGGAGTAGACTGGTTAAAGCTCCTGTGAGGAGTTTCTATCTGCTACTGAAACTGACAGAAATTAATAGTGATGCCTCTTTACGGGCGACAGAAGCAAAAAAGTACTATTAGAGGAATGATTGAACTTTCTGAATAAAAATTCAACAGGTGTGCCACCCCTGCAGTGGGGTAGGTGTCAGACTGCTTTTAAAAGTGTTTACATACTAGGATTAATTGCAAGTTGCCTGTTTGACATTTAAAAAATGGAATTTAATTTCTTTTTGAAATGTACAGAACAAGATAAGCAAGTAGATGTGTTATCCTGCTGTGCCAAATGGGGGTACCAAAATCGGCACTAGGCTACCCAAAAATTCCTTACAGGAGCTTTAAAGGACAACCTTGCAAAGAAGATGGATTTGCTGTACTCCATGACTGTCAACAGGCAAATCCGTCTCGCACAGTTCCAATCTACAACGTTTGTGCAGGGTTTCGTTGTACTGTGAGCCTATTGCTACGGCTGCCACCAATGTAGCAATCAGCTTGGAGGTAGCTTTAGTATAATGGCAGTTTTATCATAACTGGACCACATTTTGACCACACTGAAAGCTTTTCATGGCGGGAAAGGGGTTTTGGCTCTTCTGCCGGCCTGCTGCAGCAGGAGTTTGTTATCGTTATTGGGGTTGTAGTGCAAGTTGATATACACAATGACTGCTGGTATGCGGGTAGAGTGATTAGCCCGGATGTAGCCACAGCAGCAGTTTTATCAGATCTGGATCAATTTCTTTATTCACACTAGAGCAAGAAGCCATATATATATATATACATATATATATATATATATATATATATATATATATATATATATATATATATATATACATACTGTCTTACTGGTTCACACTGCAATTCACTATTTGCAAAGCACTCTGGGATTGCATGCAGCTCGAACAAGGAAGGTCCCTTTTTACAGCTTTTCTCCCTTACTGTAAGAAAATCATCCATGCAACCAAAACGTGGTTTTAGAGTTAAGTAAAATACCTTGTGGGTGCCAATAATAATGAACAGAGTCCTCAATGCAGCCCCAACTCAGCATTTGCAGGCCACTGTATTATATAGCCATCTATATTATATATAGTCGTAATTTTAATTAAAATAAAATGTTACAATAATTTTGCTTTAGTGGTTATAATCTAATAAGATGCATGCTAATTGAACAAAACTAAGATATGTCCCAGTTCACAATAACTGTATGAATGAAAGACTTCATGTTGTAAAATAAAGTGGCCATATATGTCATTTAAAATTATTTTCCATTTTATGTATGATTTTACAATCTCAAATCAACCAATTATGTTACATTTGCACTCACTAATCACGTTATAAGGTACCCTGCTCAACTGCTTATTAAAGTTAGTATTTAATCAGGCAATCACATAGCATCGACTGACACATTCAGGCATGTAGACATGGTCAGGATAATATGCTGAAGTTTAAATTGAGCATCAGTATAGGGAGGATTGTTGATTGTTGACCTCATTGTGCCATGGTTGTTGGTGGTCTGGCAGACTTTTGTGTTGTGAACACCAAATTCTGATTCTACCATTTGAATGTCATAGCTGAAATCAAGACTCATCAGACCAGGCAGCATTTTCCAGTCTTCTTTCGTACTATTTTAATGAGCTTGTGTTAACTGTGGCCTCAGTTTCCTGTTCCTAGCAGACATGAGTGGAACCCAATGTTGTCTTTTGCTGCTGCAGCCATCTCTTCAGGGGTCAACTAGATATGCGCTCTGAGACGCTCTTCTGCATAACAAAAGATTTCTTGAGTTATTCCATGTATCAGCTTGAGCCGGTGTGGTCATTCTCCTCTGACCTCTGCCACCAGCATGGCATTTTCGCCAAAAGAAGTGCTGCCCACTGGAGATTTTCTTTTTTTCCAACGATTTTCTGTAAAACAAGAGCTAGTTTGTATAAAGATCCAGTAGATCAGCAGTTTCTAAAATACTCAGGCAAGTCTGTATGGCACCAACAACTATGGAACATTCAAAATAATCTTTCTTCTCCATTTTGATGCTCAGTTTGAACTTCAGAAAATCATCTTGACCATGTCTACACGGCTAAATGCATGGGTTGCTGCCATCTAATTGGTTGGTTAGATTTGCGGTAATGAGCAGCTGAAATTGTGTACCTAATGAAGTGTTTCCAGAGGGTATATTTAACATTATTCATGCTTTGTTGTTGCTGCTGTATATGCTGGCCAGGATATTCTGGGTTAACTTGACACACTTTTGACCACAATTATTGACAGTATTTTCCCAGTACTTATCAGAACAATATGACTTAATTCTTCTTAATATCCAAGACCTCTCATGGCATCATTACTAGCTATAAATGCACCGTGTTGTGGTACCTCCTGTACTACAGTCTAACTCAGTCGAACTCAAACCACATCTACGTGTACCCTCTTTCCAAAAGTTATCACATCCTACCTCAAGTTGCACTGTTGTCATTGACAATCAGTCTATGTAGGACATAAATGTCATCATCTTCCCAGATACCACTTTATTTCTCCAGTCTTATAAAAGTTTGTGTTGTCTACAGTGTTTTTATTGTGGAATAATCAACACTGAGGGATAAACATAGAGTTGAGCTATTCTAAACACATGGGTATATTTTAATGGCTTTTAGGTTTTTGTCTGTGCTGGGTTGACAAAACTTTCCAACATTTCAGGGAGGAGAGCTCTTACACTCATGGAAATTTGGCACAGGACCATGTTTCCGGTTGCCAGATCTGCCTCCAATGAAAACATGTTAGATCCCATTGTGGGAGTTATGTAAACAGATGAAAATCTTCCCTTGTGGGACTTGAACTTTTCTGCTAACTTGGGCTCCCCATTTCTCTAAACAAATACTCCTAAATGTTCAAACAGCCATCAGGATAAGAGAAAGACTTTAAGCACATCACAGTGTAAATCATACTTCTTTGCAGAGCTGGCCGAGTGTACTGACAGAGATGTCAGCCAGTGAGACAGACAAAATATTGACCTTTAGAATATTTCCCATTATATGTGTGTAATGACTATAAATAGACTGCTTTAAATGCTTATAAACCATTATTCGTACACAATGTTTCAGCTTCTATTCTGTAAGAGCCTTACTCAGTGGAAGAAATGATTGCTGAATACATTTCAGACAATGTTCCCAAGCATTATGAGGCAGCTGTAAATAATAAAGCATTAACAAAATCACCATCCTGGACTCTTAAAGTCAACAGTGTCTTTGGAGGGCTTCTGTTGAAGCTGGCTTTAGACTTCTCTTGTTCGACGTGCCCGGTCTTGTTCATGACGCACTTCTGCTAGTATGCAACAAACACCGTGAGAGAAGGGGATTGCTTCTTGAGTAGAATTTGTTTATGGACTTTCTCTCTCTAAAACATACCATAGTTATATTCAAATGAATCAGTCAGGGGAAAGTGTGGATGCAGAATGATGTGAGACAAGTCCTTTAGGTCTCACTGGCTGCGCTGCAGCCCTCTCTGTCTCACTGCCATGCAAATGCACTATGCAAAGCCATTCCTCAGCTAATATGAGCCCACCTGGCCTTTCAGTAGATTTTGTTTTCCTCTGACTTCACTGCTTAATAAACAGGAGACTGGAATGGAAACATGGGAAGTTTCAATATGTTACGAGGTGATGTTTCACTTTAGGTCATCAAAATGTTCAATACTCTCACACTATTCGATTTCCTGTGTGTTAAAATGATACAATCTACATTATTTAAATTACTGATAGTAATGAAAATTACTGATGCTTTAAAATTGACTTAATCTGTCCCTTAGAAAAATGCAGGCAAACTCCAGCAAACGGTAAGTGATACCTCCTACTACTTAGAGACAGAAGGGTAAACTTTGTCCTAAATCACTTACACATACACGGGACGAATCAGCCAAAAGATAAAGTCACCAAAACTGACACAAACCAAAGGTTCCTCTCAGGAACTTTATCTAAATGATTATCTACCCACTAACAGGCACAGTATGCAGTTTTTTGCAAGGACCTTTTAATACACTGTCATTTTTACTGTAGGCAGCATTTGTGGGTTTTAAGGGCCAGTGTCCACAGCTGGTGCTTTTACCACTGGCAGCGCTCATTTTCAATACAACCTCAATGAAGTCCATCATTTTTAGCGCTCAGCAACCTGAGGAGAGATTACACCCCCGATGTCAGCTGTTTTTGTCAGCTGTTTCGTCAGTGGAAAACTCTTCAATGCAGCACTCATTAAGGCCACTTTTCCCTCATTGGCCAATCAAAAGCATTTTTACAACTGTACCCTCAAAGGGTAAAACTAAAAATGTTGGGGACTTTTAAAAAAATTATCTGAAGATGATTGGTCAGTCACATTCATGATGGGCCAATCAGAGTGACAAGATACAATAAGGTAAGCAGACATGTGCAGCT
Organism: Cheilinus undulatus; assembly: GCF_018320785.1. Classification (NCBI taxonomy): domain Eukaryota; kingdom Metazoa; phylum Chordata; class Actinopteri; order Labriformes; family Labridae; genus Cheilinus; species Cheilinus undulatus. Next base: position 15,202,303 of record NC_054869.1, on the reverse strand, counting down.
CCAGTGCTAACATGAGCTTTACAGGCTAGTGCAGCTGTGGTAAATGAAAGGTTGAGCTTGTCGGTGGCTAAAATTCATATTGAAACCTATTACGAGATGTACAACACCTTCTCTGCCTAGAGAAACTTTCGGTGTGGCTCTACCCTGGCAGCAGCCATTGTATATACTGGCTAATAGTACAACTTAACCCCACTGCAACTTTTGCATATTCATGCTGAAGCAGGTCAAGAGAAGAATGAAAACATCTTTTCCGCCATGAAAAGCTTTCGGTGTGTCTCTTTGCTCTTTCTTTCATAAAGAAATGTGGTCCAGTTTTAATAAAACTGCTGTTATACTATAACTACATCCAAGTGCTACACTGGTGGCGGCCGTTGCTATCGGCTCATGGTGCAACTAAACTAGCTACCCCCTCGTTCTCCTCAAGTAACGCTGATAAGTCATAACTGTTCTCAGGTCTGGCACAAACAATTCAGACTGGAGCTTTGCAAAACAGGACTTGCCTGATGACAGCGATGGAGTCTGGCAGATCCATCTGCTTTCCAGGTTAGAGTTGGATTGCAGTTTTGGTAATATTACAAACAGGGACGTACCCAATTCTGGGTGCCTTTTGTATTCTGTAGGCCTGGTATCAAAACAGGTACTGATAATCTTTGATTTGTACTGGTATGATAACCTCGCAAAACCAGTGGTTTGATCAGAATCCATGTCTGTCATCAGGCAGATCCACCTTGCAAATCCTCAAGATGAAAAGCTTATTTTGGTCTGACAATAAACGGACCAATGAGCACCATTTGAGGAGTGCAAGGTGGTAGCTACAGGTGAGGTTTAGTTGTACTGCAAGCCGGTTAGCGCAGATGCAGTGATGTCGGCAATTTCATTAGAACTAGACAACATTTCTTTGTAAAAAGAAGACTTAAGACCCACACTAAAGGCTTTTGTTGGTGAAAAAGATGTTTTTGCTCATCTCACAAACAGATTCAGTTAGAGTTTATCTTACCAGCTGGCTCCACTGATGGTGAACAATGATAACAGCTGCTAGTCAAGCTTGCATTCTGTAGAGACTTTTAGGGGCGGTGCACACCAAGTACACCATGCTTTCTTGCTCTGATTGACCTGTAATGAATATGACAAAACTTTTGTCCAGTCACCCTCCAAGACTTTTTTAAAGTTCTGCCTTTCCCAAACACCATGTATGGGCAGATGGATGTAAAATGTCCTATGCAATAGATAAATTATTAGTCCTTCAGTGCCATATGGAGCTGAATATCTACACTTTGCCTTTATAAATGAGCTTCGGCCTTGTTTGAAAGATTGCTGTGTGTAAGCTTTTTTCCGCTTGCCTTCCTCATAGTAAACTCAGCTGTCAGGTCACATCATCAGAGGTGATGTGTGGCCCATGGCCTGATTATAAAAGTGCATGAGAGCACATCCTGGAACACGCAAGCAGTGGAAAAAGCCAGATAATATTTCCAGACAGTCTTCATTGTTTGTTTGAACCTGCTCTGAGTTAATAATAGCTCTGAGTATTTCCTGTCTGAGATTCATGACTTCCATTTGACCTGATTGGCTGTTAGCGTCCATCGGCATTTTGAAGACAGTCGTTATAAAACAGGGATACTTCTTAATCAGATCCTCTCTAAACAGTTCAGACTCGTAAAAAAGCCAGTTTAGGGGTAAATATTCTGATTATTATCAGCTTGAAAGCATGATGAGAGCGTAACAGTAGACACTTTCATAGGAATTTTAATAACTGTAATTTGTTATGTTGTTTATTCTCTTTTCTCGTCTTATCTGCTAATCTGATTGAGAACAATGAGAGCTGCGGTCTTTTTATATCAAACAGCTAATTAAAAATAATCTACCTAGAATAAAAACAAATACGTAGACATTAGTCACATCTGTCACGGTGGTAAACAAATACTATTTGACCTGTATTTTTGCTTTAATGATCAACTCATTTTCCATCTCTTAACATGGAGGAGGCGTGGTCTATGACCTATACTGCAGCTGGTTGGGGAGATCTTAATATTTTGGCTTCACTGCCAGGCGGCTGTTGCATTGTCCATCTTAATAAACAAACACTTCTGTGCTCTTTATAATCTTACCAAGCAAATCAGATGGCAGCGGTTATAAAGACTGTTTCTATTAAGAGATCAGGTTCAAATCCTTTTCTGCTTGTCATTCCCAGCTCTCTCTCCCCAGTTTCTGACCCTATCTCCTGTCCTGTCTACAATAAAGGCCCAAAAAAAACAAAAATAAATCTTTAAAAGAAGAAAGAAATAAAGACAAACCCCTTATTCACCACTGTGCCAAAATCATTACCAAATGAAGGTTCCATAAAGTGGCCTCAAACAAACAATGTTTTTTTTTTTAGCACATAAACCTCTCATTTGATTGACTCCAAATAAGGAGTTTCAAAGAAGAAAAGGAAGAAGAGCAAGAGCTGTTGTTCATCAAGTGTGTGTCAATCTCAGACCGTGGGCGTAGCTACCATGATGACTGTTTGCTTCCCTTTTTAAGCTTCCAATATGGCATTTTGAGCATCCTGTTTGTATTTTAGAGTAAAATATAAACATATTTGAACTAGGAGGTGGTGTTTGAGAGGAGGAAAGGGATTGGTAAACAGTTGTTAAAACTGTTTTTATTGCTTCAAATGATTATTGTATTAGCTAAGTCAATTATTATGTGCTGTTAGATGGTAAATGAACTACAATTAAACAATTCTCTCTCCAGTCTTTTAACCACTCTACAGTACATGTCAGCTTTAACATATTTTCACACATTTATTGGCTAAACTATAATAAACAGACAAAACAACACAAATGTGGTAATGTTTTGTGACTGTAGTGCCTATCAGTCTCTCAAAATGACCACCACCACATTGATATGCAAAACTACTTTAAGTACTAAAACCTGTACAGCGGTCATAAAAAGAGAATCTGCAGAGACCAAAACCACTTTCTGTACCAGGCTTTAAGCACCATAGCATGGGGTCTTATAAAGATGGGCTGTCTTTTTATATATTAATTATTTATTGCTCCATTACCCTTTATCTATAATCATCTGGTAGACTTTAACTTTATTTGGTCCATTTGAATGTAGTCCAGAGGCAAGAACTGAAGCTTTTGCATCTAGATATCTCAAAGTTTCCACCAGGATTTGGTGGCAAAAGCTAGGAGGAGACCAAATATTTGGTCTAAAACCTGGAGTAGAAAACAGCAAGAATAGGAGTACTCCAATTGAAAATATCAAAGTGGAAAAATTATTAAATTATTTCTCTCACGCCATAAACGATGGATGGATGGATGGATGGATGGATGGATGGATGGATGGATGAATGGATGGATGGATGCATAGATTGATGGATGGATGGACAGATGAATGCATAGATTGAAGGTTGGATGGATGGATGGATGGATATATAGATGGATGGATTGATATATAGATGGATGGATGGATGGATGGATGGATGGATATATAGATGATGGATGGATGGATGGATGGATGGATGGATATATAGATGATGGATGGATGGATGGATGGATATATAGATGATGGATGGATGGATGGATGGATGGATGCATAGATTGATGAAGGATGGATGGATGGATGGATGGATTGTTTTTCTGATGGATGTATGGATGGATGTTCAGTCTGGAGGGAAAATCAAGAAGCTCACGGCCAGCATCGAGGGGAGGATGGCAGTGTACTCTCATCATTCCTAACTGCATTAAATATTTTTTCTGCCCTATTTTAACTTACCAACTTTACCTTATAAAGACTTTAATTTGTCTGGACAACAAAAATGTTAAACTACAAGAGCACCAACGTTTTTATTGGCCTTCTGGATAGACAAAGGAAAACTTTATCCTTACCTGTCAGCCGTAATGTCCCAGTTTGGTTTATTTCATTGCTATGGTTGCACCAATACCAGAATTTAAAACTTTGATACAGTTCTAGTAGAGATCAAAAGATATAAATATCTTTCAAAATATGACAGCAACAGAAAATAAAAGTCTTAGGCACATGCAATGGTTCATTTGACAGCCTTGGTCAGCATAATGTTTATTTGCTTTCCCCTTCAACCGATGATTAGAAAATTAGTTCAGGTTTGTTATTCTGTATTTAACCATTTCATAATGAAAGAGTGCACATATCTAATGATTGTTTTCTTTTTTATGCTATAGGTGGGTGAAATTCAAAATGAATGGTTGCAAGAGTTGTACAAGGTAAGCTCATGTGTCACATCAATTATTCACATCTGTTAACATGTGGTATTCGCTCTTAGCCATTAGACGAGCATGTTTCAGACCAGTTAAGACACTGTCACATAGCCAGGGCCTCTTTTTGCTTTTGTTGACATCCCACCAAACACAACAGCTCCATGTTTGCAGATACAGTGCTGATTACAGATCACAGAGACACAGCAGGCCACAGCAGGAACTCAATAACAGAGAAACTCCACATGACCCCTGATGGAAAGTCAACTTTGTCCTGCCACAGAGTGACCACTCTTCACTCATCATCACTCTGAAATGTTAAACCAGTGTGCTAAGATATGTTTGTTGTGTTTGGTTTCAGACTATCCACAGCTATAAACCACAGTTCATCGCTCTGCACTTCCAGGAGGTGGGAGGAAAGGACTACATGGCCAACATGGGTCATGCTGAAAACTTCTTTTGGTAGGACTGTTGTGTGTCTAGTAATGCTTTTGACAATCCAGGTTTAAAAGTCAGGGATCCCTCAACAATGAATCACTACTAGGGCTGCAACAAATGATTATTTCAATCATCGATGAATCAAATGATTATTTTCTCGATTTATCGATGAATCGGATCTTTTTCCTCTCATCTCCATCATGAGACACAGTTGATGATGAATATATCTACATAATTTTTCCACTAATCATCAGAATATAATCAGAGAAGTACTAAACTAAGTGAAAGTAAAGTTTATCAGCCATCTGTGTGTGATGTGAACAGCTCAGCACCACGCCAAGTGACGCCATAATCGCGTGACACAACGAATCGATACAGAAATTCTTTGCCAACAATTTTAATCATCCATTTTTATCAATTCGTTGTTGCAGCCCTTACAGACTGAACCAAACCCTCTGTTTTAGCCAAAATGCTAGAAAGGCTTGTTTCTTATCAGTTAAAAGAATTTGTGTTATTAATTGGCATTTTAAACGAGTTGCAGTCTGGTTTTAAAAACAGAGTAAAATGACTCTGGCTGCAAAGGTCTGGCATTAAAATGCCATCGACTTAAGAGAAAAATGTGTTGCACTTGTATTAGATTTATCTAAGACCCTCAATATCATCATCCTATCATGTTACTGAAGTTGGCTGGCTTGTGTTTTCCCACAAAGAACTGAAATGATTTGAAATTTGAAATCACTTGAGTGGTAGAAAGCAATGTATTATAGTTGGTGGCCTATTAGTTTTTTTAATCTTCAGAAATGGTGTCCCACAAGGGTCCATATTGGTTCTAATTTTATTCACTATTTGTATAGATTATTTATGTAGAACAGCTACTGATTATGATGATTCTTATCCTGATGATTCTGCTACAGTACCTATGAAAAGTATTCATCCCCTTGGATGTTTTACGCTTTTATTTATAAATCAATAATGCTCAAGATAATTTGGCTTTTTTTTTTTTGCAAAACAAATTGCAAGAAAAACCTCGTCGAAAGTGGAAAACAGATTTCTACAAAGAAATTCCTGTTAAATAAAAATATGTAATGTAAAAAAAGTGATTGCATATAACTAGATGAACCCCCTTCAATGCAGTATTGAGTAGATGCATCTTTGGCTGCAGTCACAGCACTGAGTCTGTGTGGATAGGTCTCAATCAGGCTTGCACGTCTGGACACTCTAATTTTACTCCATTCTTCTTTTTAAATCTGCTCCTACTCTGTCAGGTTGCACGGGGATCTGACGGGAACAGCCCTTTTTTAAGCTAAAAGTTCTCTATTGGATTAAGGTCTGGGCTTTGACTCAGCCGCTCCACTCCTGTGTAGCTTTTACTGTATGCTTCGGGTCATTGTCTTGCTGGAACATAACTCTTTTCTCAAGCTGCAATTCTCTTGCAGACTGAGTAAGATTGTCCTCCATTAGGATAGGATTTTCCTATATTTTGCTGCATTCATTTTACCCTCTACCTTTACAAGCCTTCCAGGGCCGGGAAGCACCCCCACAGCATGATGCTGCCACCACTGTTCTTTACAGTGTGGATGGTGTGTCTGTGGTGATGAGCAGTGTTTGGTGTCCACCAAACATAGTGCCTTGTCTGATTGTCAAAATGAGCTGTTTTGGTCTCGTCAGACCGAAGAACTTCCTTCCACTTGACCATGGAGTCTCATGCCTTTTGATGAACTCTATTGGAGATTTAATGAGTTTTCTTCCAACAGTGGATTTGTCTTTGCTGCTCTCCCATAAAGTTTGCTCCTACTCCTTCAGAGTAGTCATAGGTGTCTTGCTGTCCTCTCTCACTAGTCTCCTTTTTGCAGGGTCACTCAGTTTGTGAGGATGGAGTAAACTAGGCAGATTCACACATGTGCTATATTCCTTCCATTTCTATATGATGGATTTCACTGGTCTCTGGGGGATGTTCAGTGACTTGGAATTTTTTTTGTACCCTTCCCCTGACTTATACTTTTCAATCACCTTTTCTTTGAGTTGTTTAGAGTGTTCTTTTGTCCTCATGGTGTAATGGTAGCCAGGAATGCTGGTTAACCAGTGACTGGACCTTTCAGACACAGGTGTCTTTATACTACAATCACTTGGGACACATTCACTGCACTCAGGTGATCCCCATTTCACTAATTGTGAGACAAGAAGCACCTATTAGCTGGACTTCTGTTGATTTAGGTCAGTTACTTTAAAGGGGGTGAATATTTATGTAATCATTTATATCACCTTACATGCTTGTATTTAATTGACATTACTTTGCAGAGCTCTATTTTCACTTTGAGATTTTTTATATATTTTTGTCAAAAAAGCCAAATTTTATTAACCATGATTGATTTATAAAATCATTAATAGGGTAAAACATCCAAAGGGGTGAATTTGTCTTTTGCTTTGTCATCTTCCTAAGAAAGTGTAACTTATAAACTACAAGCAACATTAATGTCATCTGGGGAAACCTTGGTGATGTAAGACTTGTTTTTAATGCCAGCAAGAGAAAAATGATGCAATTCTCAAGATGTAAGTCATAAAATCAACATGGCACTCAGATCTTTTCCATAAATAATAACGTGATTGTGTTCAAATATATAAATACCTTGGCTTTTTGCAAGAAGAAAATCTGTCTTTTCTTACAAAGAAAATGAGGGCAAAATTGTGTTTCTTCTACAGAAACAAAACCTGTTTGTCATTTAATGCAAAGAGGAAACTGTTAAAGCAGCATTTCTGCCTGTAGCTGACTTTGTTGATAATCTTTCCATGCATGCTACATCATCCTCATCCTGCTGTCTTGGCCAGGACTCCCTTGTAACGGAGAGTTTTGTATTTCAATGAGATTACCCCTGGTTCAGCATTAATCAGTGATTATTTTTTGTTTGTTTGTTTTATAAACAGTAAAAATGTTTGTGTGTAAAAATCACTGCAACAAGAAAACCAAAACAATTCAGGTTTACGAAACAAGCACAAAATGTAGAGATGAATGTATCTGTAATAAGTCATCTGGTTCATGCCCTGTCCAGAGTCCAAGAATTACAGTAAATCCCTAATCTCCTCACCACTGTTTCTAAGGGACTGAGCCTTTTATTCCTTTTTGATGAAAGTTCTGCACTTCTGTGTTGTTTTCAGGAGTATTGAGACCAGTGAAGAAATGAAGGGGTATGACAGAGTCTGCATCTATGTGGACAACCAGTTCCAAGCAGAAGACACCTTCACGGTAAGAAACTCGCCTTCAGTCAGTGTAGTTCACATAAGCGTCCACTAGATGGAGTCCTCCTCCATGTTAGTGCTCTAAGGTGGCAGTGTTTAAGCAGGGCTTACCATAGAGAGAAATGCAGAGCATGTTGCTGATCAGCTCTTGAGTAAAAGCTAAGGTTTGTGAGGAACTGAGTGTGAAGCATCATTAACATCTTCTCTCATTTCCAACATTCTTTCATCTTCAGGAATTTCTAGGTTATTTAAATAAACAAAAATGATGTTTGGTATTAGCACTACTGTACTCATTCAGACTGCTAGTTCAGACTAAGCACAGTATTTATATTTGTGACATTTCACCTCCAGTATGAATGTTATGGAGGTGTAATCAGGGAATGATCATCCTTTGTGCCGCAGTGCTCTGCACGTGTTTACATCTTACTGCATGTATGTGGAGCTTCCACTGTGTGTTTACATGCTGTGCTCTCTTGAGCTTTCACAAAACTGTGATGTACTTTGAAATGACATCATTATTTCACAGTTGCAGAATCAACATAAATGTGCAAATGATGGGCTGCGTTATGACACTGTTAAGGAACACTCTGAAGACGGCTTTGGGTTCATTCTGTCTTTAACATATTAGTAATCTAAAAACTTCAGGGTGAACAGATGTCCGTCAGCATCGATGTACAACAAATGACAGCATGCTAAGAGTCATCTATGTTGTACACACCTGTGATTTATCTGTTACTGAACACTTTATGATGCATGTTTTTTTTAAAGGGATACTGGATTATACTGTATAACCCTCCTGTGTTATTCTCTACATTTGCCCTACCTAGTAACACCCTCTCCACTATTATAAGACACAAACCAGGCTCTAACAGCCACAGGATGGCAAAAGACCTAAAGTCATAGTTACTGATGCTTGGCTAGTATAAAAGAAATGCATTGTCCCCGACCAGACAACTAATGAGGGCCCAAAGGGTCAAGCATCTGAAGAAGGCCTATGTGATAGAGGCTTCATCCAGTTGTGTAAAAGAGAAAGAGCCAAGTCAGGACCAGATCAAATCCTAAACTGAGTTGAGTTGAAGTTATCAAAGCTGGCACAAACTATCAGCGGAAAACAAAGTTGTTGGGTCACAATGGCGTACACCTTATAAAGAGTGGGTCACCATGTCTGGCAAACACTGCTGTATAGCAGCGCTTTCTTACCATCGGTGTACTCTCCATAGAGATGCAGCCTGATAACTACTATAACCTTGTACAGCCCAACTTATGAAATACCAGAATATCCCTTTAAAGTAAAACAATAAGAGCAAAACCTAGATGGATGATAGAAACATGGATGGATGGATGGATGGATGGATGATAGCTGGATGGATGGATGGATGGATGGATGGATGGATGGATGGATGGATGATAGATGGATGTATGGATGATAGATGGATGATGGATGGAGGGATGGATGGATGGGTGGAGGGATGTATGGATAGATGATAGATAGGTACATGGATGGATGGATGGATGGATGGATGATCATAGATGATGGATAAATGGATGGCTTGATGAATGGATGGATGATAGTTGGATGGATGGATGGATGGATGGATTGGTGCATGGATGGAAGGATGGATTGGTGGATGATGGATGGATGGATGGATTGGTGGATGGATTGTGCATTGATGGATGGATGGATGATAGATTGGTGCATGGATGGATGGATGCATGTATGGATGGATGGATGGATGAATGGATGGATGGATGGATGGATGGATGGATGGATGAATGGATGCATGGATGAATGGATGGATGGATGATGGATGGATGGATTGATGGATGGATGATGGATGGATGCATGTATGGATGGATGGATGATGGATGATAGATGAATGCATGGATGTATGGATGAATGGATGGATGGATGATGGATGATGGATGGATGCATGTATGGATGGATGGATGATGGATGATAGATGGATGCATGGATGTATGGATGATGGATGGATGGATTGATGGATGGATGATGGATGGATGCATGTATGGATGGATGGATGATGGATGATAGATGGATGCATGGATGTATGGATGAATGGATGATGGATGGATGGCGCTCTTGAGAACAGCCTGCCCTTCCAGCAGTGACCTTCTTTGGGTTACCCTCCTCCTGAAAGTTTTTAGTGATTGTCTTCTAGACATTTATCAAATCAGCAGTCTTCCCCATGATTGTGGTTGTATGAACTGAACCAGAGTGACAGAATGAAGACTCAGGAAACCTTGGCAAATTTGACTTTTTCATAATATCCTATATTTTGAGACAGTGGATTTGGATTTTTGTGAGGTGTAAGCCATAATCATCAAGATTAAGACTAAAAGGTCTTGAACAGTTCAACTTTGTATGAGATGAATCCAGAATATATATGGAAGTTTATCTTACTGAAGTAAATCATCTGAAAAAAACTAGCTTTTATACGATGTTTTATCTTTTTTAGATGCACCTGTATGTGCACTGATATCATGCTTTCCTAGTTGTTCAGAAGGTTACCTTGCATTGGCCAATCCTCTGATCTAGACATGTTCTGCGACACATTTCCAGTAATAGAAGTGCATCTTTGCTTTACTGTTTATTATCTGGTTTCATGGTTGTTAATGCCTGTATAGATGTTCATATATTTGTGGTTTCTGGTTGAGTTGATCTTCCTCACGTTTCCCTGCACACTCAGATGTTCAGAACAACAGCTTTATCTTATGTTTGTATCATAGATCTCTTAGAAATAGCGTGAAACAATGTTGTAGTGGTTTCACAGTGTGGGCACAGACTGAGGACACGCCCTTAAAGAGAAATCAGTTACGCCTCTGTCTACATATCATACCGTCATCTATCAGTGAGCCTGGAGTCTGCCTGTAAGTGTGAGCTCTAAAACATTTGGTGGCCCTGACCTCAGGTCATAAACTCAGTCGACACGCCTGTCCTGAAACAAGTTCTGTTTTGAGGCTCTTACTTAACAGCACAAGCAAGTTCCTCTTCTCAGTCTTGGAAATGAAATGCAGAGTTTCCCCTAACAGGTTTTTCAGCGTGAGTTTGTCCAAAAGTCAGCTGTTGTTACGAGTAAGACGTCCTCCACCTGAGATAGTGTCTGTATTTCTTAAACTATTAACCCTCACTCCTCCCATGTGAAACCCTCACACTGTTGTATGACAGCGGGGGTCAACTGCTGCTTCCATAGACCAAAGGTGTGAGGGGTAAAACGAGGAAAGTCAATGGCCAGGTGTTGGGGAGACAGGCCAAAGTCAATACATTTAACTCTAGATTAAAACTATTGATCCCAGCCCATTTGTGCACGATAAATAAAGTGTGACGGGGGGTTAAAAGACAGCTGGGACTAAGTTTCCCCTGCACTCCAGTGTTTGCACCCTTCACTGTTTGCCCTGAGAGCCCCCTCCACTCCCACCCCTCCTAATGCCTCATTCTCATTTCGTCGGTGCCACCTGCATTGATTTTCAATTTGTTTCCCCTTGGCTGTGGATCATCAGTTATGTGGCCAGGAGAGAGTTTGGGGGGTTCTCCTTTCAGAGGGGCTGCAGCAGCAGAGGGGGCAGACCTGCATGCATTCCCAGTACAAATGGTGTTTTGATAAAAAATCACTTGTAAGTCAATATTTTTTTATTAAACTGTGCAGAAACCTGATTGATGAAGATGGGTGTTTGGCAGAGTATGTGGAGGAGAATGAGAGTTTGTACGCTGCACACAGTTTAAACATGAAAATGTTACAAATCCGGCGTAAACTTGGATGCATTTTGAGCAGCTTTCCTGAAAGAAAGTGAACCCTTGGATTATCATTTTTGCTTTAACTTTTCTATCAGAATTTTCTGAGCTTTTAGCTTTAGCATTGAGCTAACAACTCTATCAGCCTTGCTTAAACAACTCCCAATCTTTAGTTTGGACAAGTTGTTCGCTAATTTCCCCTCACTGTACCACCGAGACCCTTCAATTTTATTAAATGAGGATGACTTTGGCACTAATGATAAATGATCTCTTCAGGGAGAGATCTCTCATGGATGTTTCTGCGTTGTGTGTTTGGAGGGGTTGCACAGCGGTCCGTCACGCCCCAAGCCCTCTGAGCGCTGGCTGATTTTTCTTCGGCCCCCAGTCACAGCAGCAGCGTTGGCAGACAGCAGGCCTACTGCTTAATACCTTTTAAATTGTTTTAATTTTCTGTCTTTATTGATCTCTTGGGCCATGATTAATCAGATCAGTGGAGCAGGCAGTTAGTACATTAAAAATTGTCAGCAGCGTGTCAGGGATGATTGGGTGCTGAAGTGAGAGCGTGAGGGGCCGCGCGTGGATGTGCTGCTCAGTTATGTGTAGACTTTAACGTCTCTATTCTTGAAAGTTTCATGTGTCTTTGCGAGAGTAACTATATACTGAGTGTCACACTGGATCATTAAATACAAAGCTCACAATTCAGCTCACATGATGGCAAAATGAACGGCTCAATTCATCAAGTCAGAGGCTGAGTTGAGTTGATTTCTGCTGTTTTTGTCACCATATAAAGTCGGTCTGTCCGTCCGTCCGTCCTCCCTTCTTTCTTTCTTTCTATCTATCTATCTATCTATCTATCTATCTATCATTCAAAAACAGTACTTTAATCTTAGGACTTTGAAATTAATCACATATTGGATTAATTTGCAATATGGCATGCTGCAATTTACAAATTGCAAAAAATTGCAATATTTCTTCAACTTGAAATGTGTCAAAATACCAGTGTAATACTTTTTGGCAGGAGATATTCTATGCACATCATGCAGACATTCAAGGTTTTTTTAGAATAACAGTTCTTGTTTTACTTATTTATAATGAGATGCCCTAAAAATGATCATCCCTCCACTATAGCAATTGATATCAAATTTATAATATGTGCCAAAAAAATGAGGGGCTGCGCGTGGATGAGACTTGGTGATGTGAGGCTTGCATGCGCTGCTCGGCCACGGAAGCCCATAGAAGCTCCCGGCGTACACTTTCTGTGCTTACATTAATGTTAGTGGAAGTTCAGAACTCTTCAGCTGTGGAATCACTAGAGCGTTGGTGACTTTTGTGCACCATGTGGATTAGCAGTTGTTGACTGGGTTTGTCTTTCTTAGAAACCTCCTAATGGCACCACTAGAAATCAAATGATCTGCCTTTCTGTTTTTTTTATGTAATGGCATAAAAATGCAAGTTCTAGGTAGCCAACATCAGGGACTTTTCAATGATCAGAAATCTCAAAAAAACTTCTGAACACCATCTAATTGTACAAATATGTTTAAAAAATGTTGCCAACTTATTTGTGTACTGCAGAGAGATAAATTTAATTTATGATGGATCCATTCCTCTCTTATGCACCTGCCTTTTAAACCTGATGTAGTTTTTCTTATGTTCCAGTCATTGCTCTGGATCATTTCAACAATAGAGACTGTTGTTAAAATTTGTATCTAAGTGTCACACTTCTGCAGCGTTTTGGCTTTAAAGACATAAACATTTAATAGCATAATTGAACCACTGTTGCACTGTTTTTATGTAACTGTAATTGTAAACTTTTGTTCTTTCCTCTCTCTGCAGGCTTTGGGGAGCATGTACTTCATCCACAACTCACTGGAAAACATCCAGCAGTACGACTTCGATGGTAAAAACTTTGCTCCTTTGGCTTGAAGTGACTAGACTTGTATCATTTTAACGTTTGCCAGCTGGCGATGGATGTGTATGGCTTTTTTATCACAGAAAAACATGATAATTTCAGCCCCCAACATAAAACCCTCCCCATCCTGATCTGTTTTGGTGATGGCTCATAAAAAGTCATAACATCCTTGCAGTCACATCAGTGTTGGCATCATTTCTAACATCAGACACGTCAGGACATTTCTCTGTGTAACGACACTTTGATGGCTAACATTTTCAACCATATTTTTGCAAAGCGCATGAATTCAAAGTAGAGCTGCTGCATAGTCCAGTCACGTTAGGCGTGAAAAAGCTTCTCAGAAAAGCTTATGGAAGAACCATAAACATCCCGCAGCTGCCACCCGAACCGATTGTTGTTCACCAAACACAATCTAATGGCTGCCTTATAGATCCTCTCATCACACATGCCGCTCTGATGAGGTTAACACCAGTTTATTGATTGCTGTTTGCATGTTTTCTCACTCTTTTACATGCCACCCATCTCCCCCTCTCACAGTTCAGGATTTCAGAGTGGTGTCAGGGCAGAACAAACACGTGGGCTCTCTGGACGGCGTCAACACGGTGGAAAAAGAAAAATTCCCAAAGAATTTCTGGCCTGATGTGAGTATTTATGCAAGAGTCTGTGCATGCCTGCAATTATATGTGTATGTCTGTGTGTAATGGTGTGTGTGGGGAGTGGGACGGGAGGGCCAAAGGGAGACGGCGGGATAAATGAGTCTACTGGGGCTTTAGTGGGCTGTCTGCTTGCTCTGACAGGGATATGAGACAAATTATGTGAAAGAATCAATAATTATCAGTTTGTCCCTTCAAAGACACGGCTCACTGCTGTTTAGTGACTCACTCTCATTCGTCTCTGTTACAGTTCAAGTGGTCCAGAAAGGGCTTCATGAGGACCCGCTGGATCATACACAACCAGTACGTACCTATCTCTAACCTCAGCCTGATAACAAGGTTCAGGGTTAAGCTCTCTTTCACTTTTGGTTGTTAGTTGACTTTTAATGGTGTTCAGTTAATGTAAAATCCAAACTGATAACCCACAACCAGCAATCCTTTAATCTCATGTTGCACTTTGCCTCTTTTAAGCTGAAATTAAAAGACATCTGGCATCATGAGATCTTCCTAGGTTGCAAAGATCAAACTGGCTGCACTGCAGTCACAAGGTATTAAGATTATCACCCCTGGTGTGCCTATCAATACCACAGCCACCCACAGCTTCCACTCCAGAAGATTCTTCAGTCCAGAAAATGAAAAAGAGGCAAAGTATGTTCTTGTTTTTAAGGATTCTTTATGGCAACCCCAAAACCAACCGAGACTGAAGCAGTTTTATCAGAAATGACTTCATTAAATCCACCTATCAGCCATTATTAGTAAATATTCTACCTGAAGGAGAGCCTCCACCAGAGGTGGAAAAAGTACAGCATTATTTTGCTCAAAGTAAAAGTAAAGTTACTCTGGTTGAAATTTACTTAATAAAAATAAAAGTACTGGTCCTTAAATCCACTCAAGTAAAAGTAAAAAGAATTTAATTTAAAGATTATTCTGAGTACTAAGTAGCTACTTAGGAGATGTGCTGTAAATATAATCTTTTTATATTAGCAATAAAAATAAGAGAATAGATCTCCAACCAGGCTGTTCAGGTAAAGTCACACCTTTATGATAAAGTAAATTACACAGCAAAATTGACATTTGCATGATGCAAATGTGTGTAACAACAAAAACAACAGCAATCCACCAGAAACATGAGCAAAATACCCCAGGTATCACTGTATAACAGGCAATGTCCAAACACAGCTAAACACATTTAAAACACACCTAAGCACGCAACACTTTTTTAGGGTTAAATATTTTACAGTATGACAGAGCTTCAGTAACTCTTAGAAATCTGTGGTAAAGTGGGTCTCCTCTATCAAGAACACAGCAGAGAGTCAACCTCATAGCAAGGCAATGCATACTGACAAAGAATATGCACTTTGTGTTATTTAGGAAATTCTTACGTCACAGCCAGGAATTGGTACTCAGTGGATAACTTCACTCATGGTGCAAATATGTTGAACAACAAAAATAACATCTATCCACCAGAAACATGAGCTAAAAACCCCAGCATGTATCACTGCACAACAGGCAATATCAAAACACAACTAATCACATATGAAACACATCTACACACTCTGCCCCAGGGCATGATGGGAACTCCATAGAGTTGGACTAACACTGTTGGATCAACACTGACAAATAACTCCAACACAGAAAAAACATTTCACTCAAAGAGTTAAGATAACACTTTGGTAGTTAAAATGAACTCTTAGATGTTTAACCCAGAGATATCAGCGCTCTAGTTTTTGCTGTGTTTGCTGTATTCGAATTTGATGTGGGATCATTTTCTCATACTGTGCTACTGTGTAGTCAGCAGAGGTGGAAAAAATAGAGGAGTATTGTACTCATGTAAAAGTACAGTTGCTCTGGTTAAAACTCACTGAGGTAGAAAGTATTAAAGTACTACCAAAGTACTGCTTTCAAAATGTACTAAAAAATGACATGAAAAAAACCACTCAGTTACAGTAATCTGAGTAAATGTACTGAGTTACTTTTCACTGGATACCACTCTAAAAAAGCTTGAGTGTGCCTATGTGCATCCTATGTGCCTCATCCCGTCAAAAGGGTGAAAAAAACCTGGAAATGATGTTTTAACTTTTTGTTTTACAGTTTAACCTGCTAATGTCATTTCTGTTTCACCTACAATGTCATGTCATTGTTTTTTTATTTTTATAGTATAAATAACAACATAACAGTTATATAACAAAATAGAGGCACACGGGTGTGACATTTCTGTAAGCTGTTATGATTAAAAACACATACTGATCAGTCCATTCTTATTAAATCAGCACTTCTCTGTATCAACTTTCCACTTCAGGCTTTTTGTGTGTGGAATTTTCCATGCCTGAGAGGCAAAACAAGAGACCTGTGGCAAAGGCCAATGGCAGCAACGCATTTTAGCATCAAACCCAGCGATGGAGAGCATGACAGCTCTGGAAATGTGTCACCAAAATTTCTCAGTTGTTTCCTTGTTGCCAGCAGCAGTACAGGAGATAGGACCTGATCTGCAGACTAGCAATAATATATATGTAGGAAGAAAAAATGTTATTTTCTTTCATTGTAGTTTTTTGAAAGTCCAGCCACACTGCATCTGTTGAGGAAAACGCTGGCCCTCGTTGAAATAAAGTTGATGACCTTTGACCTAGAATCTTACTAGCGGGCTCTGTAGGACACAAATCTAAATAAAATTGTCTCGTTTGTCTGCTCCTAACCCTTAGCTTTTATGTCTTCATTACTGTAGAGGACAGTGAATAGATTCACAAACTGGGGAGAGAGAGTGGGGTGCATGGACATATCCACCTGGCCACTAGAAGTTTTTTTTTTTTGCATGTGTGAAAAGGCTTTAGGTTTCCCTTTCTGCTCCTGACTGAGACCCTACTATCGAGAAGGGCCAGGGACTGCTATTTTTCTGTTATTTTTTATTTTTTATTTTATTGCACTTTGGAGCTGTTTAAGCAACTGAAGAGACCATTTTTTTCCTTCTTAAGTTGGAGGCTAATGCCTCTTGGTGTCTGCGAGATGCACAAAAAGCAACAGTAAATAACAAGCTCACCATATCAAACAAACTAGGTCATAACGTGCCAGTGTTGTTTTTTTAACACCAGATGCAGGTGATAACCATCATCAAAATAAAACACAGTGTTGCTTACTTAGATTAAATCTTTAACTTTTTTTTACATGATATGGCATTTACCAAATTAGGACAGATCCCGCAGGCTTTGACATGCTGGAGTCAGTTCTACTGCAGTGGATTAGAAAACATTTGTGGCTATTCAGAAAAATGTTAAAATGTTTTTTTTAATTCAGCTTAAAACACTGGGTATACTCCATGGTGCCTAGTGCACAGCTAGACTAAATTTTGAATGTCAAATGACTGTACAGCATTACACTGTGAGTCAGCTCGGCTCATTGGTTGGAGGCACATTTATTATTTTCTAAAGAAAAGAAGTGAAAGCTGAAGAGAAATGTGTTTGTTTGTGGTCTTAGCGTCAGCATGAATGATCTCACTGTTAAGAAAGATGCTTAGAAATTACTCATTTTGGCACAGCACCTGTCAGACGCCAGACTTTGGTGCTATCAGATTGTTTCTTCTCAACCTGATGTGTATTTTTGTATTATGCCTGTGTGTGTCTTTGTGTCTGTGTTATTTACAGAGGTCTGGACCTGGTTAATGTCCACCTGTTCCATGATGCCTCCAACCTCATTGCCTGCAACTCCAGCCCTTCTATTTACTCTGCCAACCGCAAAAACGCTCTAAGATACGTCATCAACAGGTCAGATTTTTACTAAGCACCCAGCTATGTAAAAAAAAAAAAATCTGTTAGATATACAACATTAAGAGTCCTTGCTTGATTAATGGCCTACTATGATCTGATATTTTGTTGAGATTTGCTCTATTTGATGTGAGCTTATCCATGGGCCAAAAAATTACACCTGAAGTTTGCGCTCTCCTTTGCATCATACAATCTTTTTTTTTATCTAAAAAGGTCTACCCTTATGAGAAATAATTGACTTGCCTGAAAATTATGTATTGATGTAGATTATGTACAAAAACACAGATATTTGTTATGTGTCTGTTTTTTGTTTTTTTTTTTTGTTTTTTGTTTTTTTTTTTTGGCTTCTAGGATATCAGATGGCCGTTTCACTCCTCTGCCTTTTTTCCTGTTTGGAGATTTTAACTTCCGTCTGGATGCCCAGAGTCTGGTACAGGTATGAAACAGCTTTCATTTCCACAAAAGCAGCCTTTCCCGAAAGTATGCTGTGGCCCAGTTCGAGACCTAAAAATATTTTTGGGCCCACCAAAAATCCTTGTCCAACCATAGCATGTGGCTGAAATATTTACATTTTATACATCGTATTTTTGTTTCATAAATAGGGAATTTAAATGCAGATGCTTTGCTTTTAAATACATTATTACTTGAAAAGTGTTTTCAGGGCACTTTGCGTAATAAATGAGCCACTGCAGTTTATTTTGTTTTGATCAGGCATCTGCAAAGTCACTTCAATATTTCATTATGATATTTTTCTCTGTAAACATACTTTATGGCCTTGCAAACTATTCCCAAGTAGTATTAATGTCTCTGAAGACACTGAGAAATTTTTAAAAGCAGTAAGCAAGAGGCATAGTAGAATGGTTTAAGACGTGTCACCATTTAATCCAGCTCCAGTTCAACTGTGACACCGGTTGTATAAATCAGACAAAATGAATGATTAAAAGGTGGCACGAGTTGAAACTTCTAGCTTTGTCGTGTTACTTCTGAGACCTAAAAAATAACATGTTATCAAGTATTTTATGATCATATAATTTTTTTAAAGAGGTCCACCTCCTGGTCCCACCAGAGCACTTTGGGAAGCACTGCTCTAAAGCATACCAAAAAATTTAAAGGCTTGTTGAAATGAACCAGACCCTGACTCTTACTGTTTCTGTGTGCAGCATCTGTCTAATTCAGCAGACATTCAGACAGTGAAGAAGGACAGCAGTAACGAAGTGGAGAAGATCATCTGCGAAGAAAAAGACAACGACCATCAGGTGAATAAAACTAGATCAGTTAAGACAAAAACAATATTGAATAATTAGAGATGCTCTCCTTTACCTGTCTGTGTTTGACCTGCAGGTGCTGCTCCACATTGAGGAGAAGTTGTTTGCTTACCTGCACCAGGCAGTTTTCAGAGAGGACAACGGCAGAGCGGTAAGAGCACAATACTTTAACCAGTGGCTGCTTTTGTTAAAATGTGTGATACAAACATGATCTTGGTTCTAGGTCACATCCTGCCAGTAGATCTTATCCTACAATGGCAGCAGAGCAAATACAAAAGGAAGAGAGTAAAAGGACAGCTGGTTGGCTTTTAATCAGTGCCCTAGTTTCTCTCACTTGTTTCTAAGGTTTCTAAACTTTCTGTAATCCCTGCTAATGAGTCACGGTCTCTATCCCTCAGCTTTTGAAATATGACAAAGAAGTCGCAGCCTTTCATGATGTAGTTAGAGAAGAGGAAATCAAGTTTCCACCCAGGTACGTTTTAGACTGAAGCTTCTTTTTTTCACAAGCATATTGTTTATAATATTTTCACTCAATGCCTTTTTTGTCTCCCTCAGTTATCCCTACAGTGAAGAAAACACTAAACCAACCCAATACATGAACACTCGCTGTCCTGCCTGGTGTGATCGTATCCTCATGTCACACGCTGCCCAGGAGTTCATCCATAGGGTCAGTCAGAGCTTATTATCATGGATATACATCAATAGACAGCTGACATTTACAGCACTCTGCATGTTAGCTGTTTCACTTACACGCAAGATACTACATTTTTCAAAGATATTCAAGATGTAATACAGGATTTTACATTTAACACTGGGGAGCTCTGTATACCTAATACAGCCAGTGGGTAAAATTGACCTGTTATTAGATTGCATGGATTTGCATAAAAATCACTGATCAAGAGCAATTATTTAACCACAGACCATGAACAGCTCATTAATCACAGAAAGAAAACTAGATCACTGTTGCATGATGATCTATCACATCAAAAATTGTCTTAGGACAGATCACTGAGTCCTGAAAACGTTGTTTTTCCTCAGAGCATTAAGAAAATCTATTGAAATTTCACAATGATGCATCTTGATAATGAATCTTTGTTTCTGCCTTTGGTATTCATGTTGAAGGTTGATATATGACCTCTGATTAAGCAGTGCAGCAACAGAGAGAAGTGTTTCCAGGGCACAGTCTATAGTTTATCTGCTGGTGTGGAATAAAACAGAGGGAAAATCAGTGTTTTCTTATAGGGTAAATTTTACCCGCATGGCGATTCTAGGTATTAGATAAAATTTGGATTTATCCAAACGCTTTTATATGACACCAGGTGCTACAAAATAAACTGTCAGGAAAAGTCAGTGACTGACAGACTGAAACGTTTTATTCATATGACGTTAGACACAACTTTAGACAAAATTTGACCCAGTTTTTGTGTTAAATAAGTTATTAGTTAGGTTACTAGTAGAACTTAGTGCTGTTAAAACTAGCTGTAACTTATTCTCAGACTGCTACAGATTCCAAGAGAACTGTAATTTCTCTAGAAAAACTATAAAGGTCACAAAATGAACTCGTACAAAATCCATGTATTATTCATTCAGTTATTATTTGATTGATAATTGATGACAATTCATCTTTTTGTTTTTCGCTGTTTATATTCACAGAATAGAATATGATATAAACAGCCACAAGCAGTCAATTTGATTTCAATATTAATTTGCATAACCTGGCGCAGGTGTTGTGGTCAGAAAAGCATCCCGAGAATCATGTGCCCATCGCTGAGGAGCTCATGCTTACTTTAATGATTTATGGAACACATGAATGGGCACGTGATTCTCGGGGTGCTTTTCTGAGCACAACACCTGTACAGAGTTACACAACTGAATAATGTAATCAAACTGACTGCTTGCTGCTGTTTTGTCACATTAATTCTCTGATCTCAACCTAAATATCCAAAATTCAAAATAACAAATCATAATTTGTTTATTTGATTGAGTTTCAGGAACAAAAATGAGAAAAAGAACAATTTTTATTTGATTTGGTTTTAGAACAGATAAATGCAAAATAAGCATTTTTTTGTTATTTGTTTATTTTTATGTATTTGTTATCACATTGTATTGTATCTCATGGTAATATATCATGTCATTTCATATTGAATTGTGCAAATTGTGGTTTATCAATCACAAGTTGTCATTTCATGATTTATTATTTTATATATTCTATTATTCATGTCTCACTGCATCACATTACATCAGATCATGTTGTAAAGTGTTGTATTATATAATTTTAAATTGTACAGTGTCGGTTTGTGTCATATGTATCGTAACGTATTATAAAATGAAGTGCTTGGTAGTCTTAGATTTAAATTATAACTACTAAAATAAAAATCTTTACTTTAGTCTAAAAGACTTTTTTTCATTGTGGCACAGGAAGAAACATTTGCGATCAACTGAAGTGTTTTATCTGCTATTCCTATTGTTCTGTCTGTGGCAAATGTGTCACTTCCAGTTTAATGGTTCTGGTTTGTACTGTAACTGGTGGTTTGTCCTAAAGTTGAACCAGGTTGCATGATAATACTGGTATACTGGAAGAAAATCGTTAAAAACGAAATATGTACAACTGACTGTATTTAGGAGTATGTTTGTGGAGTTTTAGGACCAACAGACCATTGTCATCTACAGTCTGTTTCTTTTTTTCCATCCTTATTCCTTAAATTTTGACAGGAATTTTAAGGACTGAGGTTTTAGGCCTGAACTACATTTATATATTGGTATTGGCTAAGATAGATTTGTAATTATCAGCATATCCATAAATTCAACCCCAAATCAAATATGCCAGTTTCAACATCTAAAAACAAACCTGCAGATGAGATTAAATTGTAATAAAAAGAGGATAGTAATTGCATTTTTGCAGTTTTGTTTCATTATCACATGTTCTTTACTTGTGCAGTTGACATTAATAAGATTTCTCTTCACAGAGAGATGATGACGATGAGAAAACTGTTGTTTACAACACAGTTGGTCCTTACGTCTGCATGGGAGACCATAAGGTAACAATGTGGATATCATGTATATTATACAGGCAAACAATCGAGCCGTTTAGAGTAACTGTTGTGTCCTTGTGTTTTCTTTCAGCCTGTTTTCTTGTTCTTCTCCCTGAAGATGAATGAGCATTGACTGGGATCCTTCTCAATGTTAGGAGCGCATGTCAGTGAGTGTGTTTCTATACTCTGCAGCATGTAGAGCTGCATAAGCGTCTCTGTGGTGATTCCAGAGGGGGATTCTGTGTTAGAGGGATCACAGTAATCTTACACGGCTCCCTGGAGAGTCATAACAGCGGCTGGCCCATTGGAGTCGGGATATGAACTAAGATGAAGTGCCTGTGGGACACGGATGCTCCTTTGTGTCCAATGTAGTTGGACCACAGCAGATCAGCACCTTTCACTGATCTATGTCCATTGAATCCTCTCCACTGTCACTGTGGCTACACTCCAAGCTCACCCCAGGCCCGCTAATCATTAATTACCATCTGGATGGTCGGCCAGAGACGCATGCATTTTACCGGACAGGGTATTGGCATTTTTACGGCCGTGATTTTGTTTTGCTGGCATTTAAATTTATTTATTTTCTGGATTAACTGCTTTTTCATGAGGGCTGCAAAATGGTGAGAGAATTGCAATGACAAGACCGTATAGAGACAACAACCAGCTCACTTGTGATTGTGTCAGTTCTAGGAGATCCTGTATTTAGTATCCTGGATCAGACTTGTCCATGTTAGTTTTATCGTTGCATAAGACTGGCAGGCTTCATTTATAAAGGGAGGTGTTTCGTGTGCTTGATAGCAGCTTTGCATGCCTTCTAATAACCTCCAGCATTTGGTTGACAGTGTCTCAAAGTATTATATAATCAATGTCATGTTGTTTCCCCTGTTCTTTGCATTCTTCCCATGCTTTCTCCTCTGTATACATGCTCTAAAAATGTGTGTCTATGTGTGCACAGGTCTAGAACCGCACTGTCCTCCGGGTTCTGCAACACCAGAGAGTAATCAGCACAACAAAACTCATCCGTCCACCAGCTGTGGGTCTGAAACAATAAAAACCCCGTCCTAACATCGCTGATTTTTTACTTGTGATCTCACAATGTCAACAACAACAGAGTAATCAGAAGCTTTTATGGATGGAGAATGATCATACACCTGCCTCTCTGCTGTCACAGAGACTTCATAACAGGAACAAACACTGATGTCTGTGACTCTGAACCAGACTCTGTTCAAGGTTCTGTGCATGTTATAGGATTTTGATTTGTAAAATACTGTTTTTACAGCTGGAGTCAGAAAAAGTCTCATAATTTAATCCTTCTTATATATTTTAGATATCTCACATTATTCAGGAGCAACTAATCTGGATACAGTTAAATCAACCAATCAGAATCCAGTATTGTGAAACTGTTGCATAATTAACATTCAGTTTAAAATGATGAAATAAACATTAATGTTATAAAACACAATTTTTGTCAAAACTACTTTATAAACTATGATTTTAATATCAAGTATTATGTTTTTTAACATGTATCAACTTAACTGTGTCATACAGAAGCCCTAACGCCCAGTTCAGACTAAAGAATCACAAGCTGGAACTCGCAGCTGCTTTTTCCGCTCTGCAGAAATCTAAAAGTCTGTCAGTTCACATCACTGTAACTGGAGGAGACGATCCATCACTCCCATAACTACAGCCCTCTCAGTTCAAAGGCGTTTATTTCTTAAGTTACTGCGCAGTATTCTGTCTTTATAAGAAGAACAGTGCTGCACATTCACAGTTTTTTCTGCATCTTTGTCATATTAATGACATCTAACATAAGACTGTATGACTACCACTCATCACTAACTCTTTTATCATTAGCATGGTGACAAAGTTTCATGCTAACCCAAAAATGCTTAACTAGCTCAGTCATGCTGAGGGTGATATTTTTTTCTGCCAACAACTTAAACTGCCACAGTCTTTCATTTATCAGATTGTCTAGCACCATGCACCCTGCTTTTATGCACAGCTGATGGAGGAGACAGAAGTGATAGATAGCATCCCAAAATAAGCTGCATGATTTACCAAACTTAATATTCTACTTTGAACAGATATTTGATAGTATTTGTAGCCTATCACAACAAGATTTCCATTCAACATTTTAGATTTATCTGCTTGCAACATCCAAAAAAAAAGTTATTTTCGATTTGATGATTTGAACTGTGATGGCTCAGTTCCATGTTTGGAAACTAATTTTTTCACCTACCTGCCACTTTGACTAGTGGATTCAAAACTCTGACATTTTTTTCAGCCACTTTATTTTAAGGAGCAGAATAATGAGTTTAGGTATAATATAAAATCAAGAATTATAGTATTCAAGTTATAGGCTAGGGAAATGTTCCAACTATTCAAGAAAATGCTGTCATGACCACCGTCTTGTTCAGATTGCTCGGGGCTTCTGTAAAGCTGCATCTTTTGAATTTATTTTAGATTACATTTATATAAATTAAAATGTAGATTATAATATTATTTGAAATATCAGTTTATAAACATCTTAAAGCAACCACAACTGCACTGACAACAGCTGTTATGTCTTTGCAGTGGTAAAAACTTCATTTACTGAGCAAACGCAGCAGTAGTGGTTTACTTTGTTACATACAGGTGTAGTTTGTATTGCTTTTCCATGTTCCAACTGTACATTAATACCAAGTGCTTTATTCCAGAGGTTTATACCCAGCAGTTCTCTATTTTTGTATCTGTCCTCACACAGAGACAGTTTTCTGTTGTCTGTTACACATGACGTCCGTACAAGAATCTGTCTGTCCCTATCCTGCTTGGCATCAACCTTACTTCATTGCCAAAAGAATTACAATATGGCTGCACGTGTTTACCTCTAACCATAGTAAAGGAGTGTGGATGTGTCACGTGGCCTCACTTGAACTTGACATTCATATTTTTATTTACATCATATACTCATTTATGTGTGCGTGTTTGTGTGCACTCACACGTAATACAATGGCACTATTTGTGTTTGGATTTGTTTATGAACAGTCTCATAATGTAGCAGCAGAAGTATGTATCATTGATGTGTGAACTTTGGGTTAGATTTTTTATTATTTGGTTTTATTAATGACTAATGGAAAGTTTGCTTGTCGTTGTTTTTCTTCCATTCGTCCTGGAGGGTCACAGCAGTGGGGGGCATTTGATGTGTGTTGTTTTCTTTTTTGTCAATTTTTTCTGGCTTTAACACAGAACACAGATTTCCAAGCTTGGACTGGCAGTCACGTTTGGATTCGAACATTCGAAATAACAAAATAAAGTTACAAATCATGTGTTTAACGTTTGAACCGCTCACTGCAGACCGACAAGAGAGTGAAGCTCATTAATAGATAATTAGATTAACTCTGGTCAAACACTACATCATTGTGATATTTCACTTTTGTAAATAAAATATTACTCTCATAAATATTTGCTTTGTTTTTATTGTCTTTCTCAGCTCTGTATGTGTTGTCTGTTATTCTTCAGTGTCATACTTTACTCCTGGGAAAAACATTTGTTTGTTAACATGGCATGTTTGAGTCACACCTGTTTGGGGAAATGAAAGCAAAATCCCATAAGAAGTAGGGAAACCTGAACAGTTGGTTTAAGTGCCAGATGCCATACATTTTTTCTTACTAGTGCAGCTTGGCAGACTAAGCTCTAGAGGAAGAGTTGAAGAACTTGACTGATGTGTCAGAAATGAGTAAGAATATTACCGATGTCTGAGTTGTAGTGACATAAAACCAAATTGTGACTTTAGTGCCAGTCAAATTGATGAAATCCAAACTGGAGTCATGCAAAATGTACATTGAGCCCACACTCTACTTATCCTAGTGTTTGTTTTATTGCTTGTGGGTATTATACATTAATATTCTATAGTAAAAGAATTCATTCTCATGGTTGAGTTTTGCTTATTTTGCAGTCATGAAAAAAATGAGACCTTAAACAGAAGACTATTGAGCTGGAAGCTGTGTTCAGATTGAAAGTTCTTAAGGCTCAACACATCAAGAGAACCACTCTTACCTTGATGACTTTCATCTTTTTTACTTTATTCAACAGTTAGACTCAGATAAATAGAAAATGTTTTTGACCGCAGCAGATTGGAGGGAGATGTCAACTTCAATTCTCTCTGAAAGTTCATAAATACATGTTTATATAATGCTTAATCATTTGATAAAATTTGCTCTACAATTCCTATAAAAAGTATTCACCCCCTTGGATGTTTAACCCTTTTACTGATTTTGTAAATAAATCATCGGCAAGATATGTTTTTTCCTCAAAAACATACCAAAAAAAAAAAAAAAAAACATCTTTAATGTCACACAGCTTTGACTCTATGTGGATAAGTCTCAATCAGGCTTGCACATGTGGACACTGCAATTTTACCTAATTCTTCTTTGCAAAACTGCTCAGCCACTCCAGAGCTTTCACCTCGTTGTCCTCAAAGCATTTCTGTGTAACTTTTGCTGTATTCTTTGGATCATTGTCATGCAGGAAAATAAATATTCTCCTAAGCCACCAGGATTCAATTTACCCTCTACATTTACAAGGCTTCCAGGGCCAGCTGCCAAGAAGCATCCCCACGGCATGATGCTGCCACACCATGCTTCACAATAGGGATACTGTGTTTGTGGTGATGTGCAGTGTTTGATGCATCTTGTCTGATGGCAAAAAAGCTCCATTTTGGTCTCATCAGACCGAAGAACTTTCTTCCACTTGACCATGGAGCCTCCTACATACCTTTCGGCAAAATCTAGTCAATATTGAATCTGAGATTTCTTTAACAGTGGTGTTCTCTTTGCCACTCTTCCATAAAGCTTTGACTGGTATAAAACCCGAGCAAAAGTTGCTATACGCAGAGTCTCTCCTATCTCAGCTGCTGAAGCTTGTAACTCCTTCAGAGTAGTCACAGGTGTCTTGGTGGCCTCTCTCGCTAGTCTCCTTCTTACACGGTCACTCTGTTTGTGAGGACATCCCGATCCAGGCAGATTTCCACATGTGCAATACTCCTTCCATTTCTTGATGATGAATTTCACTGGTCTCTGGGGGATGTTCAGGGCTTTGGATTTTTTTTGTATCCATCCCCTGACTTATACTTCAATAACTTTTCTCTAAATTGCTTGGAGTGTTCTTTTGTCTTTATGTTGTTATGGTAGCCATTAATACTGATTAACCAGTGACTGGACCTTCTAGACACAGGAGCCTTTATACTACAACCACTCCCCATTTCACTGGTTGTGAGACTAGTAGCACCAATTGACTGGACCTCTGTTGTAAGCTGGGCTAGTGAATATTTATGCGGTCACTTATTTAACATTACATATTTTTTTTCAATTGACATCACTTTGTAGAAATTTAGTTTTCTTTTTCACATTAAAGAGGTTTTTCTGTCAAAAAGCCAAATAATATAGGCCATGTTTGATTTATAAATCAGTGAAAGAATAAA
Source organism: Cheilinus undulatus (assembly GCF_018320785.1). Taxonomy (NCBI): domain Eukaryota; kingdom Metazoa; phylum Chordata; class Actinopteri; order Labriformes; family Labridae; genus Cheilinus; species Cheilinus undulatus. The sequence goes on along the minus strand of NC_054869.1, from coordinate 15,174,588 downwards.
ACATCCAAGGGGGTGAATATTTTTTGTAGGCACTGTATGAATACAGTACTGAGCAAAATGAATGGCAATGCAGGATACTATTCTTAGTACAACTAAGCCACTGAATCACATTTTCTGTTGACTATCAGGACAGAAATCTCCCTGCTGCATTCCTCAGCCTTTCCTCTGACAGAGTCAATCCCCTGATGTCGTCTGCAGACCATATGGAGTCTGAAATCACTGAGCCTAAAGGGTGAATGAGCCGCTCCGTTAGTATTGATTTTGTGTTTAGGTTAGTGGTGGAGGGCATTGTCCTCATTTAAACCTCACCACACAAGTTAATCACCGTAGATCAGACCTTTAACCTCTGCACTTCTCTTCAATGTTGGGGCCTCTTTGTTTGCAGTTTAACTGTCTCTTTACAGCACATACAGCAGAAGAGTTTGAGTTATTGTGGCTACACCATGCCCTGTTAGATTTATTTTCTTTGAAGGCAGGAAATGCAGGTTACTAAACAGTTTAATGACTGAGTCAACATCTTTTATTGTACAAAGTCTCAGCAGTTAGGATCATTGCCCTACTTTATATTTTTACAGTGTATTACATAAATGTGGGAAGGCTTACAGTACTGAAAAGAAAATGATCTTCACTGTGTTCAGTTCAAACTTCCAGAGTTTTGGTTGTAGGCCAAGGATTCATCACCCCGACATCCCATAAACGTTAAGAGAATGTTACACAGTTTGAATAATTGGGAATGTAATTGATATCAAACCAGTTTACCTTCAGTTTTAGCAGATTTAAATTTAAAACAAGAATTTCAGAGGAATAAATTTGATTTTTTTTTCTTACAGAATGTCAGTTTAAAAATGCAGCTATCGGTGGATCTTGATCTCAATGAGGCTTTCCTGGTTAGATTAATGCTGATGTTTAAAACAAGCTAATTAAGCTTTGTATGTCACTTGATGTGGTTTTCAAAATGATTTTATTCAAACAAGCACAAAATAATCATTTAATTTCATAATGTGAAACAAGACAACATGAAAAAGTTCAGATAACTCATAATTTATTAGTAGCACCATGCAGTGTTTATGTAATTTCCTTGTTAAATACAAAATAACAGTCCTCCAACATACTGTAACTAGGGCTGTCAAACAATTAGATTTTTTTAATCACAATTAATCTCATAATTAATCTCCACTCTTTGTTGCATTTCAATATCAAGGTTTTTTTTTTTTTTGTTGCATTTTGTACTGTCTTAAACTCAGGGTAACCGACTTCCTGTTTGGATACAGATCTGCTTTTATTCTGGAAAATAAATAAATAAATAGGAACTCTGGACAGAGTGTGCATAATGATAGAAAAAAGGAACCTGATATGGATTGAAAATTAAATAAGAGAACAGTAAAAATGTAAATGTTTGATAACACAAGGTAAAGATGACCTCTGACCACCACTTTAAGTAGCAGAAAGATGTACAGAGGCTTAATCATTGGAAAAGGGTCTGGCTGCAGACTGTAGATCTCAGACACCCCTCTTGCCACAATATATTTACAGTTTTAGATTTTTTTAAATTTCAACTTGATTCATAAACAAAGACTGGCAATTAAATTAATGAAATAAACACATTGCAAACTAGGGCTGTCAAAAGACTAACATTTTCAATTGCGACCAATATCAGGATTCAGCTAGTTAATTGCGATTAAACACCTTTTTGTTGTGTTCCATAAATTAATTTTTTTTTAAATTAATAACTGTTTTTGTTTCATTTTGAATTTTTCTACTTTCCTTAACTTAAGGGTAACCGACTTCCAGTTTTAATACAGAGCCACCTTTATAGGTAGGTTGAAGATTTTGAACAGTAAAAAGATAACTGAGCTCTGTGAGTTTTTTTAAATTAAAATAAGTCATTAAAGAGCAGTGGTGGACTTATTTTACATGACAGGGAGATGCTGCAGTGACTTAATCATGCCTGTTAAAAGCAAAAATATGCATGTGATTAATCAAATTAAAAAAAAAAATAGTGAGCCAATTGTGGATGGTGGTTAATGGTGATGAACCCTGACAGCTTTATTGCAAACATTACAGACCAACATTTCATAAATGAAACAGAGAAAAAGGTCAGAGGCCTAATCTGGGATTGAATTATGTACAGACCCGTTTTAGAAGTAGTTAGATGAACAGTGGCTAACTTTAGCTATTTTAACTTTACCTAAAGTTAACATCTACAGCTAAGTACTTGTGTTGTTACATAAGCCAATGTAGATAAGACATCTTAAGCAACATGAGCTTCAGCAATGTAGCTAAAGCTAACATTGCTATGTAAACCAATGTAGCTGTTAGCTTTAGCAACATGAGTCTTAGCAAACATAGCCAAAGCTTATGCAGCTAACAGTAGCATCACTGATATCAATGTATTTTGTGAGCAGGGCTTTGGCTACATTAGCTACGTAGCTTACGCTGCTAACAGAGTTATGTAAGCTAAGCTTGCTAAGTTAGAATGCTTTTTCCTGTAAGCAGACTGTTAACTCGGCTTTATTAAACATTTTGTAAACAGGTTTTGCAGGCCAGGCTTTTGGTATTCCAACCCTTACCTTGATCCTAAAAGTTTAATCTGATTTTATTTTTGAAAGTTTTAGTGCGTATTTCCATTCAGTAACAGGGTTTCTGCAACAGGGGGCTTCTGAGACGGTCTTGGACTTGCACTGAGAGGAACAATAAAGCACACCATTTATCATGATTAAAAAATGAATGCACTAATTTATAATGTTAATGCATTTATGCTGACAGCCTTAACTGTAACAATAAAAAGACCATAAATGAACTCCAACAGTAACTTATAAAAGTCTTTAGCTTAATTTTTACACTGCCTGTTTGTTTGTTAAACCCTCATTTGCTGAGTGACCATAGCTGACCTCTGCTGAACATGCTTAAATGCACATTGTTTTAACTTTGCGGTCAAAAATGAACAAATCATGCAGAGCTGCTGCAGATGAGTGCGCGCGCATGTATCAGACGTGATGAGGCCCGAGCCGCAGGACGGAGAAGGCCCTGCGGTGTTTGCGCAGCAGCAGCCGGATCTTGTCGTCGTCAGAGTCCGGGTCCAGGGGCCTGTTGTACTCCTCATCCTCCACCTCGTTCTCCGAGGCCTCACCGCCCTGCCCCGCCAGGCTGACCTGCGTGGAGCTCGGCTCTGAGGCGCTCTTCTTCCGCCACTTGGTACGTCGGTTCTGGAACCACACCTAAACACATGCTTGGATTAGGCGGGGCATAGCATGGATTAGCATAACACATAAGCAGCAATTTACCGTCATTACAGAGTCCTTTTATAATGACAAACTGGTTCAGTTTGTTCTGTTTCACTTACTTAGGTAACAACGTGATACATTAGAGGTACTTTTGAAACTCTCAGGTGAGGTTTTGGCATGTAGGCTAGCACAGGTGTTTACCAAACTTGGCTGTACTTTGCACTCCCAGTAAAACTTTAGCCTGTCAGAGGGAAACCTTTCGTAAATATCTTGAATTTCTAAACGATAACGTGCCAAATATAAATTAACTATACAAGCTTTCTTCAATTATTTCCTTATTTTCATTGTTTATTAGTAGCCTGTAATTAATTATTATTCCTTTTATGTAAACATGCTCACAAATTTAATGATTAACAGTTTTAGTAAACATATTTTGTTAAAATTAGGGCTGAAAGATTTGGCAATAACATACAACTGCAATTATTTTGACTTACACTGCGACTTTGACAGAATTTATAGTATTTAAAGACAGTAATTTTACGTCATTTCTCTCTTTTTAATTAAAAGACATAAAATTACTATTAAAAGAGTATAAACATTGTCGATGACTTTTTTGCAATTTCTGCACAAAAAAATAATTGATTCTCACATGTGTGCATTAAATGTGCCCCAGTACATCTCTTTGTTTAATATTTGAATTAAAATGATATTCTAATTGGATCTTTTACATTCATTATACCTTAAAGAGAGATTACAGCTCCCGCAGTTAGAAAATAACAAAGACAATTTATCAATTCAAATAAAATTTAAGTTAATTTATCAGCTCTGGTCAGATTTTCTCTCGTTTGTTAGTCATTCAATACACCCAGTACGCAATTATTCCTTTTAAAATGATGGACTTGTGAAGAAATAGGGCACGTATGTCACTATGACTTGCTCTGTGATCTTGACATGAACTTTATCATTGTTTTACTTTAAATTAAAAAAGGAAAGTTGTCATTCAAAGACTGCAAACATCTCTTATGACTATAATTTTTGCAGTATCTGCACAAAAAGACAATTTATTCTTACATATGTGCATAAATGTGCCTCAGTTCACCAAAAATTTATAGTAGAATGGTGCTTGAATTGGCTCTTTTGCATTTATTTCACCTTAAAGAGACATTACAGCTCCTGCAATTTGAAAATTGCAAAGTCTATTTTGAAATTCGAACAAAATTTCTATTAATTGCCCATCCCTGATCAGAATTGCTCTCTTCTGATAGCCATTAACTACATCCAGTATGTCTTTTTTCCTTTAAAACAGTAGACTAGTGTGGAAATAGATCACATTTCAGTGTGCAGTCATTGGTTACATTCAAAAATACATATTGAAATGCTGTCATCACAAATAATGTTATAAGTTGATGCATTTTTTTGTTTAAATTTCCCCCCTCTTCTTTTCAAGTCTCTTCGACTTACTATTATTCTCTCAGGAGCCCTGAGGGGCCAGGACCCACACTTTAAAAGGCTATTGGCTTGTGTATTTCTATTAAACCTTTCAAAATAAGAGTTCCAAGTTGAAGAAAAAAGAGCAGCTGGGTCGCTGTAGTGTCACATACAGGGGCTGTTTGGAAACTTCAAGTTTGACTTGTCCAGTTCATTGTGTAAAGAAGTAACTGCATGACTAAAAAAAGAGTTTAAATTCTTATATTAAACTCTTTTTACTTATGCAATTACTCCTTTTTAGGAGCTCCACATTGCTCAAAAAGTACACGCTAAACCAGAAAATACAGCAAAGATTCAAAAATGTTGAGATATTGAAAGCAAAAACCAAACTATGAGGAAAAAGACAAACACAATGCCATTAATATTAACACACGTCATTCTTACCTTGACCTGTGACTCTGTCATGCCCAGGGAATAAGCCAGTCTGGCTCTCTCAGGGCCGGCGAGGTACTTCGTTTGTTCGAATGTTTTCTCCAGAGCAAAGATCTGATGCCCGCTGAATGTGGGTCTGGTGTGTTTCTTCCTTCCTGACATCTCCCCCAGAGGACCACTGCCTGGAAATAACAGAGGAAAATACAGTGGAAACAACGCAGCCCTTTAACATAAAAATCAAGCACTCAAAGAGGTGGTAGCTTATTTTTTCACTGTTGTAGCCTAGAAAAGAATGCATCAGAGGTAGTCATTTCATAAAAAGACTCACAACCTACAAATCCTGTTCACCGCCTTATAGAGAAACAGTTTTGCACCCCTGATTTTTGACATGATTTGCAGAAATTGCAACAGCATATGAGACAGTTGCTTAGAATAATGAAATAAGCATTATCATAAAGATCTTAGAATAAAGTTCATTAATACTATTTTACTTTCTTAGTTTTAATGCTTGATAAAGTCCTTGTCCTGTTAGTTCTAGTTTAATTCTATTTATAGCCCTTAAAAATGAACATGTACATGATAACTTTAGTCATCAATATCTAGGATTTTATGTATTCCCAGGTTGATTTGTTTTGTGGATAAATCCAAGTCCTCAGTCAAGTCCTTTATTTTACCTTTGGTCTTTAGTTTTCTGTTTATTCTGATATTTTCTGATCAGACTGATCAGATAAAGTAAAGACAATCAACATTTAGGCTTCCTTGAATGTTGAGTGATCAGACTTTTAATACATGGATGTTTTCTGCAGACTCACTGTTGTTGCTGCACTGCTGCCTCCCTCCTCTCCACTCACAGCTGCTCTCCGCCCAGCAGCTCACACTGCGACCCTTCATGGGGCACTCAGCGCCCGGTTTGGAGAAGCCGCCCAGGTTGGTGTTGTAGTCTCGGTTGTAGTACACGGACGTGCTGGTGACGGAGGGTCCGAACCCTCCCATGGTGGAGTATCCGGACAGCAGGGTGGTGGTGCCCGTGGAACCCATCCCCACCATGGAGCGGCTCAGGATGTCACTGATGCCATGCGGGGTCCCTGCCTGCAGCTGGCTGTTTAGGCCCGGGTTCAGCTTGTAGAAGGAGTTTGGCACTGAGTACTGACACACCGGGGCCTTCAGGTCCGAGGGGAACTGGTTCAGGCTGTTGTTGAAGAGGAAAGACCCCTGGATGTTTGGATCCATGGGGAGGACTGTGAGTCTGCCTCCAGGTCTCAGTAACGCATCCAGTAAGATCCAGGAAAAGACCTCTGATGGGTCCAGGAGGAATTAGTCGCCCACAGAGGATGTCTGGATTAAGGTTCACACTTCTGTCCCTGGATATTTTAATTTAAGGAAAAGCAATAATCTGAATTTTAACAAAATACTCAAGTTTCTACCACATCAGAAATTATGAAGCAGCGCATATGCTCTTCACTCTCGCCCTGCACCTCCTTTCAACCATTCGCAATCTGTAATAATCCCATATCTGAGGTCTCAGGTGACCCCCCCAGATTCAGAATTTCCTAAACAAAATGTCCCTGCTGCCGTCTCTCTTCTCAAAAATCATAAATATGTGGAAATGGAGAGGCACCTTGATAAAGATAGGCCACATTAGAATGCAGCCTGGGATTGGCCGGGGTCTTGCAGCTTTTACGGCGTTTTATTGGCTCCTCGCTGAGAGCTGAGCCTTTTATTGGACAGCAGCAGATTAATAGTGTTTTGAACAGGTGGAGTGGGAACAAGTTGATTTTCTGATGGCCTGCCATGTCTGACCAAATGTGGTGGAGGGGAGGGGGATGAGCCAGGAGTGCACAGAGGAGGAGAAGCTCTGCTCTGATACTCCATTTAATCCTGGAGAAATTACAAAAAATCATCAAATTTTATCTTGCACAAAATAACCATAACCAAAAACACACAGAACACACTTTAATGTACCAGTTTATTAGAGTTAAAACATAGATATGTAACTATTGATTGATTTAATTTGTAACTGTAACTTTCAAATGTTTTATGCTCACAATTATTTCAGAATTTTTGTTGTTAGTTGTGAATAATCTCCCCTTTTAGTCTTGTTTTGAAATCCCACTATATTGCATTTTTGTACCGTCTGAGTATAGGCTTAGCTGACCGTCTATTTGGATACAGACCTGCTTTTATTTTGAAAGAAACTAAGAAACATATTTTGGGGCAGGTTAAGGATTATAACATTAACAATAGAAAAGGGAACATCTAATGGATTAAAAAGGAAACTAAAGGGACAGTGAAAGTGAAAATGTTTGATTACAGAAGGTGCAGATGACTTTGTCATGAGTCTGAGTTTTTAGCAGCAGTGCTGACCTTATTTTACATCACTGTGGCTGCAGGGAGATGCTGCAGTGGCTTAACCAAAGTGCGCTGAAAGGGACAACAACGCATAAGATTAATGATGATTTTAAAAAATTATGCACTAATTATGGACCGTAATTAATCATGATTTATGCATTAATAATCATAATAAACATCTGTTACTGATTTGTTCACGCACACATTAATTGCTGATGGCTGATGTTTTTCAGCAGGGCTGAAGTCAGTCAATAAAGGCTGCAGCACAATTAATCCTGGTCACAGTGCAGAAGGTCATCAGTCAAAACATTCACTACCTGATGCGTCTTCCTCAAACATCTTCAGTCTACTTTTAAAAAGATTTAAATAGACCAGCTCCTCCAGACACAAATCATCCAGCGGCAGTTTCCAGGCTGCAGGAGCAGTGGACCTGAAACCCCTTTGACCCATTTCAAGACAGACTTTAGGGATACTCTACACTTTATGCTACTAGAATCTGTATATGCTAGCTTATAGTGCTTGATATATGTAGAATTATTTACCATTAAAAACATCCATTATGTTTAAAAAAAAAGACAACAAAGCCCAAAATGAGTCAACTCAGTTGCACCTTGCAGTTCTCCAGTCAAACATTGCCTTAAACATTTTAATTAAAGAGCCATCCTCAATTTTACCTTAATCTGGATCCAGTCAGTCAAAAAATACACAAATTAGTATAAGTCATATGTCATAAGTCGATTATAAGTCATATTAAATCTAGATATCAATTCTTGTAAATGATATGAAGCTTTCAGAAACGAGCATTTATGACTGCACATGTAAAGGTTTCTGGTTACTGTTTACCACCAGTTTATCAGCTTTGTTTCCTTTAATAAACCTGATCAGGTTTAAGTTGAGTAGCACACAGTGCCTATAAATAGTATTCAGTTGTGGATATTTGACCCTTGTTTGCTTGTATAAATCTATCATGTTCAAAGTATTTTTTTTGACAAAAAATGTACAAAAAACCCTCTTTAATGTCAAGGTGAAAACAGATGTCTACAAAGTAATTGAATACAGTTAAAAATATGTAATTTTAAATTAGTGACATAAATAGTAATTAACTTAGAAATGAATTACCTACTTTACAGAGGCTGCAGGGACATGCACCTATGACAACTCTGAAGGAGTTACAAGCTTAAGCAGATAAGATGGAGAGACGCATAAAACAACGGTTTCCCAGGTTCTTCAATAGTCAGAGCTTTATGGGAGAGTGGCAAAGAGAAAGTCAATGCTGAGGAAATCTCAGATTAAATCTGGCAGCAAGACAATGAAACGGCAAAAAGCTACACAGAAATGAAGAAGGTGTGAGTCACAGCCCAGACCTCAATTTAATAGAGGATTTGTGCCTGGACTTGAAAGGGCTGTTCACACCTTATTTCTGTGCAACCTGACAAGCTTGAGCAGTTCTGCAAAGAATGGAGTAAAATTACAGCGTCCAGATGTACAAGCCTGATTGAGACCTATCCACACGGACTCAGTGCTGTGATTGGAGCTAAAGGTGAATCTACTAAATACTGACTTGAAGGGGGTGAACATGCAAAAAAAAAAAATAAACTAATTACATTGACCAGGATTGGTTTATAAACTCAATAAAAGGGTAAAACAGCCAAGGTGCTGAATACTTTTTTAGGCACTGAATGTTACTCAACTCAAACCTTATCAGGTTAATTGCAGGAAACAAAGCTGATTAAAAACAAAGCTGATTAACTTGCGGTACATGAGAAGTGATAATTTGAACAGTAAAAATGAAACTTAAGTCTGCATATAAAAGCCAATAAATGTACGAGACGTTCCAGGCAACCTTTACACAACGTGTTTGTTTTTTTATAGATGCTTGTTTCTGGAAGCTTGATATCATTTACAAGAATTGATATCCAGTCTGAAATGTATGCAGTCACTTATTTTACATTATATATTTTCATTTAATTGACATTACTTTGTTGGAAACTGTTTTCACTTTGATATCAAAGAGAGTTTTTGTACTTTTTTTGTAAAAAAAAAAAAAAATTTGTATTTTGAACATGATTAATTTATACAAGCAATACAAGGGAAAGATTTCCACAACTGAATACTTTTCATAGGCGCTGTATGCCACTCAACCCAAACCTGATCAGGTTAATTGCAGGAAACAAAGATGATTGAAAACAAAACTGATTAACTTGCGGTACATTAGAAGCAATAATCGTTCTCAAACAGTAAAAATGAAACTTAAGTCTGCACATAAAAGCCAATAAATGTACGAGACGTTCCAGGCAACCTTTACACAGCGTGTTTGTTTTATTGTAGATGCTTGTTTCTGGAAGCTTGATATCATTTACAAGAACTGATATCCAGTCTAAAATGTATGCAGTCACTTATTTTACATTATATATTTTCATTTAATTGACATTACTTTGTTGGAAACTGTTTTCACTTTTACATTGAAGATATTTTTTTTAAGAAAAGACAAATTATGATGACGCTGATTGATTTATACAATCAATAAAAAGGTAAAACATCCAGGGCGTGGTTACTTTTTTTTCTGTATATCTGGGAATAACTGACAAAGTATTGTTATTGATTAAGATAAAACTTAATGATTGATTTTATTGTTTGCCAATTAATTGACACTGAAAAAATAAATAAATGTTGATCATACAGTTTGTTTTGCTTTTCAGGATGGACACACTTTTACTTAATGATTTGAGGCTGCATTCTCTATTATTTTGAAAGAACAGATATTAAAACCAAGAGTCAAAGACATTGTGTACAGTGATAAAACCTCCTTTTTCTTAACTTAAACATGTTCAAACATGCCCTCACTTCCAGGTTAACTCTACATGTCTGTCTGACTGTTTGGATGTAGGGAATTTTTTGGGAAAAGACACGTGCTTTTTAGTCACTGTAGTGGAAAGCCTTGTAACTTTCCAGGAGTGATGATGTCACCCTCTAATTCCAGACATGGCTACACTCTTAGACTGAGCCAGACAGCCGACCAATGAAAACCTCAGGAATGACAGGGATTCTTTCCTGTAGAGGGCGACAGAGCGCTGTAAACGCCGATCCATGATTACAGAGCAGACACCAGGAATTGCAAAGGTATGAACACTCATACTTTTCGTTTTCACAACACTGAAACACGTATGAAGTTCCTTGAAAACCACAGAGGGAGTTAGGAAGTAGAGGTGAAGTCACAGTAATTTTCCATCATGTTTTTATTTCAGTGACTTTGCCAGTGTTTCTCTTAAAGGAGGTCAGATTTTATTGCTTTTCCTGGTGGGCCAGTTGCACTACAAATATGATGAAATGGGAAAGTCTGGGTCAGGAATTTCTTGTATTGAATTCACTTTATTGTAAAGGAAGTAAAACATTTGAAGAGAAGGAAAAGGTGCATCACATTTTATTGTAAAGATGAGTTAATTCACTGAAGTCATAAATGAAAGCTTTAGACAGTTGCATACTGCAAGAAACAACTTATGATTTTTAAAAATAAAAAAGACAACATCACATAAAAACAAGACAATTAGAGCAGATTTAAGAAAAAAAAGGTCTCATAAGTATTCCTAATTAAACTGTAATTGATGCACAGTCACTTTAATTTGGTGCATGAAAATGTACACAAATGTGACATGATCTCTGTTTGTCAGCGTAAAACACAATCACAAAACAATGACATGTTAAGAAAATGAAGCACATTAAAGCTAAATCAGGACAGTTTGTGGCATTATGTGAAAAATTATGACATTTAGTACATTTTTTTCAGACATGTTATTTAAAAAAGTAAATAAATAACTCAGGCATTATTTATTGACCGACAAATGTACAGGTTTATATTAGTAATAAATCAATAAATAAATTCATTGATTTCCAGGTATTATACATTTTCATTTTTGTTTTTTTGTTTTTTTTATATTGTTCATCTGATTTTATTGTTGTTTTTTTAAATTATATTATTGTCAAATTAATCTAAAGAGCATTAAAAGCAACAGAAAATATGACAACTTAACCTAGACAACACCACTGACCATATAAAACACAGAGCAAAATCTTGAAAAAAAAAAACTCAAGACAATAAAATATAAATTAAGATAAGAAAATATTTTGTAACTAAACTACAGCTTTTCATCTTAAACATCCTACAATATAAATATAAAAAAACACATATGGCAATAATGGAAAAAAGGGCTGCGTGTACTTCACACTATAAGTGGCATATATTTTGGTTTATTTGTGCACAAAATTGCACATTAAGGTCTGCATGACCTTTACCTGTCAGCTTTACATAATAATAAATTCATGACATACAATGGTAATTCACTTTTTTTAATCACATGATCAAAAAGAAAATTATGACATCCACTGCCAGTTTCAACACAAAGAAAAAGCTGTAGAGAATAAACATTTAGTGTTTTATGTGACTGCCTGAGTCTAATCATGGCAGCTTTATTTGTGCACAAAAACCCACAATGATGCCTCAGTGATGTTCATGTGAAAATAAACCCCAAGTTTTTATTTGAAACTTCAAATATGAGCAAAATCTGATAGAAAAGACAGGTTGTGTGCTGGAATATGTATATATATCTTAGTAGTAAATATGCTTTTATTTGAACACAGTTTCACACAAGTACAGTTTCCTGAGATTTTTCAGAGCAGTACCTTTTTAGTTCAGTTTTTTTCGAGAGTCTTTGCACTAGAAGTAATAGTTTAAAGCCTCCTGGCCTTTGTGGATCTGCTTACTCCTCTCACAGTCTATCAGTTCTGTTAATTTGTTAGAAATTATGCATCACACCATCAGTTTACATACACACCAGTAGATCTGTCGAAAAATATACATATTTGACTTACACTCCAGTGTATTCTTCTATTTCTACTGTTAGCCTTTTAAATCTGAGCCTTTCTTGCTTATTCTAATCACAAAAATAGCATTTTAACTTTTTTCACAAGAACCATGGGAGTGTAGGAAGCCCATTTGAGGGGAGAGGGAGTGTGAATAGTTTGGCGGAGCTGCACAAAAATCTGTACATAGTGGTGCAATAAATTCAGTCCACTTATTCCAAATTTGATAGAAGTTCTGTTTTGGATCCTCAAAGAATAAGTCTGTTTTTCAATTTCATATCTATCTCCATTATTATTCCATACCAGTGTTCTAATGTGGGTGTTGATGTACTTAAGCATTTCCTTGTTTTATATATATATATATATATATATAAATATATATATATATATATATATATATCTGTAAATTTCCTTGTTTTATGTATATATTACATGCTTATTTAGTGTTGTATTAATGAATTTCAATACAAACAGTCCCAGAATATAGCCACAGTTCCTCCTACCTTTTCCACTTTTATCTCTGTTGGAATGGGATATTTTTTATCTTATCATGCTAATAAAAAATGCTAATGACTGCATGCTAATAACTCAGCAAGACTAAACCTAAACAACACAGCCATATTCAACACAAAGCACTGGTATATTGTTGGATTGACTCAGTTTTGTTGGTGCAAAGAAATGCTCATGAATATCTTAACTTTCTAAAACACGTTCAGAAGACTGTTAATTGATATATAAGTTAAGCTTAATGAAGAGTCAAATACATAAATTACATAAAAATAATGACAACAGGGTGCATTTAAGAAAATAAAGTCTGAGTCAAACTATAACTGCTGTATTTTCAGTTCTCTGATTGATCTCATGATCTCTTTATCTTTTTAAACAAAATCACAAGATGTTTACTCAAAATGAAACTGAAACTTTAATACATGTGAGCAGAGATCACAAACTGCTGAGGTGGGGTCTCACGTTGAGGTTTTATGTGTGCACTATGGCTCTAAAGGTCTCAGAAACACAAGATAAACAAGAAAACTGCTGGCGCTCTACACTCCCTGACCTAAAACTTTTGGGTAAATTTCCAAAGTTTACTCCTCCCCTGGTCCCGCCTATTTCCCTTTCCATGTGATGTAGGGCTGGCTGCTTTGTTTTGAATCTGCACGTGGTCTGTTTTAAAAGCAGCGAACACTCCCTCTTCATGACAGTTAAAGGATTATTCAGACGAGAGCGAAACTCTGAGGACACAAGAAAAACACAGACTAACTCTTCAAGATGATGACGAGGAGCGTCAATAGGAACTCTGGTGAGACTTTTATTCTTTTTTTATATAATTTATATTTACGGGTAACTGTTTTTATAATCCTGCTTTAAATAAGAAAGTATTCTGTATCATTTTTTGTATGGATCCAGATTATTTTTTGTTTTATTTTGATAAATTATTGATCTAAATATTAACACTTACATGAAGTTCTTACAATAATAAGACATTTGTGGGTTGTTTATACTCTAGTCATTACTCATCAGTAGTAGAAAAGCTCTGAAGAAAGAGACATGAGACAAAAGGGGAATTTGCAGAGTATTCCCACTGTGTTGTCATGAAGATAAGACATTACTAGAAGCAGCCTGCTTTACAGGAAACTCTCAGCCTGAGTCAGAGAGTTTACATACAAGACGTAAGGTATGTAGGTTAATGGTATGGCGTGCCACGTGCAACGCCTGTGAGATAAATCTTCCAGTAAGCCTGCCGACTGATAGGTAATAATAAGCTGTAGTTTCTCTTTAGATAAATGATGATATTCTCTGGTAAGATGCAGAACTCACCCTCATGATTTGCTTTGCATTAAGGGTGCGCCATCATATCCTCTGCAAAATTGAAAGTACAAGGGTGATACTTTCATTCTTACTTGTTTACAAGCTTATCAGCAGTTAAAGCTGTAAAACGTCCTCCAGAATTATTTTATTTCTATTTTGAAGCAAATGATTAATGTTTAAATCCGGTGCAGATAAAGACAGAGGAGATGATTGCCTCATGATTTGACCTTATGTAACAGATTACTGTTAGACTTACATTTTCAATTTAAAAGGGACGATGCATATCAATATCGATGCAAAATGATCTGATGCAGAGTTTGAAGCTTTTTTAACTTTGATTCCAAAAGTGAAGGTTAATAAATTGCTCTGTTTTGTCTGAAGATGTCACTGAAAATAAAACTTTCCATCTTGTTGTTCTTGTGTTTTCTGTCTGACTCGGGTGTCCAAGAATTTGTTAGTGCAAACATGTCTTGCATGTCCACATTAATCACCATGCCTTTGTTTGTTCGTTTGCAGACGTTCTGCCAGTGCAGGCACATAGGTGCGGCTGGGGCTGCCTCGGTCCTCTCACCTTCCACAGCTCGGCTATGGGCGAAAGGATCCACCTGAGTCAGGGCTGCCGCCTGGCAGAGAGGAAGGGGGAAACGTTCAAGAACGGCCTGGTGTTCAGCAGCCGCACAGTGAAGCCCATGGAGAAGATCCGTCTGCGGGTGGAGGAGGATGTGGTGAACTGGCACGGAGCTCTGCGTGTGGGCTTCACTAATGTCTCACCTTCCTCCAGATCTTTGCCTCTCCCCAGCATGGCCATGCCCGATCTGACCAACACCCCCGGACACTGGGCTGCTGTTCTTCAGGAGTCCTTGTGCATCGAAGGTTCAGAGCTAGAATTCTGGTTCTCCTCTAAGGGCAAAATCTACGTCTCTGGACGCAACTGCAGCAAACACAAGCTGGTGGAAGGGGTGGACCTCAGCAAGCCGCTGTGGGCCATGATCGATGTCTACGGAAAAACGCGCTCCATCTTCCTACTGGGTGAGTTTAAAGGCAAATAACAATGAGTCATCATCTGCTGCAGGACCGTTTTTTCTAAGACAAATGCACTTGTAAAGTGAAGCATTTCTTTACTGAAGTTCATCTCAACTCTTTGCTGCAGGCTCAAAGAAAGACTCATGGTCTGGGACAAAAACCTCCTGTCCTGCACCTGCACGCATCACTCCACCTGATGACTGCAAATTCTACAGTTCAGACTCCAACATTAAAGAAAGCATCTCTTTACTAAAAACAGACAACCAGACAGGTAAGAAAATCTTCCACTTTGATCTTAAATATTTTTTTTCTTGTACAAACGTGTTTGGAGGAAGAGTTTGAAATCAACTTACATCTTGTCTGTCTGTTCTTTTCCTGGTAGATTGCTGTGTGGTGTGCTTGGGAAATCAGGCCAGAGTAGCTCTGCCATGTGGTCACCGGTGTCTGTGTATCCATTGTGCCCCAAGGGTCATCCATGAGCTCGGCAGCTGCCCGCTATGCCGATATCCCGTCAAACTTTGATTGGAGGAGAGGACGATGTGAGGATAACTCAATCACCAGAGTACAAGCTATACTGAGTGACAGCAACAAGAAAACGCTATGAGCTCAAACAAGCACTTTATTAAGATGTGAACATGTTTTTCAATGTGTAAATACTGTACAGACGTGTGAGATAAAATGTGAAATGTTAAAGTGAAGGTGAAGGTTTATTTACATGATGTGAAAGAAATAGGGAAGCAAGAGAAAAAGGAAAAATGCACTTATCCTTTGAATCTGTAAAGGAAATGAAGGAAATCTGTCCTTGTATAATTCTGTAAATCTTAAATCAATCTATGTTTTATAACTTATTTTTTTCCTTTTGAGGATGTTTTTAATATTTCTTATCTAAAATAAAGAATTGAATATTAAATTTGTAATGCCATTGTGTTTTCTTTTTTTGTTGAACTTCTAAACAAAGTTACAAAAATTGAAATGTTGTGTGATTAATATTGCATGAGTTGTTTGATATTAGTTTACTTTCAATATATGGCTGGAAAAACACATTATTCTATGATATTAATGATTTTGTCTTTTTAAGTTAAATGTATCATTAAAACTCCTAAAATTAACATTTTTTTGAGCGATATTGAATCAGTTAATCAGGGATGGAAAGTAGCTAATTAAATTTACTCTAATTACTACAATTGGGTAGTTTTTTTAAGTGTACTTTGTACTTTTATGAGTACATTTTAAAATTAGAACTTCAACTTCTTCTAAGTAGGTTCGAACCAGAGTAACTTTTTTTCTTGAGTACAATAGTCTTGTACTTTTTCCATTTCTGTTGACAGCAAAAACCGGAGTATCAATATCTAAGGGTTGAATAATTCTTAGTTAACTTAAACTTTAAAATTGTAATTTTACCTTCATTCTGAGTGAAATGGTCTTCAGTGTTATTGGACAGTTTTGATCCACCAGTGTTAGTTCAACTCTGTAATGAGTCAACGGATCTAAGCTCTGCCCTCTGTGGTTTCAAATCTGGGGGGATGTGTGGGAAAAGTTTCCCATCATGCCCTTGGGCAGCCAGATGCTTTCATGCAGAATGTGTTCAGTTGTGTTTGGATGCTGCCTGTCATACAGGGATCCCTGCTAGGGTTCCTTTGCTCATGTAGTTGATGTGAGACACGTTTTTACCCTGAGTGAAGCTTTCCACTGAGTGACACGTTGCCCCTCCTAACTTTGGGTGCTCCTATAAGATGCATAGTGCGCATATTCTTCATCAGTTGTGCATAGCTCTGAGGCTTTGTCTGCTTTGTTCTTGCCAGAGGAGACACACCTTGCAAAAGATTTTTAAGAGCTACTGCAGCTCTGTTATAAAAATAAGATCTTCCATTCAGCTACCTTATGGTAGCTGGTTCTTTTTTTCTCATAGTCTTTTTCCTAAACACTCAAATAAAACTTTATTCACATACTACAATAAGAATACTTCTAGCATTTTCTTTTTTGTCACATTCCTTTCTTACCATCAGCCAAAACAGTAGCTGTTGTCCTTAATGTAACTGGTTAGAAATTGAGAATACAATAGGGCTTGAAATGTATGAAGGGGGTCTTTAAAAAAGGTCTTAAAAGGTATTAAATCCAGTGTCAGATTTTCTGTATATATCTTGTTATAAATACATGAAAAGGGAGAGCCTAGGGTAGTCATGATACCAGGATTTATTGCGCCAGAAGGATATGAGTAAAATTGCACCCTCTTAATAAAAATCACAGGCATCTATTCTTGGGTCAGTTCTTGTTTTTGATTATTTTCAAAATGCAGAAAAACTTCTGCATACTCTCCCTGATTTCCCTTCCATAAGTCAAACATGACATTTAATGTACTGGAGCATTTAAACATCACATATTGCTTATAACCTGTTGAGGAGTTTTAGTGTAGGAAGATCGCCCATGTATTTATGTAGTTTAGACCGTATGCATGAGTTTTTTAATGCCGTTATTTTCTCCTAAACACGAAACAGATGGTGCATTTTAAAGCTCTTAATTTTTTTCATGTTATTGACCATTAGAGCAGAAATTTACTGTTTTACACATTTGGCACAGAAGGTTCAAAGTACTTAAAAACTGAAATTATAGCAGAATGATTACTTCTACAAATACGTTATTTTGTTTATATAAACTTACTAAAGAATGATTTATTTTGAAAATACATTGAAGAAAAATCTCTTTGCAAACAGAAGCAGAGCTGCAGACTGATCAAACTAAATGTACACTCACTAATGATTCTTCGTGTGGAGGAAAGAGCTTCAACCAACATTAAAATACTGGTTAATCAATCAGCTAAACAGTACTTACGAATGAAGTCTGAAGTTCAATTTTATTGGTTTGTTTACTAATCTTGAATGTGAAAGTTGGCATTCAGCTGCTTTCATTATTACTTTATGCTACTTTAAACTTTTATCATCCCTATTTAACGATTATTTTCAATGCAGCTAATGATTTACAGAGATTGTTGGGGTAAACTAAACACAGAAAAAGGTGTGTTGCAGTTTGACCTTGAGGATTTGAACGTATCCCATGATGCAGAAAATTAGCACCATCAGCACTGACTGTTTGTCACTTATTTACATTGAAACTGTTTAATTATTCCACACTGGAGAAGCTCCAGTCTGATCAGTTTGTCTGCTCATCTGTAGGTTAAAGAGCGCTGATATCAGATCTCACATTCTGTCACAGATAGAAGATGGAATCTAGACTCACTAACAATGTAAAAATGCAAACGCACGTTTTCAAAACGTGGCCCTCATGGTTGGTAGATGAAGGAAAAACTTCTGTGTACACGTCATTAATCGTCTCAGGTCATGATTAGTATCGATGCACGGCACACTTTCTATGCACAAGGTCTATGTAGGCCATCGGCGCTACTGTCTGAATTCTGCACATTCTGTTTTCTCTTTTGATCCATTTATGGGGAGGATATTTTACATGCATGAGAAAACAGTTGGTGAAGAACATTTTTGTTAATCGTGTTAACCTTTGTTGACTTGAATTGCTGCCTGTGGACCAATACTTTTTTTTTTATTGGATTAAATTGACTGCTTATAAAGTTTGTTGCCGTTGTTGTATTGCTCCTTTTAAGGCCTATGGGTTTGTTTTACCTCTGTCTTGAAATTGCCCCAGAAATATGGTACAGGTCATTAAATACAGTCATGTGCATTAGTTTAAGCATGTAGGGTAATGAGCGTTCATCACGGTGCTCTGTGTGCCATAACCAGGGCTGGAGAGGGGAGGGGCAGCCAGAGTCAGTGTCGACACATCTTAACACATATGTGTGTCGCTTAGCTTAACAGCATTTCTTTGCCTGGGCATTTCACCACTGGTGATAGGCCCAGAGACTGCCTGTGGTTTTTGGGCCCTTGGGACATCCACAACACGACCAGGGGCTTGTAGCAACCCTACTACCCACCTGAACGGTAGCATGTGCTTTGTTAACTTGCCCCCTTCCTCCTCCTATGAGGTTGGACTTTTTTTTTTTTCAACCGATTATTTTCCCATGACCCTGGTAATATCCAAGGACATCCAGAGAACAACCAGGGTTGTGTCAATCCTCCCTTCCGCCGATGGTGCCCTCAGGCTTACAAGTTTTATTTCAGACTCAATTTTTGGCCCAAACATAGACTATACCGGGGTGGGTCACCCAGGTATATTTGCAGAGTATTTTTTCCTCTTGTATGTAATCGCCATCTACTCAAGTGAGCGACAGCCAATGGACAGTCTCTTGTAAATGCACCGACTGAAGTACAGTGTCTCACATTATAGATTAAGATGGATAGACACACTTTAATGTCTCGTCAAGAAGTGGCAGAAATTCTTCTTAAACAAGGCTCAAGCAACACATAAAAACAGGTTTAAAAACACATTAAAACCCAGAGTACAGTCATAAAAATGGGGTAGGGTGGCATAAAAAAATTTTGTCAAATGATGAAAACAGACTGACGAATGTGGCAGAGTGAGATGGCCATACTTAATGGCTGAGGAAAGCATCATTCTAATTTAAACACTGCATATGAATTTAATAAAACATGCAGGTGTCGGTTTAGCTTAGTTGGTAGAGCAGGCACTCATGTCCAGGGGCTGGAGTCCTTGACACACTGAACACAGGATCAAATCCTGATCCCAGCGCTGTTTGGTCGATATCTCTTCCCATGTTTTCTGTCTCTCTTGGGGTGTACCATCAAAATGAGGGATGCCTCCCACCCTACAAAAAAACCCTGCATGCAACAGTGAAATTACCATAATAATGACATGATAGTAACATTTATCTGTATGGTAAAGCATCAGCAGTAATATATGCATGATTTAGATAACATTGACAGACTGTAGCAGATTTAATCTTAATGGCACCAACAGGAATGTACTGTTTTGTTTTTGTTGTTGATTCATTTTTAACCCTCATGAGGTGGAGTTAGCACTCCAGTTGTTTTCTCATGAGCGGCTCTGTGACACAGGTGACTGCAGACTCCCATTGATGCTATCTAACAGCTTCAGTTTAACACATTCTCTTTGAGCATCTTTGAGAGCCATTTCTTTGGTCAGCTTTGATAGATTTAGTTCAAATGTACTGGCATCAGGCAATCAAAAAATGCAAGCAAACCAAAATGCTGCAAAAGCATCTGTGCAGTTAGACTCTGTTCAGGAGTTTGCTTACAATTTTTGATGACTGAAAACAAGAAAGGTCCTCATATTGAGAGCCTAGGACTTCTTGTTTTATTACAGAGGTAACTAAATGGGTATCTAATATGGTGGGATTTTTCTAGAATCATATTGAATTTTAAAACTTTTGCCTTATGACGTCCAGTCTCATATCTTAATTTGAATTATTAGACTTTACACAGTCAAACATTTTCTGCTGGTTGTTGGAGGCATTTCTGTGACTCTGGATTGCATTTGTCCATGTTTACAAAGTAAAACATGAACTCCATATGCAACTCCTCTTGTAGCCACTAAGAGGCAGTGTGGCAGTGCTGTTTAGCCTCAGGGAACCCAATAGGATGTATCTGCAGACTTGCAGGCAGCAGATTCAGGACCTAGAACTAAGGCCTGAGTTTTTCACAGCAGTGCCACCCGGCAAAGTGCATGAGCATTGCAATTAAACAAGTTGCTTGAGTTGACATGACTTTAATAGGCAAGAATTTAAAGTTAACTTGATGTTCTTTTTGTTGTATGAGTGTTTCCCTTTCATTTTATATAACTGTTTTTATACATGGCCATTTTTTCCCAAAGTCTCAAACTTTTCTTTATTTTCCACTAAATACAACACATCAACTAATGAACAAACAGAACATTAAGAACAAAACCGGGGGACAGGACTTGGCAAAGGCTTCAGAGACACTTGAGGGAGGGAGAAATGCAAGGAAATATATATATGTAAAATTTAGGGTAACGTTAGCTAATTTCTAATGGCATTAGTTTCCTTAATACCAGTATTGTTGTCTTATCAATAATGTTACACAATCCCATCCTGCAACATGATGTTCAATTGCTTAGATTCTCCAAAATGTATAATCTTGCTGTGTGTCGTTCCCGCTATCATGAATGGTAGCAACTGCAATAAAGCCGCTGCAGAGGGTAAAAACAAATGCTCATAAACAACATCTATGTGGGCAAGGAGGGTCCTGAATCTGCGACCCTAGATGTACGGTCCTGAAACCACTGCCTGTGAGCCTGCAGTTACATCCATCTCCATACAACCAGCATGGTGAACTTGGTAGATTTAAAATATTTAAGATACGCACTGAGAAAGAAGTAGTAGAGGGTTTGTTGGTGCTATAAAAGTTTATTTACAGCAGAATTATCTCTTAAGTTGGTTAATGTGTGTCAGAGAATTCCATGTGCATGAAGGGTGTCAGTTTATTGCGCTTTCATAAATGCTTACCTGATAAAATTACTTATCCAAATAATAATTTTTAAAATATTTAGTCATGTTTTCATTGTCACTTACCTTTCTCTTATACATGTAAAATATCCTCCCCATAAATGGAGAAAAGAAGAAAATAGAATGTGCAGAATTCAGACAGTAGTGCTGATGGCCTAAATAGACCTTGTGCATAGAAAGCGTGCCGTTGAGTTTAGTTTAGTTTAGTTTAGTTTATTTAGTTTATTTGTGTCAGGGACACTGTACAAAATTACATTAGTCACAAAAGAGAAAAGATGCTTTGTTCCAGATTTAGCTTGCTAGCTAATTTCCATCGGCAACGAAACGAAATACAGAATCAATCAATCATAATCAAACGAGCATGCACGCACACATCTGCATTCATTCAGCCACAATACATTTCAAGGTAAAGGAGATCAAACTCCATAAATTAAAATCCGAATGTGATATTCTTCATAATTATAAAACACTGATTTAGAAGATTAATGCTGACAAGACTGATTCCTTAAAATCCACCTTTTCACCTCTCGAGAAAATGTGGAAGTCAGTGCAAAGTTTGAGATTGGTTGGAAGATTATTCCATGCTTTGATAGCTTTAAAGGAAAAAGCAGACTGTGCAAAGGCTAAGCCATGCTTAGGGATACAACAGTGCATTGATACTAATCATAACCTGAGCTATTTTTTTTTTCAGTGACTTTACCAGTGTTTCTCTTAAAGGAGGTCAGATTTTATTGTATTTCCTGGTGGGCCTATTGCACTACAAATATGATGAAATGGGAAAGTCTGGGTCAGGAATTTCTTGTATTGAATTTACTTTATCGTAAAGGAAGTAAAATATTTTAAGAGAGGGACTTCTGGGTCACGTTCAAGATGACAGCTTGATTTTCGGGCTCCCCAACAGCTTAACAAAACAACCCTGAAAAACAACTCAAATAATATTATAAATGTGCTTTAGAGCATGATGGAAAATAGGGTTGCTACAAGAAGTGGGAAAACTTTAGCTTTGACAGATAATATGGACGAATCGACGACACAAAGCAATGCTAGCCAAAGCGTCTCTCCGGCGCGTGACTATAGAGAGGAAGATCCAGCAGGAGACGCTAGCTTACGAAGCATATTGAATGAACTCAGAGACTTTAGACGAGACAATAAACAGCATCTGACAGAGATTAAACAAGAGCTTTATAGAACCAACAACCGTCTTGAAGCGGCGGAAGAATGCATTGAAGAAGCAGAATTAGCCTTACAGGCTGCAGCCACTATGATAAAACGGCTAACACCAGGCTAGCATGGAAACCAAGCTGCTGGACCAAGAAGGACAAGCGTGTAGGGACAACATCTGTATATACGGTATATCTGAGGAGGTGGAAGGAAATAACATCTCTGGTTTTTTGAATAAACTGCTGACAGAGTCACTGCAACTCCCACAGGACACAGGAATAAGTGCTGAAAGAGCCCACAGAGCGTTAGCACCAAAACCCACCAACTTGCAGGTGAAACCCTGATCTGTAGTTGCCAAGTTATCAAGTTACAAGTTAAAAGAAGAGGTGATCCGCAGAGCCTGGCAAAAAAGAGAGATATTCTACAACGGTGCCCACTTCTATGTGGAACAGGACTACCCCTCTGTAATCCTCAAACAACGTGCTGAATAGGCGGAGGCGAAAAGACTCTTGAAGGAACAAAGGTAGAATTCCAGCAGCAAAACTAAGGTTTTTTTTTATAACGATGGTACCCGCCTGTATCAGGATGCAGCTGACGCGACAGAGGACTTGGCTTCACGCGGATTCCCAGTCAACATCATACCCGCCGCAACCAACCCGGATCAATGGGAGATCAAGCTCCTCTCAATGTGGCAGGTGGCCGGGGAGCGACGCACTAGCACTGGAGGGGCAGCCACGGCTGATACAGAGTCTCAAGAGAAGAGACGCTCCCAATCACACTATAAAGATAAACTGCAGGAGTTCAGACGAAGATCTCCTCATAAATAAATGGACAGTGAAAAATGCAGATGAGTTGGTTACGTTTGTTTTAATATATTAAGAAGTGACTTATTTAACTTGAAGTTAGGTTGCTAAAATCAAACCTACTTCATATATTGTAGGGTTTTCAGTTATCAGGACACAATTATCAGAAAAAGTGAATAAATGACTACTGATACTAAAAGGCAGTCATCTAAAAGGGCCCCACTCGTCATTAACAGTAGGATATCCCTTTATAAGAGCTCAAATAACACCATGAGCCCTTTAAAGGCTCATTTAGCCTCAACATTGGAAGCAAGTAACTGTAAGAAATACAAAGACATTCTAAGGAAAGTATTTTTTGTTCTTTTCTGGTTCTGTTATGTTCATTTTACATTGTTACATTACATTACACACATTTACATTATTGACAGCGTAGGAGACGTTCTAACAGGAGTAACACCCATAAGAGATCATGGCTGACAATTGTAAGTTAAAAATTATTTAGTTTAACATAAATGGAGAGCTGAACCCAACTAAAAGAGTAAAATCTTAAGTAAAATGAAAAAGAGAATGCACAGATTGTAATGCTACAAGAAACACATGTAAATTCTAAAGAACATGAAAAGTTAAAAAGAATGGGTTTTTCCAAAGTATTCTATTCATCATATAAATCAGGACATAGACGAGGGGTTGCTACTTTAATATCCTAAAGGATTTCTTTTGAGCTACTTTCAGAAATAAAGGACAAGGAGGGAAGATACGTACTTGTCTCAGGGAATAAAGAGGGTGTTAAAGTTACACTGCTAAATGTTTATGCTCCTCCAGGTGCTGATCTCCCTTTTTATCGGAAAATGTGTGATGTGATGACAGAAGCCACAGGCATGGTCATATATGGGGGAGACTGGAATATGCGGCTTAATTCCAGACTAGATTCTTCAAAAGAAACCCCTCAGACTTCTCTACAAAAAAAAACTTAAAACATACATGTCAGAAGTGGGCATAGTCGATCTCTGGATAAATTTTTATCCAACAAGAAAAGATTATACCCACTACTCTCATCCACATGTGGTGTATTCCATGATTGATTATTTTTTCATTTTCAAAAAATATTGTCATGAAATTCATGATTGTGAAATATATAACATTGACCTGTCTGACCATGCACCCCTTTCATTAGTGTTATAAATTAGAGATAACCTAGGGAGAACACAAAGGAGGTTAAATTAAAGCCCTCTCAATATACCACAGTTTAAATCACATCTGAAAGAAGAAATTAGAAACTTCTTAGAAATTAACAATAATGGGGAAGTTAGTTCAGAGATCGTATGGGACGCCCTTAAAGCTTTTAACAGGGGAAAAATTATATCCTTTGTTCTTATAAAAAGAAAGAAAGACAATTGCAATTATTAAGGCTAACTATAGAAATAAAAGAACTTGAGACATAAGAAGGAACCAAACTGAAATCTTATATCAAAGCTAAAGGAAATTAGAAATGAAATGAATATATTGTATTCACAAGAAATAAAATGAAAGATGGTCTATACGAAACAATGAAGCAGGCTCTAAATTTTCAAAGTTCCTGGCAAGAAAATTACAACTCTAAAACCCCGTAAATAAGAGAAACGAAATACAAATAGCTTTTCAAAAGTATTATCAACAATTGTGTTCACAACCGCATACAAAAGATGAACAAGAAATACAAAAACTATTGGAACCCTTGAATTAACCTTCATTGTCAGAGGACCAAAAAGCTTTACTTACAGCAGATATAACAGAGGAAGAGATTAAATATGCAATAACTAGGTTAAAAGCAAACAAGTCACCTGGCCCAGACAGCTACTCATCTGAATGGTACAAAGCATTCAGAACTGACGTAATCACAATTGTTTCTCAAACATTTAATGCAGCTCTAAAAGAAAGTAAAATCCCACCATCATGGAGGGAAGCCACCATTTCTGTCATTCCTACAGAAAGAAGAGACAGACATGAATGTGGTTCATTTAGACTGATATTGGTTCTAAATATTGATTATAAATTGTATACTTCAATCCTTACAAAGGGAGTAAAAGAGGTTCTTCCCCAGCTTATCCACACTGACCAGACAGGTTTTATTTCAGAGATAAATGCATGATAACATAAGACGCACATTACACATAATCACATAAGAGACCAGAAATTACAGGCCTTGCTGGTCGGTTTGGATGCAGAGAAGGCCTTTGACTCTGTTGGAAATTTTTATACAAAGTACTTTAGAGATTTGGCTTCCCTAAAGAATTTGTGAAAGGAATTAGTGCATTATATGGAAACCCAACCGCTCGAATAAAAATAAATGGGTATTTATCAGATACAATCAAATTAGAACAAGGAACAAGACAAGGCTGTGGAAGTTCACCGTTACTTTTTGCTCTCTATATAGAGCTGCTGGCTCAATGGATAAGACAAGCTGAACATATTAAAGGCGTCTCAACTGGTCATAAACAACATAAAATCACATTATATGCGGATGACGTACTGGTATACCTAACAGAACCTTTAAATTTGTTCACTGATGCGATGAAAATTTTAGATTCTTTTGGACTTTATGCAGGGTATAAGCTCAATGTTCAAAAGACCCAGATTCTGACATTTAATTTTACTCCAACAAAACAGTTACAAGAGAAATTTATGATGAAATGGGATCAGACCACATTAAAATACCTAGGTGTGCTGTTACCAAAAGAAATAACAATGGGGGAAATAAATTATGACCCTTCTTGACTCAAATTAAATCAGATATACAGAGATGGAGCTGTAACCCATTTATTAGTCTTATTCAAAGAATTGAAAAGGTCAAAATGAACATTCTTCCAAGATTTCTTTTCCTATTTCAAGCATTCCCAATTTGATGTTTCCAAAAACAAAAACAATTTACTGAATGGGATAGGATAATTTCCAGATTCATTTGGCAGGGGAAAATACCCCAGGTAAGGTTTAAAACTCTCCAACTTCCAAAAGACGAAGCACTACCAAATATGAAAGACTATTTTTATTCAGCCCAGATAAGACCATTATTAAATCTTTGCAATAAAGGCTCCAACTCTAGATGGAAGAAAATAGAACTTTAAATGACTAAGGACCAACCAATCCAGGCAGTGTTAGCAAATCACGATTTAGGAAAATTTATAGACTATGTACAAAACCTCTGGATAAAATTTCAGCCGAAGGTCTGGAAGTCCATCAGAGAGGATTATTATTTGCAGGAAAAATTCATGTTAATAAGATGCTGTGCCTACAACCCAGACTTTAAGCCTAATCAGTCAGACTCCAGATTCCAAAAATGGATAGCTCAGGGAAACACAACATTATATTCGGTTACCGATAAGGGTCAATTGATGAGCTTCCAGACTCTGAAAGATAAGTATTCTCTTGAACAACAAGACTTTTTCAGATATTTTCAGTTACGCCACTACTTTGACAAGACTCTTAAAAACCAACCAACAGATATGGAAGAACCCATACTAAAAGAATTTATAGCTGCATACAAATCAGAGATAAAAAGGGGAAGCATATCTAGGTTGTATAAAGGCTTTATAACAAAAAAATCTCATTCAACAGAATACATAAAAAACAAATGGGAGAAAGAAGGCAATGTTATTATTTCAAAGGAAGAATGGAGGAAGTATTGTGACTCTCTGTGGAAATGTACAAACTCATTCACATGGAGATGGATTTGTATGGAAATGATTAGTAAGATATTTTATTAACCCAAAACAAAAATCATCTAAAGGGGAGGACTCAAAATGCTGGAGACAGTGTGGGAGTCAGGATGCTATTCATTGGCACATTTTTTGGGAATGTCCGTCAATAAAAATATTTTGGTCAAGGCTGCATAAAAAAATTGAGAGCATATTTAATGTGAAAGTACTTTTCAATTTTCACACTTTATTCTTTGGAAAGGTTGACTTTTATTCAGGACATTTTAAGGGAAATAGAAAACCTTTTAAAGTAAAGAATATTTCAAAATGCAATAAACAACAATTCTGAAGAAATATGATCAATAAATCTCTCAAGAGAAGGTAATGACTTTAAAGCACTTCCCATTTAATTAACACCTCCCCAGAACATTAGCCCATGTCGTGCGTAAACTTAAATAAAAGGTAGGTCACAACAAAATTAAAGATTTTACCTCAGTCTTATCTCAGGCCTTTGTGGATCTGCTTACTCCTCTCACAGTCTATAAGTTCTGTTAATACATTCAAAATTATCCATCACACCATCAGTTTAAATACACACCAGTAGATCTGTCAAAAAAATATACACATTCGACTTACACTCCAGTGTATGCTTCTATTTCTGCTGTAAACCTTTTAAATCTGAGCCTTTTGTGCTTATTCTAATCACAAAAATAGCATTTTAACTTTTTACACAAGAACCATGGGAGTGTAGGAAGCCCATTTGAGGGGAGAGGGAGTGTGAATAGTTTGGCGGAGCTGCACAAAAATCTGTACATAGTGGTGCAATAAATTCAGTCCACTTATTCCAAATTTGATAGAAGTTCTGTTTTGGATCCTCAAAGAATAAGTCTGTTTTTCAATTTCATATCTATCTCCATTATTATTCCATACCAGTGTTCTAATGTGGGTGTTGCTGTACTTAAGCATTTCCTTGTTATATATACATGTATATATTACATGCTTATTTAGTGTTGTATGAATGAATTCCAATACAAACAGTCCCAGAATATAGCCACAGTTCCTCCTACCTTTTCCACTTTTATCTCTGTTGGAATGGGATTTTTTTTTATCTTATCATGCTAATAAAAAATGCTAATAACTGCATGCTAATAACTCAGCAAGACTAAACCTAAACAACACAGCCATATTCAGCACAAAGCACTGGTATATTGTTGGATTGACTCAGTTTTGTTTGTGCAAAGAAATGCTCATGAATATCTTAACTTTCTAAAACACGTTCAGAAGACTGTTAATTGATATATAAGTTAAGCTTAATGAAATGTCAAATACATAAATTACATAAAAATAATGACAACAGGGTACATTTAAGAAAATAAAGTCTGAGTCAAACTATAACTGCTGTATGTTCAGTTCTCTGATTGATCTCATGATTTCTGTGTCTTTTTAAACAAAATCACAAGATGTTTACTCAAAATGAAACTGACACTTTAATACGTGAGCAGAGATCACACACTGCTGAGGTGGGGTCTCACGTTGAGGTTTTCTGTGTGCACTATGGCTCTAAAGGTCTCAGAAGCACAAGATAAACAGGAAAACTGCTGGCGCTCTACATTCCCTGACCTAAAACTTTTGGGTAAATTTCCAAAGTTTACTCCTCCCCTGGTCCCGCCTATTTCCCTTTCCATGTGACCAGGGTTGCCAGGTCCGCGGTTTTCCCGTGGAATTGGACTACTTTTAACGTACTGCTGCAGGTAGAGTTTTTTGTCCGCGGGTTGAGCAGACCCATTTTTTATGTCTTGTGTATGAGTATTTAATTTCTGTAGCAGAACAAACTACTCTATTTACACTCAAGTACAACTAAAACAACCAACAGAGAGGCAAGAAATCATGGAACATGGCACACAGACATACACACCACCCACAGAAAAGCAGAACGTCTGCAGGCATTCAAGCAATATATGCAGTGTGGCAGAGGTTTTACTGTACTATTTTGAATTTTAGCATTAGGCTTGGTTTTGGGCTAGTTTTTATTGGCCACGGGGATGGTTTTGTCACACAGACCTGGCAACCTGCAGGGCTGGCCGCTTTGTTTTGAATCTGCACGTGGTCTGTTTTACAAGCAGCAAGCATTCCCCTCTTCAATACAGTTAAAGGATTCATTCAGATGAGAGCAAAGAAGAACACAAGAAAAACATGGACTAACTCTTCAAGATGATGACGAGCATCAACAGGAACTCTGGTGAGACTTTTATTCTTTTTTATACAATTTATATTTACAGGGGACTATTTTTAATAATCCTGCTTTAAATAAGAAAGCATTTTATATCATTTCTTTTATGGATCCAAATTGTTTTTTTAGTATTATTTTGATAAATCATTGATCTAAATATTAACACTTATATTAAAGCTCTTCCAGGAAATCATAGTATAAATAGTAAATATATTTTAATATCAGTTAGATTTTTTTTACCATAAATGATAAATAATAAATGTGTCCTTCTTTGACTTTGGTCTAAAAATGCAAATCTTAATATAGAATAGTATGCAAATATTTCTTTCCCCTCCATGACTTGCTTCTACAGAGGTTATTTCTTTAAATATTAGGTGATAATTAGACATTTGTGAGCTGTTTATACTCAAGTCATGTGTCATTTGTCTGACTCAGGTGTCCAAGAATTTGTTAGTGCAAACATGTCTTGCATGTCCACATTAATCACCATGCCTTTGTTTGTTCGTTTGCAGACGTTCTGCCCCTGCAGGCACATAGGTGCGGCTGGGGCTGCCTCGGTCCTCTCACCTTCCACAACTCGGCTATGGGCGAAAGGATCCACCTGAGTCTGGGCTGCCACCTGGCAGAGAGGAAGGGGGGAACGTTCAAGAACGGCCTGGTGTTCAGCAGCCGCACAGTGAAGCCCATGGAGAAGATCTGTCTGCGGGTGGAGGAGGATGTGGTGAACTGGCACGGAGCTCTGCGTGTGGGCTTCACTAATGTCTCACCTTCCTCCAGATCTTTGCCTCTCCCCAGCATGGCCATGCCCGATCTGACCAACACCCCCGGACACTGGGCTGCTGTTCTTCAGGAGTCCTTGTGCATCGAAGGTTCAGAGCTAGAATTCTGGTTCTCCTCTAAGGGCAAAATCTACGTCTCTGGACGCAACTGCAGCAAACACAAGCTGGTGGAAGGGGTGGACCTCAGCAAGCCGCTGTGGGCCATGATCGATGTCTACGGAAAAACGCGCTCCATCTTCCTACTGGGTGAGTTTAAAAGCAAATAACAATGAGTCGTCATCTGCTGCAGGACCGTTTTTTTCTAAGACAAATGCACTTGTAAAGTGAAGCATTTCTTTACTGAAGTTCATCTCAACTCTTTGCTGCAGGCTCAAAGAAAGACTCATGGTCCGGGACAAAAACCTCCTGTCTTGCACCTGCACGCATCACTCCACCTGATGACTGTAAATTCTACAGTTCAGACTCCAACATTAAAGAAAGCATCTCTTTACTAAAAACAGACAACCAGACAGGTAAGAAAATCTTCCACTTTGATCTTAAAGATATTTTTTCTTGTACAAACGTGTTTGGAGGAAGAGTTTGAAATCAACTTACATCTTGTCCGTCAGATCTTTTCCTGGTAGATTGCTGTGTGGTGTGCTTGGGAAATCAGGCCAGAGTAGCTCTGCCATGTGGTCACCGGTGTCTGTGTATCCATTGTGCCCCAAGGGTCATCCATGAGTTCGGCAGCTGCCCGCTATGCCGATATCCCGTCAAACTTTCACCGGAGGAGAGGACGGTGTGAGGATAACTCAATCACCAGAGTACAAGCTATACTGAGTGACAGCAACAAGAAAACGCTATGAGCTCAAACAAGCACTTTATTAAGATGTGAACATGTTTTTCAATGTGTAAATACTGTACAGACGTGTGAGATAAAATGTGAAATGTTAAAGTGAAGGTGAAGGTTTATTTACATGATGTGAAAGAAATAGGGAAGCAAGAGAAAAAGGAAAAATGCACTTATCCTTTGAATTTGATGTAAAGGAAATGAAGGAAATCTGTCCTTGTATAAGTCTGTAAATCTTAAATCAATCTATGTTTTATAACTTATTTTTTTCCTTTTGAGGATGTTTTTAATATTTCTTATCTAAAATAAAGAATTAAATATTAAATTTGTAATGCCATTGTGTTTTCTTTTTTTGTTGAACTTCTAAACAGGGTTATAAAGATTGAAATGTTGTGCAATCAAGTTTGCATGAGTTGTTTGATATTAGTTTACTTTCAGTATATGGCTGGAAAAACACATTATTCTATGATATTAATGATTTTGTCTTTTAAGTTAAATGTATCATTAAAACTCCTAAAATTAACATTTTTTTGAGCGATATTGAATCAGTTAACCAGGGATGGAAAGTAGCTAATTAAATTTACTCTAATTACTACAATTGGGTAATTTTTTTAAGTGTACTTTACTTTTTTTGAGTACATTTTAAAATTAGAACTTTACTTCTTCTTAAGTAGGTTTGAACCAGAGTAACTTTTTTTCTTGAGTACAATAGTCTTGTACTTTTTCCATTTCTGTCAACAGCAAAAACCGGAGTATCAGTATCTTAGGTTTGAATAATTCCTAGTTAACTTAAACTTTAAAATTGTAATTTTAACTCATTCTGAGTGAAATGGTTTTCAGTGTTCTTTGACAGTTTTGATCCACCAGTATTAGTTCAACTCTGTAATGAGTCAACTGATCTAAGCTCTGCCCACTCTGATTTCAAATCTAGGGGGATGTGTGGGCAACGTTTCCCATCATGCCCTTGGGCAGTCAGATGCTTTCATGCAGAATGTGTTCAGTTGTGTTTGGATGCTGCCTGTCATACAGGGATCCCTGCTAGGGTTCCTTTGCTCAAGTAGTTGATGTGAGACACGTTTTTACCCTGAGTGAAGCTTTCCACTGAGTGACACGTTGCCCCTCCTAACTTTGGGTGCTCCTATAAGATGCATAGTGCATATTCTTCATCAGTTTTCCATTGCTCTGAGGCTTTGTCTGCTTTGTTGTTGCAAGAGAACACACACCTTGCAACAAATTTTTGAGAACTCCTGCAGCTCTGTCATAAAAATAAGACTTCCATTCAGCTACCTTGTGGTAGCTGGTTCTTTTTTTCTCATAGTCTTTTAATTATGTAGATAATGCAGAAACTCCTGCTCACTGTCCCTGATTTTCCTTCCATAACTCTAATATGACATATAACGTAGTGGGGCATTTAAACTTTACACATTGCTTATAATGTATTGAAGAGTTTTAGTGCAGGAACATCGCTTGTGTATTTGTGCAAGTTAGACCGCATGCATGAGTTTTTTAATGCCATTATTTTTTCCTAAACATCTGTCTCATGAAACAGATGGTGCATTTTAAAGCTTTTAATTTTTTCATGTTATTGACCATTAGAACAACAGAAATTTATTGTTTTACACATCTGGCACAGGAAGTTCAAAGTACTTAAAAACTGAAATTATAGCAGCATGATTTCTTTTACAACTACGTTATTTGGCTTATGTAAACTGACATTAAAATGATTTATTTTGAAAATACATTGAAGAAAATTGCCTTTGCAACCAGAAGCAGAGCTGCAGATGAATCAGTGATTAAACTTAATGTACACTTATGATTGTTCATGTGGGGGAAAAGAGACACAAATGAGATTAAAATACTAATCAATCAACTTAACTGTAGTTACCTTGGCATGAATGAAGTCTAAAGTTCTGTTTACAGGTTTGCTTACTAATCTTGAATGTGAAAGTTGACCTACATTCATAGACGAAAGTATGGGCACCCCTGGAATTTTTCCAGAAAATACACCATTTCTCCTAGAAATTGATGCAATTACAAATGTTTTTGGGATACATGTGTTTATTGCCTTTATGTGCACTGGAACAACACAAAAAAATCAAAAGAAAAAACACAAAACTGACATAATTTTATACAAAACTAAAAAAAAAAATGGTCCAGAAAAAAATTATTGGCACCCATTTAAAACTGTGGGTAAATCATTTTATTTCAAGCATGTGATGCTCATTTAAACTCACCTGTGGCAGTAACAGGTGCTGCCAATCCAGAAATCACACCTGAAGCCAGTTAGAATGTATAAAGTTGACTCAACCATTGTGTTTCGTGCCTGTGTGTGTCACACCAAGCATGGAGAAGAGAAAGAGGGGCTGAGAATTTTCTGAGGACATAGGAAGCAAAATTATGGAAAA
Source organism: Cheilinus undulatus (assembly GCF_018320785.1). NCBI lineage: Eukaryota > Metazoa > Chordata > Actinopteri > Labriformes > Labridae > Cheilinus > Cheilinus undulatus. The sequence continues at coordinate 15,141,179 of NC_054869.1, read as the reverse complement.
ATATGAACCATCTCAAGGTTTCAAGACCATCTCCAGAGATCTTGAAATTCCTTGGTCCACTGTGCGTAATATAATCAAGAAGTTTATAACCCATGGAACTGTGGCTAATCTCCCTGGACGTGGACAAAAGAGAAAAATTGACAAAAGAATGCAATGCAGGATAGTTGGAATGGTGGATAAACATCCTCAGTCAACTTCCACACAAATTCAGGCTGTCCTGCAGACTCAGGGTGCAAAAGTGTCAGCTCGGACCATATGTCGTAATCTGAATGAGATGAAGCGCTATGGCAGGAGAACGAGGAGAACCCCACTGCTGACAAACAGACATAAAATAGCCAGACTAGAGTTTGCAAAAATGTACCTGAGCAAGCCTCAATCCTTCTGGAGAATATTTTGTGGACAGATGAGACTAAGGTAGAGCTTTTTGGAAAAGCATGTCATTCTACTGTTTACAGAAAATGGAATGAGGCCTACAAAGAAAAGAACACAGTACCTACAGTCAAACATGGTGGAGGTTCAAAGATGTTTTGGGGTTATTTGCTGCCTCTGGCACTGGGTGCCTTGACTGTGTGCAAGGAATCGTGAAATCTGAGACTATCAAAAAATTTTGGGCCGCAATGTAGGGCCTAGTGTCAGAAAGCTGCGTCTGCATCAGAGGTCATGGGTGTTCCAGCAGGACAATGACCTGAAACATACCTCAAAAAGCACCAAGAAATGGTTGGAGACAAAGCGCTGAAGAGTTCTGAAGTGGCCAGCAATGAGTCCGGATCTAAATCCCATTGAACACCTATGGAGAGATCTTAAAATTGCTGTTGCAATGAGCACCCTTCAAATCTGAGAGACCTGGAGCAGTTTGCAAAAGAAGAGTGGTCCAAAAATCCAGTTGAGAGGTGTAAGAAGCTTGTTGGTGGTTTTAGGAAGTGATTGGTTTCAGTTATTTTTTTCCAAGGGTGTGCAACCAAATATAACCAAAGTTGAGGGTGCCAACAATTTTGTACAGCCCATTTTTGAGTTTTGTGTAAAATTATGTCAGTTTTGTCTTTTTTTCTTTTGATTTTTTGTGTTGTTCCAATACACATAAAGGAAATTAACATGTGTGTACCAAAAACGTTTGTAATTGCAACAATTTCTGGGAGAAATTGTGTTTTTTCTGGAAAAATTCCAGGGGTGCCCACACTTTCATCCATGACTGTAGCTGCTTTCATTATTACTTTATGCTGCTTTTAAACTTGTATTATCCCTATTTAACGATTATTTTCAATGCAGCTAATGAGAGATTGTTGGGGTAAACTAAACACAGAAAAAGGTGCAGTTTGACCTTGAGGATTTGAACATATCCCATGGTGCAGAAAATTAGCACCATCAGCATTGACTGTTTGTCACTTATTTACATTTAAACTGTTTAATTATTCCACACTGGAGAAGCTCCAGTCTGATCAGTTTGTCTGCTCATCTGCAGGTTAAAGAGCGCTGATATCAGATCTCACATTCTGTCACAGATAGAAGATGGAATCTAGACTCACTAACAATGTAAAAATGCAAACGCACGTTTTCAAAACTTGGCCCTCATGGTTGGTAGATGAAGGAAAAACTTCTGTGTACACGTCATTAATCGTCTCAGGTCATGATTAGTATCGATGTGCTGCACACTTTCTATGTACAAGGTCTATTTAGGCCATTCTGTTTTCTCTTTTGATCCATTTATGGGGAGGATATTTTACATGCATGAGAAAACAGTTGGTGAAGGACATTTTTGTTAACCGTGTTAACCTTAAGGGGACACTTTGTTGACCTTAATTGCTGCCTGTGGACCAATACTTTTTTTTAAAATTGAATTAAATTGACTGCTTATAAAGTTTGTTGCCGTTGTTGTATTGCTCCTTTTAAGGCCTCTGAATTTGTTTTACCTCTTTCTTGAAATTGCCCCCAGAAATATGGTACAGGTCATTAAATACAGTCATGTGCATTAGTTTAAGCATGTAGGGTAACAGATACATCACGGGGCTCTGTGTGCCATAACCAGGGCTGGAGAGGGGAGGGGCAGCCAGAGTCAGTGTCGACACATCTTAACACATACGTATGTCGCTTAGCTTAACAGCATTTCTTTTGCCTGGGCCTTTTTACCACCGGGGATAGGCCCAGAGACTGCCTGTGGTTTTTGGGCCCATGGGACATCCACAACACGACCAGGGGCTTGTAGCAACCCTACTACCCACCTGAACGGCAGCATGTGCTGTGTTAACTTGCCACATCCACCCCTTCCTCCTCCTATGAGGGTAGACTTTTTTTTTCAACCGATTATTTTCCCATGACCCTGGTAATATCCAAGGACATCCAGAGAACAACCAGGGTTGTGTCAATCCTCCCTTCCGCCGATGGTGCCCTCAGGCTTACAGGTTTTATTTCAGCCTCAATCCTGAACCTGCAATCCTAGATCTATGGTCCTGAAACTGCTGCCTGTGAGCCTGCAGATACATCCATCTCCAGGGAAACGTTTTAGATATGTGCTGAGAAATAAGTAGTAGAGGGTTTGTTGGTGCTATAAAAGTTTATTTACAGCAGAGTTATCACTTAAGTTGGTTAATGTGTGTCAGAGAATTCCATGTGCATGAAGGGAGTCAGTTTACAGCGCTGTAATAAATGCTTCCTTACCTGATAAAATTACTAATCCAAATAAAAAATTGTAAATATTTAGTCACTTTTTTATTGTCACTTATCTTTCTCTTATACATGTAAAATATCCTCCCCATAAATGGAGAAAAGAAGAAAATAGAATGTGCAGAATTCAGACAGTAGTGCCGATGGCCTAAATAGACCTTGTGCATAGAAAGTGTGCCGTGCAATGATACTAATCATGACCTGAGACGATTAATGTCACGTATACAGAAATATTTTCCTCATCTTCCAACTATGAGGGCCACGTTTTGAAAACGTGCGTTTGCATTTTTACATTGTTAGTGAGTCTAGATTCCATCTTCTATCTGTGACAGAATGTGAGATCTGATATCAGCGCTCTTTAACCTACAGATGAGCAGACAAACTGATCAGACTGGAGCTTCTCCAGTGTGGGATAATTAAACAGTTTAAATGTAAATAAGTGACAAACAGTCAATGCTGATGGTGCTAATTTTCTGCACCATGGGACACATTCAAATCCTCAAGGTCAAACTGCAACACACCTTTTTCTGTGTTTAGTTTACCCCAACAATCTCTGTAAATCATTAGCTGCAATGAAAATAATTGTTACATTGGGATGATAAAAGTTTAAAGTAGCATAAAGTAATAATGAAAGCAGCTGAATGCCAACTTTCACATTCAAGATTAGTAAACAAACCAATAAAATTGAACTTCATTCATGTTAAGTACTGTTTAGCTGATTGATTAACCAGTATTTTAATGTTGGTTGAAGCTCTTTTCTCCACATGAAGAATCATTAGTAAGTGTACATTTAGTTTAATCAGTCTGCAGCTCTGCTTCTGTTTGCAAAGACATGTTTTTTTGCTTTGCGCTGCTACATTTTTAAAATTAGAAATCATCCTGTTACAATGATATTTTATGCCACATGTTTATAACTATTTATGTTTTTCAAATAATAAACAGCTGGACTAACCCATAAACAATTAACACATTACCTAAAGAATACAGAAAGCAATCACTGCAATACAGATGAATAAATAAAATAGACAGGACAGGACAAGAACTATAAAACACCCCCATTTCCTTAAATTGTACTTCGTCAAGAGAAGTCTGTTTTTTTGGTTATAACCAGAAAAAATAAAGACTTTCTAGAGCAAATCTTACATTAAGTCAAACGCCACATAGAATAAAAAGAAATCACCAAAATAAGGGGATTAGCTTGTTTCTGTTGCACAAACTTTCAAAGTTTTTTAAATTGTTTTACTTTACAGGTATAAAAACTTTAGAATCTCCGACTAGAGCACCTGTCCCACCTTCTCTCCTTGTTATTCCTTGCAAATATTTATCATTATCTTGCTCAATTATCAATAGTATGTTTATGCTAATTAGCAGGTAAAGTAACTAACTACATTTACTGAAATTATTATTTTATGATGATATTGTCCTTTAAGTTAAATGTGTCATAATAACTCCTAAGATTAACTTTTCTTACAGAAATTTATTATAGAGAAATATATAGTGAGATAACAAGGTGTGGAAAGTAACTAATTTAATTTACTCAGATTACTGTAATTGAGTACTTTTTTGGTACATTTTGAAATCAGTATTTTTACTTCTACTTTGGTAAATTTTAACCAGAGAAACTTTACTTTTACTTGATTGCAATAATTTTTCCACCTCTGTTGACTACACAGTAGCACATAGAGAGAGCTGGAGTCCACATCACATCCCAAAACAGCAAAAAACTGGAGGGTTGATATCTCAGGGTTAAACATTTCTGAGTTGATTGTGTGAAATGGTCTTCAGAGTTTGGGTTATTTTACAGTGCTGATCCACCAGTGTAATTTCAACTCTGTAAAGCACTGGTCATCAACTGGAGGCCCGGGGGCCACATCAGGCCCCCAGAGCTTCCCATTCAGCCCCCAGGAGCTCAATTAAATTCAGAAAAAGTGCTGAGGGAAAAAATATATTTCTGTATCTTTTCATTCTTTACTTTTATGATCCCTACAGATATTTAAGTTATGTGAGATTTTTTTTTTTTAAAGATTGGCTTAATTTTCGATCAGTTTTACAAAAATCCAACTATTATTAACCATTACTAGCAATTAAGATGCATGAGAAACTCACTCATAAGTCCATTCTTGATTAAAGCAGCAGATTTCTGCATAAATTTAACATTTATAGGGGATGAGAGTTTATTTTTCACTGCCTGAGAATTAAATATATATTTATTTTTCCTTCATGTGTTTTTCACCAATGAGGATGCAGCATATTCAAATCAAACTTCATGGCAGCCCCAGAAATATGTGACTTAAATATCTCAACTGCCCTCTTGTGGCTTGCTGCAGTATAAGGATTTAACTGTATTGATAACAATAACAATGATAATAATAATAAATTTATTTATAAAGCGCTTTCAGTCAAAGTGCTGTACATAGAGATAAATAGGGATAGGGATTTTTCCTGTTAAAGGCAAGAAATAAGGTACATTTCAAAGAAAATAAAATTACTTTGACAAAAAATATTTCTTTCATTTCGTTCATTCAGCTGATCTAAGCTTCAAGCACTACCGTTTCAAATATGGAGGGATGTGTGGGTGGAGTTCGCCATCATGCCTTTGGACAGAGTGTAAATGTGTTTAGTTGTTCTAAGATGTTTCCTGTTGTGCAGTGATCTCTGCTGGGGTTCTTTTGTTCATATTCCGGTAGATTGTTATTTTTGATGTGAGACACATTTGCATCATGAGTGAAGTGTGTGTATTTTTAGTCATAATGCATTGCCTTGTGATGAGGTTGACGCTCTGCTTTGTCCTGGCCAGAGTAGACCTACGCTGCAGAATTTTCAAGAGTTACTGCAGCTCTGTCATACTGTAAAAACCCTTTTAAACTGTGGTTTTGGTATATGTAGTGTAGTGTGGACCAATAGGTGCTTTTGACATGTTGTTAATAGAGTTAAATATAGAGTTAAATTAACAGAATCAATTTTTTTGTGTATTTTGACTCGTTATAGAGGTGTGACATTACCTGAACAGCATGGTTGGAGATCTAATTTCTGGTTGTTCTTGCCAATAAGGAAAGATCATATTTTACTGTTCAACTCCTCAGTAGCCACTCAGTACTTAAAGTAAACTTTAGATTAAACACTTGTTACTTTTACTTGAGTAGATTTACAGACCTGTACTTTTACTTAAGTCAATTTCAACTAGAGTAACTGTAATTTAACTTCATGCAATAGTCCTTTACTTTTTCAACCTGTATTGTTTGATTTTGTAATTTAAAACACTTTCTACACACTGGAAGAATATTTATGATTCTGGTGGCATCTGTCTGTAATTACAAATTAAAACATGAACTCCATTTGCAGTTCCTCTTGTAGCCACTGAGTGGCAGTGTGGTGCTGCTTGTCCCATGGTGAACATTGCTTCTTTGTTCACTGACCTTTGTAGACAGACTCTTCTGTGTTTAAAATTGCAGATTTAAGCTAAGACTCGTAATCATTTAAAAAGAAACAACAGTTTTTCTTTTTTATTTGATAATTGATCCTTGAAAAGCATTGCAGTGTATGCATCAGCTAATTTTTTCTTGTTACATACTGTGTCTTTCTTTTCTTCTGGGCTGTGTTCTCATGCAGGTGACACAAGGTGTCACTACAGAGCTATCTGCTGTCCTGATTGTCATCTCTCGAAGATGGACTCCGGAGAAAGAGACTGATCCGACCTTTGGCTGCTGATCTTTCTGTCAACCTGTTAAATATTTATCTTGGATGGACGAGGTGAGTGCTCAGAGTGTGTAGGAATCCAGCAGCCATCTGCAGACTAATAAAACATCTCAGCTAAAGCTTTACACTTACTTACAGCAGTCCGAGAGTTACAGCTGATCTGAAACTGAAGGGTTTAAAGAAAGGAAAGCAGCCGCTGTAATTCGCTTGGCTTTGCTGCAAGGTTGTCCTCATACTGGTGGAGTCTGGTACCGGAGCAGATCATGGAAATACTGACAGTGTGAAAGTCAGTGTGGGCGTTACAGTAGGATGTGTGTGTAGAAACACACTACCCTTAAAGCTCCTGTGAAGTGTTTTTAAAAGAAAAATGCTGAAATGATAACTGATGCCTCTCTATTACTTACAAAAGCACAAAGGCACCATTAGCAAGACCATTGATCATTTTATAGAGTATTTTTGTTGCCTTAGAACTTCAGAAACAGCCTTTGTTGATTTTTCTGCAGCAAATATTCACAGTCTGACCATGAAAGTCTATTTATTGTATTAGATTAAATAAAATTGGACCCTTAAAATTCATATAGCTGTATTAGTCCATCTGAAATCAGGTCAAGTTGAATTCCTCAGTCAGACTAACACACCTTGATAATGTGATTCGGAGTTGATTTACTCAAACATGTATGCACATTAATTGGCCCCAAACTGGCCTAGGTCTTCTGAGCATGCTTCATAGATTCACTTATTTTTAATTCAAAACCAATGTAGTCCAGCATTCTGAACACTCAGCGCCCTGGCAGAAAACAACATCCTCAGCATCAGTTGTTCTTGTCGCTGCGTTTAAAGCACACTCAGTTGAAAACTGTTAAACTTTTGAAACATTGCTGCGCTCATCAGTGTCCATTCTCCCTCACTTGCCAATCAAAATCAAGAAGGGGCGGGACTTCTGACAATAGAGGAGGAGAAATCGATCTACCTTGTCTTTCTTTGTCTTTTTTAGAGGGTACTTTTCAGGTCTGCAGCTGCTACCTGTATTAACTTTACAGATTCTACCGAGGAAAGTGGGATTAGATTTTCGTAGCGAAGTAACAAGGAATGCAGGTGAGAAGGGCTCTGAAAAGAGGGTTATCTGCGCTGCCAGCACTAAAAAAGCTGGCTGTGGACACAGGCCTGAATGTCCTGATGAAGCTATAACCGTAGCTCGGCTAACCTTTGCATCAAAAAATACTACTTGAGTGATATCTTTGACTGTAAAAAGAAAGCCCTGTAAGATTTACTGAAACAAGCACAGAGCAGAATCAAGAGACAGATTAAAGCTACTGCTTTGTCCAGGGGGGTGTAAAAATCAACACAAACCAAAAGTTACTCACAGGAGTTTTGAAATAAAGCTTCTTACTCACAATTGACACAGCTAACTGAGCCATTTATAGCCATGTTTTCTAAAGTAGGTGTCCGTCCTCTGAGCTACCACGGGCCCTTGAGGGAGTCAGAGAAACTTATAGAGAGAGGGCGAAATGGAACAAAATAAAAAAAATCACTTGAAAATATCATTTGACAGTAACATTTTAAAATAAGCCTTTTTTAGATGTTATTAATTGCAGGATATTCAAACCTATGAGTTCTTTTTGTACAACAATCTTTCAATTTAAACAAAAACAACACACTGCAGTTTAGTCAGTCATAATTGAGCAGCAGCAATGACTGAACCTTTGTATGTTTGCAAGAAAAATGATGGTAACAGCTCAATTAAGCCATTTAACTGGACTACTGTCCTTTTTCCAGTATGCATGCACACTAAGTGGGCCTTTAGCCAACCAAAGACAAACTTGGATGACTGAAACTACACCCACACACCAACCAAATGGCCTGTTAACTCCAGATCACTGTAATCAATGACATTGTTCTTATTACACCGTCCTGCTTGTCTTAAATTAAATTAAGCATAATACAGTATTCTAACCTCATTATCTTGTACTGAAATAACAATTGATTTAGAGCCAGACAGATTGTCTCATTTTTTTAATATCATGATAATAACAATAACTGACAGGACCCATTATTTCCAGCTCACGCTGGGCGTTTTATGAACATAAACACCTGACAGCATGCAACCCAGGATTTTTTTACCAAAGTGAACTGAAGATAAGTCCGCAGGTCAGGACATCAAAAAATATTTTGACCATGAGACATTGCTGTCTCTCTCCTCTGCTCTCTGTCTGTAACGGACTCTAATGTTAATGTATGCCTATTAATGAGATGATAAAGGGAATTAAAACATATATGCTGACTGGTGAATTAGACAGATAACGGGGGCAGAGGCTGTGACAGAGGGTGGACTAGAGAAACTCACAGCACCACTTCAATACAAACACTTTTCTGCACAGTCCAACGCATTAAATAGAGTTGTTGTCATGTTATGAATATCTCTAGCTCATAACACGGTATTATCAGCATGATATCGGTATTGGCAGATATTTGTTTAAAAAGTTCATTTTCAGTATCAGTAGATAAGATTATTCGTCTGTCCATATATACTGATAAGACTTCTTCTACTTGATTCATCCTCATTCTTAAAAATTTCAAGTGTGTTTTAAGGACTGAAGTTTTAGCTACGAAAGCATTTATGTATCAGTATTAGTATCTGCATTTGCTAAAACAAATCTGTCAATATTGGCTCATTGGATATCAGCAAATATCAAATATTGTGCATCTCTAAGAATTACATATACTCCTTGACACTGCCGACTCTGACCGGTGGTTGGTCGGACAAGAGCTCATCAACCAACTAATCAACCAACCGACTGCAAGGTGTCAGCTCCATCAGCAAGATTTATTGACATTCCTCTTTTGGCTGTCTCAATACAGTAGATGGTCATATGTCCCCCAACTTGTTACTACGGACCCATTACCTGTTGACTTTGCTAACAGGTTGGCAAGTGGTAAACCGCCTGTATCACCAGCTGGGGCTGTGATGACATTGCATTCAAATACATGTACTTTAATGTGGAGTTGCCCCCCATTTTGCAGCTATAACATCCTCCACTCTTTTTGCAATGCTTTCCACATGATTTTTGAGCATTTTTGTGTGACCTTGTGCCAATGCATTATGTAGAGCATTTATGAGATCAGGCATGACTTTCGATGAGAAGGCCTGGCTTGCAATCTCCGTTCCAGTTCATCCCAAAGGTGCTTGATGGGATTGAGGTCAGGACTCTGTGCGAGCCAGTCAAGTTCCACACCAAACTCATCAAACCATGTCTTTATAGTCCTTGCTTTGTGCACTGAGGTACAGTCGTGTTGGAATAGAAAAGAGCCTTCCCCAAACTGTTGCCACAAAGTTGGAAGCATAGCATTGTGGAAAATGTCTTGGTATGCTGAAGCATCGACATAGTCCTTCACTGGAGATAAGAGCCCCATACTATTGTCACTCTGCAGTTGGGACAGAGCAGCCAGGCAGGAGTGTATGGGTTTATCAATAACAGGGGAAAGACACTGGAATAAAAGAATACTAGTATCACTGATTGTTTAAAAAAAAAAAATATTCAGAAATTTTAAGTTTACTTTTTAAATATTAGGCATGATACTCTTTAATAGAGTAAAACCTCTTCAGATTTTTTTGATTGGAATGAGTCAGACAAAACATCCAAAGATATTATTCAGTAAAAAAAAAGTGAATTATGATGATATTCATTCATAGAAGTATTTATTAATATGTCTTTAGAAATCGCCTCCCCTTTCTCACACGTAAAACACTGGAGGGCGGTACCACGGAGCCCCCGCCTGAGTGGGAATCTCTATTATTTCCAGCTGTGGATGGAAACTATTACTGAGTGCCTTCTCCCTGATGAGCTTTCAAGTGCAACACACACACACATGCATAACACACGCCTACAGAGACTCAGTGAAACATTCAGACCCACGCTGAATCATTCAGCAGAGATAAAAGACACCCTGTTGGTCTGAGAACGAGAAAGAGGGAGGGAGAGAGACAGAGGAGAGCAGCAGAGGATCCCTCCTTCTCAGTCATTCTCTTCCTCTCTCACTCTCCACTGAGGACACTTCTCTGCTTAGACTGTAAGTACTGCTCACTACTTCAGCTGCTGTTCCAAACTTAAGCTCTAATCAAAGAGTTTATACTTTCAAAGTTAATTTAGACAAGTTTTCTGCCTCCGTCATTATTTGTTGAATAGTTTTTAGCCATTCTAACTGCCTCTGATCCAGTTTAAAGCATATTTTCCTTCAGCTTATCTCCTGAAACCACACAGACAAACAAGACATGATTATTTATCTCTGATCTGTCATTGTTGTGACAAGCTTTTTTTTTTGGTTTCTCTTCACACATGTTGAGCAACAGTTGAGCAGTTGTATGGCATAGGGGTGGACTTTGCCGCAGGAGATGCCAATCTTTAACTGTGTGTGGTTCTGAGGATGGTTATCATCAAAACCTCTGACCAAGAGCACATTCCTCTTTTGGCTTTTAGCTGTTGTTTTGGTCTGAAGTTTCTGTTTGTAATGCTACATTTGTTTTTCATTTTAATTCCATCTTGTCAAAATAAGCATCTTTGGGGGTCCTATGATGATGGATAGCCTTGCAAGAAGATGTTTGTCCCAATGTTTCTGCATGCACAGCTCAGAAAAATGCTGTTTACTGCTAAAATAAACTATGATCATTTTCTTGGAGAGACCCCACAAAAGCTAAACATGCAGTATTAATGACGTATACAGAACTGGATGATGTCCACAGCTCCTTATATGTCCCTCACTCTGTTACCTTTCATGTCAACCTCTCATTTTTTTTTCTTTTGTATTATTCCTGCAATGATCACAGGCATGCTGCCTCTTGTACCTCTGGAAAAAAGCCCAGGGCTAAAGTCATCTATTGATGCTCTGTAAGTGTGCATAACAGGTTTATGTCATGGATTATTCCTTGGATCTTTGTTGGGCTTTTTATTAGGCATAGTTCAAACTTATTTGTCTGTTTTTGCATCTAGATGGCAGAAATTTGCCTTTAACTTTGTACATGCAAATATTTGCCATTTGAAACACAGTAACATATTTATAATTGTACTTTGAATACATTGAAAACAGTGAAAACACTGTGTATTTTCATTTAACTCTTAGGTAAATTCCCATTTCGAAACAAGATCTCTTTTTCACAAAAAACAGCATAAAACACACATAAAATAAGAGATTAGTTGTGTTTTAAGCAATTTTAATGGTTTTGAATTGGCTACCTTGGCTAAAAACTTGTCCTTGGATGCAGACAAAACCATGCATATAATGCACTTGTAGTGTTGCATACTTAAGGACAGTGTTTGGCTTTTGCAGCACAGTTAATGTCTGCTGGATTATTACAGCTACATCCTGTCCTGATAATGCTTCTTTTAGTGTTAGCATCACTGCAGCCTTGTGTTTGTTTAGGAGGGATACTGATACAAACCAAACAAGGATCCTCTGTGTAAAAAGGTGTCACGTCCTGCGCCAAACCTCCGATCGCCTCTTGCGTGATTACCTCGTTACGTCAAAGAGTGACGGGGTGTCAGATGTGCTCACAGCGGGGTGAAAGTCTGCTCCTGTGAGACACAGATAATGAAGGGAGCCTCTTTTCTCTCCTGCCTGCAACACCCTGCTCCGCTCCGCCCGGCCGGGCTCGCCCCTCAGGTTCAGCAGCTCAACTGTTTGGCAAAAACAAGCCTGTTAGGAGAGCAGGCTGGGTAAGTGGATATCTGCTCGGAGCTGTGCTGTGCCAAACCAGACCACTGAATTATTAAGAAAGAGCTGAGTCCTTCAGTTTCAGGCTTGGAGTGGACTACGCACACAAACACAGAAAGTGAGTGAGTGAGAGAGACGTGAACTTGGATGAACCGCTGATTGGACCCTGTAAGACGTTATTCTTTGTCCTGTCAGTAGTTTATTGCTTGAACTCAAAGTGCACCACATGAATAAAACAGCTGACTGTTGCAGGTCTTTTATGTAACATCCTACCACTATAATTGGCAGTGTGTCTGTCTGTCTCAATTTTCATGCCACACTGTTTCTCCAATTGTCCTGGCTACTTCCCAGAGGACTTTAGGGGTGTACTGGTTTGAAACTGGTGCCTTAAAAAATCATAAATATTTACAGATTTTCAATAACATCATAAAATGTTGTACCGAGTAGAAAGATTCCCTGTTGTCCAGTCCTGTTCCCTCTGATTATCGTACTGCACATTTGCTCCTCTGGACCTTAGGATGGGATAGTTAGCCTTTAGCATAGTGAGCTAACAGCCAGAGAGTTTGGGACTAAACTTCATGGGCAATGTGTTAGCGGGGAATAATAACAGACTGGGTCCAACAGGTTCGGCGCCCTAGATCCTGTCCATTGACTGGGCATTTGACAAAGCCTTGGCCCCCAGAAGTCTGAACCTCAGCCACAGGAAGCTGAAGTACTTTCCATAGAGCGCCGCCAACTACAACCTCGCTGATGTCAGCCATGCTTGACCTCAGCCCACGAGGTCCTGAGCACCCACCCTGAGCTGATCAGGCCCCAGGCAGCGTGCCAGATGCCCAAAGAAGCCCAGCTTCCAGCAGCTGACTCTTTGCATCCCTGCTCTCCTGAGCACGTCAGTGTTAGACAAACTGTCTCACCAACTATACCCAAAAATCCAAAGGACTCTGGCTTTTGTCTGCATGCTGATACCAGGAGTGCCACACCATCTTACCTATTGCCTAATGTGCAAGGCCAAGTCTACAGTTGACCTCAGCGTTGAAGTAGGCAGGGGGATGGATTAAGCTGCCAAGGTAGGTGGGCTGCTCCATAACCTCCACGCTCTCACCATTCATAGATACGCATCCAACACTTTGCATTGCACTTGGTGATGTATGGCTTGGATGCAGCTGCTCAGCCATGAAAACCCATTCAATGAAGCTCTCTACGCACTGTTCTTTAGCTAATCCGAAGGCCACATGAAGTTTGGAGGAGGTCTGTAATGATTGACTCTGCAGAAAGTTGTTGACCTCTGCACACTATGCGCCTCAGCATTCGCTGATCCCGCTCCGTCATATATTTAGGAGCAAGGAAATTTCATGACTGGATTTGTTGCACAGGTGGCATCCTATCACAGTACCACGCTGGAATTCACTGAGCTCCCAAGAGCGACCCATTCTTTCATAAATGATTGTAGAAACAGTCTGCATGCCTAGGTGCTTGATTTTACACACCTGTGGCCATGGAAGTGATTGGAAAACCTGGTTTCAATCATTTGGACGGGTGAGTGAATACTTTTGACAATATAGTGTACCTGCTGGATTACCAATAGAAGAAGAAGTAACTTTGAGGTAGAAACAATGGCCACCTCTTGGACAGCCGAAGATGGTTGGTTGCGGTGGAAAAGCAAATCCCCTGCTGCTCTGGGCTGCTGTGCCGAGTCAGACCAAGTAGAGCCAGGCCGCTTAATGTAATGTATCTACAGTCTCCGCAAGGATCACAGCGTCATCAGCAAAGTCCAGATCAGTGATTTGGACATCCCCAAATGACGCTCCACAGTTCGTTGCCCCTGTTACTTGCCCCATTTTCCAGGTACCAAAGAGTGTAGAGGTTAAGACGCACCCCTGCCTCACCCTGGAATCAACTGGGAAGAGGGTAGAGGTGGAGCCGCCACCCTTCACAGCACTCTGTGTACTAGAATAAAGGGCAGACATCAGGTGGACATGCCAACGCGGGATCTTGTATCCTTGCTCACCACCTTGAACACCTTCCGGAAGTCTTCCGCCTTCCAAGCACTTCAGGATTTCAACTTGTGTCATTATTGGCAATAAGTGCAGACAAACTTGAAATCCGGGTTTTATTTAGGCTAGTTTTGTAAGAAACAGGAACAGTAAATAGCTGAATAAAGACTCATTCCTTTGACTGTTTTGAATTATGTGGTTTTGAAGAACCATCTGCTGGAATTTGAATGCTGACTGACTTATCTGAGCTCACAGTATCGCCTATTTGAATAATTTGAACATCTTTCAGGCTCCCCGCCTCTAAACTTCACATGCAGTGGTGTCGGTAGATCCTGCAGAACTTGTGCTGTCAGACGTGGATTGTACTGTGCAGAGTAATGACCCTGAAACACTTCCAGAGCTACTGGAAACAGAAACAGCTCCTTTTCTCTCTCTGGCGAACCAGAGACCTGGCCTTTGCTCTCACATACAAACACACAAAAGCAGCACAAAGGGGGGAGGCATGGGTGAGATAAAGTTAAGTAGAGTTTAGAAGGGGGGGGGGGGGTCATGAGTGACTGTGCAGAGTCTCGGAGGTGGAGGTGATGAACTATTTGCGTTAACCCTGCGCTGTGAAATATCACCTTATCACAACAATGGAGGGCTGACGAGCTGAGAGCAGGGCGCCTTTTGAACAAGGGGGCCGAGTGAAGTGGGGTTGCTATGGCGATGCCTGTCAACCGGGAAGTCCTGCGTGAGAGGCTGGACTGAGAGAGAGAGGGAGAAAGAGTCCTGGCTGGTTTCAGAGTGAGAGAGAGATCAGGGAGTGCAGCGTGCAGTGTTGTTGACGGACAGAGAGGAGGTGTGAGCTCACTTGTGGCTGCTACTTTTTAAGGTGAGTACTCTGTTTCCCATGGGAGCATGGATTTAAATCACAGGGTGTGATTTTAGACATGAAGAAACCTCTGCTCGGATGTTTTCCTTTTAAGCTTGAGTAACCTGTCTGACAGCTCAGGCCTCCACAGGATTAGTGCTGCAGATTTACCCAAGAGCAGCGTCTTTAAAGAAGGTTGCATTCATGGATCGTCTGTAAACACCAATGTGAGGTGTGTTTGGACACCTGTTGGAGTTACATGACTGTGCTGTTGGCAAGAGAAAGAAAGGGAGAGAGAGAGGGCACAGTGGGCAGTGTTTCCCAACATGTCACCTCTCATTGCTCAGCCTGTCAGAGGAAATCATTCCCTCCGTCAGAGCGCTTGTTTCCTGTCTGATTTCAGCTTCCAAAAAGCTGTGATAGCTAGAAATGGGGACGGAGCAGTCATCCCCAGTGGCTCCCCGTACTGTCAGGGTGATTTCCACAGCCGGCTCTGATTCCCTTTGTGATATAACTGAGGGGTCCGGCTGCCAGACCTCATATCCCCAGGCTGCTCTCAGCTTTGAAGATGCAGGATGACAGGCGTGAGGATTTGTGAGATTTCTCTGCAGTTTTCTCATGCTATTTCTGACACATTTTACCTTTTAAAATCTGCTCATATAAGGAACTCTGTTGGGGGATATATAGGAGTGTGTCTGATAAAACTTCTAGGCCAGAGAGAGAGGGTCTTTGATTTATCGCCCCACAGCTCCTCCTGGGAATGCATCTCCTCCCCATTGACAAGAAGCTCACAAGCCGGAGAAGCACCATACAAGGAGGCAAAACACTTCCTCTCCTGATAAATGTGTGTATCCCCCAATAACCGCATATCATAAACTCCCTCTGCAGGACCTTGTATGGGCTGCGTCTGCACATCTGTTAGGATGCAGAAGGGCAGCGGTGGACCTCCGACATCTCTCACATAGCTGCAGAGTGACTCATTTTCATGTGTTTAGAAAAAAATGTCCACTTTATTTACTCACCAAATGTGCTTGTAATTACATTCTCACCACTTTTTAAGGCGGGATTTCATGTGGTTTATGAGCTTATTATGTAACTTGTTGGTCAGCAGTAACACTGTGTACGTGCGAATGAATGATAAGACTTTAACCTCCTGTCTGTTGTGTTGTTCTTGGTTCAGATCCAGGAGTAGGGGTGTCAGTAGGGCCGGAAAATATAATATATAAGATATAATGAGTTTTTACAGTATATTTTTAGATTTTATATATATAGAGTATGACAATATTGTTCATATCAATATACTTTATTTCTATGTTGATTCAAGAGAAAAAATGCCAGGGTGAACAACTAAAGCCAGCCACACACGTAAAGATTTTTAAAACATAACCGATTTTCTCAGTGTGAGAGATCCCACACATGGTGATGAATAATCTCAGATTTTACCCTTTTTTTGTTTGTTTTGTAAAGGTTCTTTGCACATGACATCACACAGCAACAGAGAACTCCCAATGGAGGGCAAGTAATGATTCCTGCATGGAGAAACTCTACCAAAAAGGCCATGTTTTGAGCTGTTTACGACTATGCCAAGCATTCTAAGTGCAAAAATAAAAACATTCTTTATCTTAAGTTGCTTTTCTGTCCTGAAAGTAGTGAAATATTCAGGCAAAAATAAAAAGTCAAAGACACAAACTCATGGTGAAATGGCAGCAGACAGGAAAGCCTTAAATAAAGCCTCGGGCTACATCCTGGACAAGCAGCGTCACACAATGCCCGTGTATGGTCTGTTTTGCTGTGGTTTAGTGCTGATTTTGGCCTTGTTTCTTCAGCCAGCCTCACTCGCTGTGACTGGAAGTCTCTCCTTTAAGAAGGGGTGGAAAGTAACTAATTACATTTACTCAAATCACTGTAATTAAGTAGTCTTTTGGGGGTACTTGTACTTTTTTAAGTACATTTTAAAATCAGTACTTTTACTTCTACTGAAGTGAATTTTAACCAGAGTAACTGTACTTTTACTTGAGTACAATACTCTTGTACTTTATCCTTTTCTGTTGGCTACACGATAGCAAATGAAGAATGGTAAATGGATTTGAGCTTGTATAGCATTTCTCTTCGTCTGACTACTCAAAGCGCTTTACCGCAGGTCACACCCACCCAATCACACCCTCTCACGCCACTAACTCTACATTCACAGACTGATTCACAGTTTGCTATGGAGAACTGGCCATCGGTATGAACTAATCCCATTCATACATATCCACACGCCACCGATAGAGCAGTGGTATAAGTGTCTTACCCATGGACACATAGATGTGCGACTGCAGCAGCTGGGGTTTGTACCCGCAACCTCCCGATCGCACCCCTGTTCTCTGTCATGCCCTTGGGCAGAGTGTTTAGATGTGTTTTATATGTGTTTAGCAGTGTTTGGATGTTTCCTGTTGTGCAGTGATCCCTGCTAGGGTTCTTTGTTCATTTTGCTGGTGGATCTTGTGAGACACACATTTGTACCTTGACTGAGATTATCAATCAAGTTCCCACCTGTGACTTAAGGTGATCCTAAAAGACATGTAGCGCATACTCCATATCAGTGTGCATCACCCTGCTATAAGGTTGCCTCTCTGCTTTGTTCGTCCTGCAGGGTTCCTGCAGATCATGGAAAAGTCTTAAAATATCTTAAACTTGACTTTTGAAATTTAAGGCCATACTTTTTTTTTTTTAAGTCTTATTTTTACTTGTGAGCGGTATTAAATCTTAGTCACTTTGGCTAAGAGGTATCTTTATCCAGTCTTCATTTTCTAGCTACATTTTTATTTTAATCATTCTTTTAGTATATATTTTTGTTGCATAAGTGATGATCAATATTACCATATGTTAGATTGACAGTCAAGGCATTAAATGTGCCTGAAATTATCAAATTGGGTATTTATGTCCAAAACTTTTTTTGTCCGACAGCCAGTTGACATCTCTTTAACATTGCATCAAACCAGAGCATTCAGCTCTGTCCTGTGTACTGAGAAATCTCAGTAGCATTTCAATTTTGCTCATTTGCCATGAAAAAAGGTGGTATCCATTTAGATCGGTTCAAATTTGGCTCTTTAAAGTGAGTAGGAACCTTGGAGACACACCTTACCACAGATTTTCAAGAGTTACTGCAGCTCTGTCAAATTGGAAAACATCCAACACTTTCAAAAGTGTAATTCAACTATATGTAGTGTGGACCAATATTGACACATTTAACGTGTTAAGTTTAACTGTATATGAGTTTAATTAACGCCATCAAGTTTGCTGTGTCTTTGACTTTATTATAGAGGTGTGACTTTACCCGAACAGCCAGGTCAGAGATCTGTTCTCTAGAAGGAAACATAATAATTTACTGAATAGCCCCTCATGAGCCACTCAGTTTAAAGTTAACTTTAAAATACGTACTTTTTATGTTACTTGAGTAAATATTCAAATCAGTACTTTTACTTAAGTAAATGTTAACCAGCGTAACTTTTCTTTTGCTTGAGTACAACAGTTGTGTACTTTTTCCATCTCTGCTTTTAAGAGATCCAGATTATTTGACTCAGCTCAGTAGAGCTGGTTCTTTGGCTCTCAACTGGCTCTTCATTTGGTAACAGTTTGCTTTTTAAAATGTGGATTAAAAAAGAACAGGGGGTGGCTACTGTGGCCCACATTAAAGAGCCATTTCTTAGAACAGGCTCATTCATGAATGGTTTCAATTAAAAGTGTCTCTGTGACAAAATTACGATTTTTTTTATATGCTAAAGGGGTTTGGACTAGTCTCTCGGCTCAGTACAAGACCCCTCAAGGCTATTGTCTCACTTCATCTAGCTAGACAACACTAAACGCTTGGAGGTCTGCAGAGCTCAGAATCCCCTAGGAAGGGCTGGAAAAGATCACTAGGGAGAGATGTCATGGTTGGCTTGCTTAGCCTGCCACTGCAACCCATCCCTGGATAAGCATAAGAACATGGATGGATGGATCACCCAGCCTTAATCTCAATCTTTGATTAGATACCAGTAAAACTCCAATGATATTGTTATCTGTTTTGATACCAAGTCCTATATGCAGAAGAAATGCTGCCAGTGTTTCTGTGCAATTCAGACAAGGCTGCAGGCGTTTGCATACAGTTTTTGATGCATTCTTTCCTCTTCTGTGCACCTGTCTGATAAAATAGACGTAGTTTGGTACTTTGTTCTGCAGTCAATCGCTAAAAATGGTATACCCAGGAAATAAACACTTTACTAGAAGGTTTAAAGGTGTGCCATCCAAACAAAATGTCCACTTTTGGCAAATAATGAACTTTTTTTAAGGCTTTCCTTCATGTATGTGAGCAGGACTTAGACCCGCTTATGGGACAACCATGTGCAGAAGTTCCCACCTTAAGGAGTTGATGATTAACTCGGCAGCCTGCACACAGAAGCAGAGGACAACACTGCTACTCGTGAATGGAGATCCATTTACAAGTGACACTTTTATTTGCTTTATTGAAGCCTTCTGTCATTGTCCCTGCTCATCACCGACACTCTCTCCACCTTCACTTGTAGTATGGATGATTTACATACAATGTGACCACAAATCATGGCTGTCCACACAACGAGAAGTTCATGGGTCAGTGCGGGGACAGTTGTTCATTAATTTGGTCACCTTGACAGCTCTGTATTAAGGGGAACAATGCAAGAAGCTCCACGTGAGGTGGAGAGGGAGGTCATCAGAGGTCAGGGGCTTCTCGGAAGAACCTGGATGAACCTTTCTGCAGCAGAAATTGAACATTTGAAACAGGAAATTTGATGAATAATGAGCGGTGAGCTGTTCTGACCTGATAGGAAGTTCACTGGTGATGCTGACCTTGCTTAAATGTGAGCTGTATGGTTAATATTTTCATCTTTCTTTTTCTGGATTCTGTCGCATTGCTATTGTGTTCCCCCTGCCGTGGAGCCTCCCATAGTGTTTCACAGGAATCACAAGGGTGTGGTGAGTTCACTGAACTCCTATCTGCTGAGTGACTCTGCAGTGCCTCAACAACTTCAGATAAAAGTCTGGTGCCTCATCTGCTCATCTGATTTTTCTGACAACATGCTTTATTTTGAGGACGTCTTGACTTCTGTTTCATGTATCAGTTTACAGAATTTAAAACATCTGGCCTGATGCTCACAGAGACCGGATGAGATTCCCGGGGGCAGAGGAAGAGATTTCCACACTGAAATCCCCTGATTCTCGTTTCAGATGTCCTCAGATAGCCTGTGTGCAGAGTGAATGTAAAGCATGGTTCAAATGCTTCCTGGGATACGCTGTAATTTCCGTAATGTGGAAATTTGAAAGACCAAAGCATAACATGTTCAACTGAGCTGCACATGGGCCTTTTACAGCTCTGTTTTTCCTGATCCTGTGGAGATAATGAACCTCTCACCTGGCAGGGGTCTAACTTGTAAATATGTGGCCTATGAGGTTCATACATTTCAGACAGACAGCATCATGCACTCACACAGCACTGGCCTCACTGTGTCTGCCTGCTGTGTTGAGTCTCGGTAATTATGTAAGAATGCACTGAGAGAAGACGCAGAGAGAGCCAGAGCTCTGTCGAGGATTTTCTAGCTAGATATCAACGCTGTCTTCTCCTTTTTAGGTAGGATCGTGTTTGGAGCTCTCAAAGGGGAATGCATGCAACCCTGGAGAATTTTCTGTTGGACTGAACTCCCAGAGAGAAATGAGACACAGAGGCACTGTTTTGACATTAGTTTACTCATCAGGATGCTGCACCTACAAGACTTGAGTGGTGGGGGCCTCTGAGTGGAGGGAGCTCCGGTGTGACATGAAGTAGTCTAAACTAAAACCAGTCTGTGATTCTACTGATACTAAGATAATTTGGAAGTTTATTAATGTATTATCATAAGTGAACCACATTGGTTGTTTAAAGAGTTGCTTGTGGACGCTTTTTGTAATTATCATGAGTATAAAAAGGTGCCATCTCCTGAAGTACAAGAAGTTCTGATCTGCCAAAAAACACTGAACTAGGGTTGAAGAATTTTAGACTTTCATTGGATACTAGAAAGAATGAAACAATCTCAGTTCTAGGCATCCAAGGATTTATTTTTTATCACAACTAAAATGACAAGCTGTCTAAACTGTGCAAATACACTGACAACATCCGGCTTGTAAAACATGAAAGTGGATTTGTACAGTTTAGATAGTGGGATAACCTCCTCTGTTTCTTTGTAACAGATAACTTTTGCATCTTTCTGAGACACCCAAGGAATTAGGAAACATCAGCTTTTCAAGGCACGATAACTATTTAAACCTATATTGCTATCAAAATAACCCCAGACAGTTGTTTTGTATTAATTTATAACAGTGTGTATTTGCATTATGACTGATGTCTGAGTCAGAGCTTTAAAGGTTTTCTGATATCTACAACTCCGCTCCCAACTGTTTTTTTATTTTTTGAATTAAAATCAGCCTCTTGTGATTCTCCCAACTCTATGGACGCCTCTCAAATCAGTGGATAACCCCTTTAATTCTGCTATATCTCTATCTTTAAAGAGGTGTTTATCATCTTCACAAACACAGCCCTTTAGAAATGCATAAGGATGTTGTAACCGATGCTTGAATGGCACCAGTGTGGAGGTGAAACAGGAGCAACTATTCAAGGTTTCTGTATCTAATGAGTCTGCTCCACAAACTTAATTTGATTATAATACCAGAGGATTACTGGTGTAGTTATGAGAGTGATGGGACCTTTTAGTAAATGTCAGCCTGCTGAGAGGGGATCTGGTGTAAATAAGAACCAGCATGTCAAACACATTGTAAAAGGAGATTATTTTAAAGCCCTCCTTCGTAAATGTATCTTGTTTGCAGTGTGTTCTTGTCAGACGGATAATGATCTGGCTGGTTACTTCAGGCTGCGATAGGTCATCTGTCACGCCTGTGCTGTAATGGTATTGTTGCCGGCACAATCCCATATTTTTCCTCTTATGTAATGCAGTTTATTGGAGGATGGTGACTCAGATGGAGCGTCATCGATGTCTGGAAGTAGGAGCACTGATTGTATCACTGCTTTCTGTGAAACACTGCACACAGACACAGAGTGAGTTCAGTTTTCTTGGTCCTGACCACAGCGATTATAGACTCTAATGTTCAGCTGCAAATGCCACATGGAAAAGTCATCATTAAGATTGTGTTGGACAGAGCTCCGCCTGTTGTAGCTTGGACAAGTACTCAGGACTTTCTTGCCAAGCTGCAGAGCCATAGTTTGCATCAGAATTGAAAAAAGGAGCCTAATCCTTTTATTGTCCTTCAATGATAACATTCATGGGTGATTTTCCAAGCTGAGACAACACAAGTTTTGACCTGAGTGCGGTATTTTGCATCCAGACTTAGATCTACAGAGTCTAGGGTTGCAGGGATGCAGAGCTGTACTATAACTCTGGCTTCCATGCTAACACAGTTATTATGAGCCCATTAGTTGCTGTAAATGAGAGCTGCCTGCTGCATATAGTAGCGGAAATGTGCTCCCTCCTTTCTCCCCACGTCTTTGATGTCAAACAGCAGGCCTGATCTGTTTCTCGGATGTGCCATTGATTAGAGCCTGGTCTCCATTTTCAGTAGCAGACCTCTG
Source organism: Cheilinus undulatus (assembly GCF_018320785.1). Classification (NCBI taxonomy): domain Eukaryota; kingdom Metazoa; phylum Chordata; class Actinopteri; order Labriformes; family Labridae; genus Cheilinus; species Cheilinus undulatus. The sequence continues at coordinate 15,118,657 of NC_054869.1, read as the reverse complement.
TCATCCAGCTCCTCTCCATCCAGCTTATTACAGCATTGAGTTACGGGGAAAAGTGAAGTGGGCAAGTGAGTCACTCACATTGTTTTGGGTGGGATTTTCCTTGGAAACAGGTCAGTGACGTTGACTTTCCATCTTTGGAGCGCTGGGTGGATGGGAAAATAGAACAGCTGGAACGTTGTCTGGATGTAAAATGAGATTTATGATGGAGGGGCTTCATGGGACCCCACACAACCAGGATCCGAATGGTTTAAGAAGGGCAAGAGCCTAGATTAAGAATAACAATGCACAGGTCAGTTTCACTGACATTTGTTCTTATTGCTTGAGTTAACTTGTGGGCATTGTCATTTATTTGTAGATATATTTACAACCCCATTTCCAAAAAAGTTGGGGCGCTAAATAAAAACAGAATGCAATGGTCTAAAAATCTCATAAACCCACATTTTATTCACAATCGAACATAAACAACATGTTGAAACTGAAACATTTTACAATTTCATGAAAAATATAAGCTCATTTTGAATTTGATGACAATAGCCCATCTCGAAAAAGAAGGGACAGGGCAACAAAAGGCTGGAAAGTAAGTGGTGCTAATAAAAAAGCTGGAGGAGAATTTTAAGACTAACTTGATAATTTGGCAACAATTCAGTAACATGACTGGGTATAAAAGGAGCATTTTGGAGAAAGAGTGTCTCTCAGAAATAAAGATAGGCAGAGGTTCATCTGTGAAATACTGTGTACAGTACACACTGTATTATAATATCAATAGATTCAGATGAATCTGGAGATATCTCTGTGCACAAGGGACAAGGCCGAAGGTCAGTATTAGATCTCTATTAGATTGCCCATCCAGGTAAAGAAGAAGCCATATGTGAACACAATTTAGAAACACAGCTGTCTATTCCAGACCAAAGCTAATTTACAATAGCCTGAGGCAAAATGGAAAACTGTTCTGTGGTCTGTGTGATGGTTGAAAGTTGACACTTATTTTAAGAAAACCACAACATGGACCATCCAGCTTGTTATCAGCACACAGTTCAAAAAGCCTGCATCTCTGATGGTATGGGGTTGCATTAGTTCCCATGGCCTGGGCAGGTTACACTCTGGAGAAGCAATATCAATGCTGAAAAGTAGATAGAGGTTTCAGAACAACATATGCTCCCAGGTGAGCATATGAAGAGTCCAGGTGCTGCCTGCAGTCCATACTTTTCACCAGGAGAAAACATTTGGTGCATCACAAAACAAAAAGTGTGGCAAAGAAGACCCAGGACTGTTGAGCTGCTAGAATCCTACATCAGACAAGAATGGGACAACATTCCTCTCTCAAAACTCCAGTAACAGGTCTCCCCACTTCTCACTATAATAGACATTTACAGACTGTTGTCAAAAGAAGAGGGGATGCTACGCAATGGTAAACATGGCCCTGTAGTTACTTTTTTGAGGTGTGTTGCTGCCATCAAATTCAAAATGAGCTAATATTTTATATAAAATGATAAAAGTGTCTCAGTTTCAACGTCTGATATGTTGCTGATGTTCTATTGTGAATAAAATATGGGTTTATGAGATTTGAAAACCATTGCATTCTGGTTTTATTTGCATTTTACACATCACCCAAACTTTTTTGGATCTAGGATTGTATAAGTTGTTCTTTATAAAGTGTCTCTAGGATCTGGCCTCTTTGGGTGACCTGTGCGTCTGGGGCTGATCTGTTTTCACTGAAATGTGGATGTAATTGTCTGACTGCTGCGCTGGCTTTGTTTGTTTCCTTCCATAATGAGTCCATATTTTTCCTCCTGAGTTATGAAAGTATGTTAAATTTCACATAGTGGCTCAGATTTTTTTGTCTTTGCTCAACATCCTGGTCTGAAGCTCTATTTAAGGCTCTGTTGGAAAAAAGTGATGTCACTTTTTTCATTTTTTCTGTGGTCGCAGGCAGCTGTGGGATTGAAGCAAGCAGGGAAACAAGTGTCAAAGCAGACTTTCCAGTGATTAAATCTTAATACTATTGTTTTTGGGCTTTAGTTTTTATATCTTAAAGTTATGAAGTTTATTTTATTAGTTTTGTTTCACTAAAAATTGTTCCCATCTTTATATATCATTACAGATTCTCCTGATGTTGAGCCCAAGAGTTTGAAATCATCACTCCAGGAATGACAGATCACATGCAGTCTCAGGTAAAGGCTTTTATATACACTGTAATCAGAATTACTATACATCCAACCATTGCAAAGAATGCTTTCAAAGTTCACCATCTTTCATTTTTTACAGTGTTCCTGAGAATATTAAGAACAGAGTACAGGACATTTCTCCATTGGAAAAAGTACAGAAAAGAAATATTTTCAACATTTTCTATACTTAAATACTTTCCAGTACTGTGTAGCTATTTAAAACCAACAATACAATCACTGTTGCTGTAATGATCCACTGTAGTAAAAAGACTGGGATGCATGATACTATTGGTATTATTTTGATATCAAAATAAATCTGTATTTAGGTTTGTTGTATGACAGGTCACTGTGTTATGAACCCCCAGGTCAAATTTCAGTCAAATAAAACATCTCTAAGTTATAAAATTAAGCTTCAAAACCATGAAAAATGAGGCAGTAAAATCTGCTCCAGGATGGTGTGGGCGTTTCTGTTGAGTGAGCTGAGGCCCCGCCCACTCAGGAGAAACATGATCCTCTTACATTAAAAAAATGGTACAATCTGAATTGAGGAAAGCACTCCGTCTCTTGACCTTTTGTTGACCTTAGAAGAAGAGACAAAGTCCGTTTTCTGCCTCAAATCTCTGTTATGATACTTTAAATGATCCATAAACCACTGTGGCTGATAGATTTGGCAAATTTACCTCGGAGTGAACATTAAAAACAGCATTTAACTGACTGTTCACTTTCAGTAAAGGCAGTTACATCAGCTAAGAACAGACTGTACTGAGAAAGAACTGTTCTGTGATTTTATATTAGAGTGGCGGGGTCATTCCCCACTTTCACGTTACAGGGTCTTTAAATATCGGTATTAGTATATGAACATTTCTGCCAATATTTACAGCCAATTTATCGGCTGTACGTATTAACAAACATGAGGGAAAGGTGGTTATCTAGGGCACCACACACTCAGAGGGGCCCACTGTGAGCCCTGAACATTTTAAATAAAGCCTCAAACATCAGACTACCAGACTGTCGACTTCCCTGCTCCTCTCTTACTTTTGCTTGGCTCGGCCTCTCTCTGCCCAGGAGAAGCTTTGTGTTTTTCACAATATAAAAGGTGTGTATTTATATACAGTCTCTCAGAAGTTAAGATGAGCAGAGGTTCACCAGTATGTTAAAAAAAAAAGTGCCTGTGGAACATTTTGTTGAAAAATGTTCCTTGAAGTAAAATTGCAAAGGCTTTGAATATCCCACCATCTACGGTACAAAATACACAAAAGATCCAGAGAATGTGGAGAAATGTCTGTGCACAATGGACAAGACTGAAGGTCAATATTGGCTGCTTGTGGTGCTCGGCCCTCGGTTGGCTCTGTATTATAAACAGGCATGATTCTGCACTGGACATATCTGCATGGGCTCAGGAACACTTGCAGAATTCATTGTCCATCAGTAAAGTTTGCCACAAATGAAAGTTAAAGAGGTCTTCTCTGGGCCAAAACTAATTTAAAAGGACTGAGGCATAATGGAAAACTGTTCTGTGGTCAGAATGTGGTCAAGATTTGAAATTATTTTTCAAAACCACAGACGCCTTGTCCTGTGGACTAAAGAAGAAAGAGTACAACATCACTATCTTGGAAGTGATAATGCTTTTTTCCAACAGTTTTACTCTCAGTCTGTAGATGAATATGGTCAAAACAAAAGACTTTCTTTTATGCTACACCAGCTTAACTACGTCATCTTTACTGAAACTGATTTGTTGTCTCCTGCACTCTGCTTTTCTCTCCGTCTGTCTGTATTTATCATGCAGCAGGTTAAGTAAGGGTCTGTAGTGTGATTAGGATGTGCTAGTTTGATTGATCTTGACTAACACTGTAGTGTTACCTGAAAGTATCTAGAACCGCTGGTTAAGGCAGAGTGATGGGCATACACATTGTGAATGATGATGTTTAATGCTCAGTGGTGAGTCGCTGTTGAATAGAACAGCATTTCCAGCTCCTGAATAACTGCTTTAGTCTCAAATGAGTGCTTTTGGATCAGCCAAATCAAGGAAAAACTCTCTTAAGTGTCACTCAGGCCAGTCTACTCCATGGTCTCTGATACATTCCTTCACTACAGATAACAGTTTTATCATTACTAAGAGGCACAGGGTCTTTCCCATGACCCCCAGCAACAACTCAGAGGGGACCAAAGCACCTGATTCATGCACACAGAGGAGCTGGACGCACAAAAAAGATCACCATGGATACCACAAGACTGCTGTTAACCCTGCTGGACTTTGAGGTCGACATCCTCAGCCCCTTCCCCACCTCTGTGGCCCCAGCCCCGCCCCCTCTGGCTGCAGATCAGGGAGGCCTGCTGAATGGGGAGTTAATGGGCTCATAATGGTCCTCTCCTGTTTCAGAGCCCCCTCCCTGCACCTTCAATGAGGCCTTTCTGCAGTTGTGGCCAGAGAGATGATGAAGTGGGAGGAAAATCACATCCCACTGCTGCTGCTTTAAATAAATTAGGGGCCTTTTCATCAGAGACCCCCCTACAGAGGCCAGTTATTCTCTGGAGAACAGCCTGGCAGCTAACAAGTTCACATGACCTCCCCCTAGAGAGCGATGTTTACGCAGGCCGACACACGGACATGACAGGAGCAAAGTGCACACATTGTTTTTGTTCATCCATATTTCTCATTTCCTCTGTGTTCAGCAAGGCACGGAAGAGGTCGGGGATCAGAATGGCTCCCGGATTATCTTCTCCGGGGAGCCTGGAGGTTCCTCTGATCAGCAACAGATCCTGACGTCTCCAGAGCTGACCCATGAGGTGGTCATCTCACCCGGGCTCCCCACACCTCCTCTCAGCCCTTATCGCTCTGCAAGACTGCCATACACAGACGGGAAGGTATGCTCAGTGATGTCCTGCAAAGTGGTTTACAGCAAGGCTGAGGTTGAAGGGAGGAATTTGGTAAACAAGTGCTCCTCCCTGTGGAAAAATGATGCATCACAGGCTTTAACCTCAGCCATAAACATGTTTCTAAATCATGATGCAGTTGTCAGATCGCTTTTATTATAATTCTGCTTTTCTCGAGGTCATGGAAGTGAATGGAAATGGACCAACAACTCTCAGCTTTGGATCTTACTACGGCCCCCCACAGTCTACAGGTAAACTATTATTATTCACCACATAATCTGTGGATAAAAAAACAACTAAAGAACATGTACACTATACATCTAGTTATTTTAGATTTTTTAAATAGCTGAAAAGGCAAAATTCATATCATAAAAGAGGTTTGTGACCTGAGCAAAAATGGAATGGGATGGTAACTATTTATTAGTTGTACTTTGCTATTTAAGGTACTTTCAGAAATCATAAATGGTATTACCATAAATATGGTACATATTAAGCTAAAATCACTTTTATGGCTTTCCTAACAAAATATATGCCCCTGGTTTGTCCACAATCCCCTTAAGCACCAGAAAAATCCATTTCCTCCCCCTTACTTTTCTCCACCTTTCAGAAATTGTATGCTAGAACAAGTTCTCAGATATTCTCCTCATGATGTCATGTGGGGAGTTAGCACTGCCCCCAGGTTCAGTTGGCCCTCCTAGCCTGGAAGAAAGTACCGCCCTCCTCTCCTGATCCTGAGCTCACTTGGCAGCTAAGAGGAGGAACAGGAGAGCCATATTCATTTCCTGAGAGGGGCGGGGTCAGGGGCGGAGTCAGACAGCTCAGTTACATTTAAAGCCACAGACACAGAAACAGCTTGTTCTGAGCAGGGCTGAAACAGATCTTTTAAGACATGCAAAAAGCCAATACTGGAGTCTTTTTTCAGCAACAGACGTCACAGGCATGTTTTGGGGACCTCTGTGACCAATTTAAATGTGTCTTGAAAGGGTAAAATATGCCCCCTTTAAGGTCATGTAGTTAGGTTGTGTCCCATATGCATGGGTGGCCCAGGTTCAGGCATGGCCTGTGTTTCCTTTCCAGCATGTCTCTCCCCCAGTCTCTAATCCAGTGGCAGGCAACTAGCAGTTTAGGGTCCACATGTTTTTGTTCTTATTCTTGAATTTTATGTAATGAAGGAGAAAAGCCGTGACCCTCCTGGTTTGCATGGCGAACAATCTTAAGAAGTAGCTCGTGTAGCACAAACCAGAAAGGCCACTTCATACAGCTTTTCTCCCTAATTATGAGAAATTCATCAATGAAATCAAAATGGGTCCTAGCTATCAGTATGGGGGTCCTCAGTTTAAAACAAGAAGTAAGCCACGGATAGGTGGATCTGAGCAGCCCTGGTCTCTATTTGTCATATTTTGTTATTCTTTCGATTGAGGGCCCCCTGGCAGAGGAATTTACATACTATGTGTTGAACATGGTTTTAAACTGCTCCAAATTAAAAGCCACATTACACATCACATTATTTTCCTTTTGAACACACATTTTATTACATGCAAAATGAAGTTGATCAGTGATTTGAAGTGTCAGCTGTAAAAGAGGGTGAACACAGTTAAACTATTATTTTTCTTGTCTATCATTTGAATTGAGAGCAAACCCACCATTAAGGATGATAGAGCTGTTTTGTCTGTGATAGAAAATATCTCAGGCATCTCTGGGATTCATGCGGTGGTAGTGATCATGTGGTAGAGTTATTAGATTATTGAAACTTTGGTATTATTGTGTTGTCTGTAAGCAGGCAAGCTGTCCAATGGTGTGCAGGGCCCATCCACTTTACCACGCAGCTGGACTCCCAGCAGAGAGGAGAGGCTCATCAAGTTCTCAGGAATCGGTCCTGTGGATGAAACTGGGATGCCCATCGCCTCCAGATCGGTAAGGCAAACATACTTAAACACTTGCTTTAAATATTGTATTTCTTTATTGTGGACATTCCCGTGTGCATTTTAATGACCTGACCTGCTCTCGCTATACCCAGTGTGCTGTTTTTCGCAACATTTTCTCACCTCCTGCACCCTGCCCTCTTTTTCTTAAACCAGAGTGTGAACAAACCCAGAGACTGGTACAAGAGCATGTTCAGACAGATCCACAAGAAGCCAGAGGGTGAGTATGCTCCTCCTCCTCCTCTCAAAAGCACAGCAGCAGGGAGAATTTCTCTCTGTCAGTGTCAGGTATCTGTGAGGTGATCCAAAAAACAGATTACTGCAAAGCAAAATAAGACATGATGAAAGAGCCCTGAAGTGTTATGTCATGTCTACTTATTAGCTCTGACAATAATGCAGCCTCTTATCTCAGCCCTGCAATCCTGAATCTAGCTCTTCATTTGTCTCCAGTACAAATTGTGTAATAGAAAAACATTCCCTGTTATTTGTGGGGTTAATAACACCATCGGCGCACTAAGCCTGTTTAAATGGCATGTGAAAGAAATGTTTTAACTGCCTTTATGTGATGTGTTTTCGTAGGAAACACTGGACTGAGATGTGCAATTCATCAGGGTGTTATTAATGTTAAAGGATGGAAAACACTGTATTTCCAGGATACTTTTGGATGACAGTATAACAATGTCAAATAGATATTAGCATGATAACAGAATTTGTATATTGATGGTTGTTAGCTGGTCTATCCTTAGAACTCACCACCACCTCCTTAATGAGAAATTATCAACCAAATTTTCTAAAATTTTAACCACTCAAATTTATTTAATGATAAATGCAGCAGTTTGGACCTTTGATGGAACAAAACGTGATAAAACAAAGGGACATGACTAAACAAATGTGTTTAAAACCACATCATTACTGAATTTCTGGGAGGACACGTATGCACATTTTATTGCTCTGTTTCCTTTGACAAAGTTCTGCTTTTGGTTGTTTTTTTAGAGATCTCTAGAAATTAACATGTTAATCATGGGAAAACCAGTTCTGTTATCCTAGGATAATGAGATAAAAGAAAGTCGAGATCTTTAAAAAACGACCCAAATTTACTTCTAAGAGATTCTTAGAACATTCCCCTTCTTGTTTCAAACCATTTCTGTGTAGCTCTCACTGTCTGAAGAAATAATAAGAAGAAATCTTCTCCAGTGCCTTAGTTCTCTTACAGACTAAGTAAGACTTTCCCCCAGGATTTATATCTGCCCCATTCATTTTACCCTCTACTTTTACAAGCCTGCCAGGGCCAGCTGCCGAGAAGCATCCCCACAACATGATGCCGCCACCACCATGCTTCACAGTGGGGATGGTGTGCTTGTGATTATGTGCAGTGTTTGGTGTCTGCAAAACAAAGCGTCTCCCATATGCTTTTTTGTGAACTCTTGTCTGGATTGGATATGACTTTTCTTCAGCAGTGGCTTTCTCTTTGCCACTCTCCCACAAAGCTTTGACTGGTGAGTCAAGGGAACAGTTGTTGTATGCAGAGTCTCTCCCATGTCAGCTGCTGAAGCTTGTAACTCCTTCTGGGTAGTCGTGGGTGTCTTGATGGCCTCTCTCACTAGTCTACATGTTGCACAGTCTCTCCATTTGTGAGGACAGTCGATCAAGGCAGATTTACACGTGCCATATTCCTTCCATTTCTTGATGATGCATTTAACTGAGCACCAGAGGATGTTAAGTGACTTGGATTTTTTTTTATCCATCCCATGACTTAAACTTTTCAATAACCCTTTCTCTGATTTGCTTGGAGTGTTCTTTTGTCTCCATGGTGTAATGGTAGCCAGGAATACTGATTCACCTGTGACTGGACCTTCCAGACACAGGTGTCTTTATACTACAATCATTTAAGACACATTCATTGCACTCAGGTGATAACCATTTTATTAATTGTGAGACTACTAGCACCAGTTGGCTGGACCTCTGTTGAACTGGGTCTCTTTAAAGGGGGTGAATATTTATGCAGTCACTTATTTTTATCATATTTTTTTGTTTGACTGTTTTCACTTTCACATTAAAGAGGTTTTTATTTCACTTGGTGATGAAACAGATGAAGATTGATACTGATTTCTTTTTATTACCTTTAAAAGCGAACCAGACCATCAGTGACTAGATCATTCTAATTAGATAATTTTAAAACACATATCCACTGTCTTGTGGTAGGTGTCAGATGAGATTGTTAACGGCATACTGCCTTTTTACGCCCTTTTTATAACTTTTACCATTGAAAATGTTCTCAAAAAGAGATTTGTGAAGTCAGTTAGAAGGGGTTTTTCTTGGGGGAACAGTAAAAAACACTTTTTACAACACACAGTCAACAAAAGAGGTAGTGTTATTAGTTTGTCTGCATATGGTACAAAAATCAACAGAAACTTAGTGCTCCTAACAGGAGCTTTAAAACTGCCTAAAAGTGTTGTTTTCCCCCATTAGTCTCTCTCTGAAATCAGGGAATTTAGAATTCTTTCTTTATATACAGACCAAAAAGCCTTTATAAAGCTCTATTTTTAAGCTTTTTGCCTTTATTTGGAGAAGACAGGACAATAAATATTGTTGGAAATTAGAGAGAGAGCATGGGGGAACCTTCATACTTTTGACATGACTAACCACAAGGCCACCTGCACTCCACCAAAAAGAATTTTGACAGCCACTATTGAAACAGCTATTGCTTCTATGAAAATCTCACGGCAAAAAACAGTAGCCAAATTGATAAAGGTTATCTTTATGTGAGAAGAATTAGCTATTAATCTAATATTCGGTGTGTTTATGTAATATAAATGAGTGTCAAAGGTCTAAAGAAGTCTCTCTTTTGTTTCTTCTGTCACAGAACCAGAGGATGATTCAGATCGGTGGTCAGCTGAATGTAAGTGAATCCACCACAGTCCACATTGTTGGGTACAGTTATGTAACGCATTTTTCACTAAAGACTGATCTGATTCTCTGACCTGCAGGCCCCCAGCTTTCTGCCAACACAGAAGAAAATAATGAAGCAGACAAGAATCTCTTCAGACTAACACCGTATGGAGCTCTACCAGACTGGTGAGTTTGTTTTGATGTGACTGATTCGGGGTCAGCGGGGTAACTTGGATTACTGCATCGTGCACAGGTTAGAAGAAAGAAGCAGCTGTCAGAAACACACAGGCAGATTTACAACCAACCAGTTTTACAACTTAAGGCGTTTTATTAAAATCTTGTGCTAACATGAGCTGCATTTTAATACATATTTTGGTAATAAGATTAAACCTAGAGGCATTTAATGACAACACGCACACAGGAAGGTAGGTGGGAAATAAAGTTGCTACTTGAAGAAGTATGAGGAAGTTGAAACCACTCTCACCTTGGATCTCTTAAAATGCCTGATTAAATAGTTAAAGGAAACTGCAGTTAGCTTAGAAAAAGGTTGAACAGTGAAGGAAGCAGCTGGCATGGCTTTGCCCCTTTGCTCCTTTGGGTATCTGCTGAAACATGACTGACAGCGGTCATTTATGAGTTACAGAATAATTCGTTCGGACACAGCAAGCCTGTCTGTTTCCTTCAGTGTTTCATATTTGTGCTTAACTAAGTATAAACTTGCTAGCTAACTTTGTGTTCAACAAGACATAATGTGTTCATTCATGATTCTCAGAGTAACCTTTTCTTAAGTCTTAATTTTTGTTACATCACTAAAAATCTGTTTAGCTAGTTTTAGTCCCATCTTCATGGAAAAAGGTAGTCGAAAAGCTTTTCTACTCATAGTTTTTAGTCAATGAAATTAACACTGATTCAAACTTTCTATCTAGCTTCATGCTAAACACAAAAAATCTTTTGTATTAACCTTTAATTTTCAGTAACTATATTTCTAGACTTTCTAGAGTTTTTGTTATGTTTGGACACAACCAGCTTAGCAATTTTTTTTATGCTAGCCAAGCTAGCTGTAAACTGCTGAACTAGCTTCACATTTGGTGGAGAGTTGTACCAGTCTTTTTAAACCTTACTGTGCAAGAAGACACAAATTAACCAGAATATTTAAGGCAATCTGTAACATCCTTAAAATACAGCGGAGGATTAGGGCCAAGGGCGAAGGAGAGAATAATGAGTGCACCTCGAGAATGAATTAGAAATTATGAGAATAAACTCTGCATTTTGGGAATAAACTTGAAAAACAGTTTAGAGAAAGTTAAAATTTTGAGATGAAGGTGTAAACTGTATTACAGCAGATCTTGACTGTCACTAAAAAATGCCTTGTATTGATGAATCTGTGAAACTATTAGGAGTTTTAAAGATCCATCAATGTATATTAATGATCAGTTGGTTGACTAATTATCCAATCAGATCAATAGAAAGCCAGATCCTCTTTTTATATTGTCACATTTCAGGTGCGCTTTTATTTTGAAATACCTCACACATGTTGACAATTTCTGCCTACCTGTAAATCCTTAACAAGCTACTTTTAGCAACATTTGCTTACAGTTAGCAGCTGAAATAAAGAGAATATCCACTCCTCTCTCGGCTGTGTGGACATATTTCAGACAGACTACACCAGGACGGTCTTCTTGCCATATTTTGCTGACTACGTCTTCATTTATTATCCATAAACCACCACCTTATGAGATCATTTATAGATAAAAACCGCCCTCCCCTTGAAAGTGGTGTCTGATTCAGGCTCTGCAGATAAACAGAGAGGGAAAAGTCGTCTGCCTTCATTACACTTATTAAATTCTGCGATCTTATGTTGGCCTTATAATAAAAGTATTAGCTGTCTGATCTCAACATAGTTCAAGCAGGAAGGCCATTCTCTTTCAACCCCCCTTGCCCCTTTCTCTCTTGTTATGAGACTGCTTATAACAGAGATCAGCCATTGGACTAAAACTTTGCCCTAACCTCTCCATTAATCCAAACCAAGATTGGAGTAAATCAAAAATAATGTAAATTCATCACTATTACATCACATGTCATGGATCTCATTATAATCTCACAATGTGTTGCAAACTTACACATTAAGTATATGCTACACTAATAGACTCCTATGTAAAGTATGAATGACGATCTCTGGCCATGGAAGATGCCATAAAAATCACTAAACATCAAAACTAATATTAAAACACACACCATGTAAAATCATACTCATTCAGAAAAGCCAGTAAAACTCAAAGTGACCTGTCACTGTCAAGAGAAATAACCACGTGCCTTTGTCCCTACACTCTTTAAAGTTTTGCTCTTTTTAAATATTTTGTAAAAGAAAAAAAGCTTTTTAATTTATGAAGTGAATGTTCAATGATTCATCTCATATCCTTTTAACTCTGGATGTGATGTTTGTTATGAAAAACTAAAGCTCAGACCAAGAAGTGAAGGGAAAATGTGTAGGACGGACAAGTTTGGATCTGTTGCTACAGGTTCTCACAATGAAGCCATGATTAAGTTGCTGTCCATGTTGTGTGTGTTGGGGTGTTATGTTTCAGGAGTGAGGATGTAGAGAAGCTGTCAGACCCAGAAAAGCAGCACCGTCAACCTAGGAGCATATTCGACTTTGAGCCCGGAAAGAGCAGCGCTTCAGAGAGCCACAGCCAGGTACAAGCTCACAGGAGTAAAACTCTGATGCTTGAATATTTCTTTACCCTACACATTTCTCCTGCATTGTTGCTGCCTCTAATCTCTGGGATTCTTTGTGCTGTTTTTCAGTGTTTTCCCACTCTGGGTCTTAAGAACAGGTTTAAGGAAAGGCACCTTTTCTTAAAGGATTAGCATCAAATTTCACCTTCTCACGCGAGGACATTTACGGTCTTCTTGCAGCTCCAACATGTGCACACTTTGTCTTTTATTCAGACCACCTGAAAGGCTTTTACTGATCAAGCTTTTAGATAAGAAAAGGCTGGATCTGAGTATTTATGTTGGTGTTGAATTGAGAGTCAGTGATTTACAAACTGCCGAAGCCAACACCTGACTCCTGTTTATTCACTGCTATTGTCAAGATTTATTGTGGTGTGTATTGTGCACCATCCAGGGAAATTTATAAAAGAGTGAGCAACCGATAAAGTATGTCTTTGTGTTTAAACACTCCCCGTGAGTAACAAAGTGCTTTCTCTAAAGTTTTTATCCTGTGTAACAATGTCCCAGATCTGGCTCAAATTGTTTCTTGTGTCTGCGCCTGTAGAGAAAAGGAATCTTTGTTTCCACTCCCCCACGGGAGCTGAGGTGTCTTGTGATCCGTATTATGGTGTTAACCTCTTGTGGTGTTTAATGGCTCACAGCACGGAGACTTATTTCATTTCCTCTACATGACAGCGGCCTATGTTCAGTCCCCTGGATAGTTTAGAAAAGCAGCGTGCAGACCATATCAGGTGTTGAGCTGCTTCATGGTGACAGTACAGTCTAGGATTGTAGTGAGGAAGAATCCCAGCTGAGGGGAAGGATTTGGCATTCAGAGAGACATTATCAGCCAAGGCTTTACAGAAAAAAGAAAAAGAAACAGGGGGTCTGAGGTTGTTGAAAGCAGAGCCTTTTAAAGTAATACCTTAGGATCAGATGCTCATTTGGTATTTAGCATTTAAAAGAAAGAGGTCGAAGCAGTACAGCCACAGTGCCTATAAAACATATTCACCTCCTTGTATGTTTCAACCTTTATTGATTTCGTAAATAAATTATTGTCGGTTTATTTATATAACAAAAAATTACAAAGTAATGTCAATTAAACAAAAATATGCAATTTGAGACTGTATAAATATTAATCCTCTTCAAGTCAGTATTTAGAAAATGCAACTTTGACTGCACTCTCAACACTGAGTCTGTGTGGACTGGTCTTTATCTGGACAATTTTAAACCAAGCTCTATAGGTTACATGGGAATCGGGCGTGAACAGCCCTTATAAAGACCAGCCACAAATTCTCTATTGGATTGAGGTCTAGGCTTTGACTCGGCCGCTCCAAAACATTCACCTTGTCTTAAAACCATGTCTTTATAGCTTTTGCGGTATGCTTTCAATCTTGTCTTGTTGGAAAATAAATCTTCTCCCAATCGGTTGTTCTCTTGCACTCTAAATAAGATTGTCCTCCAGGATATTTTGCTGCATTAATTTTACCCTCTGCCTTTACAAGCCTTCCAGGGCCGGCTGCTGAGAAGCATCCCCACAGCATGATGCTGCCGCTGCCATGCTTCACAGTGGGAATGGCGTGTTTGTTGATATGCATTCTTTTGGGTTTTTGGTGTCCGCCAAACATAGCGTCTTGTCTGATAGCCAAAAAGCACCATTTGGGTCTCATCAGACCTAAGAACTGTTTTACCCTCTCCCATGGAGTCTCCAGCATGCCTTCAGGTGAACTCAAGTTGAGATATGATCTGAGTTTTCTTCAACAGTGGCTTTCACTTTGTCACACTTCCATTAAGGTAGTGAAGAACCTGGGCAACAGCTGTTGGATGAAGAGTCTCTCCCATCTCAGCTGCTGAGGCTTGTAACTCATTCAGAGTAGTCATAGGTGTCTTGGTGGCCTCTCTCACAAGTCTCCTTGTTGCATGGTCATTCAGCTTGTGAGGATGGCCTGATCTAGGCAGATTTACACGTGCCACATTCCTTCCATTTCTTGATGATGGATTTCACTGAACTCTGGGGGATGTTCAGTGCCATGGGATTTTTTTTATCCATCCCATGACTTAAACTTTTAAATAATCTTTACTCTCAGTTGCTTGGAGTGTTCTTTTGTCTCCACAGTGTACTGGTAGCCAGGGATACTGATTAACCAGTGACTGAACCTTCCAGACACAGGTGTCTTTATACTAAAATCTCTTGAGACACATTTACTGCACTCAGGTGATCCCCAATTCACTAATTGTGAGACTACTAGCACCAGTTGGCTGGGCCTCTGTTGAATTAGGTCAGTTAGTTTAAAGAGGGTGAATGTTAATGCAATCGCTTATTTTATATTACACATTTTTGTTTGATTGACATTTCTTTGTAGAAATCTTTTTTCTACTGAGCCCAATACTAAACTTGCTGCTAATTGTTGTTGTGTCTTTATGTTTTAGCCCCCTTATTGTCTATAAATAAAATCAATTTAGTAATGATGAAATAAGCTTTTGCTCAGTGTTTTTGTTGATCTTTCTGTCCTCAGGCCAATTTATCCTCAAAGAAACAACCTGAGAAACCAAAGTCATCTTCCATTGAGGTGAGCTGCTTTTAAAGCATTTTAAGTTTCCACCAGGAGGTTTCACTGTATGAAAACTGTTAAAAAGGGACAGCATAAGCCCCAAAAGTCCCTGGTTTTTCAGCCCGCTGTAATGGTGTTTTAATTTTACCCTGGCCTCACTCTCAGGCCAGTCTGGTCTCTGAGCTGAGCCGCTTTGAGGCCGAGTTGGACTCGGAGATCCAGGGGCTGGAGAGGAGGCTTTCCCAGAAGAAGCAGCATCGAGGCCGGGGTGAGGTACTGAGCCCCCGTCCTGACTGTCTCTGCTCAAACATCCCTCCTTCCCCACCTCACCCAAACGTAGCAGAATCCTCACCCACCCTCACCCTTACTGCAGTCTGAGTGAGACCCTCCCTGCTTGCTCACCCTGACCTTGTTTGTAGTTTCCCTCTGTGACATGGATGACAGACCACAATCTCCCACCTGCATGGCATTTTGGATTGATCTGTTTTTTAAATCACCTGCCTGCAAAATCCTGTCCCCCACATAGATGAATGTAAATTTAGTGTCAATAAATGAAGAACTTTTTGCAATCAGTTTCCTTTAAATCCTGTTTTTATATTGTTGTTATGCAGTCAGACAGTGCTTGTTTGACTTGAATGAAATTCTGCAGAAAGACTTGATTCTCCTCCTGTTCCTACTTGTTGTGTGATAAAAATCTGCTCCCCATGCCCTGATTTTACTGAAACCACAGACATCTCAGACAGATCATGAGTGCTGTTGTTATTTTGGCCTGAGGAGGATAGGACCCAGGGGATTTCTGGCTCCTCTGGGAGTGGTCAGCACCTCCACTTTGTCTGAGTTGTTGTGAGATTTCCTCTGAGCTGTGAGATACAGTAAGCTGCAGGGAACAAACTGTGTTTAACTGTTTGCTTTACTTTCAGGAAGCCAAAAGCAGGGACACAGTGATTGCTGCACAGACTGGAACTGCTAACTACAGGTCAGTGATGCAGCCATATGATTTTTTTTTTCCTTTAAATGATATGTTGTAGTTTTTATTTTAGCTTTACCGATCTTTTAGAGAGGTTTTTACGATTTTAGATGCATTTTTTTCTGCTGAAGATCAACTTAAAGCTCCAGTAGAGAGTTTAGCTGGATATGAAACAGGCTGAAAGTAATTGCAATGCCTTTCTCTGACCTGAAAAAGCAAAAAGAGACCATAAACAACACGATTGATTATCTACATATTATTGTTTTGATAGCAGGGTGTCTGAAGCAGCTGCTGCAGGATAGATGTCAACTGCATACCGGAGAAACAGCCTTTTTTTACATTTTTCACTGAAAATGTTCACAATAAGTGATTCATTTCATTTATAACAGACGGCAGGATGAGATTTTGTGTTCCAGATCAAGACGCCCTTATGCAGGAGGAGATCAGTAAACAAATAAGACTTACTGGTTTGTCCACATGGGAGCCAAAATCAACACAAACAAAAAAGTCTTCTCAAGAACTTTAAAGCCATGTTTTATCTTTAATTAACATGGGCTTTGCACATATCAAACTCAAAATGTCTATGTTTTTTTTTTATCTCATTCATACCAAAAAATCCTCTAAAAGTTGATTTAAAGCTTTCTTTCTATTTTGGCTATACAAAGTCTATCCGTTCTTATCTGTTTGCAGCCTGTTATTCATGTATGTTCACATCTATGGCACTGTTTCTGTCCATGGTCGTGCAAAATAATGTTATTAACGTTAAGCCTGTCTTAGAGTAATGTTATTTCCATTGTTAGGATTGTAAAGGTCAAACAGGGGTCAGTCATCACGTAACAGACCTCCTCTGAGCCCAACACCCGGCCTCTTAATCCACTTTGATATTGCCTCATCAAGCGGGAGTAACTTCACAACATTTCTTCCTGCTGCTTTTTTAGATACAGCACTGTGATTGGACAGACAGACCATTAAACCTCTACAGGGTACCTGTTCTGTTGGTCAGTCAGGTGACTCTAGCATCTACTGGGCGCTGTTAAACTTTATCAAGTCAAACTCCGGTGTTTGTTTCTTCCAACAGTCTGCGCTCCACATTTCTCACTGTGTGTGTCATGCTCTCTGCGAGGATTCTCGCTGTTGTTTGCTAAGCCGAGTTCACAGGTTTTGACCTTTTCTGGCTGTGTTGGATCAGGGGCTTTCTTTTAAAGAGCCTGTTGCTAAGGACACGTGAAACGAAACAGCAAAATAGAAATATTTTTTACTGTTTCCTGTTGTGTTGACAAGATGTTGCATGTGTCCCAGCTGTGAGCAGCTCTTTCTGGAAATATGCAAATGATTTCAGAGGAAGTAGACGGATGGTGATCAGAAGTGAATCACTGAAGCTTGAAAACAGATTTTCAGTGTAAGGATAAAAAGCAGGAGTCACACATTTATCATCTGTGTGTCCTTTTTTGTTGTCCCATTACTCGTCTCATCTTTGTGTTTGAAATGCAGCAGCTGCAACCAGATGTGTTGAACTTTGAATCTGCAGTGAAAAAAAAAACAGCCACAACAGTGTTATTTTGTGTTTATTTCAGACCTTTGATTTTATTAGACTCATATGCATGGTTGGGAAACAAAGTGACACTAATATACAGGTGCATCCAAAAAATTGTAAATACTGTCAAAGTCAATTTTCCCTGTTTACTTCAGAAAGTTAAACTTCCATATATTCTAGATTTATCTCACTCAAAGTGAAACATTTCCAACCTTTTCTTTTTAATTAACCTTGATGATTTGACTTACAGCTCATGAAAATCAAAAATCTTTGTCTAAAAATGTTAGAATATTGAGGAAAAGTCCAATTTGCAAAGGTTTCCTGAGACGTCATTCTGGTTCAGTACACACAACCACAATCATGGGGAAGACTGCTGACTTGACTCTTGTCCAGAGGACAGTCACGTCCACAAGGAGGGTGAGACACAGAAGATCACTGCTGAAATGGCAGGCTGTTCCCAGAGGCTGTATCTAAAGTTGACTGGAAAGAAAATGTGTGGCAAGAAAAGACCAAGCAAGCAACAGGCATGAGTGCAGTCTTCAGAGAATTGTCAAACAAAGCAGATTCAAGAACTTAGGAGAGCTTCACAAAGAGTAGGCTGGAGTCAGTGGATCAAGAGCCTCCACACACAGACAGGTCCAGGAAATGGACTACAAGGGTCCTGTTCTTAGTGTCAAACCACTCCTGAACTACAGACGGCATTGTAAGCTTCTCACCTGGGCTAAGGAGAAGAGAATTGGACCGTTGCTCACAGGTCCGAAGTCCTGTTTTCAGATTAAACTAGATTTTGAATTTTATTTGGAAATCAAGGATTGAAGAAGCACAGAATCCAAGATGTTTTCAGTTTCTACAGTCAGTGACGGTTTGGGGTGCCATGTCATCTGCTGGTGTTGGTCCTCTGTGCTTTAACAAGTGCAGATTCAACACTGTCCGACATCTACCAGAAGATTTTAGAGCGTCTCCTCTTCCAGCAGGACTCAGCACCTGCCCAGGGTGAAGCCAAAACTACCAGAAACTGGTTTGGTGACTGTGGTATTACTGAGCTTGATTGGCCAGCCAACTGGTCTGACCTGAACCCCGTAGAGAATCTCTGGGGAAATGTTAAAAGTAAGGTGAGAGACACCAGACTCTACAGACAAGCTGAAGGTTTATATCACAGCAACCTGGGCTTCATAACACCCAAGCAGTGCCACAGACTGATCGCCTCCATGCCACGTCACATAGATGCAGTGATTATTCCTAAATGAGCTCCAACTTATTACTTATTATAAATCCTTTTTTGAATTGATGTTTTGTGATATTCTAATATTTTGAGGTAGCAGATTTTTTATTTGTGTGAGCTGTAAGCCATAATCATCAACATTAAAACAAAAAAGTCTTGAAATATTTTACTTTGCATGAGATTAATCTAAAATATTTGGAAGTTTCACTTCATTAATTAATTTACAAGAATAAGTTAACTTTTTCACGATATTCTAATGCTTTTGAGCTGCACCTGTAAATGTGTAAGTTGTATATTTTCTTACTTTTCAGCAATTCATCAGCACCTAAACAGCCTGTCCATCGCTCTGTCGGCACGTCATCATCAACCTCCACTCCCACACATGGTAATCATGGAGTTTCTTCTCCTTTTGCTTTTTAGCACACACAAACTTTGTGGTTTTCCTGACGACAGCCACTATTTATTCCATGAAACTTTCCCTAAGACACTGCTGTTTTGCTCCTCTTTAAACCTACTGGCAACCAAAAATAAACACAGTTCATTCATTGAATCAGTCAGCATATATCTGATGAAAGCTGTTAGTAATCTACTTTATTTTGAAGGTCCCATGATTCTCTCTAAATCTGCTTTGGTATTTCATGTTTTACCTGTGACTGCTGGTGTTATTGTGGAAAACTTTCACAGCTTTTTCCTTTATGATCAGCTGTAAATGGGTGGGGAGGAAGCCCACAAAAATAGGAAGTGGAACTCGGAAGACCTGATTAAAGATTAGCTTTGTGCAATTGTTTTTCCTGGAAAATAGAGCAGAGAGAGCCAGCATGAATAAGTTGAAAGCTTCGATAGCTTTTTTCCATAGCAACACATCCAAAACGTTTGCTGAACAAAAGAGTGCACGCTTCAGCTTCAGTTCAAATAGTTTTGCTTTTATTTTCCTCACAGTAGAACGTCTTTCGCCTGCAAATGAAACCATGGAGCTCCCGCCTAAGAAAGAGGAGAAAAAGGTTGGTCTTTATGTGCTTTTTTTTTACCTTAAAAGGTTAGAGAATCTTAAAAAAAATCCCCTTTGTAATGAGGTTTTTAAATGTAACATATCATTCCAGTCATCTGAGTACACACTGCATTCACATAATAACTGAATCTGTCTAAAATCTCCCCAAAACTAAATGGTATGTTTGTTTTCCAGATGAAAGCAGCCCGAGCCAAGTTCAACTTCCAGGCTCAGTCACCAAAGTGAGTGTTGATATTATAAAAATGTCACTTCCAATTTAATCGTTAACTACCTTCAAATGTTATCCAGAAACAATCAGAACATCTTGAACTTGTGTGTCCATGCTGTAGTCTATTAAGTTTTCCTTTTCTGTGTCTCATAATCCATTTTGTCTCTCCCCAGGGAGCTCATGCTGCAGAAAGGCGACATTGTTTACATCCACAGGCAGATCGATGCTAACTGGTTTGAAGGAGAACATCACGGGAGAGCTGGCATTTTCCCCACGACTTATGTGGAGGTGATTTTTCTACATCTACTGTACAACATTAACAGCGGCTCTATTTCCCTGCATTGTTTTTTGTGCTGATCATCTAAGATTTGTTTCCTGTTCTTCGTAGATCCTTTCCCCTACAGAGAAGCCGACTCCAATAAAATCTCCCACTCTGCAGGTGCTGGACTACGGGGAGGCTGTGGCTCTGTTCAACTTCAACGCTGACCTTCCTGTTGAACTTTCTTTTCGTAAAGTAAGTGTTTGAACAGGTAGGAAGAGGCTCCTCCTGTTAGAAGTGAACATTAATCTGTTGTGCAAATTAGTAGTGATAAAAATACCTGAAACCCTTTTGTGATTTAGGCAAAAAGATGTTTCCAATCTAGTGTATGTTTGCTAATGCGACTTTAGAGGAAACTACCTAAAAGCAGCAAGCTGTCTAACGGATGGTGATATGTTTTACAGAACACCACTGCTGGACTCGGTGCTGAAGGGGGATGGGGGGTGGTGTATCATCCCCCTTGGAGCCCTAATCTTTAAAAAATTACTGCAAAAGGGCCCTCTTATATGCCTTTATTTAGAGGGAGGAGGACAGTGGATAGAGTTGGAAACAGGGATGAGAGAGTGGGGTAGAGACATGTGGAAAAGGAGCTGCACTTGAATCCGGGCCATCCACGATTATGGGGCGTGACCATACCACGAGGAATGCATCTGCCCTCCAATAAACACGATTTGGTGCCCTCTATGCTGCCTTTAAATGGACCATACATAATAAATAAACCTTCATGCTGCCACAACCTCCAGGGTTGTCTTCCAGTGAGCAGTGTGTATTATCAGTGGATGAAACCACATGTCTAAAGGCCCTTCAGCACCACACATTTTGTTTAGTGTGTGAATAATTCAGACTTTTTCAAGCATGTAGCACGGCAATGCAAGCGTTCTCAGCAGCAGCATAATTTTGCTGGTTATGATTGCAATTGATGAATTTTTGACCATGTTTTCTTTCAACAAGCACACATTTGACCAATCCAAACACTCGTTGCTGATGGTAGATGAGTTTTGATGCAGACAGAAGAGCAAAGTCTTACTCTTTCTCCTTCTCGTGTGATTTTTGGCTCCAGCCAGTGCATAGTTATATTAGTCTTTAATCTGATATCATGTATCCTGTTTAAAGAAGAAGACAGGCAGCAGACAGCCTGGCACAATCCATGTGAACAGAAATATGCTGTGCACACAGCTGGAGCTGTTCATAACCAAACAGGACTTTTTCTCCAGTGATACATTTAACAAGAAAGACTCCTCTAACCTAAGACATCACAGCTAATCACTGCTCAAGCTCACTCAGCTCCCTGAAACTACTCTTCTGACCAGTTTCTAAAACAAACAGCTGAGCACCACTCACAGCGAACCTCAAGTGTGCCCTTGCTATTATTAGTAACATTATTTAGTTCAGTGGTTTTCAAACTTTTTTGCCCAGGCACACCAAAAATCAAGCCGAAGTCTTAAGACATATCGTATTCATGTCCTTGCAAAATAGCCTCGTAAACACGCGTCACAACTGCAAATCATTCTGGCTACTAAGAGTGCTTTTATGGTATCCTGACGTCCTCTGAACAACAGAGTGCAATGCAGCACAATGGCATAAGGTTTTTACCATGTCACTTTATTCTTATTTTCCCCTCTGTCGCATGTATTAAGATGGACAAGTAACAAGGAAAGAGATTGCACAGAGGATGACAAGGCACCAGGAGTGTCCTACCAGAGGATTTTCTTAATTTTATTCGACTTTCCTCACTCACCGAACTTGTTAGCTTGTTTTACAAAGTGGAGAGTGTGATGCATGAATATCCATTTATGAAATGTTGCGGTCTAACTTGTGCTAACACGGAGACAAAACTATGTGGCTCATAGCCGTTAAGAGTCTAGTCAACAAAAGGCACCAAATCTCCAATCCTCCACTTTCATAATTTTGTATGGGAAAAAAACAGTCAATACACAGGGCAGAGAATTGCATGTTTAACAGATAACAGGTGGACAGTGAGCATGCAATGTTGTATGATCCAATGTGATGTTTGTTTGTTTGTTTGTTTGTTCATGTGGATCCCCATTAGCGTAAGCATCAGCTGTAAGCTATTCTTCCTGGGGTCTACAGTTTGTGACAATGCAATTTCTACAATCAGTAATCACACTACGCAAACATAAGACAATACATCACATTGCACCAACAGAACAAACATTTCAACAATTACAACTCACTCAAACAAAGTCAAAGACAACAGATATTACAATAGCACAGAGTGACTCTAAAGAATAGATGTTGGCAAGCCCATGTAGTCAACAAAGTATTCAGAATTAGTACTGATTACTAAAGTTTCTTAGGAGATGATATCTTTTCAGGGATTTTTTAAAACTATAAAGAGTATTATGTTGTTTAATATCATTTGAAAACAAGTTCCATTCCTGCATTGCTCTGTATATTGCTGAGCACTGAGCTGATGAAGTCTTTGCTTTAGGCAAAATAAAACAACATCTAACAGCATGCCTGGTAGAGTAATGGTGTACATCTGTACTAAAGGAGAGCTTTTCATACAAATTTAAAGGGGTTTTAGTTGTTATGACATTCTGTAAGAAAACCATCAGTGCATATAATAATCTATTTTTAACTTCAAACTAGTGAGATTTTGTATGCATTTTACTGACATTTGATCTAAACCCACATGACAGAGCCACACGTGCAGCCTTATTCTGGACCAGCTGCCGTTTCTTAAAATTGCTGATGGAAATGCTGGACCAGACTACAGAGCAATAATCCAGATGAGAAAAAAAACAAGGCCTGAATTAGTTGTTGAACTGCTTTTTTGTGAGAAGTGCTTTGCACACCTCTTAATAACAGACAAAGTATTTCCCATCTTAGTCACTAGTTCTTGTACCTGCTTGTCCCAGGACAGTCTATGGTGTGGCGCTTGCATGCAGTAAGGACATAGGTTACAGAATCTTTTTGTTGCTGTATAGGTGTAGTAATAATGTATGGCTATTTAAATGCCCATGGCAGAACAGCTCGAGAGACACTGATTTATTTATAGGATGACTGAATTATCGGTCTGCAGAATCTGCATTCCCAAAATCCAAAAATTTACCTCTGAATTATTTGCAATTCTGAGTCGTTTATTCGCATCATCCTTGATGTGAAAAAGCCTTAAGATTGGAGTAAATGCAATGAAATGCTATTAGCTCCTTGGTATACTCTTCTCTTGTGTATCTTTATTAAACTGATGGTTAAATGGTTCATAATTCATTGTCTGTTTTTACAGAGGTGTAGTAGGTATAATCACAATAAAAAAATATGTTAAATCTTAAGCAGTATTCGAACAACTTCACTATGTATAAAACTATAAATAATTTTTTGAAGGATGGAGCCCCACTGCACACAGCAAGTTCCCTTTTTATCATTTCGCCCCTGCCCCTCGAACATACTGAGTGCCCCACTGTACAACACGTATAAATAGTCATGTTGTTTCCTTAAATCAACAAGTTGTTCATTCATTTCTGTTATTTAACTTTATTCTTCACCTTTTCATTACTATGGTTGTGCTTTCTTCTTTGGTCAGCTTGCTACCTGTGCTACTTGTGTTCTTCCCGAAACAGGATGTCTGATTGTAAATATTCAGCATGTTTAATAATATTTATGATCTTTAGTCAGAGTCTTAATGTGCTGTGTATTCCCCAAAGCTGATTGTATAACCAGTGTTTTCAGACTACCATGAAAATCACACTGGAATCTCTCTGTGCACCATCTACTCTATAAAATGTGTTTTTATTTCTTTCCTCAGGGTGAGGTGATCAATATAACCCGTCAAGTGGATGATAAGTGGTTAGAAGGAAGAATCACAGGGACCAGTCGGAGCGGCATCTTTCCAGCCAGTTATGTCCAGGTCAACAAGATGCCCCGCACCAAATACTCCACAGATGACTTCTCACCTGGCCCCATGTCCCCCATCTCACCCGGACCCCAGAGTCCAGGACGTCCCCTCCACTCACCCTGCCCTCGCTCACCGCTGTCCCCCTTCACCCCCACGTCCCTCAGCCCCAAACCTGATCACTCACCGCTGAAACCGTCGTCACCTGTTCCTCACAGCAGTCCAGGCTTACATTCACGCTCCCCCACCCAGACACCCGTATTCAAAGAATCAGCCAATCGGTGGCCTCACAGTCCCTCTAAAACTGCCTCACCCACCAAACAGAATAGCCACTGGGCTGGCTCACACTCTGCCACTTCTCAGGCTGTCTCACCGTCCAATCAGACGTCAGCACACAGAGCAGGAGCGTCAACAGCCAACACTCCCAGATACACTGACCCTGCTCAGGTCTGCTCTCACCGTCTGTCTGCATGTTCTCACTGTGCTGTCGCTGTTTATGTTTATAGTGTAAGTGCAGAGGTTGTAATTCATCGTTCTTTATTTCACAATGCCTGACATGAGGTTTCTTTCCTCTCAGGGTGTTATACCAAACCAGTCTGCTCCACATGCCAACTCCCTGACACACACAAAAGTGCCAAACAGCCCGGGATCCATGGCAGCACGCCAACCGTACGTCTACATGTTTTGTTTGTTCATATTGCTGCAGTACAGCCCAAGTGTCGCAGCTGTGGTGAATTTATGTCTTAGACTTATTGTGTTTGTTCTCTTTTTCTTTTTTTGTTTGTTTTTTTTGTTTGTTTTTTTAAGATATAAAGCTGTTTACAACTATAAACCACAGAATTCAGACGAGCTGGAGCTCAGAGAAGGAGACATCGTACAAGTGATGGAGAAATGTGATGATGGCTGGTTTGTAGGTAAGAAAAAAATGATTTTTTTAAAAATATCTCAGAGGTCTTTACATCATATCCTCCAGAAACAGCACTGTGAGTGGGGTCAACGCATCCACTTACTTGTACTTGAGAGTATTTTGAAGATACCTGGCTTTATTAGCCCTGACAAAAGAGATCCCAGTAGTTTTTAACACCTTGCTGGTTATCATTTTGATAAGTAAGCCCAGTCTTGATAAGTGCAGCACATGGCCAGTCATGTTCATGGGCATGTCTTCAAAAGTAAGGCCATCAATAGTCTTTAAAGTCATTATTTTTACGAGAGGCCTTAAATTTTAGAACGCACTTTGATTAAGACATGCCTTTATCCAATGTTTGTCTTCTGGCCAAGTTTATTTGATCATTTTGACTTTTTTGTGTAATTTAGAATCAGCTTAGCAAACCTGCTGAAATGTGTTATGATAAATCAGTGTCACTATACAGTATATTGATAGAATAGTGGCATTTAAATGTGTGAAAAATCCCCAAACTTTGGTGTCTATGGCCAAAAAATATGATTGTCCTTTACCATTTGGTATTTCATTAACAGTATACTATATCTGGAAATTCTGTCCTGGTATGGTGTACCGAAAAATCTTTCACGCCTCCTTTTTTTTCCCTTTGGCAAAAAGTGTTTTTAATTTTACTTAGTTCAGCGCCTTTTTGCAACTTTTGCACTTCCGCATTGGCGTCATTTTTCAGGACTGGAGGTTACCACTTGGGAACATGGCACACAATCAGAGATCTGCTGTGCCACACTGAAATTCATGACACACACAAAAACGGCATGCCTGTGCACACACAACAAATATATATATGGTGTGGCAGAGGTTTTACTGGCTGATTTTGAATTTCAGCATTGGGCTAGTTTTTATCAGCCATTGGGCTGGTGTTGTCACACAGATCTGGCAACCCTGCTGCTTGGGGATTTTATATCATTGTGGTGTTAGAGCGGCGGGGTAATTCTCCATTGTGGGTCGATGACATCAGCAGCCCACATATTTGCCCTGCCCGAATTAAAGCTATCTAGGAAAGAGGTGAAGAATGTTCTAACTGTCGAAATCCAAACACACACTCACATGTAGATCTCAGTGTTTTTACATCTTTACAGCAACTGTATTCCAACATAACTAGTGTGTTAAGACACAAATTTGGATTTCACTTTACAGGGACTTTAAAGAGTTTATTTCCTTAAGTGTATGCAGGCTGTAACTTCTTAAATATGAAAATTAAAAACAACAAAATTCTTGCAGTTAAGACTTTTTTATACCAGATATGAGATTAGTTATTATTGTTTTTTGCCCTGTCTCTATAATAAGGGAAGCCCCAATCACAGATCAGTGCTTTATTTTATTAAGAATTGGTTATGATAAAGGTAGCTATTTCATACATGCCTCCCATCCTGTAAGATTAACCTTCATTCAGAAATTTGAATATGCAGTTTTATTGATTTATTGATTTATTCTCTTTTCAATAAGAAATCCCAATCCATACTCTTTATAGTTTAAATTTGCTGTTAAGTAAGGGTTTAGGCAGTAGGTTTACGGTACACAGTATGAAAAAACTATGAGAAATTATTATATGAACTAACTTTAACTTTCTTTATGATTAACACTAATGCTGAGCTGTGTGCGCACTCCCTCTAGTGGACGCTGTTAACTCCTAACATGCACACCCAGCTGTTTTATTACTTTCCATAATTTCAAACTGTGCTTTTTTTATTCATTACAGGTACGTCAGATCGGACTCATGCTTTTGGGACTTTTCCAGGCAATTACGTGGCACCAGTTTGATCTCCTCACTTCCTGTCTGTCCTAAAACACCTGGACTCACATAAGACCAACTTCACTGAAAATCACTCCAACAGATCCTGCACTGACGCAGCAGCTTTTCCTCATCACTTTCACACCACACTGAAACAAATTAGTCAAATTGCATGTTCATGGGTTGAAGGCAGGGAGTGGTTTCTCACCTCACCTCCTTGCATGAGAGCATGTGAGTGTTTTCCACTGAGACTTGTGGAGAGTGTTTTTCACACACACACCACATTAGAGGCAGGAATGAATGCTGATGATACTGTTTCGGATGTAGAGAATGGGCTGTTTTGTTCCACAACTGTTTGCAGATGTTGGACATTTGCATTCCTTCCTCAAGAACAGCACAGATCCTTCTGAGATCGGATACAGTATGATCCATTATTCAGCTTTTTGCCGTCACAAACCACTGCTGGCACATATTTTTGTCCTGAATTTCAACACATTAACATTTGCTTCAAATATCTCCTTCAGACTTTTCAGATCTGTGAAAATACTCAAGACAAGCTTGAAGAAACAACATGAACATCTGTAGAAATGTTCTCAAAGTAGAGGTATAGAGGCTCTGGCATGTTGATAAGTTTACAGCCCTTCATTGGACCATGCAAAAAAGTTAATAAATCAGTGCATTTACTGTTTTCTAAGGCTTTCTTGATGCATTTGTCCCTGTTTAGCCATTAAAGGAACGCCAAAGGTGAAAGTATGGAAGAGATGCTCTGCAGTAACTCTCTGATCAGAAATGATCTATAAATCTCTGTAAATCTAATTTTCATGTCTCTACCACCAGTTATTAAATTATGTTTGAAATATTTGAGGTACTGCTGTATGTGCCAAATTAAACCTTTTTGTGCAATCCTGTATTAAACAAAACCAGCTCACTTTACTTGTATATTTGCAAATACTGCTTTTGTAACATCCTCTTTGAATAATGGATTAACACTTTTACAGCATTTCTTAAACCACTAAATGTCATTTTATTTATGTGCAACTTTAACAGCTGTGGCGTTTTTAAGCTTGATGAAATAAAACCCTTATCATGAAGTCATTTGCATTTTTATAACATAAATATCTGGTTTCATTGTAAAAATAAATCATATTTAGTAGACACAGGAGATTATTGTACAGACTTGTCAAATTGAAATTATAATATATATTTGCTTATAAAACAATGTATCTTATGTATGGTACGCCTTTTTAAAAGCAATTAAACATTACAGAGTGATACGGAGATGGTTTGTTCATGTGTTTATTTTGAAATAGTTTTAATGTGTTAAAATTAAATACATTATGACTGAAATAGATATGTTTTTTTTTTTTTTTTTTTTTACCTTTATTTAACCAGATAAAACCCATTGAGATCGAGAGTGACCTGGCAAAGAGGTCAGCAGCACACATCACATAATAGGTTTCAGGGACAGATTACAACAATAAATTAAAACAAATAGTACTTTTTGAAAGTGCATGGGTAGTTGCAGATAAAGTGCTGGAAAATGACTCACGGTAACACATTTAAAAACACAGGCACTGTTCCATAGTCTCACGATGTCTGTCATTTAAGAAAGAATGAAAGGCTCCAAGTGAAATGAGTTCAGACAGTTTCAAGTCAGTCTGGAGAATATTTCATGCAGAGGGGGCAGCAAAACTGAGCGCTTTTTTCCCAGGTGCGACAGGTGCCAAATATGGCAACTGTCACATTAAGATAAGAAGATAAGATGTAATGGATTTGGTATGTGGTTGAAGGCCTTCCCTGAACCAGACTGTCTGGATGGGAGCTTATGTTTCTCTAAAACCTCTATAGACTTTTCAGCATTGATAGTGCCTTTCTGTAAGCTGCCCATGCCATAGTCACTAATACAACACCATACTATCAGAGAAGCAGGCTTTTGAACTGTGCCTTGATGACAAACTGGCCCTTCTCCTCTTTAGCCCAAAGGATACGGCAGCCCCATTGTGTATACTGTATACTAATACTGTTGTGTTTCCATAACACGTTGGGAGACCATAGAATAATTTCTCCCAAAGTTACACCAGTTTTCAGTGAATAATTTTGAAAAAAGAGGCTTGTTTTGAAATTGCGGCAAGGGTGGTGGATTTCCTGTTGGGATTTTGGCATCCAAGAGGCTTTTTAGTAGGTGATTTCATTGTAGATTGTAGACAAAAGGTGAAAAAATGACTATGTTGGTTTGTCAGAAGGGGGCGCTGTTATGGATTTTTGATGTTGATGTATGATTTGGTAGAGCCTCCATGTGTGATCATCCGTGTGAAGTTTGGTGATGGTTGTTGTAAGCACTGAAAAGTTACGGACAATCGTAGTTGTTTATACAGCATTTTGAGAAAACTGGTGAAAAAGGTGTTTTTTCAAGTTTGGGACCTTATTACAGCCCTGCTGCCTGGTGAAAAGTCCTGCATCTGATAACTTTTGGTGTCCATCTTGTCTAACTTGAGGAAAAAACAGTCTGGAGTCAAACAAATGAGCCCCCTAGGACTAGTTAAATCAGATGCAAGGACTGGAAATTTGCCAAAAAAGCACAAAATTGGCCCTAAATAGCTATGATCTCATTTCCTGTGCATTTCAGAAGATGATCCCCAGAGGATTTTTTGTTGGCCTTGTCATGACACATATGTGTGCCAATTTTCATGCATGTTGCTCTAACTTGTGAGCAGGCCTCCTAAATAACAAGTTTTAGGGCCCCTGGGGGGCCATTTTTGAGCGAGATGATTAGAAGCACCAGAATATGTAAATTTTCACCAGGATCTGACTAGCCGTGGAATATGGTGAGTTTTGGTGCATGTTAAGGCCCCCAAACAGGCAAGTCAGTCAACAGATTAATAAGAAGAATTCCTTCAGTTTCAATAGGGCGCTCGCACTGGTCAGTGCTCGGGCCCTAATAAACAGAAATTCATTTTAATTTTCAAGCAATGGATGCACTTTTTGACTTAAAGATAAACTTAATATTCAGTTATTCTATTTTCATTTTTATTTTCATCTTCAAACATGCAAATCTGCTGACATAATTCAACTGAAAAAGACAAGGATGTTTTTTTTTTAACATTCAGAAAATGCTCAGCAAAATAGTTCTCATAACTTACATGATTTTTCTACTTTGAAATCTAAAATGCCTTATCAGAAATTCTTTATTTTCAGAATTTGAGCATGTTTTGACTCAAAAACTAAATGAGTATTCAATGATCTAGTTTGTTGATTAATTTTCATCTTCCATTTGCAAAAATGTTGACATGAAAAAAAGACAAAACAGAATTTTCAGTAAATGCTCTGTTATTTAACTCTCATAATTCAAATGAAGTTGGTATTTTGAAAATTTAAAGGCAATAACATAATTCATGCCCAGCAGGATGAAGAACATTTACAGTAGCCAGTCCAACCAACTAATTACATGTTCTGCTCTTTTTTAAGCGCATTGAACCACAACTGAATTTGTCTGACAGGTTCTGTATAAATAAAGCTTCAAAGACTCATTGTTTAATTTTTTTTCCTGTTTTTTAAATTGTATTTTTTATTGTCCCTGTGACAAGACAAAGCTCGCCCCAGCACACTGTGCTCCCCCCACATAACGTGATGCCTCCACATTAGAGGCATCACATTATGCCTGGGGTGTGTGGCATAGGCTGAAGTAGGGCTCAAACGGTCCACCATAGCAGTGCATCACAGGGCATTCAGGAGCAGCAGGGTACATGGCACTCACACTGACTAAAGTACCTAAAGCAACACAAGCAGTGCATGCGCCTACTTTGAGAAGACCTTTGCTGATCCACTTCCAAAAACCTGGTTTCTGAACCTCAACAGCAGGAGTCTGCAGCTGCTGGGATCCAGGAGCCATCTCTTTGAGGTCCTCATCTGACATCGGTCCTTCCCTAGGCTCAGCTGTCTGATCTTTTCTGCTAAGCTCGCTGCACCAGCTGATTCCTCCTCCTCTGTCATCTCCCCCTGTGAGCTAAACTCTTCAAACTTTTCAAGCAAGCACTCCTCGCTCAAGACCAATGGTCCCTCCTCTAGGCTGCTGATGGAGGTACTTGGAGTTGTCTCATCATTACTGTGGATTCTATGTGCCTCCAATGATTGACTCTCGAGTGCATGAATTTCTTCCTCAAGATTCCCATTTAAAGAATCAAACTCTTTGTTCAGATGCTTGTGACTCTCATTTAAAGCGAATTTAAATTTCTTAAAACTTCTCTGGATCCTCTTTGGAGCTCATCATCTATTTCAGACTGCTTATCAGTTATTTCCCTTTTTAGATTTTCAGTTTGCTCATTGATCTCCTTGGTGAACATCTCAGCAGCTTCAAGTTGGGACTGATGCTCCTGCAAAGCTGACCTCAGCTTTTCACTTTCATCATTCAGTCTCTCTGTCTGAGACTGGAGTTTATCCCGCTCCTTTTCAAGGATGTTACTGTTATCCTTTAGAGAAAGTGTGTCTTTTCGGGAATCATGCAGTGACTGTTTTAGTGTTTCAATCTCTGCCTGATTTTTCTCATCCAAACTTTTGTAATCTGCTATGACTGCCTGCTGGTCTTGAAGATCAAGCGTGAGGGAAAGCAACTGGCTCTGAAGTGCATGACTCTCTTCAGCATAATTACCTTTAAAAAAAGAGTGGAGCGCGCCCTTCAGTTTCTCATTCCCGTCAATTAAAGCTAATTTTTCTTCTTCTAAAATTTCAATGTGAGCGTTTCTTTCGTCCAGGGTTGTTTTGTTTAAATTTCCTGGCTGTGCTTCCAGCAGTTCACACTCGATGGTTCACTGGATGCGGCCCTGAACTTCTCAATCTCTTCTTCCTCTTTCATAATGAGTGAATCAATTTTTGCAACCTCATCACGTGTTTTTTGATTGTACTCACAAAGAACTTGTTCATCAACCAGTGTCACCCCGGCCTCCTGAACTCGACAATCAAGTTCACTCAATGCGACCCTGAACTTCTCAATCTCTTCTTCCTCTTTCATAATCAGTGAATCAATTTTTGCAACCTCATCACATGTTTTTTGATTGTACTCACTAAGACCTGTCCAGTATTCTGTACTCTGCATGTCATCCTTTTGTGTAGCTGAACTCTGCTCTAATTCCGAATCACCCATAGTCCTCATGCTGAGCTGTTTTTCATACTCTTCAATCCGGTTTTTAAGTAGGGCTTTCTCTGCTCTTTCTTCCTCTAATTCGGATTTATAAGTCCTGATCTGTGACTGAAATGACTCCTCCAATCGAATAAAGATGTTCAGTACTGCGTTGTACATGATCCAGGTCTCATTAGAATAGTCCTTAGCCAATTCTTGATGAGCATCAAAGATGAACCTCTGAAGGCTCAAAGGCTCAGCTGTTTCACCTGGTTCTTGTGCACAGAAATGACGTGATTCATAGATGTAATGCATATATGTCCAGCCTGTGTTTGTATTTATTTATTTATTTTTATCTTTTAGATACTTTCTAATGTTGTTTTGTATCCTTAACAGTTAACTGTATGTTGATCTCATTGGCTCTTATAATTGTGTTAAAGCGCTCATATTGTTTTCTGTTGTTTGTGATTGTTTGACATAAATGGTAAATGCACAATGTTAATAAAAATAGCATTTTAAAAAAGAGCTCAATTTGAATAAGGCTCACATTGAGGTTTGTAACAACAAATGGTTTACACCAGTACTACTGGATTTAAATAACATCATGCCAGCTAGGGTGGGCACATTAAGTCCTTAAAGTGAATGGGAGCTGATGCTCTGATTGGCTTGATTCATGTCAGTCCCCAAACACACCCTATGAAAGTGTGTAGTCATCAAAATTTGAATAAAAATTCTAATTTGAAAATTAATATTCAGTTTACTTTTTTACTGTTCTCTTAATTCCTTTTCAGTCCAGAACAAGTTATTTTTTCCATGGTAAAGTTCACGTCATAATCTTTGATCTGCCTATAAAAGCAGAAGTCAGCTTCCCTTAGTTTAGTGACAGCAGAAAAATTAAAAATCATTCTTTAATGTAAAATAGTAGAATTAATGTAAAATAGTAGAATTTTAAAATGGGATAAAAAAAAAGGGTGATTAATCGCAATTAAGAACAGAAATCCTGAGATTAATTGCAATTAATTTTTTTATTTGACAGCCATAACTTGGAAAACTACCTGGTTTGGAACGATAGGTTTTTGATGTGAGTGGCTGATTAAGATATCCCTATTGACTTTTTAAAAGTTGTCATATCTTCTTCATTAAAATTCGTGTTTTTTAATTTAACACTTGTCACTAGTATCGGTAGTTTCTTTCTCTTCTACTACTTTAAGAAACATTAGACTAGATTTCATTTATACAGTAAATCATCCTCATTTCTACTTCTATAAGTCTGTGGATCTTTGTAACGTTTGATCCAGCACTCACAAAAATGTATCAATTCACCACCTTGTAGTCTAAAAAGTGTGAATTTTTTTTTTTTTTTTTTTTTTTTGCAATAAATTGCATAAATTCTTGTCCTAGATCTACATGTGCAGAAATTGTTACATTTTACTTATCTCTATAATGAGGTTAACAAGTAAGCACTATATCTTGAACATTTGAAATTGTAAATATCCCACACTGGGTTGTATGTTGACGTGTTTTTTGTTTGTCCTTGAAACATGTTCACGTGATGACTCTTAAATCAGATCATGTGATTGTCTATGTGATTACCTTCACCTGTATATAATGAGGCACTCTGCACTTTAGTCTGATGAAGAGCTACTCTGCTCAAAACATCACGTTGGTGCAATAAATAATTATATTTTTGGAGCCCTGCAGTGTGTGAGACGTCTTTCTGTTCTATGTCAGTCTCTTTTTCGGCTCAGCACCTGCCCACCTAGGTTTGGATGTGTGTGTAGACTTTTTTCTTACTCTAGCAATTCACCACCTCACCATACTATCACCGTTTAAATCTAATACTGTTAAATATATACACCAAATGCCTTTAATGTAATTATTTTCTAGTATTTTTTACAATATTCCTCTTGACAGTTTATCTATATTAATTAACTAAGACTATTTCTTGCACATTTCTCTGCTTCCAAAGTTCTCTGTTTTACAAATTGTCTATACAGTGCAGTGGTGAAAATTATACAAAAGGCTACTACATGTGGTGGTTCACCAGTGCACAAGAAGTTGCAATGCATTTACACAAAGGAACCCTGTTTCAGATTTTTTCTTATTATAATGTGATTCATTAACTACAGTGATAAAATTAAACAGACAAGCTATTATTTCACTAAGTATTTCACAAAGATGCACAAGGGAGAACGTCAGTGAAAATTAAAAGGAGGTTATTGCAATTTATTGCATTTCCTCCACCACTGTCACATTTTGCCCACAGAGCTCAGAAGAAGGTACTTTGTCAAAATCCACTCACATGGTACTAAAGAAGGTGCTATGTCAAATTGTATTCACTTATAAAGCTCCAAAGATCGCACTTTTTAAAACCGTGTCCACTCAGGTCACCAAAATATACCATGAAGTATACCTGAATAATAACCTGACACGCCAGTGAGAAACATGGAAACAGGAGTATCCATCTGCTTTGCAAGGTTAACTGAATAGTGCACTTAGTCTAATTATGTTCACTTACAGGGTACCAAAGAGGGCATGTTGCAAAATTTTATTCCCTCACAGGTCTCCAAAATATTTAATTTCTGATTTTTTGTGCAGTAACAGGGTACCAGAATGGCACTTTGTCAAACTGTAGTCATTTACAGGGCACCAAAAAGGGCACTCTATCAAATTTTCAGCAGTAAATTAAATCAGTGGATAACTTCACCCAGGGGTATTGTACTCAAGTAAAAGTAAAAATAACTTGCCACATGCCAAAAAAACAAAAACAAAACAAAAAAACCCCTACTCAATTATAGTGATTTGAGTCAGTGTAACTAGTTACTCTCCATCCCTGACCACAGGTCTCCAAAATCTGTACTTTCTGAATCTCTGTCCAGTTGCAGAGCAGACTCAGTCAAATTTGATTCACTTACAGGGCTCCAACAACAGCAATTTTTAAGAAGTTATCCACTCAGAGGTCTAAAAAATATGTATTTGCCTGATGAAGGCCTAGTACCAAAACTTTGTAATTAAATACCCCTTTTATTTGCAATTGGACAGTGAGCGGGTGTTCTCTTTGAAATGTTTGCTGGTGTCTCTGACCCAACACAATCATTAGGGTAACTAGTAGGCCTAAGGTTAACAGAGACCTCACTAAAGTTTTTTAAACAAATCACCAGAGGGCACATGAGATAAAGGATTTAGTACTGTCGACAGGCTGGGTTAGCAGTGTTATGTTGTTCTTAACCAAGTGTAAAAATTTGCTTTTTACATTTTATAGACTATAATCCAGGGAAAAGATTACCAATAAGCTCAATATTCGCAGCTATAATACCTGATGACTAACTTCAATAATGGTCAAATTGGACGGTCATGGCAGGGGGGTAAGTCCCGTTGAGGCTATGGTTTGTATTGCTGTACTTCGCGCCGTCAGCAGGTGGCGCGCGGACCCTGAAACTGATTCAACGCGGCTTCAGATAAATGGCTCAATTATAACTGCTGCACCCTCCTCTCATCTCCTCCCACCTCCTCTGATGCACGCGACACGCCCCGTACTGCTGCCTCTGTCAAAAGCCTTTATTTTGGTAATAGCACATGGCACCGCGAGCTTCATATCGGTGAAACTTCTGCGCGCGCAGCCACAGGTGGTGTTCAAGCGTGCCACTTAAACATCTGAAACAACACGGGACAGAGAGGGGGGGGACTACCAGCTCTTCATTATCGCTTCAAGGCTCCTAACTTGGCTAACGGGGGGCAGAACGTTTATTTTTCCTTAGTTTTTGTACATTTTAGCGGTTTTTGTTTGAGGTGAA
Organism: Cheilinus undulatus; assembly: GCF_018320785.1. NCBI lineage: Eukaryota > Metazoa > Chordata > Actinopteri > Labriformes > Labridae > Cheilinus > Cheilinus undulatus. The sequence goes on along the minus strand of NC_054869.1, from coordinate 15,082,831 downwards.
CTACGTTGACCTGTGGACTCCTGGGTGTTCAGCGTTTTGTCGAGGAGCGCGAGACATTCAACAGGTGGAGAAGACCCTAATACTCAACCTGTACTCACCTTAGTAAGTAAAATGCGTTATTTGAACGTCCATGAAGCCTCTTTGCTCGCATAAATTAGTTTACACTTCATCATAACTCTTATGGGTTATGTGTTAGACATTCCTTTTGCTCTTGTTGTGTCCTAATCTCATAAATCTGTTTGAAAGTGATATGTTCTGTTGTTTTATTGGAGGAAATTAGATTTATTAAAGGTTTATTATAGTTTGTAAACCCCAGAGACTCATAACTGTTCGTATGAAGTGTGGGAACTTCAGAGCAGGCGGTGAAGCTTTGTTAAATTATGATTGATGCCAAGTATGTGAGTAGTTAAAGTGTGCAGCACCCTCATATGAGCTGTTTTGGCTAACGATGCATGTATAAATGGAAATGGAAAGTCAGAATAGCTCACTATAGAGACTCCCAGCCCACACAGTGAGCTTGTTTCCACCCTGACTATGTATTTTTATTGAGGAGAGCAGGTATTTTTGCACACTGAGCTGTCAGGGTGATTTGTGGAGGGGCTGAACCAGGTGCAACCTCAGGAAGCATTTAGTCAGTATTTCTGTCACATTGGTGGTCAGGCTGTTATCTCTCTCCTCCTCTTGAAGGAGGATGAGTCTGAATCAACAGGTCCAAAATACTTCCATACATGTTCACCCTGATTTTTTAACGTGAATAAAACAATTTTAATCAACAGTGGCATCAAGAAGTAACGAAACAAAACAAAAACTGCCTCTGGTCCATAAGACGTAATCTTTGCCTTTGGAATTAATCCATTAAAATGTGTCTAATCAGATATCCTAATACACTTCAGCACTCTCCACAGCCAAAGTAAGTAGCTGGCTGTAATTAATTGAGCAACTGGCTGTTTGGCTGGCAGCTAGCACTTATGAAAAGCCCTGAAAAAGGCACCAAAGAAAGCCACCAAAAAAGGCATTTTGTCAAATTTTATCCACTTACAGGGCACCAAAGAAAGCATTTTGATTATTGAAATAAAACTAAAATGTTCAGGAAAGTGTGTTGCAAGGAAAAAAGGAGCTGGCTGTAATTAAGTGAGCAGCTGGATGTTTGGCAGACAGCTGACAAAGTCCAGTATAAATAGTCAGTGTTTTGGTGCTGGTAAACTTTTGCCAAAGTTTTTTAATAGATCAGAAATTGTGCACAAGTTTGCCTGCAGTTGTTACTAACTGAAAACAGGAAAATTACCCATTTACCCTCGCTACTATTCATACAATGTCTTGGATTCATTTAAGCCTAGTGGCAGCTCTTCCTGTTGCTGATTCAATCAAACGTTCATTGATAGGTAGATCTGGCTTGCGAGCTCAGCAGGTGGGAAAGCACTTAAAGGTGTTTCTCAAAGTTCATGTATGGTCCAGAACGGTCCCAGTGAGACCCCATGGCCTGCTGTTTGTGTACCTTCCCCATTGTGATTCCCTTTCATGTACCTACTCCTAGCCCTCCTCTCACTTCATGTTGTGTTCATTTCCTGACAGTTTCCCTCATTTTTTTAAGAGAAAGCACTTTGGTTCCTTAGATAGACTAGTCCTCAAACCATCAAGAAACCAAACCAGACCGCTGTAATTTTGAAGAGAGCGAGGCGGTGGACTTTTCAAGAAAAAAAGGGAAAACCAAGCCCGTTACTTTCAAAGTCACGGAGGAATTTATTTCGTTTGTTTTACACTTGCACTGAGGTTTTAACTGAAGCACATTTCAGCCCAGTTTCACAAAATACCACTCTGTTGTTTTCTTACTGAGCTCAGCAGGCTAAAACAGGCTGCTGTGATGAGCATGTGCACGGTTATGCAGGAAGCCAGAACGTCTGTTATGTCTGAGTGATGAAGTGTGCTTTTGGCTCTTGTTTTAAGAGTTTGTTTTACAGTTTCAGCTCAAGTAGAGGCGTCACAGGAGGCTTCTGCTCTTCATGAAGTTTATCAGGAACTAGGGATGCTACTTTTAAACTTATTTGATACTGATAAAAATTCAAACAGTTGACACTTTTTTAAAAGTCTTAAATTTGACAGCCTTTTTGGAAACAACAGATGGTGGGTGTGATGATGTATCAGACTTTCAGAAAAGTAGTTCCTAACGAACCAGCTTCTTAAAGGACCACATTGTTTTGCTGCAGGTACGTACTCAAAGAGCGTGCATTGTACTTAACAAAGGGCTGTTCGGTGTCTTTTTTGCGACGAACCGCTAATGGTGCATGCATGCAGAGGATGTGGTTAACTGGCCTGATTTGCTGAGCAGCACAGAGAGCAGTCAGTGCAGTGTGAACAGCAGAAACATGATCTCCTCATCAGGATGGTGCAGAGGTGGAGCTGGTACTGTAGTGACTCGGCCCGTGTCAAACTTAGATTTACAATCAAGCCCACTGTTGCAAAAATGCAGCAACACTGTACATTTGTAATCTGAGAAATTGCCTCTTAGAGTAGAAATGATTATGTAACAGTACAGTACAGGAATCAACAGAGATGCTTCACAGCCATTTATTTTCATGTGCTGATCCCTAGAATATAATATTGAATGAAGAAAGTAACCTTCTGACAGTGGTGGGACTGAAAAATATTAAGAGAAAAATACTAAATACGATTCATGGCTTTGACAAACATCACACTCTCTGCTACAGACAAACTGAAGCCGTTTGTTATTGTCATTCAATTATTTATCTTTAACCTGTGTTCTTCTTTGTTATAGAACATTTTGGTGCATTGACTGGCATATCTTCCACCAGATTTCAGGCAGTAATGTTGACTGATACTTACAACAGTAAGGGTGGAGTTTTGGTATTGGCAGAAATGCACACCCTGATAGCAGAGGCCCTCACCATCCATCAGCTAATCCCATTCATATGCAGTCATACACTTTCAAACGTCAGTGATGCATTTAAGGTTCAGTGTCTTCCGCAAGGACACTTTGGCATGTCACTACAGGAACAGAAACCCCCAAACTTGTTGAGAGATGAGAAACTGTACCAGTCTGACTGATGGCAAACTTAGCAGATCAGCTAGAAACCCCCTGTTAACTTATCTATAACTTAACTATATCTTATCTGCATAAGTGAGGGTTTTATGGTTTAACTTCTAAGGTGTCTTTGATTGAGGACTTCTGAGGTTAACTGAGCTTGTTATAGAACAGTATAACCGTGGACCCTGAACAATCATACAGTTAAATAGCTAAACTCAGAAACAAGCTGAGCTTACATTAGTCCAGTCCAGACATGCAGTAAGAACCGGGCAGTACATACACAGATATTTAGAGCAGAAACTATTTTAGAGGTTGTTTTACCTTTTTTTAATTATCTTTTAAAAATACATTTAGAAAATACGTGACTGATACTGTGGCAGATAATATAAAAGTCCTAACACTTTGTAATTTCTTGTTTTATAAGGCTGTTGGCATTAATGCATTTATCAAAGTTGTTAAGGTCCATGATTATTGCATCAATCCTTTTAATTGCGATTAATCTCATGCATTATTATCCCTTCCATTACACTTTAGTTTAGCCACTGCATTGTCTCCCTGCAGCCACAGTGATGCAAAAGTAGTCCACCAGTGCTCCTTAATGTCTCATTTCATGAAAAAAATCCACAGTCACCTCAGTGGACAAGTCAAAAGTCATCTGCATGTATTATCAAATAATAAATGGAGTTCCTTTTTTATAGTTAGCTCCATGTCATAATCTTTGATCTAACCAAAGTTTCTTATATTCTTTCAAAATAAAAGCACATGCAAACATCCACCCATCCATCCGTTTTCCATACCAGTTATCCTGTTTGGGGTGGTGGAGTTGCTGAAGCCTATCCCAGCTGTCATTGGGCGAGAGGCGGGGTACGATGCGCAGGATGTATAAAATGACTATATCGCAAACATCGAGTATAAATTATGTAGACGTTTTCAGCCATCAGCGTTCATTTCTTGATGGAGTTTTGCTTCTCCCATTGTTCCTGAACGCATCTCTAACAGCAGAGAGCTCTCTCTCTCCCTGCCCATCCAGAAAACTCTCCTCCACACATGCGCACTTTTGTATCAGGGCGAGAGAAGCAAGGGAGAAGAAGGTAAACAAAGCAGCGTGGTGAGTTAGCGGCAGCAGTAACACAACACATCGCTAAAGGCATGAGCCCAGTGTTGTTGAAAAGCCAGGATTTAAAAATCTCATAAAGACACTTAACCCAGAATAAGAGATTTGCCTGGGTGCACACATTTTGTTGAAAAGTCATACATGTCAGAGAGAAGACGGCCCAACAGCGGGTCTAATGTGATCCACTACTCCACAACTACGGAGCCTTATCCCAGTCTAACAGCTCTAAACACTGACAACACAGTGAATAAGGTCTAAAGACGCTCCCGTGCTATGAACTTGTCAGAAACTGCTCCAGCGTTCATCAGCACAGATAACAGACTAATGTAATCACAGCTGTGAGCCTGAATGGAGGACTAGACTGCAGGGTTTTGGCCTTCGGCTGCATGCAGGATTGGTGAATTTTGTGTAGGTTTGCTTCACCCTTAATGAGGAAAATGATCATTTTATAATCAGCAATAGTAAACATAACAGAAAACATTTCAGGACTGTCTATACAATATAAAATACCGAGCATTTCATGATTTATGTTTGTTTGATTTATTGGTAAAAGATTGAATGAAGTCCTTCTCAAAATAAAACTGCTGAATTTGACTTTATATTGATTTTTACCCTTTCTGAATACAATTTTATTTAAAAACCAATAGAACAGTCTATTTTAATCACCAAACTAGTGTAATTTGGGGCTGAATTAAACATTATACAGCCACTTAGAGGAAATTTCAAAATATTGCGATATATATCGTGTACCAGGATATAGCAAAAATATATCAGGATATACCTACGACCAATTTTAGAGTTGCCAATTTACCTAAAAAGCATGTTTTTGGTGGTGGGAGAAAGCCGGAGTACCCAGAGAGACCCCACGCGTGCGCAGGGACAACATGCAAACTCCGCACATAGAGACCCTGACCAGAAAGCGAACCAGGAACCTTCTTGAGGGGAAGCAACAGTGCTAACTCCTGCACCGCCATGGGGCCCACACGCAAACAATTACCCTTAATTTAAGACCATACAAAAATCCAAAACGAAACTAAACCAATTTGGAATTTAACATAAGAGAAATGCTGAGATGAGTCATGATTAAAATATTAGTAGTTTGACAGCCCTATTAAAAACTGCAGGTACAGAAATACAGTGTTTTTGGGACTTTTAAATGGTGTTCAACAGTTCGTACTCTAGTTATTTAACCAAATTTTGAAAGATGTGGTAGAAAAATGTGTCAAAGTATTATGACCTTAAATCAAACTGGCATCATTATCACATTTCCTGCTGTAATAAATATCAACCTTGAGCAGTGTTAATGTGGTGATCATACTTTTCTCTCGCCCATCCTTTTTAACAGTCGTGGGATTTTGTTACAGCATGTTGTCCTTCGGGAACGTGCATCGTAAAGTCTTCTCCCAGAAAAGGGAGGAACCACAAAAATTACAGGTAATTTTCTGCGTGTAATTATGTCGATGACACATAAGCGTTTAGCGATTTAAATATATAATGGTACATAAAGTTATTAACCAATGCCTCTTTTGACATCATATGTTGTTGTTTAATACGTTTTCGTCTCCCTGGAGACTGCAGCCCTATCTGACCATATGGGTGTGATTTGGAGAATACTTTGAATGTTATTTCACTGTACTCAGTCCAGGGAGAGGCTTGTGTCTGCATTCTTCTCCTTTTTATTCAGAGGGTGTGTGTGTCCAGGTAGGTGTCGACCTGCCAGGGCGCTGCGTGACACACAGGGCAGTCGTCAGCAGACAGCATCTCTTGCTGAGGGCAGCGGAAAGTTCACCCTGGTGTGTATGGCCACCAACGAGAGCCCTGACAGGTGTGATTCACGCCAGGAATATTCCCCTACAGCCACAATTGTTCATCTGAGAGCGTGTGTGTCTCATTCGCATCAAAGCTTCCAGCTCAGTGTTTTTAAGTCTGTTTTATTCATCAGGCCGTCCTCTAGTGTTAGCACTGGAGAGTCTGTGCTTGTTCAGTTCAGTGCAGTGGGTTTTGGCCCAGAGTTCAAGGAGAAGACAAACAGTCTGAGTTAAGATTTGCTGATTCAAAGGTGAAGACTCGGTGCTCAGGTGTGGCAGCCAGACGTTTAATATATTTAATACAGAGGGTTTAAATATCTCTTTGCTTTCTCAATCTAATCCCCTTCATTGTTCATGAGTATTTAACCTCTAGTGCAGTACATGTGTTTCCCAAATGCTTCATTCCTTGAAATAAATGAGATGTGAAGTCTTCGTGTATCTTTGAACCTTATGAGGGTAATGGTTTTAGTATTGAGTAATGATACAGCAAAATAATGTCCTGTGTCCTGTAATACAGTTATGAAATCACTGATGCCAAATACTGATATTTTGATGTAAAAAAAATATGGTGAGTGGCCAGTTTGACTTGCAAAATCACCATTTCATGGCTCTTCATGCTGGCGCTTATGACACTAATAAGAGTAGCAAGAATAAAAGTTAGTCCCCCAAAAGAAGAAGATATTTATCTAAAGTGGAAGAGTGGTTTAGATTTGTTACGATGCCAGAATTTTATATGGTACATACCCCAGTTAAATTTGGGAAAGATTTGGTGATATTAAAAAGTGGATATCGCCCAGTCCTACTTGTTACCATTGCAGTTCTTAGAATATTTCTTTTTCATCAGATGTTCCTCACCACTACTCTTCAGCTAGCAAAGCTGACCACTACATTAGTGGTTGTCAACTGGTGGGTTGAGACCCAAAAGTGGGTCACAGAGCAGTTTTTAGTGGGTTGCAACTAGGTGTCAAAAAAAATGGTGGCAAAAGTCCTGAAGTTCCTATTTGACATGCATTGATACCTTTTATATTACCCTGTTTTACTGTGAATTTTGGTCAATTGAAATGTTTGATCAATATGTCAATTAATTTATCTCCTCATCTTGCAGTAAATGGCTACTTTTCCCATGATAATGGAGTAATTTCATTAGTTCTCTGACAAATTTGAAAAATTGGCACTTACTGATGAGGAAAGAGGGTATAAAATCTGTCAATTTTGTCCCTTTTCTTTTTTATATCAGGTGTTTTGGTCTTATCATGCTTTAAAATTCAACATACTTAATAAACTAATCATGCATAGTTGAAATTTTTTTGGAAACTTAGGTCGCGATCAGTCCTAAGACAGACTGGTGGGTCCTGAGGCCGGACCAGTTGAGAACCACTGCTCTACCTGTGTCCTCCTCGCTTATATTAAGATATCACTAAACTGCAGACATGGCCTCAACTTTAACTCCCTATTTACATAATGTTAGGCTAATGTGATACTGTAAAAATGGTTCTGAGTCCACTATTTGCAGAATGAGTATGAGTACTTAGGCTTGGTATTGGCTCCGATACCTGATACTGTTATTGTTTTTGGTGCATCCCTGTCAAAAAGTGTTGCTAACTCCTGCACTCTATTTGCATTGTACACAAATGTCAGCAATGTGCCCATATTCAAGCATTTATTTCCCTTATGAAGTCAATGTAGTATTTTGAAGTTTTGGTACTTTTCAATAGTATTGCCCGTTACATAGCAAAGGTTGTTAAAACATGGAATTGAAAAAGTATCAAAGCTTTAACATTTTGACAGCTTATTGTGAGGAAAGGAGGTCAAAAGATGTGCAGTCAATCAGAGGTGAAATAGATGCAAGTATCAGTTCAGTCAGGACCACTGTGTCAAGAAACATGATTTGTGGTTATAAATATTTTTCTTTATTAGCAGTTGTCGATTAGCACTTACTGCCGTCATTGATATCTGGCGGTGTGGCTGTTCTTGGTTCCCCCTGCCTTTCCAATCGCCTATGTGGAAGGCTTGAAGCAGGAACAGCACGCATCCCTGCCTTTCCTGTGCCATAAGGAAAGCCTGAGGGAGCGAGAGAAGCAGCAAAAAACCCAGAGCAGAGCAGGCGTCAGTAACAACAGAATGACATTTATTAAGTTGGAAGCAGAATAAAGGAGGAGCTGGGGTGGAGGAGGGTTGCAAAGAAGCAGCTTACAGTGGGAGCACCAAAGCATAGCCAGGCTAGAGCAGTTTAAAAGTGGAAACATGAGTGCAATAAGCCAATATTGGGTTTAGAAGCAAATCAGCTGGCTGTCATCTTATGAGGGCTTACATGGGATCAGCTGATATCAATTATATGGTAGGGCTTGACTCCGTGGCTTGCCTGAACTAACACTATATGCTCAATTAAATGAATAAATTCAGCCGTTTCCCTTTTAAGGGACATTTTAAATTTTTCAGATTTCCTGATGTATCATTTATTATTGACTTGCAATATATCCATTATTGTAGAATTGCTGTTGTTATTTGTTAACTGGGGCATGAACCCTAAATCGTATTAGGATGCATGATATTGCTGATAATATCCAATATGCTGATATATTCAAATTCATTTCAGCCAAAACGATACAGATATTGATACATTCAAATTATATTTTAATTGTATGAAAGAGTCTCTTTTGCAAAGAGAGGCTGAGTCAGGTGAGGGAGGAGCGAGGAAGTAGACAGTCTGGTAGTTGTTTTTCATCACATCCTTGTGTCATTATATCGGCTTATTCCCTCCGTAAGTTTCATTGTGTAGTGTGCACGTTTGATGTTTCGTCGTTACACTTAGCTCTTCCACTTGAAGCATTTTCTCAAGCCTATAATCCAAACTAATGTAATGCTTGACATGTGTACAGGTTGCTATAGTCGTGTTGTGGTGACACGCTGATCAAAGTTAATGACTCATAAAAGGTGTGTCACTGTTGTGTTTGCTGCACTCAAGCAAATTACACATACGCACATGCAGAGTTTCAGGATTGTGTTTGCAGGTTTCAGTTAATCATCCTAAAATATGTGTAACTGCACGTTAGGGTGAATGTGCCCGATTAAAGCTTGTACATCAGTTAGGTGTGACTGTTTCTCTACATTCCTCCGTCTAAATGACACCAAGGTTCACCACCTTAACCACCAGTGAGGTAAAATCAGGCTTGTGCTGCATTACTATGTTTACTCAGCTCTAGAGATGAATAAATCTGCAGATACACCCACGTTAAGTGAGCTAAAACAGTACCAAAGTTAGATTTATTTTGGTCTGATAGAGACATTTTTTCAAGCTCTGCCATACTGAGCTAAGAGAGGTTCATATACAGTGTCATCTTTTTTTTTATTAGGTCATAGAGTCACTTTAAAAAGCAGTGATCATACATGCCACATCTGCTTTATAGCTTCACCAAACTCGATGCAAATCTACATGACCATCTGTTTTTGACACAACAGTAATCAGTCCTTTAGTTTTTGCTCTGAGTCCAAAATGTGTTATTGAAAACCTTTTCTAATGAAAGCCCTGGGGCTGTCTGCATGTTGAAGCAGCGTGTCATGAATCCAGTGTTTGGAAAGGCCTGTTCTTCCCCTTCATACCTCTACCGTCTCTCTCGCCTGTAGGGATGATCTCTCATAAAGGTGACAAGTGCCAAAAGGCCTTCAACATATAGAATATCTACATGAAAGGCTTGAACTTTGAATCCAGAGTAGGGTTGTCACGATACCAGATTTTTAAACTTTGATGTAATTCTAGTATAAATAATGATGTCAGTGCCTGTTTTGATACCATGACTACAAAAATAATCCTAGGCAGTCACAATCGGGTGTTTTGTCTTTTAATTAGCAGGATTCTCAGATGAACTTGTCTAAATTGCCCTTGCAGCTTTTCAATTCTGAAGCATAGCCGGTGTTTTTGTTAGTGTGTAGTTGTCTGTTAGCTCTGCAGGATCCCGCATTCGCTCACCCAGCTGATTTCTGCTCTTTATTCTTGTACGGTGAGCACTGCAACTCTGACTTTTTCCCAGTTGATTCTGGGGTGAGGCAAGGGTGCGTCTTGGCTCCTGTGCTCTTTAGTACTTGTATGGACTGGATAATGAGATGGGTGAAAGAGGCAGCAAACTGTGGAGTGTTGTTTGGTGACACTGATCTGGACTTTTCTGGTGATGCTGTGATGCTTGAGGAGACTGTAGATGTCCTTGTAGGGATTTTAACTTGCTGAGTGAGGAGGCCAAAAAAAAGGTCCAGGCATTTGGGAGAGGCTTTGGATGCTGCTATCGAATCTGGATCTGTGGATGGTGAGTGTGGACGTTGTGGAGCAGTTCACTGACCTTGGCAGTGTAATCCATTAATCCCCTGACTGTGAGGCTGAGATCAAGAGCAGACTTGGACTCATGCATGGGGTGATGAGTTTGCTGGGCAAGACGGTGTAGCACTCCAGGTATCTTAGCATCTGAACAAAAGTCAGTCTTTCAGTCCTTGGTCCTCCCGGTCTTACTCTACTCTTGTGAGGCCTGGGTGCTGACTGATGGCCAGAGGTGCCAGCTGGGGTCCTTTGTGATGAGATCTCTTCGACGTATTCATTAGTATTGTTGGCTAGACCATGTGTCTTAAGCTGACGTGCTCAGGTGAGGGGGGATGGGAAGGGTCAGCTGCTGGATATGGTAACAGCAGCAGTGCTTTTACGGGCACCTGAGCTTTACCAGGCCTGATCCAGCTCACTGCATACTGGGTGCCCAGGACCTGGTGGGCGTACTGTGTGTTGTGGAGGAGCCATCTATGAGGATAACTGAATAGATGGGGCATGGGCCTGGCGCAGGCCTGGATGATGGCCATCAGGATACCAGATCAGTACAGCACCAAGGTTGAACCGGCACATGCTCCCATGACCTGAGTTTGTCCGGCAGCTTTTGATGGATTTATTATTCTCCTTCACAACTGTCAAATTAAAGAGACATAGTGGTTTTTTTTTAGTTTTGGTACTTTTTGGTACGTAGATAATCAAGATTTCTGATGATATTTAAAACTGATATTTTGGCTGTGAGTACAAACAGACCTACGCCATTAAGGTCTTTCTTCTTTGAAGTTTTAGGTCTGAAATACATATTCTAATACAGGTATCAATATTGGCATCGGCTAAAATTAATCTGTAAATATCAGCATGTTGGATATCGGCAAAAAATCCAATATTGTGTATCCCTACTTTTTGGTACTGTTAATAATTAAGACAACAGAGATTATTATATAGTTTAAAATACATGGTATTGAAAATATTTAAGTATCTGCAATTTTGATAACCTTACCCCAGAGGATGAAAAATACCTCGGCAGAAAATAAAGTCTGAGATCAAGTTCTTGACGTCTCACTGATCCCTCTTCCCCGACCTTAGCATTATGTTCAGATTAACATCACTGCAATTTGGTCTTTGAACATCACAAATCTTGCAGTTTTGCAAATGTAATGAATACTGTCACTAACATTTTATTTGATGTTATGGATTTGTGATTACTCGACATCCATTTAGGTTGGTAAACTCCCAACTGAACCTCTCTGATGAGGTACTGATAATATTTTCCTAGGACCCTCTCCAATCACACAAATGAAAATACGTGGAGATGCAGTGATTGTAGAAATCAGGGGCGATATATATGTTTAAAATAACAAGCTGATGGCTAATACCAATGCAGATGTTTTTTCATAAGACCTTTTGGTGTAACATTTCCACTATGCCAACATTTTGTCTAATGTTTAACCATAAAATCAGGGCAGAGTTTGTACAGCAAGTCATATGTGATGCTCAATGATAACATAATCTTCTCTTTATCAGCTGTTAGGTGTGCTAAATGCATATCAAAGCATTCAATTGATAAGACACAACAGATAAACATCATTTGATTGATTTGTAAAGTCCCTGTGCATCTCTAGAAATACTCCTTAGTAGGCATACCTTCTTATAATTTGTGCAATATTTCTTTACAAATAATTTGGTTGACAATTGGTGAAAACTCGTTGCATTTTTTTAACCCTAAGTAGCAGGGATGCACCAATACAGATGCCAGCAACATGCCCAAGTACTCAAACTTTATTCTTAAATCAACAGAGATGCCGTACTCTGTATCATTTTTCAGCCTCCTTATTTGAACGGCAGGGCAAAGTTGGAGCTTTGTCTGTAGTCTTGTGAGTACCATTAGACTAAACACATGTTTACAAACATAAATGAAGATGATAAAAGTAGAGTACACTGCAAACTATGAACTGCTAAATTGTCAAGAGAATGGATGAGGAACATCTAAAAACAGACTTTCACAATAGTTTTAAGAGCTGTTATGGTGTTATCAAGTTTTCAGTATTTTTACCTTACATCAGTAAGAACCCAAACATAACTTCTTGGTCTAAAATTGTGGTATTGGTGCATTCCTACCAAGTAATTTCGGATCATCTGAACTTCAGTCATATAGCCAAACACTAGTGAACTGTCATAAAATAGTTGCTAAATGTTTTTCAGATTATTTATATGACTAATTAAACTTGCAGTATTTTCAGAGCTACAATATAGTATAAACATGTTTACTCACTTTATAGCCACTTTATAGCCTAAAGTATTTACTGTAAGTCAGTCAGCACTTCTTACTTTATAACCAGAGCATGCTGACAGATTTGTAGCAGCATTTTATATTAGACAAGTAGTAGCTGTAGTTTGATTTAGCCAAAAGAAAATAAAAAACTCTTCTGAGTGTGATAGATAAACTGTCTGAGAAATTTGGGTACCACCTCTTGTAGCCTGTCAAACTTGACATGTTCCTGAAAGTTGGTATGAAGTGTAGGAATGCTGCGACGCCATGAACATGTCCTTTGTGTTTGTCGGAAGTGAGAGTATTTCACTACACCTATTGTACCTGTTTCATCTCTCACCTCCTCCAGAGCCACTGATGCTGAAGAGTGAGACAGAAATGATTCATAGCTGGAATTTTTCTCTCTGTGTTGGGTGTGTTCAATTGTATTCCCAAATCGGCGTGGCAGCTAGATGTCACCAGAACAGAACTCACCTTTTATGTGCATGGGCAGCTGCCCAAGAGTGCTTTAACTGTGAAAGAACAGGTTTCATCGATGTCTTTTCAGAAGAGCTGAATCAACTGTGGGAATCTGATTTCTGTATGATATTTTTGCTCTACCCTTGTATTCACATGAGCTGCCTTTTGTGACTAGATCTATTTTTAGATGTTTTTTTTGCCATCCATCATCTTTGATTTGTTTTAGAAAAGCATGTAGCTGATCTTGCAGATGACATTGTCAAACTCCTACATACAGTGCCTATAAATATCCCCACAGTGAATGTGTCTCAATTGTCTTGATTGTAGTATAAAGACACCTGTGTCTGGAAGGTCCAGTCACTGGTTTATCAGTTATCCTGGCTACTGTTACACCATGAAGACAAAAGAACACCCCAGGCAACTCAGATAAAAGGTTGTTGAAAAGTTTAAGTCAGGGGATGGATACAAAAAACTTCCGAGGCACTGAACATCCCCTGGATGCTTAGTTAAATCCATGATCGAGAAATGGAGGGAATATGGCACATGTGTAAATCTGCCTAAATCAGGCCACCATTCTCACAAACTGAGTGTCTGTGCAAGAAGGAGACTAGTAAGAGAGGCCACCAAGACACCTATGACTACTCTGATGGAGTTACAAGCTTCAGCAGCTGAGCCGGGAGAGACTCTGAATACAACAACTGTTGACCGAGTTCTTCACTAGTCAAAGCTTCACGGGAGAGTGGCAAAGAGAAAGACAGGGTTGAGGAAAACTCAGATTTTGACTAGAGTTCACCAAAAGGCATGTGGTAGACTCCATGATCAAGTGGAAGAAAGTTCTGTAGCCTGATGAAACCAAAATGGTGCTTTTTGTCCATCAGACCAGACGCTGTGCTTGGGGGGACACCAAACACTGCACATCACCACAAACACACCATCCCTGCTGTGAAGCACGATGGTGGCATGTAAAGGTAGAGGGTAAAATGAATATGGCAAAATATAGGAAAATCCTGGGGGTGAAAACTATTCAGCACTGTATCTGACTTTTTCTCTTACATTTTGTAATGAACGCAAATCCATTCACTCATCAAGTGTTAGTTGTACAATTTTGCAGCTTTAAATTGCAAATTAATGCCACATTGTTTGCCACTGTCTGGTGTTTGTCAGTGCAGCCTGTATCTGCTCTTACCATGGTTGGCCATTACATCAGTGCATCCCTTGTTTTCAGCCACTTTCTGTTTGCAGAGCAGCCCTCAGACCTCGTCAACAGCCAATTAAGCTCAAACCCAGAGCGTGCCACTTCCCCTCACTGCCTTTATGTCTTGTTTGTGAGCTCTGCCGCATACTTTCACTTTGACATTATCCTCCACTCATGTTTTTATGATGCGAACACTGAACATTTATGCAAAGAATTAGCAGGGTGCCAGTGTGATAATGGGTGCTCTTTAGGAGACAACGCAGAGACTTATGGAACTAATTGACACCCCCAAAGGCTGGGAAAGTTTGAGGCGGCTCCTCCCTGTCATTATCACTACTGCACTTATTTCTGGAGGCCACAGCAATTAAGAGAGCCTAATGATGGTGAGCCCAGTAACCCTGCTAATTGGCCCAGACTGGTAATAACTAACCGGGACTGCGCTGCATGTCCCAAACACTTGAGGAATGTGGGGCTGATTAAATGGGATGATGTTTGGGAGGGATTGAGGGAAGCAGCATGGCTGACATCCTAGATCCTCCCTGAGCTTCTCTTCTTTGCTCTTCATACTTAAAGACCATATGATAACTCTATTATGCAATGTTTGTAATTATTGACAGGCTTTTATTACTTTACTTACAGATACTAAGATTATGATTTACATTCCTCTGCCGATCAAAGCATGCATATCTGTCTGCACTCAGTATGATAGTAAACTGTATTTCAGAGTGGTTAGATATTAACCTGTGATTAACAGAAACACTTACAGTGCTTAGAGGTGCAAAATCATGAGGTAAGGCTGTAATTACTCTACAGCGAAAGATAACAGTTGATCTGCAGAGTCTTAAATAATGTCTCTCTTACTCGTGTGTTTGCTCCGGACTAAATGATGCATGAAAAGCAAAGATAAGGGGTTAAAATAGGTCTTGTACTAAAAAAAGTCCAGCTTAATGTCTTTGTTTTGATGGTGTGAAAAACAAACCTAGCCAGCACCATGGTTCTTAAAGAAAACAGTAAATTGATGTCATTTCTAAACATACTTTCACATGTTGATGCAAAACCAAACCATTATTATGTTGTGAGTTCAGCAGTCATTAAGATGCACATTATTTTTAACAGATCCAGACTGTATTTAAGAGATTATGTCACTGTCTGTGTATGCAGCTTTATATCGCTTGTTGTCAGTTGAAATAAATGTGCATTTTCATGGTGTGGGTGCGTGTTTACATTGCACAGGCGTTGAAGTGTTAATAGACCTTAAGTGCTCATCCCATCATCACTCTACGCTACGGAGATCTGTGTCTGCACATGCATTCACACAACAGACAACCTTTTGTGTTACTGTTGAATCACACATTACCGTTGAGCCAAGAAAAACACAGTAGCCTGCTAAACCAACTACTATGAGAACAATATGACATTATTACATCAGTACTACCAGTGTAGCTGCACCTGAAACCATTCTTACTCCACCCAGTCCTGTATTTAAGCAGTATCAGTGGCATTTGTGATACTGCTATAAATATGGCAACAACTGCTGTGGATGATGTAGCTCTGAATGTTCAGTGACTGTGCTGACAAAGCAGCCTCACTATAGAAAATTTAAGGTCTTTTGAAAATGTATTTAGACAGATTTTTCTTTATGCCAAGATTAGGGCTGAACGATTTAGGAAAATAATCTAATTGCTACTTTTTTTCCCCCCAAAATTGCGATTTGATATGCGAATATTCCTTAAGTTCCTCATCTTATGTATTTTCCAACGAACACAGGCAATATATCATCCTATATTATAACCAACACAATGTTAGATTAAACAAGGGCTGAACAATTTTGAAAAAATCTCTAACTGTGGTGATTTTGACTCATATTGCAAATTGGATAGATCATTTTTATGTAATCCTTATATTTAGTCAGAAAAATGTACAAAAATGAAGAAAGTAAGATTTCTTTGTAGATTATTCTAAAAACTTGGTCTTGCATTATATGTTATGCATAACACCTATGCTGCAAAACAAAAAGAGGTTTAAACCGGCATTTAACTCAAATTTCAGGTTAAAGAAATGTTGCAACTTCTGTGATTTGAAAATTGCAGCAGGCAATATTGCAATTTAATCTAATTTTTGATTAAGTCATCAGAGTTTGTATAATCATGCTCAAATGACAAACACGGAAGCAGGCAAATCCATCTACTTTGCAAGGTTAGCAGGACCAAACAAGAAGCTGAGACTCTTTAGCTCTTACCTGTCTGCCTGTCATGATATAAATGTGATTGTTTCTCTGGTAGCTGACACAGAGGGCTGACAGGTCCAGCAGAGCAGAGAGGTGATTCCTCCAATGAGGTGGAAGCATTTTTTTTTTTTTTAGATTTACGAGCATCGCCTGATAAACCGCCCACACCATCCTGGAGCAGATCTACTGCCTCATTTTTCATTATTTTGAAGCTAAATTTTACAGACTTGGAGATGTTTAACTTGACTGAACTTTGACCTGGTGGTTCATAACACACTGGCCTGTCATACAACAAAAGCAAATACAGATTTGTTATCACTTTACAGAGACTTTAAGAGATTTTATTCTTTTTCAAACATGACAACAAAAAGTAATAAAACCAGACATTTGATAACCCTCTCTCTTACTCTAGCCGCTCATAACTCATAACGCTCAGAGTAAATACCAACAGATGCCTCATTGCTTCACACACATGGAACAAGGCTGTACTGGTCATCAGCGAACAGATTTGACACCCTGAGAGACAAGTCGTTAGTGTAATGATGGCAAATTCTGTACAGAAACATTGCCAGCAATATGTTCCATCTAGACTGTGGATAGGGAGCTTTTGGTTTTTGGCTATGTTTTTATTTTAACTTTACAGTACAGTAAAAACTCAGCGTTGAACATTTTGACAACCTTACGCCACAGAGGAGCTCATGAGGAAATTTACAAGAGTTGTGAAAAAAATCCCAAGTTCCAGACAGTAGCATCACCACACTGTCATCACCAATTATCATTTTACAGCATGTAATAATATGCAAGCTTGATCCTCGCCAGGAGTTCCAGATCTCCATCTGTTACTAGTCTTTTTTGTCATGTGTTTAGATTTGTGATGGATAAAAATAACTCAAAATACAACAAGATCATTAGATCTGACACTCAACCCTGTAATGGTTCAAATGGATTTTTATCATATGAAATGGGTTAGGGGCAATAAGGCTTACATATTGTGTTACAGCGGGATCTGTCCCTTATATTTCCTCGATGGGATTCCAACAAAAATAAGGAAAAAAACTTTTAAAATTCATAAGGTTTCACTCTACGGTGGTGTCTCTAATGATTTGACTTTAAAAGACATGATTTACAGTCTCAGATCCACAAATTCACAGCAGACTTTGTGGAAAGTAGAATCTATAAATTTTCATGCAAACCGAGCCATAAAATATAAAATATTCCCCGAAGAGCAGCGCTACAGAACAATGACATTTTGGAGAAGTTTATTTATGCAGCCCTCTTATAAACATGCCTTAAAAGAGCTACTAAACGATGTGTCATATATCTTTCTACACTTGTATACCATAGCCCTATACATTACACACAACGGTCGCAGAGGAACATGAACAAAACATTTGCCAGAGTTTTGTTTGTGTTTGTTTCTTTTCTCTCAAAAGAGCATTTGGATTTAATGAAACTCTTTGGCTTCACAGGCACTTTAGCAATGTTAGTCATGTGTCTTTGGTTTCAAATTCTTCCCATTCCTGTTTGATGTGGTTACACAATCCATGTCAGGGGGACTTAGGCCAGTGGAGGCGAAGTGTTGCTGCACATGAAAAGCAGTTTCGGCAAATGTTCATTGTCATCACCTGCTGTTGTGAAATTAAGCCTGAGCAGCAGAAACACGTGACCGATCCACTCATGTACATGTTTCATTCTCTGTTGCTCATGTTCCTTCTTTTTCTCCTTTTTTTTTTTAAAGGTTTTGACAAGAGTGTGTGCTAGACGGATATCTAAATGGCCCTGACAGTCAACTTAATCGGCCCGTCACCATGGGGCTTCAGGATATATGGAGGGCGAGACTTCAAGAAGGCCATAACTGTATCAAAGGTACTTGTCCTAATGTTTCTGCACCTTATCAAACCATATCCTCTGTTTTTGTAAAGGCTCAGTCTGTAATGGCATGTCACGCAAAGTCAACTTCCTCCTCACCACGTCTCTGTTCTTGTCTTTGTTTTTGTCCGCCGACTGTTATGTACCTATTTCCTTGACTACTGAACCCGTCAGAAAAGAATGGAAGTGGATTACATTAGAAGGAAACTGCTGATTACAGTTACAGTGGAAGTAGAGGTGGGAGGTGAGGGGTTTCTGATTCCACGTTGTAGATGGTGTTGGAGTTTTTCTTCTACTAATGTGCATGCATAGCCACGTGCATTAGTGAAATCAGACTTTGAACATGTGCATTTTGTTTTTACTTGCAATATTTTCCGAGTCATTTATAAACTAAGAGGAAGATAGACTAGAGGAAGTGGAAACCTCAACGCTGTTAGCAGACAGGGCACAGTAAATGCAGCCAGGAAATCTTACTCAGATCAACTTCTGCATGCCAGAGATACCCAGCTCTGGCCACCGCACATCCTGGACCACCTAACATGAGTTGGTCTAGAGACTAAAATTTTCACATCTAAATATTTCTAGAAACTTTGCCAGACAGGCTGCCCCTGAAATCTTCCTGACTTGCCTGCTCAGGTATTTCCCTCACAGTGGGAGACTTTCACAGCTTTTTACAGAGGGTGGGGGAGTCTACAGAGGCAGGACATGATGTCAGATGGACAACACAGAAATCACAGACAAAACAACAGCGTCCAGTGCTGAAGTGAGATGTTTTTTCCGTAATATCGATAATGCATGTCGTTTACTTACTCACAGTATCAACAATGAGAGGTAAAGCACAATCTGGCAAGCAGAGACAGGGTCTGAAACAGCTTCATTACATGCTGAAACAGTTTTGTGCTTGCATTGAGGTCATACCTCTCACTCACCTGTCCCTGTAAAGCAAAATCAGAAAATTGTCCCTGACACACTAGATATGTTGGAACAACATTGCTGTAAACATGTGAAAAGAGTGAAAGCTATGGGTGATGTTTGGATTTAGGCTGTTTGAAAGCTTTTCATCTCTTTAGGTTTAATTGAGTGATGCATGTGAGCCCCAAATGAACTGTCCCATCCACCCTAACTATGCTTTCATTGGAAATTAGCCACCAGCCAAATGCTGTATTTAGTTCAGTGTCTGATGAATTATCCCAACCTACCAGCCACAGTGGCAAGCAGGTTCAAATGTAAACTTAACAGAGAGATTTGTGACAGGAAACAATTTAGATGTAATCCTAGACTCAAACACAGAGGCAGGCAGCTGTGCTTGAAGACCTCAGCGCACTGTAATGCCAGGAAGCAGAATATCTGCAGGGGTGGTTGTCTTAGTCTCACTTGATCCTTGCGCAGCAGGACCTAGCATTTTTGCTAGCTAACAGTGTGCTTTAACTGGGGATGCACGATATTACTGGTATAATATCGGTATGTAAGGGTTAATGCTCAACGAGGTGTCCAATTATCAGAGATTAGACAACATGGAGACCTGAACCGTCCAACAGAACCTGTCTGAAGTTTAGTTAAGTGTCTGACAAAAGAAACATTATATTTCCCCCACATTCGTCACAGTTAAAGCCTTTGCTAATTTTCATGGAAGACTCATGTTTTGAAAGTCAGTATATTAAGTTCATTATGCAGCAACTTAACGACTCAGATGCCTCTCAAACACAGGAGAGAAACGCAAGCTTACATCACATATACACATAGAAAAAGGAAACAGAGGGGAGCCTGAAGTCTTTAAATGCAGGATGAGAAAATAAAACTCAGCACTTAACGGTCTGCCAGTCTGCATGGCTTCTGTCATACAACAAACTTAAAATACTTTAATATTTCTGTTATGCTCATCCAAGGGCCGGCCCTGAATTAAAAATTTAAGTGAAGCGGGGATGAAAAGTTTGCGTTCACACATGCAGCTCACCCTGAAAGTTTCAGGAGTTTTGTGCATCTTTAAAAGCACTGATACACAGGAGCTCCTCAAACCCATAAAGGATAAATGATGGCAGAGCACCAGTGCTTTTCAGAGCCCATGGCTTCAAAAGCATTTATTGTTCACCCCATCTTAGCAAGTTATGCTAGAAAAGCAGGTCTTCTCTTGATTGGTGGCCTTTTTGTCTTGATTTTGTTACTGCTGCCCAGTAAACAACACCAGCGTTTTTGTTTGTCTCAAATATCAAACGGGCTCTCTGAAGCAACAGAGATTCCTGCAGAGGGAGAAACTCCACCGCTGGGATTAGTCTGTAAAGTCCAGTTTGACAAACGTCTTGTCTCAGCCCCCTTTCTGCCCTGCTGTGAAGCAGCCAAAGGGTTGGCCTATATGAAGTGCTTGCTGCTTGGCAGAGACACAACATGGATGCCCTCTTTCTTTTATTATTGTTGCCCTGAAAGATGGCTCACCTCTGATTCACTCGGGCACAGACCCTGGAATAGAGCCCCCAACTGCTCCCTAGTGTTTATGTGAAACCAGGCGTGTCCTGATCAGAAAAGGCACACACTACTGTGGGTCACCACAGCAATGCTTAATTGCCTCTGGAGTGGGCCCACAGACATGGCACCTCTGCCCTCTAGGCTGGCAAAACTGACAAACAGTCAGTTGACTGGGACTCTCTTTGCATCCATTTATATCCATCATTTTGACTTTCATCTTCACTGATGAGCTGTTTCTTTTTTTATTTCTTTTATTGCCTCGTTCTGTTTGTAATTAGGATGTGAGAAGTGTTTGTGGCGAATGCCATACTTCTCTCTAAAGGTTAGGCAGCAGAAACATCGACATTTTGCCTTTTTGTTTTTGTGAGACTGTGTTTAGATGATTAAATAAAGCTCAAAGTAGTGGCTAAGATGTTATGTTCCGGCCCATTACTGTGGAATTCCCTCTGATGTGTGGGTATAACATTGGCTTTGACATGCAGTGAGGCTGGATGCAAAGGTCAGGCCCAGTCAAACCATCAAGTGGTGTCACACTAATGACTTGTCCCTCAGGGTGTCATGAATCTGTCGACTGATGACTGACACTGCCTCCTTCCAAGTCTGTGAAGCGCTGTGGCGTCTGTAGGTATTTACTCTGAGTGTTGTGAGTTATCGAGACAGACAGACACATCAAAGCAACAATATATAACTTTCCACCTTCAAACAGTTGTTTCAAATTCAATAAATGCTACAATAACTATCCTCAGGGGTAATGGCGTCAACCCTGTTTCCACAGAGCGCCTGGGTGGCCTGCTTTCAGCGCTGTCTGACTTTGGCTGTGGGCAGTCAACTTCTCCCACAAGAAGTGCATTTTTATAGTGTTTAAGGATGCATGATATTGGATTTTTGCTCAGACAGGCCTATGTTTCCAAACTCATCTTGGATATTTAAGGCTGATATATGATACTACTGATATGTACAGTACTATGTAGAACTTTCAGGCCAAAAATTAGGGCTGAAATATGGCATAGATGTGGCTAGAAAGCTGCCTAAGGGCTCTGTCGGGTGGGAAGGAGGATTGACACAACTGCAGTTGTGCTCTGGATGTCCTTGCATAGTACCAGGGACATGGGACAATATTCTGTTGAAATATAATAACGTCTTTAGGGGTAGAGTAAGGGGTTGATGTGGCTAGCAACAATAGCCTTGGTTACTGTCTGGGCCAGGAAGTATGGTTGCCACGAGCCCCTGGGTGTGCTGTGGATGTCCTAAGAGCCCGAAACCTGCTGGTGGTCTCGGGGCATATCACCGGGTGTGAAATGGCCTGGACAAAAGAGATGCCGTCAAGCTTGACCTGGCTGCTAAAATGACATATGTGTGTTGACATATGTTGAGCTGGACTCTAGCCACCCTTCCCACCTCTCCAGCCCTGGGTGGTGCCATGTTGGGCCGTGTGATGAATTCTTATTTTATTAAAAAGAGACGCGTTATTCTAACTGACATAACTTCTGAACCATAAATCATAGCCATTTGCTTGTTTTTCCTCTGAAAGCGCTCTGTTGTGTTATTCTAATGGTCCTGGCCTTCTTAGCTCTTATACAAAACATTTTCTAGCAAGCCTGGAACTTTGGTTACTTTCTGAGGTCTTTAAAGATTAAATACACACCAGTAACTCTCATATTTAACATCTTTTTATCTATTTGATAATCCATTTCTCTATCATCCGTGCTGCTAGCGACTAAAACTGTCATCATATTGTCTCTTTGTTTCCCACAATGCATTGTGACGGGGCTGTGACAACCAATGACGGGCTGTTTCGTCGTCATGTTCCAAACAGCACATGTGCACAGACTTTGAAACTGGACAAGAAAGCCTGAATGACTTATAATGGAGAGAAAGACACAGAGAGGCTGTGATGTGACCCTCAGAGTCACTGCAGACAGGAACTGCTTTGAATAATGACTCAAATTGCCAAAAATGCAAGGACTTTTATTTATTAAAGTGAATGTTTTGAAGACTTTTTGTCACAGAAAGATGTTTTTTTTTTTTTTTTCACTTTTTGGTTCCCAAGAGAGGGGAGAACAAGTTTGTGCAAAAAAACCCTTAGTCATTATTGTTTACTGTGTAATACATGAAAATCTTTGCGTTTTAATTTCCATTTCGTTTTTTCCTTTTATCTTTATAGTCCTTTAACTTTTTAAAAAATTCAAATGACATTACTTCATCATACATATTCTTAAAGCCCAGGTTGTCTTAAAAAAGAATGTTTAGAATTTGACTGTGCACTACAGATTGATGATTTACAAGCTTTTTAAGACAAAAAGTCCAGGCGAGACATAATGGTTCAAAAATAGCTTATGGCTCAAATGGTAAAAGAAATATTGTACCTTCTATAATCTGAAAATTGATTAATTTCTCAGCCTTACTCTCCTGTATAGCCCCCTAACTGTAGACTTCATGTCAGCAGTTAACTGCCCATAAACATTCTCCACATGCAAACAGTTTGGAAATAACGGGCTGTAGACATTAGCGAAGTCATATTTGTGCAAACTCTGGTAATACTGGATGCCGATTTAGCTTAAAATAATCATTTAGATACTTTTTAAAAGTAATTGTGCATATTAAATCCCGTCACAATAATAATGGGGAGCGGGGGATTGCAATGAGATAATTTCCTCAAATCGTTCAATCCTACTGTGCACTTTCCTCAAGTGCAGATGTACTTTGAGACGTTTTTGTGGGCAGTACATGGAAGCAGATTCCTTTATATTGTTTTTTTAAGAGTGTTAATGGATTAAGGTTGTCATTTTTTTATATATTTTTGATGCCCCATGTTTTGAAATAATACAATAGAGTTTTTTAGAGATCAATATAGTATCAAAAAGTGGCAAAGCTTTGAAAAGAAACTCGCTTATTGCTATATCTTTAAGAGCTGCTGTAAGTAAAGGCTCTGTCTCAATGGCACACGTTTGTTAGAAATGTATTGCTACCTTGGATATCTAGAACTCCTTTTTGGTTTTATTAGCATGGTATCCAAACAGGTATCCATATTGATAGGTTTTTTATCAAGGTTTAAAAGTCTGGTATTACGACAGCCTTAGCCTGGAGTGTGAAGCGCCTCGTCAACACCTTTCTCATTTACTCATTCATTATCACTGAATGTCAGTGTGACAAATTAGCCTCACAGCCATGACATACAGAGCTGTCCTCGCCTGCCAGATGGATAACATCCATTAAGTTATGTTCAGAGCAGGACCCTGGGGCCAGTCGAACCTAACTGGAGCTCATTCTTCTCTTCAACAGGTCAATGGGGGCAGCAAGGCCGAGAAAGCAGCCCTGCAACCTGGTGACATTATCTTGGAGATCAATGGTGAAAACACAGCCAACATGCTGAACATGGAGGCCCAGAACAAGATCAAGAACTCCCAGACTCAGCTGCAGCTACGCGTGGAGAGGTACAGAAATGATGCTTGTGCCATGACTTTTACTGACACTGTAATATTGGGCTAATATGAAACATAAAGACTTACAGTACAGCCCTGTGACACATTCTTCAGAAAAGCTCCCTATAAGAGCCTCTATTTTTGTAATATTTTGTGTCTGCAGGAGTGCAGCAGCTTCAGCTTCTGTCTTCTTTACACTGTTTTTAACTTTATCATGTGAGCACTGTACAAACAAGTGATTGTAATCAGGGGAAATGCCAGCATGTATGAGAGCCACACTGTTCCCTGCCCTCGTCCTCCTTAATAAACCTTCTTTTGCCAAGGCCTTGTTTGGATGAACAAGAGCTGGCTGCTAAAAAACATTTATTTTGAGCCAGCTCTGCCCTGGGCTGGCATTTTGATTAAATGTCCTCCCTAAATTCTCATTTCTTGTAACTGCTGCCCTGTCACTTTTTTAAAGTCCTTCTTTCTTATGCAAACAGACACATGCACAAACACGCTCTCTCACGCACGTGCACTTCCACATATTTCCTCTTTGGATGTCCTATGTCCATGTGAGTGAATTTTTCCCTGCTGACATCATGTCTCCAGCCAAGCCAGAAACAACACCAGCACTTCTTGGCTGCCCGGGACAATGCCACTGTGCCATGTCTTTTATCCCACTCTGTATGCTGTCTGTGATTTTTAGCAGCGAAAACTCCTGTGTGTTTTTAAGTCTACATCCTTACAACACTACTCAACCCTGTAGCATATATAAAATACATTCAGACAAGGGTTTTGTAATTGAGTAGTACAGATTTGCAATGTTTAATTTGCTCTTGCTAAGTTGAGTGTGCTCCCTTTTTCCAGCTCAACATCTGGTATGCGGGCACTGCCAGCCTTCACACAGATGGTGTTTCCCAATGTTAGAAGCTTGCATCAGCTCTTCTCAGCGCAGAGGAGTGTTTTTTAGGCGTGTCTGCTGTGTACAGTAGCAGTGGTTTGTTGTTGGTGTGTCCAACATTTGCAAACCTTGCTTATTTTTACATGACAAAGAAACCACATCATCACAATCTTACCATTTTCCCCTTTCGGCCATTTAGTCTGGATATTTTTGCAGCTTTTTGTTTGGTCTTCATGATGCCTTGTGCATGGTGTCATATGATCCACATGTTTTTGTCTCTGCGATCCTGTCATGCTCTCTGAAAGACTAATTTTTAAAAGTTTTTTTTATCTTTGTATCGCTTTTATAAATCAATTATGGTCAATATAATTAGTTTTTTTTTTAACAAAAAAAGAAACCAAAAGACACTTTAATGTCAACATGAAAACAGACTTCTACAAACTAATGTCAATTAAATAAATGATGTAACGTAAACTAAGTGACTATATAAATATTTGCCCCCTTTAAAGTGACTAACCTAATTCAACAGAGGTCCAGCAAATAGGTGATAGTAGTCTCACAATTAATGACATGGGAGTCACCTGAGTGAAGGGAATGTGTCTCAACTGATTGTAATATAAAGACACCTGTGTCTGGAAGGTCCAATGAATCAATATTCCTGACTACCATTACACCATGGAGACAAAAGAACACTCAGAGAGAAGGTTATTGAATAGCATGAGCCAGGGGATGGATAAAAAAAAAATCCAAGGCCAAGAGTTCAAGTTAAATCCATCCTGAAGAAATGGAAGGAATATGGCACATGTGTAAATCAGCCTAGATCAGGCCGTCCTCACAAATCGAGTGACAGTGCAGAGAAGGAGACTAGTGAAAGAGGCCACAGAGACACCTACAACTACTCTGAAGGAATAACAAGCTTCAGCAGGGGAAATGGAAGAGACTGCATACAACATTTGACCGGGTTCTTCACCAGTCAAACCTTCATGGGAGAGTGTCAAAGAGAAAGACACTGTTGAAAAAAACTAATTAAATCTTGACTAGATTTTGCCAAAAGGCATGTGGGTGGCAAAGGTGCTTTTTGTCCATCAGACAAGACAAACACTGCACATCACCACAAACATACCATGCCCGCTGTGAAGCACTGTGGTGACAGCATCATGCTGTGGGGGTGCTTCTTGTCAGCTGGCCCTGGAAGGTAGAGAGTAAAATAAATGCAGCAAAATATAGGAAAATCCTGGAGGACACTCTTATTCAGTCAGAGAGCTATGGTGTGGGAGACGGTTTATTTTCCAGCAAGACAATGACCCAAAGCATTCAGCAAAAACAACACAGAAATGGTTTAAAGACAACAAGCTCAATATTCCTGAGGGGTTGAGTCAAAGCCCAGACCTCAAGCCAGTAAAGAATTTGTGGCTGGACTTAAAAAGGGACTCCTCAAGCTCGATCCGCATGCAACCTGACAGAGCTTGAGCAGTTTTGCAAAGAGGAATGGAGTAAAATTTCAGTGTCAAGACCAGCAGCTCATAGCTCACCTGCTCTCATTATGGAAGTTGAGTGAAAGCGAAAATGACGCTATTTTGGTAATGTTGATGAATGGTGTCAGAAGAGCAGAAACACAAGAAGTTAAACATCCCTATCACCTAAGTATAGTGTGATTGTGATTCTGTGGGATATGCTGGACTTTCTAAATATCAATGAAGCTCAGGAATCACACCAGTATCCAACTTTTTATGACCAGTACCAAAGAATGTAAAGCTGTCTGCATCTTGAAGTTCTCACAGCTTGACAAAGTATGGACTTTTAGTTTGTAAAAGAGAGATTTTTTAGAAGTCTCCTCAATAATAAGTTTATTGATTTTTCACTCCTCACTATGGAGAGGTATTCTTACAATGCACGTCTGAAGAATCTGCCCTCGGGCTGGTTTCTTTCACGTCTACTCGTTGACAGCCTGAATCAGCAGAGAGTCTGAAGTGCTGATTTATCACACATTTGCATCTCTGTGATATAAAGCCAGTGTTGTGCTTTCAGCAGTGGTAAAATCAGGTTATTTATAGAGGCTCTGGGATGAGCACTGACCTTACTTACACCTCACTGACCATGCCTTCCTGAATTTTTTTATAAACATGGTATTAAGTGGAAGTGTAAAACACAGAATGAGCATTGTCAGCTGTGCACTTCCTTATTTATTACTTTTTCAGTCCTGCAAACATTCATGTCTCTCCTATGGGAAGAAAAAGTCTTGCAACTGCTGTATCAGTTTTTCATCTTTTTGCCATCTCTTTCTTGTGCGCTGTATGTGGAGCCCAGGCCACGAGAGGTGTGTTTCTGGGTGATTTACCACAGGCATCCAGGCCTTCCTGTGTGCCTCATTACCCCAGGCTCAGCTGAAAGCCAGTCAGCCTCTGGCCCTGCAGCCGGGACGAGGGGGGGTACTATGTTTGCATTGGCTCCTATACTGCCCATATTCCCCTCTCCAAATTCAATGATGGAATTGCTCACAGAATATGTTTTCTATTTGAGAAACGTCAAACAAAAGTGACTGGTTGAAGAGATGAGATCCATCAGGAGGACTTTAAAAGGGGACTGAGTATGCAGTGCTTCCATAGAATTCTCAATAATTCATGAGAACAAACTGATGTGAGCTCAAGACGTTTGAAAAGAGATGTCAAGAAATGAATCTCAGCAGAGGACTGAGAATTATGACCCTACTGAGAATGTCTCAGTTTTCCTTTACTCAGCATTTTCCTGCAAGTTCTTGAACATGTTACAAGCTTTGACTCCATCAGCTTTTCCAGGATGTCATTTAGACCACTTCTGCTTTTTTTCCTAATTCTTTTTTGTTTATATACGCACAATCAGAAATTGGCTTTTTTACTAGGTACATTTACACATACCATACAAAGAATTTTACTTGGTGTGTTGTTGCAAAAAAACAATGGAAGAATAAGGAATAGTAAGAGGCTCTAAAGCAGCAGCACTCTGCCCGACAGGGGAAAAATAGAATAAGGTAGAAATAAAAATTAACAACATTGTGATCTGTTTTTTTCTAAATGCTGGAATGAAACTGCAGTGATTCAGATATTAGCACTGTTGACATTTTCTCTCTTTGAAGACCTGAACTTGCCGCACCTGGACAGACCAACGGCATCAGCACCCCAGAGCAGCTCTCTGCATGCATCCAGGTCAGTGCTGCAGCTTTCCAGAGGCTTTAATCTGACTTAATAACTGGGAATCATACAGGGATTTTATGTGGAGAACCTTATAGTTATGATCTGTGAAACCGTGCCTGTTTTGACTACTCTGGATATGCATCTATAACTCTACTAATTCATGCACAGCACATCTGTTTACTACATATCTGCTTATTTTTATTGCTTCAAGATGGGGGCTGTATAAGCAATGTTTATGTACTTGTCTCTCTGTTTTACTGAGATCACAATGAGTCCCAAACCAGCACCTACAACACACTGTAAATATCAGTCTGTAAAACATTTTTTCTTTTTCATGTAACTTTTAATTTTGTGTACTTTTGTGTGCTGACGTTCTTAGAGGTGCCCCTAATTTACAACCTTCAGTCTTTGTACTGCAAAAAAGCAACATCAAAATCATGTAACATCCAACTGGCTGATGTTTTTATTTTTTAGGAGGCAGTAATTGTGAGTCGTGATGAGAATCAAAACTACAGAGAGTACATCTCCAGCCCTGCATCGCTGTCTCCTGGACCCTACTCTCCAAATCCTCCTGCCAGCCCTGATGGGAAGAGAGACAGACTGACACCGACCAACAAGAGGTAGCTTAATGGAAATCAGCATTTTTTATGTAAAAGCTTGCAGATATAATTCCACTTTGACTAAAAGAATGAGTTACACAGTTTGATATCAGTGCATTTTTGATTAAATGAAGGTTTCTGGTGCAGATGCCATTTGCCTTTTTTGAAGTGAATCAATTGTACAATCTAAATAATCTAATCTGGGTGACAAAATAAAGAAATTATCAGAATCTTTTTAAAAAAGCTTTACAGGAACTCTAAAATTAGCTTTTTTGGAGCATATGGACTTAACTGAACCCTCCTCCACTGCGTTGTCACTGTGCTTTTCGAGAGAAAGGGTTACTGAAAGGATTTAGAGTCAAACACATTCGATCTGGTTACACGTAAATAACAGTTTGGACAATCAAGAGTGAAACTTTAGATTTAAAGGACATTCTTTCTGCTTGAACAGACTCAAAGATAAAGTCTGAGGACATTTCAGAGATGGACATTTCAGATGGACAGTCGAGTCTTTTTCAGGAACCCGTCCATTCACTGCTTCAATAGGCTTAAATCTCAACAAAAGGGTGCAACAAGTGCTCTCTTGACTCCACAACAGGCCCAGAGTCAATAGGTTTGGGAATAACAGACAGAAAGTGGAGCCATGGGATTGTACTGTAGTAACAAAAGATATGCATAGGATATCACATTCCTGCGTTTGTGTTCACGTTAACAAAAGACCGAATGTGGAACGTTCACCATGCCGCTCTCTCTGAGCGAGTTCATCTGTTTACTCTCTACGACAAGTTTTACTGGGTCAAAGGTCAGCCTCAGATTTAACCTTCATTTGGACTTTAGATTGTGTAGTTTATGCGTGATACACTTTCTGAAACAGTGTTCCTCAACTGCTCTAGCGTCAGGACACATCGCCACCTTTTTCATGAGAAATCACAAAACAAACGCAAACAAGGTCATTGATGCTGGGAGGACATGCATCCACACATTAATTTTTCCTCGGTATCCATGATAAAATTTACATTTTGGGTGTTTTCTAAAGAATAAGGAAATGTATAGATTATCATTGAAGAAACAGCTTTGCAAATAAGTCAAGATGTTGAGGGCAAATACCAACAGGTTCATCCTCAAAGGACCCCTAGAAATAGGCAAAAATACCCCAATTTTGACTAGTTTATTCAAAATGGCAGAATTCCTGTTGCAGATAGGCTGTTAATCCAAGAGGCTTTTTTGTAGATCCTGCCAAGCTAAATCAAATCCTAAAATTTTATTTTTCTAGACAAAGTTAAAGGAGGGGGCTTTATCTTTGAAAACTGTTACAGGGTGCTATGGAGGCAGTTTGGGTTATGCATATTTACAACCCACAAAATGTTGCAATTTTCTGTCCTGATGCATCTGCAAAATTTCAAGACTTTTGAGCATGTTGAAGTCCTCAAAAGTGCATCAAAAGCTAAGAAGAGTAATAATCCTTTGACTTAGGAATAAAAATTAGATCCCTGGCTCGCACCACTCGGTGTTGGGTTCCTAAATAATCATCAGGGCGAAATTCAAGAAAGAGAAACATGTATTGTTATGACACACTCTTGAAACCCACTGAGAGCATTCCTGCAACCCACCCCACCATTAAGGAACCACGTCTCGAAAGCATCACTGATTCTGGGAATAATTTTATTAATTCAAGCATGTATGCTATTAATATTACTGCATTATGCAAAGATGAGTATAGAATTTCCACCCTCACTGTACAGAAGTGAAGCCAAAACACCCCATTACTGAAATATTTCACTGGTGATGGCAGCTTAGTTTAGATGGCAGTGTTTATTCCCATGATCAACATCTTTTATCTTTCTCTGTAGTATTTTACCTAGATTCAGAGTGACACTTTCAAATGTCTCACCCCATCCTCCATCCAGATCATTGAGTTTATCTCATAAAGAAATAAAGAAACCTTAAAATATAAGGTTATGTATAACTTTAATAATTTTGCTCTTTTGCCCACTTTGAAAAATTGTCCAAAAATGAAATGAATGAAACTAATTTAAAAGTTGATACTGAATCATTTTAACATCACAGCTCTAACCATGCACATAAATATACTTAGCAGACAAGAATGTTTAATTTGGTTAATCTAGCAGATATCTGACAAACTGAAGTATTTACTCAGTGATGACAGTAATACTCTTTTTTTTTATCTTTGTGTTACAGCGTCCAGCTGCGCTCCTGGTCTCCAGAGGAGAAGAGTAACAGACTGTCCAGACCGCTGTCACAGGTTGGTGTCTGCTCTTTTTTTAAACTTGTGCCTACAGCTGCTGTTTTTACCTCTGAAAGCACTCACAGCCTCAGAGCACTTCTCTCCAGTGTCTATTCTCGTTAGGTTACAAAGGTTTACTTCCACTTCTCCCTGTAGTATAAGTAAGGTCTGTTCTATATTGTTCTATGCTATTTGAATTTTCTTTAATTGAATAAAAATAACTATGAAAATAAACTAACGTTACAATTCTGATACTATTATCGGAAATACATCCAATACTGGTGACAATGTGGGTACTTGCATTAGTGAGTACATACCAGCGTAGTTGTAAACAACAAGATTTGACACAGGTTGCCGTTCTAGTGATGCTTTCCATGTCATTGAAAGCTTCTCTGGAAGTTTGGTGACTTTTTGTGTACTCTAACAATTAAATCTGCACTGGTAGATCTGATATTAAACCTCTTTTTATCAATTCATTAAATCTGTTTCTATTATTTATCACCACTAACTCAAATGCTAACAGCCATATTGTTTTCCAAGAGAATGCTTAGTTAGAATCCGTCAACCAATGGCAGGCTGTTCACATCAAGCTGTGTCAAACTGCACATGCTTAAACAGTCAGCTCATTGTGGATATTGCCTGAATAGAGCATAATAGAGAGAAAGAGATAGAGCCTGTGATGTGGCCCTCTGTGTCAGTGTAATTTTAATATTTAGCAGTAAAACTCACAGTAACTAGCAGAAAAAAAAACAACTTTAAGTGTCACACAGAGACTGTACATTACTATTTTATTTATTAAGCCATGTCCTGAGTTCACTGTAGTGCTAAAATAATGTGCTATTTTTCCACAGCACAGTTGGTGCAGAAAGTTTGCTGTAGTTTCGGATCAGTGCTAGGCATTAGCCGATACCTAACAGCTCCAGTATCGTAATGGTATCAGGAGGAAATAATGGTGTTGGAACATCTCTAAAGACATGAAGGAATCCTGTCGTGACCTAAGTAGCAGCTGTAGAACAGGAATTTACACCCGTAAAAAGATTCATCTGATATCTGCTGTTGCTGCAAGGGCTCTGCTGTTGACAAAGCTGATTTTAAAAGTCCTGCTGTTCTTAATTCTGATTGGTCAGTGAGAGAGAGATGCTAGCTATGTTAAGGCTCAGTTGGTACAGCTATATCCACAAGATCATATCATATTTTTATTTTAACTGGCTCAGTTTAATAATATAAATTTAACATTGTTGATTTGAATTATCCTTGTTGAGTCATAATAATCAGAAATAAAGTAAAGAGTAAAATGATTTGAAAAAAGTCAGGAAAGTGGGAGAAGAATGAATTTGTTTTCATTTCATATTTTCAATTTTGCATCTCACAATTACGACTTCAAGTTCTGGTTTCAACTTTTTATTCCACATTTTGACCTATTCAATTAATAATTTTGACTTTTTATCTCATATCTTCACCTTTTAAACTCTTGATTTTGAATTTTCTCATGTTTTGACCTTTCAACTCCTAATTTTGACTTTTCAATTAAAATTTAAAAATTTCATCTCGTATTTTGACTTTTAAAAATCATGAGTTCAAATTTTATTCTATACTTTGACTTTTATAAATCATGATTGCAAATTTTTATCACAGATTATGACCTTTAAAACTCATCATTTCAAATGTTGTTTCATATTTTGACTTTTAAAACTCATAATTTCAGTTTTTGTTTTGTATTTTGACTGTTAAAACACATGATTTTAAATTTTCATTACAGAATATGACTGTTAAAACTAATGATTTCCAATTTTGTCTTTTATTTTGACCGTTAAAAATCTTGATTTTAAATTTTCATCACAGATTTTGACTGTTAAAACTCATGATTTCAAATTTTATCTTGTATTCTGACCTTTAAAAATCTTGATTTTAAACTTTCATCACAGATTAGGACTGTTAAAAATCAACAAATGTCAGTATCAATCCATTCAACTTTCTGTCTCATATGTTTGCCTTTTAAATACATTATTCTTACTTTACATGTCATGCTTTGACCCTTTGAACTATTAAGTTTGAGTTTTCAGCTCAGTCTTTGAGCCTTTAGACTTATCATTTTGACTTTTTTAATCTCAAAATCACGTATCATCAGTGCTTCAGCTGAGGGCTGAAAATGCTGGGCTGCTTTTGCTTTGTGTGAAAAATGAGAAAAGCATTCTGACAGCAGACCGTACATCTGAGACGCCGTCTGTGTCAGAACGGCGTCTGAGACGGTTTGCTGTAAGCAGTCATTTGGTACATTTGGTCATATTCATGCGTATGCTGGGATGTGAGCTTTCACTGTTCTGCAGATTTCTCTCTGTCAGTTTAACCAAGTTGTTTGTGTGTCCTTCAACTCCTTTGTCTCAGTCTAAAACAAAAACAGGGTTAAATTATTAGCCTTTCTTTTGAGTTATTAGTCTCTGATGGCACAGAAAATGTCCTCCAAACCCTTTGTGGACTCCTCTGTAATATTTCTCTGCCTCTAATACAGGCAGCTTAAAGAGAGAGTTTGACATTTTAACAGCAGGGAGTGAATAAACTTCAAAGGTCAGCCATAGAAAATATCAGACATTAGGCTGAACACCAGTCTGGAGCTGCTTCATTCATAGCCTGCTAGAAAAAAAAAAAAAAAAGATTTCTTTTTATCCAAACAATAAACCTAACCTTTGCTTGTCTGAATGGAGACTCATTAGTCTCAGTGAGCTGTAAAATATGGCATGTGGTAAAAAACAGACTTGGGGTTATCATGAGACTGCAGCTAAGCTATGCTCTGCTTATTCACCATTCCAACAACAAAACCAGAGAGGGCTACTGAGGCGTCTGGAGAGACTTCAGTGACTTAAAGAGTGAAAATGTTGTGGGAAAGTTCGTCATAAGCTATGTCAGCTATGTCTTCAAGCCCTGGTCCCACTAAAGATACAGCATGTGAGATGACAGAGCAGGAAAAAACATACAGGACCTTTGAATCAGCATGAGGAATCCCAGCCGTATTTATAAATC
The DNA here is from genome assembly GCF_018320785.1 of Cheilinus undulatus. Classification (NCBI taxonomy): domain Eukaryota; kingdom Metazoa; phylum Chordata; class Actinopteri; order Labriformes; family Labridae; genus Cheilinus; species Cheilinus undulatus. Next base: position 15,048,747 of record NC_054869.1, on the reverse strand, counting down.
TGGACATCACACAAAGTTAGACAAATATGCAGAGGTTTGAACTTCAAAACAGAGGAGCGTTCCTTCTAAGAGGCAGCTGGCTGAGAAGGTCCATTTTTAACATTTCTCTTCGAGTTTGGGATTCTTTGTGTTGTTTACATGTTAAATAGAAATCAGATGTACTGTCACTCACAACGGAGTCCGCTCTCTGGGACTCTGAGACATTTTCATCTCTCTCACACTGGGAGAAAGATGAACGTCAAGCCATGATGTAACCACGCTCTTTAAGGGATGCTTTCATTCCTTATGCTGAACACTTTTGACTTATCTCTATTGAGATTAAATGTGGCCCTAGATAAATACAGCCTCAGGAATGTAAGAGCAGAGTCGCTCCTAATAATTAATTTGATGTCACTGAAAAGCCACATGGCATGCTGTCTCCTTCCAAGCTGTTTTAGAGCAAGGAGGGCATGCAGGACGTCTGTGTGCAGACATGAATCAGCCCTCGGACCGACTCACTCTTCAGGCTGATTCTGCTGACATGAGTGTGATATGTGGTGTTCATTTAGACGGCTGACGCCTCAGGCGGACAACAGGCTGGACTGAAGATGATAAAGCTGTCTAGGCTTAAATCCTTATTAATTTTTCTAGGTTAAAAATAAATTAAAGTTGAACCTTTGCAGATTTCCGTTTTAAGATTTGGCACTTTTTAAGGGGAACTCCACTCATGCTTCACATGAAGATCGCTTTATCTGAAAAAATAGCTACAAAGCCTGTGAAACAGATGTATAATACGACCCAGAGCTGGGCTTTTTTAAATGACATCTGCAGCGATATTTTAGCTCTGTAATTCAATAAAAAGCCTTTTAAAATTTTTGATAATTGGATATTTTTGTCACTACATGTTAAAAATGGTAAAATCCATGTTAGTTTTATATGCAGTAATATCAAAAAAGTGTCAAAGGTTGAAACAAACCCAACTCAGAAAGGAAGACAGAGAACATTGGCTGTTAAAGAGTTCTTAAAAGACAATAAATACACTTTAACCTCTGCACAAAACTGCAGTATGTGCTGGATTTCTACAGCTAAAGCCTTCCCGTGTCCCTCTGTCTGTATTTATCCTGTATCTCTGTCCTCTATCACACCTGCAGCTCTTGTACTGCAGACACTCATTCACTGCTTTTGCCAAACACTGTCTCGCCCCTTTGGTTTCTCATCGAGACAAAACTAGCATTTAAAGTCTGCTGTGTACAAACAGAATACAGAAAAACAGACAGCAGTGTCACCAGGGAAGTGCATTTCTCTTAGTCTAAACTTTAAGAGTGACTAAACCCCAAGACCACCTTATTTTCAACTGAAGATGTACTTAAAGTACTGTGCAGAACTTGTAGGCATGTTTGAGGTAAAAATTGAGGCTGAATTAAGGCGTGTAATGGCGAGTAAGCACACTGAGGTGGTGTCCTGGGTGTCTTTGCATCTTAGCAGGGGCATTGGAAGTCTACATCTTTAGGGTGTAAGGGGGTAGAGTAAGGTGTGGATGTGGTGATCAGCACAGCCTTACGGTACCTTCCAAGTAGGTAGCTTGTTGCTACCAGCCCCTGGTTGTGCTGTGGTTGTCCCAAGGGCCACTGGCAGTATCTGGGCGTAATGTCAGGGGTGAAAAGGCCCAGACAGAAGAAATGCCATCAAGCTTGTCCTTGGCTGATGTTTTAAAGGCATTTTATTTATTCTTGATACTTTTTTTGTTACTGTTTTTTAAATGATTCAATGTCTTTGTTGCTTTCTTACGGAAGAGTATTAGGGCCACTGAAAAAAAAAAAAAATTGAGACAAATTTTTTTTTTCACTTGTGAGAAAAAAGTCAGAATTTTGAGATTAAGGTCAGAATTCTGAGTTTAAAGTCAGAATTCTGAGTTGAAAGTCAGAATTCTGAGAAAAAAGTCAGAATTCTGAGTTTAATCTCAGAATTCTGAAAAAAAAAATTGAGACTTTTTTTTTCATTTGAGGAATAAAGTCAGAATTCTGACTTTTTTTCTCAGAATTCTGAATTTTATCTCAGAAAAAAAAAAAAAATTTGTCTCAAAATTTTTTTTTTTCAGTGGCCCTAATACTCTTCCTTACTTTCTGATGTTATAAGTAAATCCTAAAATTAAACTAGGGATGCACTATATCATCAGCATGACATAAGTATTGGCAAATATTAAAATTTCTCCTGATATTATGGTGAAAATATTGGACAAATGAACAAATAAGTTATTGGAGTTTAGGCTGGACCTGATTTGTTCATCCTCAAATTTTAGATAGTGTTTTTTTCCACTTTTCTTCGGTTTATTAGTATTTTTTCACAGTTTGACTCATACTTATTATTTACATAGGTACATGTTGCATTACAGCACTCTGTATTAAGACTGCCCTGATTCTGGTGATGCACAGAAACCTAATAGGCAGGCTTAAAGGATGTCACAGAATTTAATAATGCACTGAACATTTGTGAATGCACAAACAACAGAAGCTTCATCTGTTTTTGTGAACGCTTCTGTTACTAAGTTCTTCAGTCCGTTTGGTTTGATTATGCCGCTCTTAGTCCATGTCTTCTTCAGTGGGCTGTGTCTTCACTTAAACTAATTTAGGAGGGGATGTACGAGTGCATCCCTGCTGCTCTCTCTGCTTCTTCTGAGTGAACGGCTCCTCTCTGAGCTGCTTCAGACATTTTTGTGTACTTTACTTTTAAAATGCTCTTTCAAGGCTCTCATGTTCACAAAATATCTCACACAGTGTGAACAGTAGTGTTGTGCACATCATGTCACATCACATTCCACCTCCTAATGCAGGAGCTTAGCAGCTGTGTCAGGCTTCATGTCTGAGTGGATCTGGTCCAGGTCTTTGGTCCTGCACTTTGTATCCCTTGTTTTTGAGATGTTCTTCTTGTCACTCATGTGGTTTCCAGTGAGCTTGAATTTTCCCATGTTGGATCCTTCTGCATGACAGATTGAGTGTTTTAAGGACTGAGGTTTTAGGTCAAGGCAGTGCAGGGGTTGCCACAGCAAGAAGGTCCCTGGTTCAAAATCCCAGTCAGGGCTTTTCTGTGCTAGGTTTGCATGCTCTCCCTGTGCATGCGTGGGTTCTCTCCGAGTACTCCGGCTTCCACCCACAGACCAAAAACACACTTGTTATGTAAATTGGTGACTCTTAATTGGCCATAGTTGTGAGTTTGAGCATCCCTGGTTGTTAACCTCTATATGTCAGCCCTGTGATTGACTGGTGATAAGTCCAGCATGTCCACCTCTCAGCCAATGACAGCTGGGAAAGGCTCCAATCTCCCATGACCCTGAAAGGGATAAGAAGTGCAGAAAATGGATGGATGGTTTTAGGTCTGAACTACTTTCAAATATCAGTACTAGTAGCTGTATTAGCTAGAATTAATTTGTAAATATCTGCATATTGGATATCAGCAAAAATTCAACATTTTGCATCCCTACAACAACCTTTAAAACTGACATTTACTTCATAAGAGACGTGCATTTGACAGGAATAAATCCACACACACACTATAAGACACTGTGTAGAAGTTTGCTTGTTATTTTTAATGACTGAAACTAGAAATTGCCAAACTTTAAGTGCCTGGACTTCAATTTTGTTGTTAATTTCTCAACTCATCATTATTCATCATTATTGTAGGATTTTTACTGGAATTATATCAAGGTTTGAAAATGAAACATGAAAACTCTAAACAGTCAGGCAATCCTTTATGACTAAGTTTGAATTTCTCACTAAGCAGGCAGGGTTGCAAACATTTTGTACAAAAACAAAACAAGAAGGAGCCAAAATGAGGCGACCAGTGATTGCTGCTTAAATCTTACTTTCTGATGACAGAAAAACCCTTCAACTAAATCTGCACAGGATTTGTCCCGTATTACAGAACATTGCAGAGTTTATCATGGTATTATTTCTCACTGATGTCATAGTAAACCTCTGTTAAAAACAGATGCTGATGTTTACAGCATCAGTCAAAAACCACATTCAAACCGGCTCTGGACTTACAGTGAGGCTGTGGCAGCTAACCATTGTGGGGCAAACTTCCGTATTGGTGTACCAGAAAAACGCACCAGAGCGGTGTTGTGGCTTTGAGCTCAATCAGTGCGCCTTAAAGATTGACCATGCTTCTGTCATAGCTCAGAGCCGTGTGTCCAAGACAGCCTCACATGTTTGTGGTATTTATGGAGTCGTTTTTGAATTGAACTCTTTCTCTTGTTTCTGTTCTGTTGGAATCCATAATGACTCGTATCCTCTGGGAGAAATAACATTCCTTCTTTCTTCCTGTACTCCAACATAAACTCTGCCTTTTTTGGCATTTTAAACTGTTCATTTTGTATCTTTGAATTAATATCAAGCTGTATGTTTTGAGAAGACTGTAATTTGAGATGTTTAATCACTGCTTTGTGCACCATTTTTTTATATCACTGGTCTTAAAGCTGATTTGGATTGCTGGATCTGCCGTCTCTGCCTGACATCCTCAGTGTTTACCATCATCCAGCCGAGTGGATGAGAGTTTGGGGTTTTGGCTGACCCCCGTCCTCCCAGGGATGGCTACCCTGGTTTTAAAGTGGTGACGAGCCTCCCGCCGCAGAGCTGTGATTAGTGAGTGCAGCTCTTTCAGGGCGCTCAGTGGGGAAAAGGCTGGGAAGAGGCCTGCATCGGGCACTGTGCATTATGCTGCTCAAGCTGGCAGGGACACAGTGAGCACTAAGGGCCTCTGTCCTCCCTGAGAGGTGCAGAGCCATGCTGTATCAGGTGATCAGCTGCTCTGAAAAGCTCCTAAAAGGCTTTTCCACCCCTGTTTTGGCTCCCTGAGTGAGGAGAGTGGGATGCGCAACAGGATCCCCCATTTTCCAGGGTGTCTGATGTCCTGAGAAAAAGCCTTTGTACAATAGTGGCTGTGATTGCAGAGGCTGGTGGTGGTTCTGCCCTCACGTCACAAGGCCTGTCGTTGTGCGACGGGAGCTGGAGGAGACGGGGGCCAGGGTGGCGTGGAGCAGAGCGGAGCATACACCAGGGAGCTGCTGACATTCCCAAACTGTACTTAAGCAATCACAGAGATCTGCTCTGCCAAGAAGCTGCAGAAAAACACAAATATTTTTCTTTTTCTCTCATCATGAAGTCCAAAAACACAACACATTTACAATAATAATATGAAGTTTTGAATTGTATGTTTCAAAAATGCCAAATGGCTTTGTTTTGCAGAGTTGACTCAAAATGCGCTGCATAATTTTTGTTTCTGTTTTGTGTTCCTGTTAACTTTCGTCTACCTCAGGACTAGAGTTTAAGAGTCTACATTAACCTTTAAATATCCCGTAACTTAACCATCCAGCCACGTGATTGTATGTTTTTCAGGAAGTCTGTACAGTACATCTTGATAGGCCTCTAAAGGGTAGTGAGTTGAACAAAAGGAAAGTGACCTTTTGAATCAGAAGCTGCTGCAGGAAGCATTCACCCTTCTGAAGTCCCAGCCCAACAGATTACACAGACCTCTGAAGTTCTCAAAGAGAGAAAAATTCACTGAAAAACCGGAGATTCAGAGTGCATTATCTCAGACGTGCTCTTTATTAAGTTTAGCTTTGATCTTGGAGCTGTGTTTGTCATGCCATAATGTGTCTGGCTTTATTCACACGTTTTCATATCTTCTAGCTAAGCACCATGACAAAAGGAGAAAAGGCATCCTCGTTTCCTGGAAGCTGCACATGAGATTGTATCTGAACTACCTTCAGAGCATCTGTTTATATCATTATGGAATGGCCACAACTGTAACTATGAACAGGGCCAAACCCAAACCGTTTTGACCTGTCACCGGGCCATTAGGACCAGGCTCCACGTCTGGGTCTGCAGTCGCTGTACTTTGAGGTTCCTGAGGGTTCCCTCAGCAGGCTGCCTGGTCCTGGATAGGAAAGGGTGGTTTCTTTATAAATATCCCTTCAATCGTAGCATGTCCAGCTTCAGCAGGGTGAGACTCGTGCAAACCGAGCCTTTCCTCGTTATTCTAAATTGGGAAAAAGTGGCGTTGGCTGAGAGACGTGTGTCACTAAAATCTTCATTCAGAGAAGGCAGCTCCATACATCCTCCTTCCTATAAATTTCTCTGTCCGTCATTACCCTGCACGCCAGCGGCCGGCTCCGTCCTGCTCTATTCTGGAGGTTGTGGTGAACTGGAGTGCAAAGCTGCGGTCATCTCTTCGGAGCAGAAACAGATACTTGGCATGCAGGAATAGAAATTGAGGTTAATGTTTTTAAATGAGTCACTGTAAGGCTTTATATTTCAATGTAGGATGGCTTTGACTCCAGGACTATATAGTATTTTTCACCTGTAGCTGCTTCTCCTCCAGCATGAACATATCTCTCTCTACGTGCTCCTGCGTTTCTTTCCTTGATGATGGTGGTGCTATTTCAGGTCCGACATGAGTGGGTCTGTTGTTTGGTTTGGCAGGCCGGAGCTCTGCTGGGCCAAGCTGGTGTCAGGGGAGCAGAACTGGCTGCGGCCACTGTGGAGGGATGTTTTCTTCTTCTTCTTCTTCTTCTCTGCACACTGAGCTCTCTGACTGGGCGGTGTGAGGTCTTTTCACGTGGACTCGTAGCCGACAGGCTTGGGGTCCATTGTGGGCCCGGCACGGGGAGCATGCCTCTCCTCATCCCTCCTGATTGATCCGCTCGTCTGTTTTTCTTTCCCCTGGAGCAGAAAAGCAAACTGGGGCACTTTTGATTCCCCGTGCTTTCCAGGCCCCCCGGCGCACTCATGGGGACACTCGGCCCTGAAAGTTTTATGGGGAAATGTTGGCCTGGAGAGATGGGTCTTTTACTAGTTGGTGCTGTTTACGAAGGCGGTTGAGCGGTGCGTCAACATTCCTGAAGTTCTTGTCGAGGGAACGACATGTATAACTGCCCCTCAGTGTATTCGTGCCAGCAAAAACAGACGTGTTAGCATATATTCCCCCAAGTTTTACACAGGACAACACCTATGCTTGAGTGTAGTGGTTACAAAGGCTGTGTTTGTTTGTCATAAATCATTTTTGTTTAGCTAGTAGCTCCACTGACACTATAAATGCTCACTTTTCTGACAGTTTAGATTTTCATTTTAGCCATTCTCGGAAATCCCTGCAGAAATATGAGTATCAGGCTGTCCTACATCACCTCATATTGAGTTAAACATGAGTTATGGTTCTTTATTTTACAGAGAAACTGTATCTGTGTGAAACCAGGGAGAGACAGGCTCTAATTACTGCAGTTGTAATGCTGTCAGCCTCATTTACCTTCAGAGCGCCGTCACCTTTATGGAGGGATTTTCTCTGATGAGCTGTTTAAATCGACTCAACGTTTAGACCTCCTATCTCATTATTACAAAGCTGATCAACACACTTGGTTTTAAACTTTTTTTTTATTGTCCTTTCTGGTGTGTATAAAAAGAATCATCCATATAACCAAAAGTCCAGCAGTTTAAGTCTGACCATAACAAACTCCAGATGTCTAATGAGTTCAATTTGCAGCCTTGTGGTAAATTTAATAGGGATGAAGAATGTGTTGCTTTTAGCACCCTTTGTGTATAAATAAACGCTCCGCCTCGAATCATTCCTCATTGTGTTTCTGACGATTGGTGGCAGTGTGGGTGAGTGCCTCGCTCAGACCACCTACAGTACTGTTTGATCACATGAGACAGCTTTGGCTTGATTCAGGGGTCTGAAAGAATCCACTCTTCCATTCCTGCTCATGCACAATCAGGTTAATCCATTTTTAATGTGGGATGAGCTTTATAAGTCATTGAATTTATAGAGTACTTCTACATGCTGCATATTTTGAAATATTTCCACAAAAATCAACTCATCATCTATTCTTCTAATATAGTTAAACAGATTTTATTATCCGTACAAAATTAACAAACTACAGCTCCATTCAAGATGACTGCAACCTGGCATGGATTAAGTTGCTCAGTCATTCTGTCATCTTCATCCCTCCCCCTCTCATTTGGTCTCTAATCTCATACATATGTTTTATATCTGAAGCGGTTTGATGGTGTGTGGCCATTGTGGATGAATGGAGGGGGAGGTATTAGCCTTGGCATCACAAAGATCTGTCACTTTATTCCATGTTATTGAATGCTTCATTGTGTAAGCCCAGGCCAAGAGTTTATATGTAGAAAGCATTAAAGAGGATTGGGAAAATGAAGCGTGACTTTAAGAGCTTGGATGTTGTACCACAGTTTCGACTGTGCTCTGTATATGAAGAGTTTTACATTTCCATTTGGAAGAAAAGGTCCACTAAGCAAGCCCTAAGGTTAGAAACTAGATTATCTACAGGGCCTATGTATGTAAAATGTTGAATTCTAGGAATGAAGGAAATTGGCTTAACCTCTGAAGAGGTTGTTGTCAGTTTGCATCCATCAGGCCTCTTATTTAGTTCATAGATGCATGATTACTGTACCAAGAGCCACCAGGATGTCACCCTTTGGTGGCCCCTGCTAATGTATGAACCTTAGGTTTGGCATTTATGCAGGTTAATTTTTCAAAGTCCAAATTTTTTTTCGCACCACAGACATTTGACATTTGAAACCTGCTGCTCTTCACCAGACTACAGTGACTAGAGCTTAGGGCTATATGCATTCAGAAAATTTTCAGACCCCATTCACTTTTTTCAGTTTTGTAATGTTGAAATATCAGTTGACAGTTTGCACCTGCCTGTGGTCATATAATTTCTGAAAATAACTTTAGAAAATTGTCTTTGTCGTATCTTATAACAATAATGATTAACGGGAGCCACTTGTTCCAGCCCCCACTGTGTATTTTGTGTGCATAAATACTGTCCATGCAGCATGCAATGAGGTTTGTTTACTGAGGTGAACTGAAAACCACTGGATAAGTGGTTAGAGAGGTAGAGGCTGTGGCTGAGGGCAGTACAGACACTTGCAGTGGCATTTCAACAACAATGAAATAAAAATTCAGCACCTTTCTACACATTTGTGTGCTAAGTTTCATAGACTGTAACTGTTGTGAAACAATCACAAAAGAGCATCTTATTTCTCTGCATTAAAGCCTTGTTTGTAACTACTAGGGCTGGGTATTTCTCACAACCTTAGAAGAGGTATATGTACACTTAAATTTCAATTCTCAAAGGTCCAAATAAATTAAAATAGTCTATTTATAATCCATAAGCTATTAATAAGTGAAAATACAGTAATATTTAACATTTTAAGCTTAGAATGACTCTCTCTGTTGTCCCTCTTGCTGTTTTTTCATACTTTTCATATAAAATTCTAGTTTCACATGACTATAAGCGCACTTGCATTTTTACAAATGACTTTATGCTTTACCTCTCCATAAAACTGCACATCTTTTTCTGTGATGAACTGACGACTGGGGATTAAACAGTTATGCTCCTTACGCAGCTCTCTGAAGCCTTCCTCATCAGCAACACTGTACAGCTTAAGTCTTTTCAAAAAAAGCATAAAGTGCTGCTTATTATCTCCTATTCTCGTTTAGAAGTTGAGGGAAATTTTGACTTAACAGTGTCACTGAATGCTGGAAGGGATGACACAGATTGTTCGGTGAACTAGCCGATGTTGCTGCTGTTAATTAGCACGGTGCCTTGTATCCAGGAAGACTGGTGTTGTAGCAGTGTTTTACCTTGTTTACTGCAAAGTTTGCATGACTGAGGTCCATCTCCTGACTCTCTGGTGTCAGAAACTCGAAATGATCCTGTATATTTGCTTTTAGCCTGCTGACAGTAGATAGAAACTAGGACCTTTGTTACCAGAGTGAGTAACACCTCTAGTTTGTTTTGGATTGAGGAGGCGTGTGCTGCGTCATGCTATTTAACGTCTGCTGCCATCTGTTGGCTTTTTCATTAAACTGCTGTATATTGCCGTATAACTTTTTAAGCACAAACCTAGTTAACTACCAGTACTCACGCTCTCTACTTGATTGCCCACTGTTGCGCTGTCTCTCTCTTTCTGCAACCAGTGAGATTTGAGTCGGATGAGAGCTCATCAACCAATTAATCAAACAATCAACTTGATGGTGTGAGCCCTATGAAATTCTTGTGCCACACAGAGAATAAAACATACAGCGAGAAATTTAGTTTTTTTACCATTCTTACGCAGTTGTCATTTAATTTCACTTTGAACACCCACTTTCTAACATTGGGCCAAATGGAAATGACTCAGTTTTGGAACAAGCCTCAAGTGGCAATACAGGAAACTGCACTTTTCCCCTCTTCTGCTCTTTTGCTCCATGTTTTAGCCCCAGAAGTTACCCTTTGGTTCAGTCATTTTTTTCCAAATCCTTCCATTATGCAGCTGCTGTGGGATATGAGGCCATAACCAAAGGTCAAGAATGTTAATGATGAATTTTGATATCAAACGATGTGCTGTGTTCAGCCTTATGATGTGTTTTATTTGTTACAGTGCATGGACGCAGTAATACACCCTCTCTGAAACATAATGACAGGGCAGTTTTCATCAGTGACAGTGGATAACGAGCAGGTTAGCGTCAGCCTCAGGCCTTTTCTCCGGACCTCCACCACTGCACTGCAGGATAGGAAACACTGCGTACGGCTCTGATTATTACCCAGCCCAGGATGTCTGCTGTCCCCCGCCTCATCTTAGAGCAGCAGTCATGTCTGTGGTAGAGACAGTCAATAAGCAGTTAGAGCACTTTCTTACTGCAGCACTATGCTTCCCAAAATAAAATCTCCCTTAGGCATCGCTCCTATGTGCCTCTGGTTCATGCCCTGTAATTGAAGCTGCAGGGTGGTAATGACAACGATGATGATGCAGAGTGGCTCACTTGGAGCCAGACTGCAGGCCTTTCCACTGGCACCGTCTTCAGCTTCTCCCATGATCAGAAACAGCTGCCATCCATTCACTTCACTATTTCCTGTTTGTTTGTGTCTTGAAGTGGCCTGTCGTCGATGTCGGCTTGTTTTCATTTTAAAGCGATTCTCTTTCATTTTTCACAGTTCACCCGACATTTTTTCCCCACCAGTACCAAGCCTTTACTTGAACATAAACCACTCACTCATGGTCTGTCATTCACTCCATTCAGATCTTAAATTTTAAGGTCAGCCTTCCAAAAAGGCTTTTAAGGGCCTTAAAGGTTGTATTAAAAACAGATTATTAATACAGACAATTCAAGCTGGTATCCCTTATAGTTATAAATAAGGACAACCAATTGAAAACACAAGTTGGAGGCATCTTTTAATTTCTAGTTTATAAATTTGGCTCTTCATGTCACACTTGACAGCACGAATGAGAAAGTCCAGAACAAGTGAGGCATGTCAGAGGTGACACATTACATGTTTATGTTTCTACACAGTAAAATTAAGCTGATTCCCATTAATGTCACATTTTGCTGACTCAAAAGGATGAACTGTGTCTTTCGCCCAACACATGCTGGGAAAGACTCCAGCTCCTTGGTCCCTGCCAGGGATAAAGCGGGTATAGAAAAAGGATGATGATTCGAATAAACAGAAAGATTCAACACAACCTTCTTGGACCTTTTTTGACATCTTTGGAGCAGATGTCTTTACCCTGCAGAGCAACACACTCAGCAGAGAGTTTTGAATGTCAGCATTAAAGTTTCTTCAGTGATTGGACCGAGATTTTTTGAGTATATTTCTGAATTAAGGCTGTGCAGCTAACCAGAAAGAACATTGCAATGCAAACATTGACGATGCCGAGAGCTAGCGCTGCTACTGCTAACAGCAAAGCTAATGAGCCACACACCTCTGCAGCTTCAGTGTCTGAGGCTGCACAATGAAGAGAATACTTGCAATTGGTCTACAAATTGAAAATACACTCAGGATGTAATGAAGTTTGTTTGAAAATATTGGTTCCTGGAAATAGTTTGCAGGATGGTTTGATAGACACACCATAACCTTAAGAACTACAAGGTATTGATCATTTTTTCACTCATTTTCTCTGATTCTGCAGGCCTACTCTAGATGAAAAAATGCATCAGCAATAAGTGAAGTTTCATTGTTTGTTTGTTTTTTTTTTAATCTTGGTGAATAGAAAGAAGAGGATGACACCATTTTCTCTATTAAGCCTGGCAACTTCAAAACCCAAAATTTGTCCACATCAATTAAAACATCATGAGATGCATTCAAAATACAACCCCAATACCAAAACAGTTAGATTTTGTGTAAAATTTGAATAAAAACAGAATAGAGTGATATGCATTTAATTCAATGTAGGTTGAAAATGATTTGCAAATCAAAAATTAGATATCTAATGTTCAAATTGATAAATGCTGTTTTATTGGAAATAAATCCACATTTTGAATTTGATCCCTGTTACACATTCAAAAAATACAATTAAAGCACTGAGGGGTGATAAAAACTTCACTTTATGAAGAATTTGTCAGTGATACCATGTTTATTAATGATTTAGTTTAGCTTTAGCAGTGGTACAAGCAAGTTTCCTCCTCTACAGTGTCTACAGCTGCTTCCCTGACCCCCTTTATCACCACAGTCGGCTTATTCGCGTCATTGGACTTAAAACAAGCAAATCATCAGTTTAAACAAACCTTTAAACAGTTTTCAAGCCATTGTAATACCAGTCACTGCAGTGCTGGGCTAAGAAGCCAAACCATCTTGAGTTTGTATTAAAACCCCAGACAAGCCGACAGGGATGCTGTGCAAAGCACAGTCACTTCATGTTGCTGTTATTACAGGCAACAAACTTTGGGAGGAGAGAACATACTTTTACCTTATTACTCTTCTTCACATTAATTACACAGATACAAACAGGTGACATTTGGCTTGGTAAATGGCTGCTCTTAGTGTCAGAGCGAAACATGCCAATGACTAAACTCAGACTGAGATGCCATCTGTCATAAATCACTATGTTACGCTGATGGAGCCATCATTTGTGCCTTATGTGGACCACAACAGGACATGAGTGTTTAAACCAGTGATGACGTTGCAAAAATCCATACCATGGCAGAAATCATGATTGGGTATAAAAAAAAGCTCTCCAGAAAACCCTCAGTCATTCACAATCAACAACGGTGTGAACTTCCCCACTGTATAAAAGATCACATAAGGCAAATAGTCTAGCAGTTAATTAACAAGGTTCTTCAATTTGCATTACAGGTTATTAAGAGTTTTCACCATCAACAGTCCATGATATCAAATTGTTCTGAGAATCAGGAGAGATTTCTACATGTAAGGGGCAAGGTTAAACGCCAACATTGAATGTTTGTGACCTTTGAATCCTCAGGTGGCAGTGCATTAAAACGCATATAATTCTGTCATGGATATTTCAACATGGGCTCAGGAACAATTCAGAAAACCATTGTCTGTTAACATAGAGTGTCACATGCAAAGCACAATTTATATCAACAACATTGAGCAGCACCACCAGAGATGGACTGACCTGAAGTAGCAAGGTGTGCTGTGGTCTGACGAGTCCACATTACACATTTTTTGGGAGGAAATAATGGCTGTCATGTTCTGTGGGCTAAAGAGGAAAATGACAATCCAGATTAATCAACAGCCTGCATCTTTGATGGTGTGGGGGTGTATTAGTGCCTGAACATGGGTAACTTCCCCATCTGTAAAGACATCATTGACACTTAGAGGTCTCTACAGGTTTTGGAGCCACATACAGGTACATCTAAAGAAATTAGAATACCTTTACTTCTTGAAATGTTGATGACTATGGCTTACAGATAATGAAATCCCAAAATTCAGTGCCTCGGAAAATTAGAATATTATATAAGATGTGTATGCTTCCATCTTTTTCAGGGTATCCCTGTTTGTTTCAGCGGGACAAGGCCAAGTCTCATTCTACATGACTAACAACAGCATGGCTTCACAGTAAATCAGTTTTTCCCCAGATACCTGCTTAGACTGTTGTTGGATAAAAAGGGGATGAAACACAGTGGCAAACACACTCCTGTCCTAAAGTTTTTGGGATGTGTTGCTGCATTAAATTCAGATTGTTTTTGTTTCCAAAAAAAGTTTTGTTTGAACTTTAAAAACCTTGTCTCTATTCTGTATTCAACTGAATACAAGTTGAAAGGGATTTTGAAACTACTGTTTAGTTTTTATACTCATATTTTACATGTCGTCCCAACTTTTTTGGAACTGGGATCTGTAGTTTGTTGGTGTAGGACCCCTCTATTAATGTCATATGCAGCTCAAGGCCAGCTCAGCATACCAGTAACTTGCTCTAATGATGCCGTGTATGTAGAGAGTGAGCCCCTGATTACAGCACAGTGCAGCTTTAATCAGAGCTTCCTCCTCTCTGCAGCCTCGGGAACCTGCAGGGATTGTCCAATGACTTTCTCTTGAGGTCTGCAGCTCCCTGCCTAGACAAAATAACAGGCTTCCCTCCGCCCCTCCCTGAATCTGTTGATGCATGAGACGCGGGGGCAGCTTTGGCACTGCCATGGTTCGGTTTACATTGTTGCTCCGAGATCAGCCATGTGTAATGTTTGATGGCTCATAGCAGAACAATGATGATTTTAGGACAAAGATGTTTTGGGGTGCTTTGGTTTCAGGTCATTTCAAGCTGTGCCATGGTTACAGCTATAAAAGGCTGGCATTGCAGACTACAGAATGGATGCCTGAGACGGCTGAACTATTCTGCTGGTGCAGACAAAGTTTTTTTGAACTCTTTAAGGTCCCAGTCACAGAGGAGCGCTTGTTTTTTCTTTCTCCCCATTCCTTTTGTTTTTTTTTCTGTACTTCATTGCATTCCTCTTAGGTCGCATAGATCAGAGCTGTAATTCTCTGGCCGTTAGAGAGCATGAAGATCCATGCTCAGTAGCCAGACACTTATATAACAAAGGCTTTGTTTGCATTAGAGTAGATTCATATGCACATACTGTGTGGCTTCACCAGGTCTTCTTGAAAGAATCCCTAAAGCATGCATGTCAGTCAGGTATATGCCCCTGAGATAGATTCACAGCAGGAGAGCCACAGACGTCTGTATTCCTGCGCTCAGATGATATGGAGTATGCAATCTTCTGAGCCTGCAGTTATTATGCTGAGTTTATCCTGGGAAAAATCGCAGTGAGACATCCCAATGATCGCTTCTGGTAAAGGCTTCCTGGCACGCACCACTAATCTGCCCACTCACTGAGGAAAGAGGAGAGGAAAATTGGACTCAATTGGGAACAGAGACAATGTTCAAAGAGTTGTTGAATTGGAAGCGGGTGCTGGCATTGAATTCACAAATCTTCGACTCCATCAGTGCCACTGTGTCAGCATCCAGCTCCAGCACCAGCTCCAACTGGAGTCAGAGTCATGGACTGGTTCAGGAAACTGGGTGGAGGCTTTTCTCTGGTGGATGCAGCCTGATGCCAGCTGGTGTCAGTTGATGGGGAAAAAAGTCAGTGAGCGTTATTGTGAAACTCGTCCTCTCTGTGGGCTGTTTGATTTAACTTTTCCTGGACTGTGTTCAGACTTAAATAAGTAATAACTTTGTTTCCCAAGCAAACTGGAAGTTGTGAAACTGTTTGGGAACAAGAAAACTCTCATTTAGTTAAATTGCATGACCATGCTCTACTGGTCAGTAGATGGTCAGCACACAGGAGCTCCTGGTTAGATCACAGACCAACTTGTGGTTAAAAACAATTTGTTTCTTGGGATTCTTGACAGTAAAAGTGTCTGTGTTGAGTTATGTGCCGTGCAGACTCGGTCCAGGTGTGCGTGGTGTGTAGTGCAAACGCACTGATGACAACAGCTCCAAACAGAGGATATCTCTCTCACACTTATGGTACAATAATGCTTCAATAACCCAACCTTTGTCCACTATGTGCTGCAGCCTTTCATTTCTGCTAAGACCAGCTATAATAAAAAATGTCATTGGCTCGTGTCACTTTATGGGCCTCTTTAACACTGTAGGTATGTAGCGCCCTCTGCTGTCAAAAGATAAATATTCACTCAACTTCCTGAACCACACTTTTGGTTGAACAGCTCCTTTTGGCTTTAATGAGATTTACCAAGTGGAATTTCTTCTCTCATCTCATGACAGTGGACGGTGTTTATAACCATGAATAATTCTGAGATTTGTGTTGCATCTGGAAACCATTGAAGTATACGTTGGCTCTGTTTTTCCCATCAGACCAGCTCTGGAGTCAGTGCCAAACATCTGTTGCCACACTATCTATCATCTATCAGCTGATGGGCTGAAGTGCAGCGCTGCTATAAACGGTAATCAAGATAAAAATGTTGATCTGGGCTGCTGTGATCATCGAGACTGATGAGCCTGCAGCTGAGGAATGTAGGGCGTGACTCATGCAATAGAAACTCTGATTGCAATTGGTGCCCTGTGCTCTCAATGAGAATGATGATTTTTTTATCCCTTAGCTGAAACTTAGAACAGTATTTAAATCTTGGTCAAATATGGTGATGATACTGACAAATGCACTCCTGTATTTTGTGCTGTCTCCACATGTGTATCTTATTTAAGCTCCTGATAAATCTCTCCTGTTTTCATCTTGACTTAATATATCCTACATGTCCGTGTGTCTGACTTTGCTTTATTCCAGCTTGTCACACAGTACAGTTGGCTCAGATTTAGAGCTTCCTGAAACAAGGATTTAAAATTTGTTTGGTGCCAGCATATGGAGCAGTAACCTAGAAATACTGCTGCTGAAATTCCTGCCTCTCCTCTGAACATAGCTCTTTGTGTGGCTTTTTTTTTTTTTTTTACAGTACCATTGCATCATGGTCTAAGCACTTGTCTCAATAGATTCCTCAGCTCTGGTCTAAAGAGGCGGTTTCAGCCAATTGGTAACTCTGTCTTGTTTCTGTGTCCTCTTCTATTTCAGGAGTTCTCTCCTTCAGACTACAGGAGTAACTCTGTGTCCAGTAGAACTCCGACCCCACCGGGACGCTACTCACCTCACAGCCCCACTGACAAGGACGTGCCCATGTCCCCCCGTCGCAGGTGATGACAACTTTTATAACAAAAAACAAGGACACATGCTCATACTCTTTCTCATACATACTCTTACTCTTTCAAATCTCTTTAATGTCAAAGTGAAAACTGATTTTTACAAAGTTATGTCAACTGAATGAAATTATTGATATATATATTTTTAGGTCAGATCTTACAGACACAATCTTCCAGACACAAGTGCCTTTATACTACAATCATTTACATTTCACTGCACTCAGGAGATCCCTATTTCACCAACTTTGAGACTACTAGCACCAATTGGCTGGATCTCTGTTGAACTATGTCAGTCACTCTAAAGGAGGTTGTTCTACCCTACGTGTTTTTATTTTATTTATGTTTAGAATTCTGTTTTCACTTTTACACTAAATAGTTTCTTTGTCTAAAAAGCCAGATTATATTGATCATGACTGACAGAGGAAAATGAGTAAACAGGTAAAGCATTCAAGGGGTTGAATACATTCATAGGCACTGTAGGCTGGCTTCTCAGTTACTGTTTTTGTATCTGTTTTAAGTCTTTCAACAGTCATGCGGATTTGTCAGCCTGTGGGAAAATTATCCAGCTGGAGGGGAAGCAAAAGAGTACCCCCCTGGTTCATTAAATAAGTGAAGCACAAGTAATAACAGGGGGCTCTAGAGGTCCTCTCCCAGCATATTTTAAGCACCCAGCCCTTATTCTGGTGAATATTTAAGCTGTTATTTGTGGTGAGAGTTTAATTATGTCAAAGGAAATCATAGTTAATAACTAATTATTAAAAAAAAACAATTCTGCATCTTCATGCATGAAGCTCACTCACATGGCCTTTTTTAAACTGAGTGGATTCAAGCAAAGGCAGTCTAATGAGAGCTTTAAAAGCTTAAGTTGAATGAAAACTCAAACCTTAGTCATGAACCTTAAAGATTAACTAAACCTCAGAGTTTCCGTTGAGATGCATCTACCCTTGAATTTAAAAAATGCCTTTAGATCGCCATGGAAAGAATTCAGTGCTTTCCCTTAATACAATGATCACAGATTCAGCTGCACTCCTGCTGTTTAGAGCTGTTTGCAGCTGCACTCACGGGGACTTTAGAGCCTTTGGGAAACACAATCTCCTGTCCACCACCTGCACTGCAGTTTGCTTTTCCTGTTTCTCCCCCTCTGATGAGGTGCTACAGCTGTAATTTGACTCATTCATAGCTTGCAGGTGGTGACCACTGAACAGTTTTTGGAATCATTTTGACTCACTGATATTTTTTTTTCTATCAGAAAGGAAAATTTTCTTTAGTCTGTGTCTTATGATCCTTTCTCTCCACTGTCTCTGCTGGAGAGCTGCTGTGTGTGTTTTCACAGAGCAGGGTGGCTGACTTTGGCCCCAGTGCCCTCTCCTTTAGGTAATCAGACTAGATATGACGTGTCAGCAGCCAAATCCAAACTCTCCATATCCCATTCAGTCTTATTTGTCTCCCCCTGATCGGCCCCCTGTCTGCAGCCCCCAGCCTGCACAGAAAACCTCTCCCTGCTGCTGTCGGCCAATCACAAACTCTGTGACACCCATGCTCCCTCCCCTTTGTGTCGCATGGCCAATGAGTATGAGCCTGGAGGCACACCTTTCGGTCAGACTCTTGTTTTTCTGTCTCGTCTGGTTCAGATAGAGGTGTGTGTTCTGCATCCGCATGTGTGTGCTCAGCTTACTTTTCCA
The DNA here is from genome assembly GCF_018320785.1 of Cheilinus undulatus. Lineage (NCBI taxonomy): Eukaryota > Metazoa > Chordata > Actinopteri > Labriformes > Labridae > Cheilinus > Cheilinus undulatus. The sequence goes on along the minus strand of NC_054869.1, from coordinate 15,030,143 downwards.
TGTGAGTTACACCAGCAGGGTCTGAAACTCAGGGACAGTTGCTGAAAGAAAAGCTCAGCTCTCTGTCTTTGTTCCTCCTTTCTTCAGTTAGGAGGTGAGTCTTTTCATTTTGAGTTCTGTCATTTGGATTTCTTTTGTTGAACCAACTTGGGTTTTGCTCTGTGAGTGACCTTGTTTGAGAAATATGGTTGTAATTAAGCTTGTAGTCTCGGACATGTTTTGGCTGCATGCATGTGCTTTGACTAGATCAGTATCATGGGTCCTCAGAGCCCAGTCACGGTTTGGAGACCAGCAGCATAGTCATTGTGTAGATGTGAGAACATCTGAAAAGCAAGGAGACAAAGTTCTACTTTGTAAAGTTTAACTGCAAAACCATACATAGACTACTTTCTCAGATGAATGCCGTTCCCTCTCACCCTCTCCTTTGTTAGTTGTTTTGTTCCCTTTTGACCTGGACTTTCCATTTGTTTTGAGACTGCAATTTCAGCAGGGTCGGGGAGTGAAGCGAAAAAAGGGGGAAATGGACTGAGGGTGGAGCTGAACATGTGGAGAACTTGGAGGGTGTTCTGCAGAGGTCTGTTTTCAATTTGAGTCATGTTCGGTGATGCAAAGGAAAAGGGTCTGAGAATTTGCTCTCGTCACATTTTTTGTTGTCTTGTCTGTTTGCCATCTCTTGTTTCAGAAATGTTCATTCAGCAAGACATTGAGCCTCAAGCTGAAAATCAGTCTGGGATAATACATGTTGGAAAGCACATCGGCAGCATTGTTTGAGATCTGTACCTATTTATGCAGTAAATCTTATTTAAGGTCTTTAAAGCACATTGAAATCAATACAAAACTACAGTGCCTATAAAAAGTTGATTTTATTGGTTTTCTAAATCATCAGGGTCAATATTTTTTTACTAAATAATACAATAAAACTTTTTAGATGTCAAACTGAAAACAAATTTCTACAAAGTAATGTCAATTAAATAAAAATGTGCAAGAAAAACTGCTCAAGCTCAGTCAGGTTGCACAGGAAACAGGCGCTAACAGCCCTTTTCAAGTCCAGCCACAAATTCTCTACTGGATCGAGGTTCAGGCTTTGACTCAGCCACTCCAGAACATTCACCTTGTTGTCATTAAACCATTTCTGCGTAGCTTTGGCTGTATGCTTCAGATCATTGTTTTCCTGGAAAATAAATCTCCCAAACTGTAGTTCTTTTGCAGAGTGAATAAGATTGCCCTCCAGGATTTTCCTGTATTTTGCTAGATTTATTTTATGCTCAACCTTTACAAGCTTTCTTCCTTTTGACCATGGAGTCTCCCACATGTCTTTTGGTGAACTCTATTCAAGATGTAATAGGATTTTTCATACATGATGGCTTTCTTTTTTCACTCTTCCATAAAGCTTTGACTGCTGAAAAAACCTGCAAAATAGTTGTTTTTTGCAGAGTCTCTCCCATCTCAGCTGCTGAAGCTTGTAACTCCTTCAGAGTAGTCATAGGTGTCTTGGTGTCCCCTCTCACTAGTCTCCTTCTTGCACACTCACTCAGTTTGTGAGGACAGCCTGATTTACACGTGTGCCATATTCCCTCAATTTCTTGATGATGATTTAACTGAACTCTAGGGGATGTTCAGTGCCTTGGATTTTTTTTTTGTATCCATTACATGACTTAAACTTTTTAATAACCTTTTCTCTGAGTTGCTTGGAGTGTTCTTTTGTCTTCATGGTGTAATGGTAGCCAGGAATACTTATAAACCAGTGACTGGAGCTTATAGACACAGGTGTCTTTATACCACAAACACTTCAGACATATTTACTGCACTTAGGTGATTCCCATTTCACTCATTGTGAGAATACTAGCACAAGTTGGGTGGACCTCTGTTGATTTAGGTCAGTCACTCTAAAGGGGTTGAATATTTATGCAATCGTTGATATTACATTACATGTTTTTATTTAATTGACATTACTTTGTAGAAATCTGTTTTCACATTGGCATTAAAGAGGCAATTTATATTGACCATGATTGATTTATAAAATTAATAAAAAGGGATTGAATACTTTTTTAAGGCACTGTATAAGAGAGTCAGAGGCCTTTTTCCGGAATAGTTCTCCTAATTTTCTGTTCCTACCTTTAACTGAGCCCAGCGTCCTTTCATAACAAACATCTCCATGTCTTGGCTGACTGAGCCTGTCAGCTGATCACAGTCCAGCTGCGCCTGTGTTTTACAGACTAAAGTCAAAGCTTGAAACAAGATTTCTGCTGCACAGGCAGACTATCACCAGGTAGGAACCCAGCATGTGCTAATGTCTGTGATTCATAAAAACCACAGCCTACAAAGAGTTTGACCAAACAATGACTCTGTATCTGCCTGGTTGAGGTTCTGATCATCATCTCAGACCAGATTCTTCACAGCACAGGTGTCAGGTAAAAGAGCACATATCTTGGCAGATTTGCTGTATGTGACAACAGACGATGGGATAGCTGATTGATTTGAGAGTCAGGCTGACAGGTGGAGGGCATCAAACCACACCTGGCCTGTTTAGAGTACCTGGCCAACCGGTTTCTGCTGACGGATTACTCTCACCATCTCCCTCCAGACAAATACATAGATTTCCTCTGTTTTAACTCATGGTGTAGAGAGTAATCCGTATGTTTCTTCTGCAGAGGCAGAATGGAAGTGTTGTTAAACACATGAAGTAAAGTAGCCATTTTTTCTTCACACCAGGGGTGAAGAATTTGCTTGTAAAGTGAGCTACTGTTCTTTCTTCTCATTTCCTAATGAGCCGACTGTGAATTACCTGAAGGTGAAAGCTTCCTGTCTCCGCCTGCCTCCTCCTGTGTGTAAACTGACAGGAAACACTCACAGGATGACAAATTAGAAGTTGTTTTTATGGAGGTTTCTGGCTGTTTTGTCAACTATTATCTAAAGGTACAGATCTTATCTGGTCATTTTTGTCATGTCGTGTGCCAGACTTAGGAATTTGTCTAACTTATACTGCAGTGGCTGGTGAAAAGATGTAACCTGACATATTGCCTTACAGTACCTTTTAAGGTTACAAAGCCTCAGTTGTCGGGATCATTTCCTCTGTGTTTTCACCTCTAGGCTGTTTTTAGGTCAGAACAATCCCCTGGTAAGGAGATATGTCAGAGTCCTGTTGAGCTTAAGATATATGATTGAACGTTGTTTTGCTCTCTTGCCTGTGGTGAGCAATCTAGACTTCATGATCGCAGGTCAAAGCCCCAGAGGCAGCTGCTGCCCCGTCCTTCATTTCCTTTGGATTTACTTGAACTAGATTCACAAGTTTCTTTCAAAAACATACATTTTCTGCTCGACACATCACTAGGACCTCAAACATATCCTCTCAGTGAATGCTAAAACCCGTGGTCTTTATGATTTCTTCTTTTTTTTGCAGCTCAAGCTCTGACTTTGCCATGCAGAAGTTTGACAGAGATTCAGAGGTGTATAAGATGATCCAGGAGAACAAGGAGTCCCGCACGCCACCTCGTCAGTCCAACACCTTTACAAAGCTGCAAGAGGTCCTGGAGGCTGATGAGAAAGGTTAGAAAGTCCCTGCAATACAAAGCAGTGTGCAACAATAACAAAGAACTAATCCTGGTTAGCATGTAGTCCTCTAATATATCCACTCACAAACATTCAAACACACCTTCTCTAATGCAATCAAAATGTTTACTTGGTGGAACTTTAACTCACATGTTATAAAATCTTTGGTTTTGATGATTGCTAGCATCCAAAAATGATCAAAGCTTTAAAGGTCACATATTATGCAAAGTACACTTTTTCAAGCTTTTCTAACAAAAATATGTGCCCCTGGCCTGTCCACAATCCCCCTAAGAATCTGAAAAATCTATTCCCTACCCCCCTCTCTTTCTCCACCTGTCAGAAAATGTGCTGAAAGCAGCCATTCTCAGATTTTCACCTCATGATGTCATGTGAAGAGTTAGCCCCACCCCCAGGTTCGTTTGGCCCTCCCCGCTTGGAAGAAAGTTCTGCCCTCCTCTATTGATCCTCCTTTCAGCTGCCCACTATGAGGAGGATCAGGAGAGCAACATCCATTAAGCCACATCCATTTTCTGAGAGAGGCGGGGTCAGACAGCTCATCAACATTTAAAGCAACAGACACAGAAACAGCTCATTCTTAGCAGGGCTGAACAGATGGGTTGTGTTTTTTCACCAACAAACTTCACAAGCATGTTTTGGGGACCTCTGAGACCAATATAAACTTGTCCTAAAGGGATACCTGACCTTGACGTACCTGACATTTGTGACCTTTAAAATAAGCAAATCTATTTCAAAAGGTGCATTTGGAGAGGAATGAATCTGTCAATTACTGAAGGCGAACTCTTGCTTGCTTTCTTGAGGCTGGATCAGACTAGACCAGGGTGTCTGCGGGGTCTGAAAGAGTATTTGAAGTTGATAAATCAATTTAGGGAACGGTAAGGATTTTAAAAGTATTAAAAAGTCCTACATGCAAGACTTTAAGTCTTAAGTTTGATAGCATTTACATTTATAAATGCTTATCAAGTGAGGTAATAGGCTTTTGCTTTATGTCTACCTACTTAAAGACACATTATTCTCGAGTTTAAACCTGCCAGTATGTCTTTATTGTATGCTGTCAGAATTCACGGCCAATCTAGACTTCTGGAAATCAATTATTACTCAACCAAACTCAACTATGGTGAACTTTATCTTATTAGCTGCAACAGTAAAGTGACTACTACTGAAACTACTTTTTGCCCACTTATGTAAAAAAAAATCAGACCTTCCACTGACAGCTACTTTATGGTATCAAATAGAGGTGTTTTTTTCATAGTATGATTTCAAAATGGTCCTAGAAAGCTTAATTTGCATGGTACAACAAGAATCTGACCGTACTTGCTTTGTAGACAAATTGAGCCAAATATTGGCTTGACTGCATCGTCACAGCCCGTCGTCAAACGTCAGGCCCAAATTTAACCATCATGAACGACAAACGCTCTTATAGTGCAACATAATTAACGATGCATCCAAGACTGGCATATCAGAGTTTACTTGCATCTTGTGTGTAGTTTGACATCCTGACCTGATCTCAAAGACGTGCACCCTGACACCCACCAGGAGGAGAGCATTTGATCCCTCTCTTTGTATCATCATTACCAGAGTGACAATACACAATCTCCAAAACAAAATCCTTTTTCCCTCCTGGGGGCTCATAGCTGGGCTCACTTACTCATTTTCTTGTCATATTACCAAATTCATTCCTAGGAAAACAGATCAGGTGTAATCATTTCCTTATCGATACCCCTAACAATACTTTTCTATTGTTTGGTGAAAGCCAAAAAAAAAGGGTTTTTTTTACAGAAGTTGTAAAATCTGAGTAGCTTGGGTTCAAAAGATGAAAAGGTCATGATTCAATCTTTTTTCTTTTTTTAATGCTGAATAACAAACACCTCCACAACTGTAATTATTCAAGTTTCTCAGTAAAAACTGATTTTGCTCTACAACCTTTATTCTATGACAAAGGCGAGACTGAGACTAGATGAAAAAAAATATGTGACGACTAAAACTGACATGAAGTGTTTAGTTTGCATCAACATGACTAAATGAGAATGAAATCTAATTTAGTTCTTGTCAGACATTATAAATCCTTGATATTTCTCCACTGTGGGTAAATCTGTCAAAGCACAACGTTTCTGTAGTTCTCATTATCTCTGCTGTAGAAAGCAGGGACCCCAGGTTTGGCAGGGTGCGTAGAACCCACTAATATGATTTAGTACCAGATTCAGACAAGATAATAAATGTTTGGACTAAAAGTAAACACTAAATTGTAAGGACTTTTTATTTACTACAATGTTTTTGAGTTTTCGGGGACTAAAACACTAAAGGGTAAAAATGAGTAGAATATGACTTGTAAAGGCGTTCAAACTAAAGACTAAGACGTAAATTTTAAAAAGCTATCAAAGTTAACACTGTCTTGATGTAAGATTTAAATGATTGATGACATTTTACTCATATTCACGTAATTGGACCCAGCCCATGGTATTTCTATATTTATGACGGTGTTCAGGAGTTTACCTGCATTTTTGATCACTTAAATAAGTTTTTACCCAATATTTGAAGCCAAATAGGTCTTTATTTCAGTTGCTATGATTTTGAAATAGGTATTGGGATTATTTTAAATTCATTTCATGTAATTAAAGTTTAAAATTCTGGTATCATAGAAATCTTGCTTTCCCCTATGGATTAAAATGTCAGTGTACCTTTCTATTGGCCTTCAAATAATGCTAACTGCAACATAAAGTGTATAGTCTTCTGCTGTTGTTTGGTGACATTGGTGACATTGATTTAAAATAATCCCTGGTGCATGGTCCATCTGGCTGTCACCTGTGCAGGATGTGCCAAACGCTCCCCTGTGTGCATTTTACGTTGTTAATAGCACATGACGGTATGCATCCGTCCTCGTTCTGCCCCCTTTGCTTTGATAAATGTTGGGGTAAATAAATCCAGACAGCGATAACATTCTTTCATGACGCGATAATGCTCGATGTGTGCGAACCCATCACATGAAGCGTGTCCCGTGGGTGATGAGCTGTGATGATGAGTGGGGAACACAAGCACGCTGCACTGATAGGACAAACACGGTAATGATGTGATGAACAGAGAAATGCAAACCTGTCAGAACAGCGCTATGATCAGCTGTGCTCATGTGTGTGTCTTTGTGTGTGTGTTTGACTACAGAGGCAGCTCTGCGGTTCCCAGGGAAACTTTCGCCCCACGCCCCTGTAACGAGCACGGCGGTGGCAGGAGTCAAGAAACACCACACATGTGAGAAGTGTGGCACCAGCATTGTGTAAGTCTGTCACCTGCAGTGGCACGTTCACTGAAACAACAAAGGTGTGTGAATATTTATGAGGATGTACCCTGCAGGATGAGATGTTCCACAACTACTTAGCGTGTGTACGCCCGTGTTATTAGGAATACTTGGGAACGTTTCCAAAATAAAAACCAGTTTTAAACTTGACTGAACTCACTGGGAAAGCCTGTTTGATCTACAGTATATTTCAGTCTTTACTATAATATTTTTTGACAGACCATAAAAGCCAACATGAAAACACATTTTAAAGAAGTTAATGCCAGTTAAACAAAGTATGTAATGTAATAAGTGACTGCGTAAATACCCAACCCTTTAAAGTGACTGAACTAATTCAACAGAGGTCCACCCAGTTGGTGCTAGTAGTCTCACAGTTAGTGAAATGGGGATCACCTGAGTGCAGTGAATGTGTCTCAGCTGATTGTAGTATAAAGATACCTGTGTCTAGAAGGTCCAGTCACTGCTTGATCAGTATTCCTGGCTACCATTACACCATGAAGTCAAAAGAACACCCCAAGTAACTCAGATAAAAGATTATTAAAAAGTATAAATCAGGGGATGGATACAAAAAAATTCAAGGCACTGAACATTCCCTAGAGTTCAGTTAGATCCATCATCAAGAAATGGAAGGAATATGGCACGTGTAAATGTGCCTACATCAGGCCGTCCTCACAAACTGAGTAACTGTGCAAGAAGGAGACTAGTGAGAGAGGCCACAGAGACACCTATGACTCGGTGACACGGTGGTGGCAGCATCATGCTGTTGGGATGCTTCTCAGCAGCCGGCCCTGGAGGCTTATAAAGGTCAGAGGGTAAAAAGAATGTGGCAAAATATTAAAAAAAAAAAATCCTGGAGGGCAATCTTTTTCAGTCTGCAAGAGAGCTATGGCTTGAGAGAAGATTTGTTTTTCAGTAAGACAATGACCTGAAGCATACAGAAAAAGCTACACAGAAATGCTTGAAAGACAACAAAGTGAATGCTCAAAAGTGGCTGAGCCAAAGCCCAGACCTCAATCCAATAGAGAATTTGTGGCTGGACTTGAAAAGGGCTGATCCCGGTGCAACCTGGCAGAGCATGAGCAGTTTTGCAAAGAAAATTGCAGTGTCCAGATATGCAAGCCTATCTAGAGACCTTTCTACTCTGACTCAGTGCTGTGATTGCAGCCAAAGGTGCATCTATTAAATACCAACTTGAAGGGGTGAATATTTATGCAGTCAGTTATTTTACATTACATTTTTTATTTAACTGACATTAATTGACGTTAATTTGTAGACATCTATTTTGTCATAATTCATTTTAAAGACTACTGCTTACAGTTCCTGATATATTTGCCTCTCTCCTGGTCAGACTTCACAGAGAGGGAAACGTTTAGGAATTAAAATGATAAATATGACTTTATTTACTTATCAGACAATATTAGCTCTGTTTGTGCAGAGTCTTACAATGAGTAGAACTGCATCAACAATCAACATGTTACTGTCATGTATGTGAAAGATGTATTTATTTTGGAGTCATGATTCACTCTGTGAAGATGCTGATAAAGCTCAGATGCTTTTCTGTGATGCTTTTTTGCAGCTCTACAGTCTGACTTACATTCTTACTGTGTTCAGCCTCTTGTCTGATGTCTGACTGTTTATTTCTCCACAGCACGCTGGCCGTGCGCATCACAGACGACCACTATCGCCACGCAGAGTGCTACACCTGCTCAGACTGCGGCCTTAACCTGCGGATGAGAGGTCACTTTTGGTTCAGAGATGAGATGTACTGTGAGAAGCACGCCAACCAGAGGCACCAAAACCAAGGCAATCCCCCTCAAGCCACCTTGTCTCCCCGCTATTGAGTCTGCTTTCCACCACCACTGCCTGCTTGCTCTGAACCCCGAAGCTCCACCTCTCCTGACTCAGTTACAGACCTTTTAAAGGAGCGTGGAGATGGACACTGGTCATCATCACAGCACAGGATATTCTTTTTGACTCTCACATTCAAACATATTCTGCAATATAATGGTTCACTTTCTTGCCTTTCTTACATTTCTATGAGAATTGGAGCTTCCATGGTCTCTTTAGGTTTACTTTAGCTCTAGTGATGCACAGCTGCTGTGGACTTGAGCCACATCACATTAAACTAAGGCCAGTTTAACAAACTTCAATGCTTTAATCAAAGAGGAGCGGCTCTGACTCTTTGAGGATCCGGACAATCAGAAGCTGACACAAAGGGACCAAAATCTCACCTACACTGCATGCCAACATAGAGATGTACTGTATTCAGACAGTGCTGTGAGTGTGTGAAGAAGTGTGGTGGCTTCTGCATGTGTGTGTGACTGTGTGTGCATGAGAGAGAGAGAGAGAGAGAGAGAGAGAGAGGTGAGGAGGAGAGGTCTTGAGTTGTTACAGACACAGAGCAGTTTGTGATTTCGCTAGAGTCAGGCCAAATGCCCTCGAGTTTTTCTATATTTTTCTTTTGTAAGCAGAATTTAAGATTAGAAATGATGAAAAAAACTGACTTGTTTTGCTGTTTTGTTTATGAGGGACTATAGATTCGAACAATATACAAATATTTTTGATGTTTTTGTGATTGAACTGTATTCTATAATATAGACCATTTAATGCATATTGTATGCACATGGCATTTAGTGTGAGAAGAATTGATGATGATACTACACCTGTCCAGTAACAGCAGTACTCAGAGATACACTATAATGTTTCTATTTCATGTGGCACTTAATAAAATCGCACAACCTGAAGCTTCGTCGTTCTGGATGATTCTGTGAATTATTTAAGGTTAAAGTCTTAAAGTAAAGGTGACAGACATGAATCGATTTAATTTATTTTCCTGTAACGAGTCATTGCCATTCCCTCTGACTTCTTCAGCCCGGGATAACAAAGCTGGTTTTCCTATTCTAAAAACTTAATTTACCATGATAATGGGATAATTTTCTGGCAAAGTAGAAAACAAATTGGATCGGCCAGACCACGACACGCTGCCATCGTCTGTCTAATGAGGTAGGTTACACCTGTTTCAGTTTGTTTTGGGCTTTTTCTCAGAATACAAAATAAACTAGAAAAGCAGTCCGAGAGCGCAGACCTCCGCCATTAGCTCTATCTCCCAACAGGGAAAACTCCTTGAAAAACATTCTTGGATCCAGACGGTGATCTGGATCACTCCCAAAACCTAATTCGCCGATTACTCCCTCCCAAGTGGGGCAGACACACAGTGAGGCAATGCACTGGCTTTGCTACGTGTGAAAGTCATGGCAGAGGGTGAATATTCCTCTATTCCTCCCAACATTGTAAGTATTCTTGCTACAATTCCCTGTTTTCTCTCTGTTGCGCTCCCACTCGTCTCCTCGACCAGGCGTGCATCTTTCAAACTCTATAAACTCCAAAACTTTGGATAAGTTACTCATGTCCACCATCTCCTGGTGTAAAGTGGTAACAGCACAGTACTATCACCCAATAGTGCAGAATCCTTTAAAAAATTCCTGGACCAAGATGGTGAGCCGGATCAGTCCCAAAATCTAATCAGTTCTCCCTTATGCCATTTCTGACATTTCCTGAAAATTTCATCAAAATTCGTCCATGACTTTTTGAGTTATGTTGCTAACAAACAAACAAACAAACCCACCTGATCACATAACCTCCTTGGCCGAGGTAATAAATCCAGATCTTGAGAAAACAACCATAGATTACTCTTTTTTATGGGAAGAATGAGTCATTCATTTTGTCTGGGTGCATGTCTGCTTTGGGCATGAATGTCACCAAACTTTGCCTGCTTCACACACATTATATGGACAAAAGTATTCATACCAACAGGGACCGTAATGACATTGTATTCAAATACATGCACTTTCATATGGAGTTGCAGCTGTAACAGCCTCCAATCCTCTCTAATGTCTTTTTTTATGTTTTTGTGGGAATTTGTGCCCATTCATTCTGGAGGACATTTATGAGATCAGGTACTGATGCTGGACAGGAAGGCCTGGCTCTGAATCTGTCCCAGATCATCCCAGAGGTGCTGGATGGGACACTAATGCAGTGTTAATTTTGGCAGCTATTTTCAATTTTAGTCTCAGTCTTACTCTTTCGATTAAACGTCTTTTAGTTTTAGTGACATTATAGTCATTTCTACCCTTCATAGTTTTTGTCTAGTTTTAGTCAAGAAAAACTCAAAAACATTTTAGTCTAGTTTTAGTCCATAAAAGTCTTTACATTTAGTCTTAACTTTTAGTCCAAGCATTTACTGTATTCTTTTCCTTGAATCTGATACCAAACCATTAAAGAGTGCTCTTTGCACCCTGCCAAACCTGAGGTCCCTGCTTTCTACAGCTGAATAGCTATATGCATACATGCATGAATATCCAACAAAAACCAAATTACATTTTAGTCTAGTTTTAGTCATCTTGATGAAAACTTAACTTAGTTTTAGTCAGTTTTAGTCATCAAAGATCTATTTTTGGATAATCTTATTCTAGTTTTTCTAATGAAAACAAGGCTGTGGATGAACAATTTTAGTCATAGTTTTACAATGAAATTAACACTGCAGAAAAGTTCCAAACTTCCACTCCAAACTCATCAAACCATGTCTTTAAAGTCCTAGCTTTCTGCACTGGGGTACAGTCATGCCTGACTAGAAAAGGTCCTTCCCCCAACTGTTGCCACAAAGTTGGAATCAGAACCAGAATCTTTATTAATGACCACACAAACAATTTGGTGGAATTTGCTTTCGGTAAAGCACTTGAAAAGGACGCTCACATCAACTGTGTCATCACAGAACAGACAAAAACATGAGACATACAACAGTGCAACAAAAGGCATATTTAGTCCATGGCTTACATATTTAGTCCAAAATGAAGCATTAAGATTGCACTTCACCGGAGATAAGGGGCCTGGCCCACGCCCTGAAAAATATCCCTTCTCCACCAAACTTCACAGTTGTGCACAATGCAGTCAGGCAGGTTATGTTCTCCCAGCATCTGCCAAACCCAGACTCACCCATCTGACTGTCAAACAGAAAAGTGTGATGCCTCACTCCACAGAACATGTTTGTACTTCTCCACAGTCTAGTGTCAGTGTGCTTTACACAACTCCATCTGACACTTAGCATTGGACTTGGTGATGTGAGGCTTGCATGCAGCTGCTCAGCCATGGAAACCCATTCCATGAAGCTCCCACTGCACAGTATGTGGCTTACATGAATGACGGTGGAAGTTTTCACCAATGGAATCAGCAGAGTTTTGGAAGCCTTGGTGACTTTTACCCACCATGCTTCATGACTGAAGTGCTGTTTTTCCTAAACACTTCCACTTTGTAATAATATCACTTAAAGTTGACAGTGGAATATCCAGCAGGGATGAAATATAACAAAAGTCTTATTTGAAAGGTGGCATCCATCACAGTACCACACTTGAAATCACTGAGTTCTTCAGAATGACCTGTGTAGGATCACAAATGTTTGCAAATGCAGACTACATGGCTAGGTGCTTGATTTATACACCTGTGGCAACGGGTCTGAATGAAACACCTGAATTTAATAATTAACATGTGTGGCCACAAAAATTCCTGGCATGATAACTGATGAGCCTCGACACCAATCTATACAGCATTTAATGTTGGCATCTCCTACAAAGGAGCTCAAATCCATGAACAATTCTGCACACAAAGATAGACTAAAAGGCAAAAGCAGTGTTTTAAGGCCACTTCTGAAAGAACTAAGTGTTTAAACAGATCTCAAGTCAGCTGGCAATTTGTTCCAGAGGACAGCACCACTGTGACTAAACACACTTTCACCAGATTTAGTCTTAATTTTAGATACATTATGTCTTTTTTTTTTTTACCAAAGTTGTACAATCTGAGAAGAGCATGTGTTCAAAAGATAAAAAGGTGATGACTCAATATGTTATATATTTTTTTATTGTTAAATAAGAAACACCTCCACAACTGTAATTTAAGGCCCATGCCTGAGGATCTGAGGGTCTGACTGCATGATAGTCAGTAAGGAGGTCAGAAAGACATTGGGAGCTAAACTATTCAGAGAAGTCGAGCAAAGAGGGTGTTACAGTAGTCCAGTTTAAATGCATGAATTAGCATTTCAGAGTCGGACTATGACATGAAGTACCACAGTTTAGAAATATTCTTCAGATGGTAGAATGATTTTTTGTAGCAGCTGTTGTGTGATTTTGGAAGTTCAGATTAGATTCAATGATGACACCTAGATATCTGATGTTCTCGCTGTGCAGTAGGAACGATGATGACGTGGAGATGAATCCTCTGTTTTTGTGGACCTACTATGAATATTTCAGTTCTGTCTTTGTTTAGTTGTAAAAAATATGAGACAATGCATTTTACTAGATACAGAACTAATGTCATCAGGAGAAAGTGAAACATAAAACTGAGTATCATCGGCATAGCTAAGAGATGTGTGTTTGTATGATGAAACTCAGGTGTATCATGGTGTAAAAGGATGTTATGATCAACTGCATCAAATACAAACTTTAGTCTAGAAGTACTAAGATGGAAAGTTTGTTGATTTTGAGGTCACTGATTATGTTTACTAATGCAGTTTCAGTGCTGTGATTGGTTCTGAAACCTGACTGGTAAACATCATTTAGATTATGGTAGGTGAGCTAACTGTAATTGTAGACGACTTTCAGTTATTTTACTGATGGCAGGATGATTGGAGATAGGTCTGTGACGGTTGATTATTGATGGGTCACATTTGTTGTAAACTTCATATAAAAAGCCTCTTTCAGGTGAATGGTCTTTTTGACTTATAGTTGAAAATACATAACAGATTATGAAAATATACAAAGTTAATATGCAGATTCAAATGTCTCCTCTGATCAGTGTTAAATTTGAAGAAAATCCTTCAACAAGCTCTTGAGATATGGCCTTTACAAGCAAGCGATAAACATGAGGTCTATCATACGACCTTCAACTTTAATAATGGAATGAATTCATCCTTGAGTCAGAGTGGATATCAAAAACATAATCCCTTTAGTCTCGCTAATCGCAGGCACAGACATAAAAGGGTTGTTGTGTTTGAATCGTTCAGCCGCTTTCTGTTTTGGCAACGCCAGTTCTTCTGCACACGAATGATCTCACACAGTTACACACAGTACAATCTACAGAGATCGTCATCTTTTAAGTTTGATATAGAGCTGTTGTCAGTCTGCTTCCTGATTCCCAGGTTATGATAAATGACTTCTGGATGAAGTTTCCAATCTAAAACAGGAGGGAGCAGCATTTTTCTGTTTTTAGAGGACAGGTTTGACAAGGAGGCTGTCACCAAACTCAGTGATAGTTAGCAGAGTTAGAGTGTGAGATAAAAAGTCCAGTTTCCTTGAAGGAAGTTTGAATGTTTGATTTAAAGCTGAATGTATCAAACACGTGTTTGGTAGAAACAGGCGTAACCAAAGCTTATTTGACCTGTTCTACTGAAAGCTTATGAAGAAGAACAGTCATGTCATTTACTGTACTTACCAGGCGGGGGCAGCATTGCTTTAGTCTAAAAAGTGCATTTAACATCCTAAGACCCTTCACACACCTGAGGACATTACACCTCAGCCTTTCTATCACATAGAGATCATGTCTGATACTAGGCTTTTTTAGATAATTGTACACAATGTCCGCTCAACGGACTTTTTGTTGATGTTTTAGGGAATTTGCTTGGAAATCTTAAATATTTTTAATGGAAAGTTTTTTTGTTTATTTTGTGTAGTTTCACTGAAAGTTTGGCTTGAACATTTGTTTGGATGTTTGGGGGGGATTTGTAAATTTTCTGGCATTTTAAAGTAAATTTTGAAAGTACTTTTATATTTTTGGCAATTTGATCAGAATTTTTTTGGAGGGTTATGGTTTTGATATTTTTTAGGTAATTTCATGGAAATTCATTTGTAAATTCTGGGGAATTTGGGAATTTTAGGTGAATTTGTTTGGCTGTTTTAGGGAATTTCAGTCATTTCATGAAATTTGGGGAAATTAAAAGTAATTTTGAGGAATTTGATAAAAAATCTTTGGGGGATATTTACTTGATTTTTGGGGGAATTTGCATGGAATTTTACAGGGGTTTTTTATGATTAAGTTTCACTGAAACATTTGAAGAAATTAATGGTCCTTTTTTCCTTTAAAAAGTGTTTATAGAAATGAAAGCTTCTTTTTTAAGGGACTCTTTGTGGATTTTGGTGAGGGAAATATCCAAGAAATTCAGAACGTCAATAAGTGAGCAAAATTGCTGAGAATAGCATCAAGACTAGCACCAGTGCAACTGACCCGCACACACACATTGACAATATCAGTAAATCCCAGGTGTGGAGGGCTGAATCTCTGCAGGAATCCAGTGAAATCTGAGCAGGCCTGCTACCCGGTAATAAGTGATTAATTTTCAAGTAATTCCTCATAATAATTCCTGGTAATTAGGTGGCATTTTATCCTAACCTTAACTCGATCCCTCTAACCCTAACTCTGACCCTCATAATATTCTGGCAATGCTCAGATAATGCGGTGGTAATTTACTAAGTATTTTCTTAGAAATAAGATGATAATATTACACACAAGTTTCTTGATAGTCCCCAGGTAGTTTCTTTAATGTTGTGGGCCAAAATAAAGTGAGTCCTTCCTGAATAATTTTCAAGTAATTTAAGAGTTAAGGGGGTTAAAATACCTCTTAATTACCAGAGAACTGCCAGGGTTAGGGTAAGAAGGAATTACTGATAATCAATACATCATTACAAGGGAAATACCTCCTTAATATTACCATATTTCCAAGTTATTACCTTGTAAAAAACACATACAAGGTAGAAACATTATTCATCTAATTACCATTTATTACTATAAAATGACTCGGTAATTAGGGCCCACCAAAATAAAGTGTTATCAAATCATGACATCCGCAAACCTCTCTCAATGACTGAAACATTTCTTACTGACTGAACAACGAACCAACTGGCCGATTTACAGCCAAAACACCTGCTCTAAATCTGAGGCAGTGCTGAGTTTTCTGCAGAAACAGGACCTGCAGAAGACTTGTTGTCAAATCTACTTCCTGCTCAAAGACAAGGCCGAGCTTTTAAACTTTTCAGATCTGACTTATTCTTAATAAGCGGTCCATTTCAAACTAAAGCTCAGGTCTCAAGAGCTTAAACTTTGGAAGTTAAAGAAATTATAAGCACTCAGAAGCTTACCTAAGACTATAAATAGCTCTATTTTTATCACTCAGTAACTTTGCAATTTTGTATAGTATCTAAAAAGAAATCTGGAAATGAGGAGGAATTAGGATTTAAAACAGCCACGCCTGTAAATAAAATGTAGAAAGTAAAATAATTCTTCCTTTAATATTAATCCTGAAGATTAAACCTCCTTGCTTTAAATCCTGCAGCATCAAAGGCCAATCCTTTAACCATGCACCACTGCATCATTAAGCACTACTTACCACTTCTGCCTCTACGTCTCCTGCCAATAATAACTCTTAATGATGGACAAAGATATTTAGTGCTAAGAATATGGCTCCACATTATGATTTGATAACCCCATAAACTGCTGAACCAGCGGGTTTAATGCCCCCATAAAACCTTAATTCAAACCATGCATGCAGGAAGTGGAAAGACTTGTTAGACTGAGAGGGGGCGGGGCTTCTGTGTGCTCCTCATTGTACCACTAGATGTCATGGCCTCCTTGATAAAGACACCATGGAGCATGCAGTGGGCCTGTTCAGAGTTTTCCTTTGTTTATACTCCAGTAGAAGCTTCACATATGTCTCTATCTGAGCTGAGTCTCCCTCAAGTTTACATCTCTGATTGCAGCAGAAATAAATCACTGTTTTTCTACACAAATGTATGATTCTAAGGACTGTAGGAACTGTGTGCTCTGTCTTATATCTCGAAAGCTTGCATAACTTCCTCCAAACTCTCCCCAAAGACATTATCTCAGCTCTGCTTGTTGAGCCTCGGAGCTGCTCTGCGTTCCACCTTTCCTCTCCCCTTTCTTTCTCAACACCCCACCTGGAATGGAGTCCAGATGTGGATGAAGGAGACGGAGAGAGATTGCTTTGCTTCACTATAAGGAGTGAGAGAGTGCTGCAGAGAAAATGTTGGAACGACATTAAAGTTTGTCTGGTTGCCATTAAGTACAATTTGATGTAATGTGCAGTTTGGGACGTGACATTTTAAATGGAAACTGTGCTCTCCAGATGAGACAGATTTGGGCCTTGCACAGTCAGAGGGGGGTGTTGTACTTGAAGCTTTATTTAACAGCTTGGATAAACAGCCCTCTGTTTCAGGCGCCCATCCACTCCTTGTGCTTTATTTCAATAATCACGCTGGCTTTCCAGGGTACAGTATCATATACAGGAATAACAAACCCAGGGTCCGCCGTGCGGGTCAGAGCACAGAGCACCATTATTCTGCAGGCCGCGCTTGCATGACTGAGGTGCCTGCAGTCTGGATTTGTCAGCGAATGCACGTCAAGCCCAATTGCAGAAAGTTTCTTTTCAAAAGCTTTCCTGCCTCACCTTCTCATATTTTGAAATTCTCTCCAGATTTGGATCGCTCAGCTCTCCAGCCTCTCGGATATCAAACAGTATTTTTAAAAGAGAGATGTATTCTGGGAACTTTCCACACACACAGGCTAAACTGTAAAAAGCAGAGCTGGAGGAAGTTTATGATCCTGTGTAATTTTTGGAGCCTGACTTGGATTCTTTCAGGAGGAAATTCCTTATTTATTTTACAAAAATGATTGTTCAACAAAGGATTTCACTTATTACAATGTTTTTCTTATCAAGTATCTCTAAATCTAAGGGTTTTATTTGCCTTACATGCCTGAGCAATAGCTCATTTATCTTTGATAACACTCACATGACTGCCTTTGAATTTGCCTCAAGTCCTTGTTAATGTTCAAGAAAACAGATTTGAGAAAGTGTCTCAGAGCTTAAACCATCTACTGAAATATTTATTGGCAGCTTGATGTTGCCAGTGGCCTCCACGTAGACATAAAATAAATGCTACTTAGGACTGGAAAAATCTACCACTAAGTCACCTGAGAAGTTTACCATCTGACAGCCCAGTCTCATTTAATTTCCAGAATCAGATTGTTCTGCACGACCATAACTCTCTCTGTGCAACAATATTGAGTTTAGTGAAGTGTATCTGTAAAAGTCTTCACTTCCTCTCCTCCCCGCTGATTGAATGAAAGTCCTTTGATCCATTTACACACACACACACACACACACAATGCACCAAAGGCCCTCAGCGTCCATTCATAACTTCAGTTTGGAACCAGGACCTTCCTGCTTTCTACAGCCTGGATGGGAATAGAGAATTTGCACCAATAAAGAGACAAAAACAGCAACAGTTCAGTGACAAACCTGTCAAATATTCCCACTGGGCCATCATAACTTTACCCCCTCAGAGTAACTATCAGTTTAGACTTTATTTCTTAAAGTGACCGAGAGCGACCTGAGCTGCATCCTAAACCACATAGGTGCTGCCACCAGAACTGAGCACCTGACAAAAACAAGGTGTGATTTATGATATCAAAGTGTGTGTGTTGGATCAGTAGCATTGGTGCTAGTCATGACCAACAGGTGCCTCATTCTGGACTTGAAAAGTGAAACTATTACTGGGTTCTGGTACTTATTAATGCTACTTTTTAACACCATTTAAACACTTTTTCCACTAATTTTTGCTACTTTTTTGTGCAACTTTTATGACATATTTCTTCCACTGTTTCAACACTTTTCACCCCTTTCTGCAATTTTAGCCCTAATTGGCCACTTCTTTCTCTACTTAATCCCATTTTTGCCACTCTATGACCATTTTTTGATGCTATTTTGCCACTTAACGCCCTTTTTGTCACTTAATTTGGCACTACAATTCTCTTCTTGCCATTTTTTGTCCATTTTTGCAACTGTTTTTCCACTTTACCACTTGAACACCTAAACTATTTACCGTTTACTTCAGTTTGGCAATTTTATCCAATTTCTGCAGGTTTTAGCTCATTTTACCACATTTTTTGCCTCTTTTTGCCTGTTTTTGCTCATTTTTATTGCATTTTTGACCAATTTTCTCTGCGTTTAGCCAATTCTTACCACCTTTTGCCACTTTTAACCAGTTTTTGCCACGTCTTACTAGTTTTTTCTCACCTTTTTGCCACTTTTTTGCCTATTTTTGCCACTTTTTGCTACTTTTTTGCCACTTTCACCCATTTTTTTGTCCATTTTTACCCTCTTTTCCACTTCCTGCTTATATTTACCACCTCTTTGCCACGTTTTACACTTCTGCCCGTTTTTGCCCCTTTCACAATTACTATGTGATTATTTTCTATTAATGTTGTCTGTTTTTTTCTGCTTTATTTTCTGGAATCCTGATGTCTGTGCACATCATGGCTTAGCGTTCAAGGCTGATAGTATTTTCTTATTGTTTCTTTCAATGTGCCATCCACATTGTTCACATCAGTGACAAAGCTAAAGGTAATTCTGTTTTAAGAAAAGAGGTTAACGTTTTTTAAAAGTCTGTATTTGTACTATAGTATAAATAAATGATGTGCATTTTTTGTTGCTTTGATAAGAGTGGTTATTACTCAGGTAAAAGATAAATTATTTGGGCACACCGGTAGTCGAGTGGTTAAGGCACGCACCATGTACGTGGGCAGCCTGGGTTTGAATCCGGCCTGAAGCCCTTTGCCGCATGTCTCTCCCCCACTCTTGTCCTTCTCTATCCAATAAAAAAGGCCCAAAAACAACTCTTTAAAAAAAAATTATATATATATATATATAGTTCTCACAGCATAATTTTACAGTGGATCATAATCTTACTGACCTCCATGGGCCCCCATTTGGCTAGGCCCCAGAAAGCTCCCCTGTTATCCCCCTATGGCTGGCCTTGCTGCCTACTACTAGAGGTATACGGTTTAACAGTTAACGTCAGATCCCTCTGTAGTTGACACGAGATTTACTGGTAGGTTGAACTAATTATTGATATTTTCAGCAGTTTAGGTTCACAATCCCGGTCAAATGCCTTATCTAAACTGTAGTAAAGCCACTCACAACCAGTTGCCCCTGTAGCTGTCCTTAATGCTGCCATTACACTCTTAAATCAGAATGTAAACAGTAAACTGACAGCATCTCAAAGGATCCGCATGGTTGAGCAGCATTTTGATCTAGAAAATAGTGATAAAGATGCTTGTAGACTGTGTTAGATTATACTCACATATAACTGGAGCAGTGAGTGACAGCATTCAACCCAGACGTGGAGGATAGAAGGCCCATGATGCCACATTCTGCAGGATTTTAGCAGTTTACTGTGTTTTCTTAGGCTTTGTCCATACGTAGGCAGGTACTTTTAAAACCAGGTGTTTTTCCTCAACCCTGTTAAAGACAATCCTGCCTACATGCAGCGTTATAGAAACATCTTCATCCACTTGAAGACACAAAAATGCTCTGCAGTAAAATCACACCATGCCAGCAGAAGTCTGTCCTTTAGTGTGCTAAGTCGCTAACTCACAGTCAACAAAAATGTCCTTGATGTGCCTCCGGTGATGACCATCTCATTTTCAAAGTGGTCTCATCAACCTGAAGTGGGTCTTATCAAAACGGCTGCCGTTGAGTTGTGTGTTTGTAGTGTTAAATAAAGCTGAAGCTCTGTCGTCCAATCAGATGTCTCTGTTTATAAACACCATGGAAGAGCAACTGTGCTAATATATGTAAGCATAGAGAAAGCTCTGTAGCAAGTCCAGTTAGCACAAGTTTGGCCCAGCTCCGTTATTGGAATGGATGTTGGTACAGTCTAACTGCAAACGGGATAAACAGAAGTTTTAAAAATCTTTGCCCTGGAAGGAGTTTTTTTTTTTTAAAAATGTGTCTACAGTGAGCTAAAATGCCATTTCCGAGGGTAAAAAAGGTAAAAAATGCACAAGTGTTTTGGAAAATACACACCTACGTGTGGACAGCGCCTACCAGTGGCTAAAATTCAGTTGTAATCTGCATTTAAACTGATGTGAAATCATTCTCCAAGGAACATCCCTGCCTACAAACAGCATATACTCCTGCTGAATACTAAAGTGACTGTTAGTATGCTGTTTCCTCATACTAATGCCTGTCCTCTCTGGGATTTATCAAATAAGCTAGCATCAAGCTAGCTCAAATGTCAGGCTGCATATAGAATTACACATGCTCATGTGTCATAAAATTACATATTTATTAAACAAAGTACAAATAGTATTTCAGTAGGCTATTCTTAATTATAAAACAGCATGGTTATTTTTATTTTTATGCAGCATGTTAGAGTGGGGTCTGACAGCAGACTGTACATCTCTGACCGCCACTCTCACAGACCGTTCACCTGAGACACCGTCTCTTTAAGAATGGAAATACACGCTAAAACTTTCAAAATAAAATCAGAATAAACCTCCGTTTAGGGTTCAGGTAAAGGATAGGATACTAAAAGTTAAAAACCTGACCAGCAAAAATAATTTGAAAATGTTGAATAAAGCCAAGTAAACAGTATGTTTACCTAGGTACACAGCTAACTTAGCTAATGCAGCTAAAGCCGAGCTCACAAAGTGGCTAATAATCTACGTAGTTAAGTTAGCTTTAGCTACATCTGCTAAAGCTCATGTTGCAAAAGCTTACTTTGCTACATTGGTTTATGTAGTAATGTTAATCACTAGTAACGTTGATTATGTTAGCCTTAGCTAAAGCGAGCCACCATTTTTAAAAAAATAGGTGGGGGGGGGCAGAGTCAAGCGCTACACATGTTAACATACGTATGTTGCTCAGCAGCCAAGGTCAAGCTCCACCGTATTTCTTTTATCTGGGCCTTTTCCCCCCTGGTGACAAGCCCAGGGACTGCTGGTAGTTTTCAGGTCCTTGGGACGTCAGCAGCACGACCAGAGGTGGTGGCGACCCTTCCACCTGTCTGAACAGCACCCTAGGGCAGTGGTTCTCAGCTGGTTGAGTCGTGGGACCCACCATCAATTCCTCAAGGAGGATTACGACCCAAATTCTGACCATTTTTTGGCCATTTAAGAAAAATTGTAGAGCTTGGGCCTATAGAGCTTATAGAGTCTCAGACAATTTTTTTCCTTGATACACATCCGGGACCCACTAAAAAGGGCTTCACGACCCACTTTTGGGTCCCGACCCACCAGTTAAAAGCTAATTCCTAGTGGTTTTCTATAGACGTAGACACATTTATGTCTTTATTTAGAAATAACAATGATTTTTTTATAGTATTAATAAAATTCACAAGATCTAAAGTAAAAAAGGATATTAATTTCTATGTAGTTTGGTTTTCCAACAAAAAAAGGAAATAAGTGGAGATTTTCCAGAAAGTAAACAACCAAATTTACTTGTCATGACATAAAAATGGAGAAAAAAAAATAAATACACGAATATTTGTCCTCTCACAGCTTCCATTGTTAGCAACGTGTAATGATCAAATTCCGATATTTCAACTAAAAAACTGAAGTTTAAATACACATCCTTTCACTGAAAAGGTCTTTGAAAGATACGTGAATCATCAGTCCTCAGCTTTTACAAAACAAAAACGTTGTAAAATACACAAATTGCTGTAAAAGTAACATAGGCCTTATTTTTCAGGCTACCTTTATTACACAGAGTATCCTGCTGGGACTTATGAAGTATGATGACGGTCTATAAGGTGTTCTCAGGTGCATTTCTTCTCTAGTGCCATGTAAAACTCTTCTCTGCCTCTCTCCGGCCTGACTGGATGCGCTAGGACCGCGGGGACCAGTGCGCAGGCGCAGACGGAACAGGCGCACTTAGGGTTGTAACAGAGCGAGTTTGAGTGTGACAGAGGCAAGCAGGCAAAAACCGCTAGATTTTGGGAATTACACAGGAGCTGAACAGGACCAGCTCACTCCTTGTCCGAACTCTTTATCCTGTTTGAACGTGTCGGAAGTGTCTCTTTAGAGAAGTCTACGGAAACCTCGGGGATACGGGAAAAGCGCGGAGGAAAACTTTTTAAGAGCAGCGATACAACAGAAAAAAGTTAGAGATTGTACTTTTACTGAACTTCTTCAAACAGATGACAGTGTGGCTCTGGATCTGACTGCTCCGTCGTGACTTTATCAACCTCTGGATTAACTTTTAGAGAGGGGGGATTATCAGGGCACTCCCTAAGTATCCTTCAAACAGTGAAAACTTCTCAAGATAATTGGGTCGAGGAACAACTTTTAAGAGAGATTCCTGCGCCTGTGTGTAGGTGTTGGAGACGTGTGGATGGACTCTCTCTGTAAGTTTAGTTGCCGTGCGCCAAAGCTGCCATGACATAACGGGACACCGCTGGAAAACCAAGACTGCTCAATGTTCCTGGAGTGACCGGATGGTGAGAGTCTACTGCTGAGTGGAAGATCTCCACGTTAGCAGCTCATTCAAGACTGAAACAAAAACAGGCCAGCTCCGTATCCTCCTCACGCCCTCCTCTGTGATCTTCATGCTGGAGATATGGGATGACTGGAGGCGGGGGTGCAGCTGAGGTGAGCTCCAGCCGAAGGACAATGTTTGCGCCCGGCGTTGGCATCCCTTCGCTGCCGGGGCGTCTGGTACTGATGCTGCTCCTGCTGTGCTGCTGTGAGCCCAGGCTCTCCACGGCCTGTCCCGGGTTACTGGCCTCCACCAGCGGTTGCAGCTGCACGGAGGATCGGGGGAAAGCGCACGGTGTTCAGAGCCAGGCTGTGGGGAGGAGGGTCAGCTGCACCAAGGAGGAGCTGAGTGAACCTCCGGATGGGAGCCTGCTGCCCAACAGGACCGTCACCCTGTGAGTCTGAGCACTGACAAGTTCACTGTTGACTAAGATCTGCTGTGAAATGTGGCACTGAGAGTTCATTTCACAGTCTTACATTGATCATAAAGCCACTGCTCCCCTTTCCTCCTACAGTATCCTATAAAATATACCTATATTCTCATTATGTTGTGTTTTAAGCCAGTATACAGATTTTGTACGGTGGCCCTAAAGGGGGAACTCTATGTATATTTCACGATCGCAAAAATCAATAAATAAATAACCAATAACAAGAATCAACAAAATTCATAAATATTGAATGAAAGGCTTATACATAAAATACCGAATTTTCTGCAAAATATAAACAACCTGCCACACGGCAAAAATATTTAACCTACAACAAGGAATTATGTTTTCTATATTTTTGCAGAAGTCAGAATTTTGGTTTTCAGGTTGTGAAATGTTTGCAGCAAGTTTTTGATGCTTTTCAATTTAAAAAACAAACTTTAATTTAATTGAAAATTTTCGTATGAAGTCAAATGTTTTTTGAGTGGATTTTTTGTTTACAACTATGAAGTAAAAGCGGTTGATCTTAAGGACAACCATACATTGGCATAGTTGAACTGTTGAACTGCGAAAGCTCAGGATTAGACTTTATATCTTCAAACTTACTAAACTATCTGTTTACACTTATTATAATGCACAACAGCCAGATAAAATCTTATTTCAGGACACTTAAATAAAATGTCCTGATTTGCTTGTAATTAGTCAAAATATCTCAAAATAAGGAAATACTCCAAATATTTGTTAGAATTGATCACGGCAAGATTTTTTAAGTAGTAGAAATACTTTTTTTTTTTTTTTTTTTTTCATTTTTTGAGTATGACTTAAGTGAAATAGATAATTTACATTATGTTGAATTTGGTCCCCACAGGCAGGACTTATCTAACTGAGTCAGTAACTTCACTCATGGTGCAAAAGTGCCTAATGCAAAGGCATTCTTGGAAAACAATGCAGGTTCAGAGTTGACTGTCAAATAATTTAAGTAACAATAATTTGAGAAGCGAAATAGCTAATATGGATTTTTTTAGTAAACACAACTCTTTTTTTAACATCCTTCAACTGTTTGATCTTGCAGTGTAGATATTTGTTAGTAGAAACATATACACGTTTAGACATGGGCTTTAACAGTACACACTTGGTTTAAACTCTTCAGTGAACTTATCCAGGACACAAAGACATATTTTGGATTTATAAGTCAACTCATTAAAAAAAAAGTGGCCAGAAATAAGAGTAATTACAATTACATAGTTGAACTGAACAAGTTAAAACTGCTAAAAATTTTTGTTGAAACCGATTACGTCAAAGTTTTTAAGCAGTGGAAATAGATTTTTTTGAGTAATCATGACTTGAACATTCATGTTGGGTTAACTTGACCTCTACTAGTTAAACTGCACTGTGGAAATGTTCCTATACCTAAAAGCTCTGTTTAAATCCAACTTTAAACAACACGTTTAAGTACTTTCATCTGAACCGTTTGGGCCAGGTTAGAAAATGACCAATCAGCGAAGAGGGGCAGTACTTTCAGGCGCAGTGGAGTCGTAACGTAAGCAAGCAGCAACAAGAGGTTGGTGCAATTATGGTGGAAGACATCAGTGTGGATGCTGCTAAAGCGCCAGTTTTATCAGAACTTGACGACATTTCTTCGTTAAAAGAAGAACAAAGAACAGCAGTGACTTATTTTCTTTCAAAAAATGACAAAAGTAGTAGCAGCGCACGCGCACCGTGGTAGGGACTACAGCGTCATGTGTTTCATTGTTCTGATTGGCCCATAAAGATGTAATAGACAGAACATTCATCCAATGACCCTCTGAGTTTTTTTTCAAAGGCTCCACCCTTTCCCAAACTTTGTCTATCAGTGGTTTTCCAGATTGACATGTCAGGTTATCACATACTTTAATTATGGACATTAATGCCACCCAAGGTAGTCAAACTTCAGGGAATACAAGTTAAAGGAAGTGGAAATTCTCACTGAACCAGGAAGTCTTCTAACATGCTCAGTATACCATCCACTGTATAAGACGGGACCCACTGAGTCAGTAACTGCACTCATGGGGCAAAAGTATGTGATGCCTAGTGGGGATTGACAAAAACACTTAGAATGATTAAGTACTGTTTACTTAAAACTGAAAATGTGTTCTATTGATTCAGAAAAAGAGCGCTGAAACAGCTATTTTGGATTTTTAAGTTAACACAACTCTGTTTTTTAACATAATTTGACTGTTTGGTCTTACAGTGTAGATAGTTTTAAGTAGAAAACATATACACATGCTAAGACATGAGTTTTTGCAGAGCACACTTGGTTTAAACTCTCCAAGTGAACTTACTGAGGACACATAGTTAGAAAAATACGTCATATAAATGACTAGGCCATTTTCCCTCTGTTTTTGGTGTATTTTCAAGGGGAAAAATTGAGGTTGGAGCATCAAAATCAGGCCCACACTCACGCCTCTGAACCCATGGCCCCAGGTTTAACTGTCTTGAGTTCTTGCTGCAGTAATAAGGCTTATTAGGTCAGAAGTTTACATCTTGATCTAGTTTAAACTCTGCAGAGGAGGGCTGAGCATCGCGTCAATGTGAAGCATTGAGAGATCAGCAAGAGGGCAGGCTGACTGTAACAGCCATCACGGCCCTGCCTCTTTGACACGTCTGTCCCTTGAAGTTTGACTCACACAGTTCCTTCTTTCTCCCACCAACACCGTGCGCACATGGTGTGGGTGACATAACTGGAATGAGCAAAGAACATATTTTATTTTGTTTGTTTTTTTTTCATAGAAAATGAAACCATTTGGTGGGAATTAGACAGGAACAGTTCCGAGCTTGGTTTGATATTTTTTAATTATGAAGAAATTATTTGTGTGGTCTCTTTGGATGGAACTTGTAAGGGCCTCGCAGTGTGCCAAAACACACTATCTCTCATGATGGATGCATTGCTAATCTTTCAGTGACACACAGTTTTGGGGTGTTGTGTTGTCAGACTTTCTGTAGATGTTTCCCACAGTGTGTTACAGTCTCTGTGCTCCGACCCAGTGGGAGAAATGTTAGCTGCACATGGGCACAGTAAAAGAAAAAAAGAGTCATGTTCGACTGGCCCTCTGCTGCGAGCGTATGAGGTAAAGTAAGGGGATTTATGCCCCAGGAGAGCTGAAACAAGCCAGCAGTCCATTTATAGGCTCTTATGTTTCTTGCTTAATAAAGGCAGGATAAACATCTGGAGAACACATTGCTGCAAACCAGAGGGGGGAAAGGAGTTTGGGTGGCAGTGGCCGAGGTGATTGAAGATAATCTTCCATCTTTGTGTCTACTCATTTTGGTCGCGCTGTTTTGGTTGAGGATTCTGTGTCACATTTATGATACTGCCGAGCAAACAATCCCACACGCTTCACCTTCGACTGTGCTGTCTGGAAAGTTCATTCTCCTGAAGACTGCTTTGGTTCCTCCAGCGCCCTGCTCCCATCCTCGCTCATGACATTAGCTCCAGATGTGGAATGTGAGAAGTTGTGTTGATTTTCGTGTTATTCCTGACATTCCTCGGCCCCGCTCAGAGACTACACACTGTATTCCAGGTGCAGCAGGGGAGCTCTCTTGGTGCCCTATGCCGCCTCGGTCCCTCCCCTTGTCGGACGGCCTGACAGGAATCTCTCCTCCATGCTGAGTGGGCGAAGGCTGGAGGACACCAGGCTCAGGGCTTCCGGGGCCGGCTGCTACGTGTAATGCACAACAGCTGGCCCCTGTGAAACATTCCAGCTGAGGCCCCTCAGCCTCATGGGAAATCCCAACGGGGATTTGTTTATTAAAACTATTAGTTGGCTGTTTGTTGTTCCTGCCAGCCGTAAAGGAGCAACCAGTCGGCCTAGTGGTATCACCCTGTCCTTTGGCTCCTCACACCTCTTTGATTACACCAGCTAACTTAGACTTATCGCTGCTTTGTCCTCATCCATGTGCCATCTTTTATCCCACTTTCCCTCTTTTTCTTTATCTCCAGCTCCCCGTTTTTCTCCCTATCGTGCCCCCCTCTATCATGAGTTCATCCACACGCAGTAACTCTCAACCTAAATATTTAGCCGTCCTGGTAGGAAACTGCCATGTCCAAACTCCTTCCAGATGTGAGCCTGCGCAGCCCTGTGTTTAGGCCTAATTATGCACGGCTGCAGAGGAGGAGCTGGATCACTCCAAGAGGAAGAGGAGCGGAAGAGGGAAAGGGGAAATAGATAAGGGTGTGAAAGCGTTGTCGTTTCAAGGGAAAGTAGGAATAAATGAGGGAAGTTGAACAGAGAGAGTTGAGGAGGAGAAAAAAAGGGGAACAAGGAAGGAGAGCACAGAAGAAGAGGGAGAGGAGAAGCTTGGCAGGCGGTTCAGAGGGATGTGCCCCCGGGGACTGAAAACTCCCCAGCCCCTGACTAACAGATCTCCAACACCGGGGTGAGAGGGAGGAAGAGGAGAAGGAATCAGGGCTCCTGCATGCAGCATTCACCATTTCTCTATAATTTAATCAGTCTTTACTGCATACAGACAAACTATGATTGTCAGAAACTTCAATCTTTTTTGGTTCTGCATGCTTTAAGTAGCATCAAGAAGTTCTAAAACTTCCAAAACTATATGCATTTCATAAGACAGCTGCATAGGAGAAGAATGAATGCATCTAATACTGAGAGTGTTTTGTGTATTTGGATTTGCTTGCAAATTTTGCCAATTGAAAAAATTAGTTGCCAACAACTTCTATTTTTGCTGCAGTAGTAACAAAACAGACATCAATTATTAGTGGCATTGCATCAAAGTTAAGGATTCTGAGATAAACTGTTGTTATTTTGGTGATGCAGAAACTCCCTGATGGATGCTCAGCACTCTCAGCCTATAGGAACAGAGCCGTGTCTGCACTGGGAGCTGCCAGCTGTGTTTGTTTTAATGTTTTAATGCAGAACAGACAAATGAAGCGAGCGTACAGTGGCAGTCTATGTGTGAAATGTGCTCATGTTTCTGAGCTTGTGGTTTCTACCCAGCTTTAAACTGTGCTCCTCCCTCGGCGTATTTCACTGTCATCGTCCTGGGTGACTGATGGCTGCAGCTTGGCGGGCGCCAGGCCGGGCACAGATGCTCAGGGTGGGGGGTCAGCTTGCCCGGCCTTGGTCCGATGCCCCCTCGCTGAAGACAGCTGCGGTGGGACACAGTTGCTGTCTGCATGAATGCGCTTGAGACTGATATGTCAGTGTTGCTAGCTGCTGTTCATGGTGTAAGATAAAAATATTCCTGAGAGGGCTGTAATATTTTTATCGGTTAGGGTCAGGGTCATAAAAGAGTTGTAAAAGTCAAAGTTTATACTCGGCTGAACAACAGTGCTACCTTTATAAGCTTTAGATTACTCTTTTAAACCATATTTAGAACATGTAGGGACTGCCTTTATCACAGGCAAAGATGCAGGCCACTTAAACATGTCTGCACTACTCTTTTAGCTTCAGCTAGCAAGCAGCTGCTAACCACATTTACTCATGAACCCTGAAACCTTCCTTTTGTCTTCTCCTGTCAGATTAGTATAGGCTACTGTAGCTTGTTTGCTAGCAGCCAATTTACAAAACACTTAAAGATGGATAAATCCGCTCTATTTTCTTCTACTATCACAGCTACAACCAGTCAGTCATAAAACAAACAAACAAAAAATGACTAACCAGAAAATGTGTCAGTAAAAAGAGCTGTTCAGTCAGGCTTCTTTTAGCTTAGCTTACAGGCTGAAAACATGAGCAAACAGTTAGCCCGCACTAACAAAACCTGCTTTCTGCACCTATAAACCTTGCTAGTAAACTGTTTGTATCACTTCTTTTAACATGGCAAGCTTTTATTTTCTCTTATCAGTCTTTTAAAGCTAAGCTAGCAAAGCTATGTTAGTCGCTAGCTGGTAAGCTTAGTGTTAAATTAACATAGTTGGTTCTTCTCATGTCGGCTATGGCTCGGCTAGAGAATGAGAGCAAAAGAGCAAAACTTTTAGCTTATCTAAGCTAAAAAATATTGTTTTGGGGGGCTGTAAACATGAAGAGACCTTTTAAAGGTTAAAAATGTACACAATTTGGTCACACAAAACAGCACAAACTGTTTCTAAATGTTGGGATAAAACATTTGTTGTAAATTACAGGTATGTCGGCTACAATTGAAAAATCTTCTTAGATACTTTAGAACAGCTTAACTGATAAAGACTCAGGTACAATGGACACAAACTCCAATAGGCAATTTTAAAAAGAGTTCTACAAGCATTTGACCTTCATTTCTAAATAGGAAGTCAAAGTCTGTTTTTTGTAAAACTCTTAGCAAAGACACTGAAGTGTATTTTATTTTGTGATGACACAATTATCTTTGGGGACATTTCAAACAACTGAGGTCAACTGAGCTACTGAGGTAGCAGCCAAAGTAAACACCGGCTTACAGTACAACTTTACCCCACCCATAACGATTGCAAACTTACGCTGAAGCAGGTCGAGAAATTATCAAAAACAAAGCTTTCAGTGTGGCTCTTGGTTGTTTGCTCTTTATTTCATAAAGACATGTAGTCCAGTTCTGATAAAACTGCAGCTATACTATAGCTACATCCAAGCTCACTGCTGCAACAGTGGCAGCCATTGCTACCAAACTGTTTTCAGGTCTGGCACAAATGTTGTAGATTGCTCCTCTTTCATTAAAGACATGTTTTCCAGATCTTATAAAAAACACTAAAGCTACATCTGAACTAAGAGCTCTACCATCAGCAAGTATATATTCCAGCTTACAGTACAACAAAACTTTGTCCGTGACTATTGCAAGCTCATGCTGAATCAGGTCAGGAGAAGAGTGAAAACATCTTTTCCATCGTGAGAAGCCTGTAGTGCTGTTCTTTGTTCTTACTTTAAGAAAGAAATGTGGTCCAGCTCTGATAACACTGCCACTTAAGCTAAATCAGAGCTACATCAACTGCGGTGCAATTAAACCCCGCCTGTAGCAACTGCCTCATTCTCCTCAAATGATACTGATTGGCCTGATCAGTTCTCAGACACAATAGTTATAGGCTTTAGTTTTGCAAGATGGACCAGTCTGATGACAGCCATGGAATCTGGCCGATTCATCTGCTGTGCGAGGTTAGATGGTTAAGGGACTTGCTATTTGTCCACGG
The DNA here is from genome assembly GCF_018320785.1 of Cheilinus undulatus. NCBI lineage: Eukaryota > Metazoa > Chordata > Actinopteri > Labriformes > Labridae > Cheilinus > Cheilinus undulatus. Next base: position 14,999,362 of record NC_054869.1, on the reverse strand, counting down.
ATTCACCATGATGATCTGTTTAGTGCACATTTAGTTGAAGGAAAACTTGGAAAGCTTGGAATGTCAGTATTAGGTAACTGCAACAGGCAGTAATGAACAGGCTAGTGCTAGCCAACATTGGTGTCACATTTTAACATTTTATAAAGTGATCCTATTTAAGCCACTGGCGACTCCGCTGAATGAAAAGTTTAAAAAAACAAGTTCACTTGCAAATACTTAGTGTAGTTTTCTTTAAAATACTGGTCTGATATTAGAAAAGTATGGCACACTTAATGAATGAATTGTTTATACAATGGTCTGTAAGTAAGAACATGTACTTTAGTCTAGTTGAGATTTTATCAAGAAAACAAGTAAAACTGATGTCAGCTTTGACAACAATGCATCACAGTGATACTCAAAATGCGGCTCTTGGGGCGCAGATGGCGTAGATGTCTAATGTGCTACCCATGTACGTGGGCGGCCTGGGTTTGAATCCACCCTGTGGTCCTTTGCCGCATGTCTCTCCCCCCTTTCATTCCACTTCCAACTCTATCCACTGTCCCCCTCTGTCCAATAAAGGCACTAAAAAGCACAGAAGTATATCTTTTAAAAAAAACGTGGCTCTTAAGCCACATGTGGCTCTTTTGTGACGACTTGTGGCTCTTGAAAATCTTATTAGGAAAAATGGTTCCCCCAGAAAACATTCAAAGGGGAAATTTTGGCCAGTGTTAACTTCGTCGTCTAAAACTATGACTAAAACTATTCGTCAACAGCCTTTTTTCCATGACAAAAACTAGACTAAGACTAACAAAAATAGATCTGTGATGACTAAAACGGACAAACTAAGTTTAGTTTTCATCAAGGTGACTAAAACTAGACTAAAACGTAATGTCGTTTTCGTCAGACATTCAAACTGTAGAGAGCAGGGATCCCAGGTTTGGCAGGGTGCAGAGAACACACTACCATGATTTGGTACCAGATTTAGGCAAGAAAATAAATGCTTAGACAAAAAGATAAGACTAAAATTTGAGGAATTTTTATGGGTTAAAACTAGACTAAAACCAAAAGGATAGAAATGACTAAAATGTGACTAAAAATAAAATGCATTTCATTTAAAGACTAAAACTAAGACTAAAATTATATAGCTGCCAAAATTAACACTGATTTTGACCTCAGAAATGAATTGCACGTCACATGAATCTGTTTGTTACCCACACTTATACAGTAGGCTTAAAATGTCAAGTTTGATTTTCATCCTTTATCTTTGTCTGTAAAGTTTTATACTGGATGTGTGCAAGAAAGAACATCAAAGATAAATGTCACTGATTCTCGAGAAAAGGGACAAAACATATTCAGAGCCTGATTTGTGCTTTTGTTTTACTATATAGTCATTTAAAATTGAGATTTGTGAGGATGGAGGTTTCAATGAGCATAAGGAACAGATTTTTATTTCAACAGTTTTTTTTTTCCAAAATAGGACTTTTTTTGGCCCACCTTATTATTGTCAGCTCCTTCAGGCACACCAAACTGTTTTTGTTTTTTTTTAATTCAAGATGAATATCAAGTTTCCAGCTATCTAATACTTGCATCAGCCATTATATTTATTAGTATTTATTTTTCACTCATCTCAGATTTTTATGATTTTTATTTTATCCATTATAAATGAAGCTCTCTAAATGAATTTTTTATTGTTGCATAAAGATTTCCTGGTATTTTTTATAAATAAGCAGAATAAAATAAACAGTGGATAAAGCATTTTTTTGTAAAATGAACAAAACCATCGTCTGACAGAGTTGACAATGGAGATAAAAAGCGATGGCTCAAATTAGCGTTTTAACCCAAATAATAATATATATGCCAGGTTTGGATTGTGAGTCTTGCAAGGTTGAGCAGGGTTGAGTAGCACTGATGCATCATGTCTTTGTTGTGGGTCCTGCGTGGGTCCAGACTATCTTAGATAAGAGTTGGGGGAGCTTCAAGGAAATGACGCTGAGAACCACTGCTTTAAGTTCACTGCCTGTGTATGGAGTCCGCTCTTTGCAAGTTCCTCTGCTTGTGATCACCTTGCAGGTGACTTGCCTTACATGCAGGTGACATTTTTGTTGAAGTAAGCGCTTTTACTGACCATCCACTGCAGTGTACAGCAAGTGCAGCAAGTGTACAATATTAAGCCTTTTACCCCATTTCCATTAGTGCTAAGCTAAGCTGGCTCCTGGATGTAAAGCTCCATATTTACTGAAACAATGTCAGAGAGGCATCTGTCTTCTAAATTCACTCTCATGTTTGAAAACCTCTACCAAAATGAATCCTGACTGTGTTTTGAAAGCGTATCATAACTCCAGTGTGATTTTATTTGAGATTTTTTTAAAGAACTGGTTTAGATAATCCATTTACAACACATTCAAATGAAATTAGTGTGCTGACACAAATGTTTGGAGGTTAAATGTGTTATTTAAGACATCCTGCCAGGAGCTTTTAGGGCAGGGAGCCTTGTTTTATGCATAACACCACATTAGTCTGCTTGCTCTGTATTCAATTGAAACAGTCTGTTACCGTTTATCATTCAAAGTCAGCTCATCCCAACAGTATTATCTCTAGAGTATTAATCTGCATCTCTTTAATCACTGCTTTATCTCCTTACTCACATCGTCGGGTTTTAACTTGTGGCCCTCGTGTGGACTAAGCCCAAAGGGCCACAGATGTGTTTGTGGTTTTTTAGGCGGCTGTGTGAGTCAGTAGATGTTGAGACGTGAGTATGAAGCATCTGAAACTGTCGAGTTATCATCGAGGAGGCTCAGCAGAGAGAGCGCTGGCATTCCTGCAGCCGGAGGGTTTATTTATGTGGAGAAAGGTGTTGAGAGGAGGGGGAGGGGGCTCTCCTCCACACATGTTAGGTGGGGCATTGGTCAGCAATAAATCAAAAAGCAAACAAAAGGCCTGACACTGGATACGTAGCTTCAGCACCTGCCAATGCCACACAGGCCTGAGGTTTATGGTGCCCTCATAGGTCAAGGTAACAACACAGAATCAGGACAGATCTACTCTCCTGCTGTGACGCTGCAGCCTGTTTAGATGATAAATGTGTATTTCACTTCTCACCCCACTGTGTTTGTTGATTAAAACTCTGCCATATTTCAAAATCTGGCTGAAACACAGAGATATGTTGTCATAGTAATCTCATACCCCCAAGTGGCTTTTTGTTATTCCAGTTTTTTTTCATTTCACCGCGCTCTCTTCTTATCTTACTCCAAAAAATGTCTGACTTCGACTTTTCTCTGCCAGTGCTAACTTCCCTCTCCCGGCGTCCAACCACAGCAGCCCCCAAAGTTCCCGTTAGGGGTCGAAGGCACACGGATACAGACAGAGATAATGGATGTGTATAGTGGGAATGCCTGTGGCTGCAGTGTGTTAGTGTTTCTGATGTGCTTCGCTTGAGAACCAACTCCTGACAAAAGTGCAAGTCATCCAGCGGCTTTGGAGAGCGCACCGAGGCATTAGCAGCTTAGCATCACTCTAAGGTTAAACAGATTTACCCTAAGTATTCTCTAGAATTTCACATTTATAACTTCCCAAAACTAAATCCTAAACCAAAACACCACATCGGGAGAGTTTTGGTCCATATCTGAGCCAAAGGACTTTTGCTATCAGGGTAGTTTTAGATAACATCTAGCAAAGACATTTAGCCAAGATCTGGCTCAAAACTGGCAAAGTTATCAGGGACAAAGCAAAGACATTCTATCCCTCAATTTCTTGGGCAGACAGTCTCAGACTGTTTCACTGTTGGCCTGGTGTTCTTTTGATTAAATGCTGTGCAAGTTTTATGTCAGATGCAATGGGATGAACACCTTCCAAAAACTTAAACTTTTGTCTCGTCAGTCCACAGAATATTTTCTCAAAAGTCAGGTGAGGCCTGCAGGTCATGAGATGTTGTTCTTTGTTCTTTTGTGATGCCCTGAATAAGTCATCAGTACGCTCTTGGAGTAGTTTTAGTTGGCTGGCCACTCCTGGGAAGGTTTATCAATGTTCCAGGTTTTCTCTATTTGTGGATAATGGCTCACACTCTGGTTTGATGGAATCCCAAAGCCTTAATAATGACTTTGTAACCCTTTCAAGACTGAATTTCTTCAGATTGCAGCATGATGTGTTGTTTTTAGATCTTTTAGCCTACTTCACTCTGTCAGACAGGTTCTATTTAAGGGATTTCTTTATTCAGCAGATCTGGCAGTGATCAGGCCTGGTGTGTTGCTAGTGAGATTGAACTCAGCTTTCCAAAAATCAATCACAGTTGATTCATGATTTAACAGGGAGGCTACTTTTCACATAGGGCCAGGTAGGTTTAGATGGCCCTTAATAAACGAAATCATCAAACTGCATTTGTATAAACTTAGGCCATATTTGTCTAATATTAAAATTAGTTTAATGATCTGAAAGATTTGAGTGTGACAAGTGCGCAAAAAAAAGGAATAAGGAAGGGGGCAAATACTTTTTCCAAGCTCTGCACAAAGACAAACCAGGAGCAGCCATCACATGTGAGTTTGATCATGTTTAAAGTGAATACTAATTTGCAGCACTCATCCTAATTGTTTCAGTACTCAGCATCCTGGGCTCAAAAACACCCTCAGTGTCATCTGTTTTTGCTGCAGCAGTCACAGCACTCTCAGTAGAAAGCAGTTCTTTTGGAGAAGTGTGGCATTTGTGAAGTGGAGGCAAGACTTGGAAAAACTACCAGTTTTGTCAAAGGCAAAGTTGGACTAGAAACTCATCTAAGTTGTGTTTTCTAGTGTCAAGTTTTCAGGTCTGCAGCTGCAAATACAAGAACAGGATTCTCTACAACAATTCTTTGCTTGGTGATGGATCCATGATTTAAAGAAACGATCGCTGAAAAATGACACACTTTTGTCAAAATGTAACATTTAGTTCAAATCTTTTGTTGATAAAACCCCAGGGTGGGAACCAATGCTTTAACAAATACATTCTATTAATTTTAGACTTAGTCTTAAGGATAAAATGTTAATTAGTCACATTTTAATTATTTCTACCATTTTATATTTTAGTTGACAAAAACGAAAAACATTTTAGTCCAGTTTTGGTCCATAAAGGTGACTACATTTTAGTTAAAACCTTCAATTAAAACATGTATTCTCTTTGCTTGAATCTGGAGCCAAAGCATACTAGTGTGTTTGCCCTGCTTTTCTGCAGCTTAGAGGCAGGAGAACTAAAGATACGTTGTATTATGATGGATTTATCCACGGTGATGAATACAATGGATTTTGAAAGTCTGATGTCAGACGTGTGCTTTTTTGCCTTTGCACCATGCACCAAACATGGCTGTGACTGGGAATCAATCCTGAGACCAGTGCGCCGAGAACTACAGCCCCAGTACACAGATGCCCATCCCACCCACTAAGCCAAACCGGTGCCCCAAAGATCTATTTTTAGGTAGTCTTAGTCTTGTCTTCCTCATGAAAAAAAGTTGTCGACTAAAATTTTCAGTCACAGTTTTAGTCAGCGACATTAATGCTGTTAAACAGATAACTGGCCCTGATTGGTCGACCCCTTTGCAGCCATGTTTTATACTATGCTTTTGGCCAATCAGAATGAAGTATTTAACAAAGACGCGTAATAATCAACTCTAAGTCAAACAAATCTGGGACTTTGCTTCAGTCAAACCAGCTGAAGCAGGTTCAGATGACCTGCACATGTGAAGAACGTGAAGAGCCTAAAAAGCCAAAATGATGAATAAAAACTGACCTGAAGCCAGTGTTTGTCAGCTTCCATTATATTGAAAGTTTTTATTTATACAAACAAGTGTTAGCTATCATTTATAGCTCTTTATTTAGATTGGCAGCCACCTTAAAAGGCTTAAAACGACCAAAAAATGTCATGCACATGCATCCAAATTTAGCATGTCCTCTAATACAGCTGTATTGATTTTTGCTACATTTTTCCCCTCTTTTGTATTTCCCCCTCACCACTCCAAGACACGTCAATGTTGGTTATGCTGTTAGTGTAACTTAAAACCACAAGATATTAAAAATCTGTCAGACCAATTCTTTCGTCCATCACTCTTTCTGTAAATAGGAGCGGGATTACAGTCAAAGGGACAGAGGCATGTTGAAATCAAACCTTTATTAAAATCTCCACTGATGGAATAAACCGCTATTTAAAGACGCAGTATGAATGTGCAGCTGAAATCCAATCACTCTTTGGAAACATGTCGGTCTACCAAAACGCCGTCACACATGCTTTTTGATTAGTTAATACATTCTGATGTCAAATCTAATTGATGCTCAGTCGTTGGGATGGTGGGGATGTAAACAGAGATGGTGATACTCTGTGGCCACACAAAACAAAGACGAACAGCACTCTAAAGACACGGTGAGAGTATCTGGAGCAGAAAGATTTTAGCCGACTCTTTGTAAAAGCAGCCTGATTTTTCCCAGCAGTCTTTGCTTTGGGAGCAGAAAACAGAGGCTGGTTATGAGACAGAACAATGAGACAATGTTAGCCAGGCATCCAGCACATTCCTCTCACTGTCTGAAAAGACTAAATCTGCTAAATTGCCTCATTAAAAGTATAAAAACACTTTAGACGGCGATTAAACCGGCTGTTGTGCTCCTCCTCGGCGGCCGTAAACTTTCCAATTTGGTTTGTCTTGACTTGTCTTTGACTCTAAATATTGTAATAAGTTATTGCAGCTTAAGAGCACGGCGGCGGGATTTGAACTTTCGCTCTCTGGTTGTTAATATTCATCACAGCTACTTGTTTACATCTTTAAAGTTCAGCTTCAGTAAACCATGGAGAAACGACAGGCGCACACTTCAGGACGGTTCCTTTTGCCAAACTCTAATAAGACATCCTCAGAGTGGGAGACCTTCCCCTCTCCTCCTCTCCAGAGTGGGTCGGCCTCTGCACACATACATATGGGAAGGGCGTGCACGGCCGCAGCTCTCAAAATAGTCCGCAGTCCTCCCCGCTCTAATTAGAGACATTTCAAAAACCCAGATTTTTAATTTTAGACTGGAAGCTTTCGGACCACTTATGCACATACACATCCAGTTAAACATACACACTTTCCGTATAAATAAAATCTGATAGGTCACACACTTGTGCATCTAAATCTGCACACACACTAACGGAGCCGCAAACCACAAAGCCTTACTCCCCGGCACAGGCTGGTAACCCAAGCACAATGCAGTGAGCTCTATAATAAGTGGTTGCACATATGAAATGCAGGAGCGCGCTGGAGCCTGGAGGCAGGAAAGTATGATAATAATCGAAGTAATGCAAGATTCTCTCCTTACTATAAATCATGAAACTCATTTATCTTTGCAACATGTGACACCAATCTTTTCCTCCCTTTAATGTGGCTTCTCTCCCTGTTCGATGGCTTAATTACTCAATCAAAAAATTATTTCACAGAAAAATATTTTGCATGCAATTACTGGGATGCTCCTCTAAACGAGGCTTGTAGCTTGGCAGTGTTCCCTGGTGGCCGCTGAAGCCCTTCTGAAGGGTTGGGCACAATGGGCACATTCACATCTTGACATGCATTTTGCTGTTAAAGTGCCTGTTGTGCTCGAGGGCATTTAGTCTCTCTGAGCTGTGACTCTCTGAGGACAGGCTCAGGGTGCAGGGGGCTCCTGGGACGGCGGCGTTAGGTGGCTCTCCGACGAAAGGGTTAAGCTATTAGGGACGGACGTGGGCGCTGAATAGTCAGCACAGTCTGGAGGCCTCTTATGAAGTACTTATTGTAACAAAGATGACACAGCCAACTCCCAGCCTGAGAGATGGCTCCTCTTTCATCCCTCCTCCCTCTACCTTCCTCTTCTTTTCTGCAGAAGTGTCCATTAGCAAAAAGAAACCAGGGTTTGGTTCAGCTGATGCAGCTTTCTGAAGCCTGATGGGAATACCAAATGTCAAAGAGAACACATGTGCAAGCAGCCACTGCTTATGTCATTATATGATGAATTATATTCATACCAACAAAACTGATAATAATAATAATTTATCATGCAATGCACAGCTAGCACAGTAGCTAAATTATCCAAACATCTGCACTGCATTCATTTTACAGGGCTGAGTGACCCAGCCTGACCAATATGAATCTTTTACTGTTTTATTTTTCTTTTTCCACAGCCCACTTACACACGTTTCCTGAATTACAATTTACTTTTCCCAAAACTATAAACACGAAAAAGAAGCCACACTGAGTCTGGCCAAACCTCAGACATCGGAGACAAAATTAAACTCTTTATTCAAAACATGTTATCTTCCACCAAAATTAAAGTCCAGATCACTTCCTGCCTTTAGAAGACACACAGGAGCTGCCAAATACTGGAAAGCCACTGGAATAAGTGAAAACGTGCTATCATGAAGACGGACGGGTCATTTTAGAGAAAATATTCTGAGATTCTGTGAAATTTAGACCTGTTACCGTCAGGGTTTATACGGAGGGAGATCGGTATTTAAATCTGGTTGACTAGAAAATATAAGGAGATGATAAACACACTGAAACTTTACTGTAATTAACACCAGATAAACACATTCTAATTTGGTCTTTTTCCTACTTTTTTTTGTCCTCACATAGTAATCTGCATGCATGTTGAATCAATAACAGCCACAGCCAGTGCTGGCTCTGGCATTTTTTGTGCAAACCTGCTCTTTACCCCTGATCGAACGCAGCTTAACTTCCTCCCTCTGTCTCCTTTAACAGATCAAGCCCAAAACTTACAAAGCTGAGAAGTAAATGCACACAAATAGACAAATAAACATGTGTATTCACTGGTTTTCACAGTCAAGAACTCTCTTGTCATATATTTAACCATTTTATTGCAAAATGGCTGTACAGTTTTACTTTGTGGAAAAGGCTCTGCTCAAAAGATGCACCCTGGGTTAGTCAAGCAGCATGCTTTGATTTTCCAGGGAGCGCATGGCTAGAAAAACGCATATGGATAGACAGTGGGTACTGATATAATAAAATTAGTTAAAAGCAGTTAATCCATAGTAGCATGAATCTGAATATGAGCGTGCAACAGCTTTGTGCTATAAAAGAGGAGGCTGGGGTGGAGGAAGTTAAGCTCTGCAAGCAGCAGCATGGTGCATCAGATTTGGCATTAATACAAGTAGGGATTAGTGAGAAGTATGTCATTGATACACCACTGTGTTGAGAAAAGAGCTGTGATTGGCTGTAGGAGCTAGAAGTTGATAACTGGATCAGCTGATCATCAGCTGATCATAGCTGGATTTATGACTGCCTAGTCCTGCATGAACTACACAGGAATAAATGCAGAAATATGAGAGCTTTATGAAAAATACTTTAGTTTTTGTTTGTTTTTCATTGGTTTCTCATTGTATTCATTTCAGTCTGGAGAGACTCAATACAAGCACAACGATGATCTATTTTACAAGTTTGGAAATGTTTGAAATGGGAAATGTCAAAGACTCCTTTGTACTGTCTGTATGAACTTGAAGGAGTGGTGAGGCTGACAGCAGGATAGGACACCCTCCTTATGGAGTCTAGACACTGGTGGTGGTGATAGAAGGAGGAGGATAAGATGAGTTAGAAAGGACTTGGAGGTAGCTGGGGTGGAGGAGGATTGCAGCAGTCACACAGATAGACTGACTGTGGAGGAGAGGTGAGCAGATTTTAAATATGACAGCAGCAGGATGATTGGATCGAGACTGTCTCAGTAGTAAGTGAGCTGATTACCAGATCAGGAAAGGGAGACATAAGAATGAACATTAATGAATGAAAGATGGATGGAAATGAAACAGTCTTCCTGCTTGAATTTAGGCTAAGCTTCATTACAGATTAAGGAAATTAATACAACAATATAATCAAGTGTTGGTAGAGTTTTCCAGCCAATTGTTCTAGGTGATAAAAAAGCATGTTTATCTTTAAAAATACTGTGTTACAACTAATGAATATTACTTTACTGAAATAAGAATTTGCCTCTTTGACATTTTACAGCAGTAAAAGGACTGTTGTTGATCATAAAAATGTTTATATGATAATTAAATCATCAGTAATACCTTTGTGTTACCTGCTAGGACAGGTAAATCAGCTGATTTCTTAAAGAAAAATGCTTATCAGTATTAATTTTAAGAGCTATTTTTTATTTGAGCCCTAGTCTTTGTCTTAAGGATAACATTTCCATCAGTTTTAGTCACATTTCCGTCATTTCTACTCTTCAGTCTAGGTTTAGTCAACGACAACTGAAATAAAATGTTAGTCCAGTTTTAGTCCATTAACTTTCAGTCAAAACATTGTATTGCCTGAATCTGGTCCCAAATCATAACCTTGCAAAGCAGATAGATTGGCCTGATTCCATGTCCATGTCCATATCATAATATAAGGTGTGCACAGTAAAACAATGCACTGAATGTTCAAATGACACACACAGACATCCTGTGACATGCCATGACCAGGAATTCCCAGCCACTAATGAAGGTCTACACCAATTACTGCTGCAGACCCTACAGAGCCCCAACACAGCGAGAGGCTGTCTGTATGTCTGTGTGTGAATGTACAAGAATGACAAAAGGTATAGACTGTTACAGCCAAACCAATTAGCAGAGGGTAGAAAAAATCCCTGCACAGCACATGAGCATGCTCGATGCTGAGCTATGCATCATCGCTCACAAATAAAAACAAAAATCCAACCTATAAAGAAGCTGTGTAGATCTGAAATATGACCTCTTTATGCTGCATTCTGCAGGCTACAGTCATTGTTCCTTTTGGAGCTGGTTAATCCTTTGTAAATGCATCAAATATATTTTACATTTGACTGAAACTAATATTAAAGCAATAACAGGCTGTATCTGAAACCACTATTTGTATATTTAAACATATATACTGCATATTGGATACTTAGCTAACTGCTGTAATTGCATACTATAATTCTTACATATTTCAAACTCCATGTGACGTCACATCTCTTAGAATCGTCACAGTATGTGGTGTCAGATACAGCCATAGTTTGATCAGACCTTGTTAGAGTGTTATTCTTTTATGTAATTAATTATCCAATTGTAAACTGCTGTTTTGAAGTCATAAGGTCATTGTTGTTGTTGCCATGTTTTTCCAGAGCTGGAGGTGCCAAAATTTGAACGATTTTGTTCAGTTTGTTCACACAAGCAAATGTAGTCCCAGGACTGAGCAAGCCAAAAAAGCCTGTTGTGGTCAGTTCAGACATAAATAGCTGCTGATAAGTGCTTACTTTCACTGTATGCTTTGGGTCATTTTCTTACTGGAAAACAAATCTTCTCCCAAGCTGTAGTTCTCTTGCAGACTGAATACGATTGTCCTCCTATATTCTACCCCACTCAATTTACCCTCTACCTTTACAAGCCGTGCAGGGCTGGCAGCCAAGAAGCATCCCCACAGCATGATGCTGCCACCACATACTTCACAGTGGGGTTGGTATGTTTGTGGGGATGTGCAGTGTTTGGTGCCCACCAAACACAGCATCTTGTCTGATGGCCAAAAAACACCATTTGGTCTCATCAGACCAAAGAATTTTCTTCCACTTAACCATGGAGTCTCCCATGTGCCTTTTGGTGAGCTCAAGTCTAGATTTAGTCTGAGTTTTCCTCAACAGTTGCTATCTCTATGCCATTCTCTCACGAAGCCTGTTTTATGCTTGACGCATCCGTGAGGTCGTAAGTGTCCGCGCGTCGAACGTGACGTCAATATTAAGACACGCCCCTTCATGGGGGTTCCGCGCGGACATTTTCGTCTGTCCGCGCACATCCCCAAAATTTTTACAGACGTGGATGCGACACGTCAGAATGGCCGATTTTGAGGAGTTTTTGGTGACAGAAGTCAGAAAATATAAACAACTGTATGATTGTTCTTTGAAAGATCACAGAGACTGCCATGTACTTCCTCATCTATCTCTCGGGTTGGCTGTACAAAAATATTGTACTCCCCCTCGTCCTTCCTCTCCTGACTGAGTGGCCATATGGACCATCTCCTCTCTCTTTTATGCTGTAACAACAACAGTAAACACAGCAGCTCCTCTTTGTGGTTCTCTGTGATCAACAAATCTTCCTCTATGACATGCATTAAACATGTTACAGACGTTATTCTTGAAGACACTGCCCCATAGCTTTTGGGAAAATATCAGTTTGCGGTGAAGAGGAAGCCGGCACTAGGTATAAATGCACCAGACGTTTCCGCATCTGTTTTTGTCCATGCGGCCGTCGGAAAGCATAACCGGGCCTTAACGCTTTGACTAGGGGAAGAACCTGGGCAACAGTTCTTGTACGCAGAGTCTCCCATCTCAGCTGCTGAGGCTTGTAACTCCTTCAGCGTAGTCATAGTTGTTTTCCTGGGCTCTCTCACTAGTCTCCTCCTTACACAGTCACTCAGTTTGTGAGGACAGCCTGATCTAGGCAGATTTACGCGTGTGCAATATTCCTTGCATTTCTTGATGATGGATTTAACAGAACTCCACGGAATTTTCAGTGCCATTGAAATGTTTCAGTATCCATCCCCTACTTGTACTTTTCAATAATCTTTCCTCTGAGTTCCTTGGAGTGTTCTTTTGTCTTCATGGTGTAATGGTAGCCAGGAACACTGATGAACCAGTGACTGGACCTTTCAGACACAGGTGTCTTTATACTTCAGTCACTTGAGAGACATTCACTGCACTCAGGTGATTCCCATTTCACTAATTATGAGACTACTAGCACCAATTGCCTGGACCTCTGTTGAATTATATCAGTCATTATATCAGGGTGAATATTTATTCAGTCACATATTTTACATTAAATTTATTTGTTTAATTGACACTACTTTGTAGAAATCTGTTTTGATTTTCACATTAAAAAGGGTGCTTTCTTTTTTTTTGGGTCATAAAAGCTAAGCTCATATTGATCATGATTGATTTATAAAATCAATAAAAAGGTAAAACATCCAAGGTGATGGATACTTTTATGGGTGCTTTATTTATCGGATTTTTCCATCAAACAATCCAGAGGTAAAAGCAACACAGTCACGGTCAAGAGGTTAAGTTTAATGATTGAATTTACCACCTATCAATTAAAGTGGTCAGGCCCTGATCATGAGCAATGTTAAGCCTTTAAAATAAACACAAATATTAAAGTTACATGAAAAATCAGTCCCTGCTCATCTGCAAAATTAAAATAGTGTTTTAATTAGGCTTTAAATGTGTAAATGTTAAGTACTTAAAGTTAGTTATTTTAATATGGGACCATTATAGGATTGACTCACTTTCAGAGCCAGCCTCAAGTTGCCACTCAAGGAACTGCAGATTCTGATGCTTTTGAATTGGCTCTATTATATTTGTTTATTTTTCAAGCCCCATAGACTGCCACTTGGTATATATCAGGGTGTTTTCATCAGCTAATTACCTTCGCTTAAGACAAGCATTAGGAGTGCAGCCTTTAAAATCTGCTCAATTGCATATCAGCACAAAAAACCCAAAGGTTAAAAACACTGGGTGTAGACTTTGAGAGACTATAAATAAAAACAAACTCCAGTAATTGTGTCATTCTTAACTAACTGTTAGATGATGTGTACTACCCATTATGTCAAGCTATTCCCTCATTCCTTCATTGTTTACTTTACACATGCTGCCATCATGTAACATATCATGTAACACAGGTTTAATCACTGTATCCCATCACACTGATGTGACCTCAGTTCATAACAGTCTCTGAAACAAGATGAGGGTGAAACTTCAGCTCTGTGTCATCTGGTTTTGCATCTATTAGACCTGACATTTGGACAGAGGAAGCAACCTCAGAAAACCTGCGAACAGCCAAATGAAGTTAAAGAGTTTTTAATCCGTTTTGGTTTAACCATAATATCTCTGTTGATCCTCTCTGCCTGTCCTCATTACTTGGAGTATGACGTGTGTAATGTGTATATAAAGAGAAATGCTGCTCCTCCGTGAACCGCCAACAGGCCGTATTTTAAATACAACCCTGGCAGGCAGGAGACTCTCCAATGGAAAGCAAAGAGGGAAAATGCAATAAAACACAGGCTGATGGATTTGTATAGAGTTCTCAGCTGTAACATACACAGTTAAAGTGCTCACACAATGCAGCGCTGTTAGTGTAAAAGTGGATAATCACATTTCTTTGAGCAGAATTCAATTACGTCCACGGAAAATTCCCACAAGGCAAAATGATTGTTTCTTTATATACATGTTATGAAGTGCTGTGACACAGAACAGCAGCGTGTGTATTATGGAGTCAGCATGTTAATTAAAGCAGACTTAATTCAATAATGAGACTCTCATTGAAAATCACTCTCATTATCTGGCTCCCATTGGTCTCCGAATTAGGACAGGATTTATGGCACGTTACCAATCTCTTTCAAGGGTTCTTGTCTTTCACCTCGCGTGTGGTCCTCGAGGGTAAGAGACCTTTTCAGAGTTAAATGATGTTTACACAGAGGCCTGTTGGCTTGTTTTGACTCCTTTTATTAGCCTGAACCTGTGTATCTCTGCCTCTGTTGGCCTGAAAGTGTTGGATAAACTCTCCATGCTGTTTTATCTGCTGTGACGGACTGCTGCAGCTTCAGGTGGATGCTGCAGAAATACTCTGTTCAAAATGAAAGAAAACATAAGTTATATTCAAAGATTATAAAAAAGTAATGAGAGCAGGAAGCTTAGCCTGCAGATGAAATCTTATTAAACCCAAATCCCTCCGTAAGACTCTTTTTCTGTTTGTGGTTTGCTGGAGAGGCCTGCAGCTACACAGAGCTCACTCTTTAAGTCCAGCATGTATAAATATTTAGAGGGCAGCATGGGCCAATCAGAATCAGCGCTTTTCATTCAAATGCATCTCATTCATGTCCGGGACTGAAGGCCAAACCAGGATGGAGCGTTTCCTGAATATTCTTCCCATTCAAAAAAAGATTTAAGATCATTGGAGAGGCAGACAGGATGAAGGTGCAAAGATATTGACAGCAAACACTCAGTGCTAACAGACTGCAAACAGGACATCCTGTTAGGTTTGGCTTTCTCGCTGTTTTCCCTCGCTGTTCCTCTGCACCAGGTTGTGATCTGGAGAGCTCAAAGGACTCTGTTCACAACACTGTGAGCTTTCAGCTCCACCACAGAGATGATTCTCTGTGAAATGACTGGCCGACAATGACCCAAAACCAAAAGCAGCTGTAGGAAGCATGCAACCTTTGACAGTTACAGTACACACAGGTACACACAGACATGTACTTTAACCCAGCTGACATACACATGTGTTAATCAGAGAGGGAGAGCAGAAGTAAATCAGAGAGCAAATAGGATCTGCGACATGCTGTCATGCCCCTGCGTGGCCGTCAAAGGCTTTGTGGCTTTAGGAAGCAAATTGAGCAAACCAACAAAGTGAGTGGCACGGCGCAGGGAGGAGCGGCTGTGGTTTACGAGACAAGACTCTTTGTATGCTTTTTAGTTCTTCTTCACACGCTGTCTGGCACTAAAGAAGCCCTGAACTATCACTGAACTACTGCCCTCTCTAATGACATATGAAAGGAATTCAAATACAACCACATACACACAGTATTCCTTTAATTATGCTCCTATAAATCCAAACTTTGTCCAAATGAGTGTCTCTAAAGTTGGCTTGGTTAGCAGTTTTTGGATTGAAGTCTTCAGCAATGAAGTTTTTTTTAAGTTTGGAAAGAATATTATCTTTATGGTATCTGTACCCATTTTAATGCCCTTACTGTGTAATGCAATGCATCAGACAGATAAGAAAGGTTTTTTTTAGAGGTTTTAATCAGAAATATGCTGAAAAGCTCAATTACCTGAAGTTATTTTACCATGGAAAATGTGGCCCTTAACTACTGCAATCAAGTAAATTGTTGTAAAATATTTTCTGAGCCCATGTTCAGGTCCAGATTATTAATTTTAATACAGAACAGAAATAAACTCCATAAAAAAGAGTGTGCAAATTTTCTACTTATGGTTTCATTCAGAGACAAACAAAGGATAATTTTCCTCAGGCAGACATTAAGCTGTTTAAGAAAAGGGGTGCTAGGAAAGTTTGATACTGCTCTGTATCTTTCTCCTGACTCATGGGATATAATAAAGGAACTGCTGATGTCAATATTGATGGTATAATTTAAAACAGATAACTCTGACTCACCCTGTCACCACATCGTGACTCCTCACAGTGAGGCCTGTGACATAAATGAGGGCGATAAAAAACAGAAGATAACTGGCCAGAGATGAAGAAGACGGGAAGATAAAAAAGAAGATGAAGGGATAAGTCAGACAGCAGTTAAATGAAGTTATGACACCTGATTGTGGAAAAGTGCTGATTGTGCAAAGTAAACTATTGGTGCTCTTTACATTTTAAGGGGTGTTTTTATCTGGTAAATTAGATGTTGTGATGTCTCATGATTTTTGGACTTTAGTATTTATTGAAGAATCATGATAGCATTAATATCATGGGTATCATATAGAATATGATACCCATGGACAGCTCATGCTGTCCTGTATCAGATAACATCACATTGTATCATATCCTTTCATATCATATAGTATTGAATTGCATCACAGTGCATCATGTTAAATCACATAGCATGGCATTGTATAGTATATTATGCAACTGTATTTTATCCGATCATGTATTTTTTATCATGTTGTGCTGTTTCAAATCCCAGCATTTGTTCCACATTATATCACAAGTTATCAAATAGTGTTGCATCACATCACACCCTAGAGTTTGTTACGGAATCTTATCTGATTGTATCATGTCATATTGTGTCAATGCTATGCTGATAATAATAATAAGAGAATCATATTTGGCCCACAGCGTCTCACTGACAGTATCTCATCTCATCTTGGTCCACTATCCCTCTCTGTAAAACCACATGCAAAAAATCTTGGTGTCATATTCGATTCAGGTTTAAAACTTGACAAATCAATCATGTAGTTAAGGTTATTTCATGCAGCTCCGTGTTATCTCCAAACTCAGACCGATTCTTTGCACCTTCAACTTAGAAAAAATTATCCACGCACTCATTTCATCCCGTCTCGATTACTGTAATTCACTATATTTTGGCATCATGCACTCCTGTCTATCCCGGCTCCAACTCATCCAAAACGCAGCAGCAAGAATCCTCACAAGGTCAAAAAAGACAGATCACATCACACTCATTCTCTCTTCCCTGCACTGGCTACCTGTCACCTACAGAATCAATTTCAGAGTCCTCCTGTTTGTTTGTAAAGCACTAAATGGCTTGGCCCCCACCTACATCACTGAGCTCCTATGGTATGGTTGGACATTGTGGCATGTTAAGGTATGATACTGTATGGTACTGTATGGTATTGCATGGTATGATATAGTGTGATATCGTACAGTGTAGAAGGGTTTGCTATGGTATGGTTTGCTGTGCTATACTATGCTATGCTGTGGTGTGATATGGTCTGGTCTGCTCTGGTCTGGCATGGTCTAGTATGGTATGGTATGGTGTGGTATGGTATGGCATGGCATGGCATGGTCTGGTCTGGTATGGTATGGTATTGTATGCAATGATATGGTCTGGTCTGGTCTGGTCTGGTATGGTCTGGCATGGTATGGTTACATACCAAATCATAAAGCATCACATCTGGTCAAATTGCATCCTCTCAAACCACACTACATTACATCCTGTTGTATAATGTTGTATAAAGCCATATAGAATTGCATCCCATTGCACTTTCTTGTAATGTAATGTAACATATCGTAACTTATCATACGCCATTTATTGTATCTAATTTTGTTCTTATTGTTTCTTGATGTGTGGTATCACATCATATGATATTTTATAGTATATCATCACATAGCATCACATCCTATCGTTTCTTATCAAATCTTATCTTATTATATCATAATGTATCCTTGAATATTGTTTCATATTGTTCCACAGAACATCAGATTACATCATGCTGTATCTCTTCATATCATATCTTACAGCACAATATTATACAGGATCATAGAGTATCGTGTAATATTGTTTCTCATCACATTAAATCATATTGTATCATATCATATTGTATTATTATTTTTTCTTATTGCATCATATTATATTCTACTGTTTCTATCTTAACTGTTTTTTCTGACTGTATCATGTTGTGTAATAGTGTATCATACTGTACTGTATAGCATTGCATCTGATTAGATCATATTGTATCCTTTTCCTGTATATTATGTCTTATGGTATTATATCATATTATGAGGTAAGGAAACTGTTCGTAGTCGTTGGTAGATTGGGTTCACAGCTAGTGAGTCGGCCTCCCTTCACACAAACGGCACAGGACAAAACATGATACAGGTACTATTGTGCTTATCATTGAAAAAGGGGAACGCCTTAATACAAACAACACAAGTGTTAATAAAAACCAAAGCTGAGCATGAAGAGAAGCTGTGTTAATACATATGTGTTCCTACCATATGTGCTATTGTTGTATTGACCCCATTCAACCCCTTGAACATGAGTACACATGTGCTGGGCTGGAGTCTGTGTTTCTGTCTGACCTGCCTCTTTCATATGACCTCCTGCCTTTTGATCCTCGTGTAAATGAATTACATGAAATGGCTGAATGGGACTCTGGAGCCTGACATGTGGCCCTTTTTTGACATAGATTTGAGATGGATTCAATTAGCCTGTGTGATTTCTTAAAGGGCTTTGTGGTCTGAAAGGGTTAAGTGAATGAGAGATACCATCCAGAGTCTGGACTTGATTAACACACTGTCAATGTATTATACAGTTTAGTGCCCTTGAAGGCAGCTTAACTCAATTTACCATCTGATCTGTCACTTAAAACGAGGGGAGAGAAGCCGCTCGTGTGCAGTAGAGTCTCAGAAATATGACGTTAGGCATCTAAGTTGCTTGGACTCCCATAATTAAGAAGCTACTTATCTTCTCTGCTTGTAAATCCCTGTTAACCTTTGTGTACATGATGAAGGCTGCACCCTTGTCTGCCTCAGCTGTCACCTGGCTCTGAACACGCCTGCATCTGTGTGCATGAGCAGGAAGTGCTCTCTCTGCAACCCCTGACCTCTCAAACCGGGTTCTGAATAAACAGCTAATTGGCTGGGTTTCCTGTTTAGCCTGATGGGAACGTCGACTATTTCTGTCTGTTTACAGAGCTATGCCTCGCTCTCTCTCTTTTCCTCCAAGTTGTACTCTCTGTATTGTTTATGAAAGAACAATGTCCTTCACTACGACTGTGCTCCAAACATCAGGCTTTTAGGATTATACAGTAGTGAGCGGCCTCTGCTAAACTCCCCCGCGTTCCTGGAAATCTGCCCCTTTTGTTGTCTGTGGGAGGGTTTCTGTTAAGTCATTTTGTGGGATTTGTTTATTTGTGGAAATCAGCTTTCATGTCCTGGTGCACAAAGTAGCAAAGATAATCAAAATATTATGTGTTGAAATTTCCTAACTTGAGACAAATGAGAATTTTTGTGATAGGATGGGCAGCACATGTGAATTCATTTTTCATCAAACATGCACGCATACAGAAGATAAACGAACAAATCTGTTATTTTATTTTTCAAAGATTATTTTGGGGCCTTTTGACTTTTTTGATTGGCTGGGGGAGAAAGATGCACCAAGCACCACCAGGATCCAGATTCGAACCTGCGACAAGTGCCTCAAGAAAGTCAGCCTTTATATAAGGATGCCTGTTCTATCAAATAAGCTAAACTGATGCCCATCTGTGCAAGTTCAATAGAGGAAATTCCCAAATCACAACTTTTTGTAGCATAGACACACTGATCCATGCAAACTGAAGACTGACAATGCAAAAAGTTAAATCTTAGCAAGTAAAAAGAAAATCTCATTACAGTAAAAGCTTAATTTTACTGACAAATCCAGATATAATAAGACTAGCACTGTAAGCATTAATGCATTAAACACAATGAATTAAGATTCATAACTTGTGTATCATTAGAGGTTTTTTAAATCGTGATTTATTAGATGTCTCCCTACAGCCACATTGATGTAAACTAAGTCCATAATGCTTCATCTTACTTAAAAAGACTCCCAGACATCTCAGCGGACATTCAAAATAATCTGCAAATCATCTTTTTCCTTTTCAGTCCATAGCAAGTTCTGGTTTATGGTTTAGTTAATGTCATAATCTTCCATCAGTTCAAAGTTTTCTTTTCCAAAATCAATTTTGTATCCAAACAAGAAGTCAGTTACCTGTAGTTTAAAGTCCCCATTAAGTGAAATTCAAACTTTGTCCCTTAACATACTAGGTATATTGGAATAAGGTTGCTATAAACATGTGAAACACAGATCTTTGTGCGACTAAATTTTTTATTTAGAGTCTTATGAAGTTGTTCACCTCTTTCCTGGCTGGGTTTTATTTGAGCAGAGTAAACATAGCCCATGAAAGAAATGTTCTTGATGGGAATGACCCTGCCCCCTAACACTACAATGATATAAAATCATCAGGCACTTCATCTCAGTACAGTATGTTCTTAGCTGATGTTTCTGCCTGCATTGGGAGTTAACAGCCAGCTACATACACTGATTTTGTTTATTGTGAGGTAAATTTCCCAAATCTATCAGCCACAGTGGCCTTGAAAAGTATAACAGAGAGATTTGTGCCAGAAAACAGTAAATCTAATCCCCAACTTCTATATCTATGAGCTGCACTTTGGTCAGAAGTATTTTCTTTTTTATTTGAGAGGATTGTATTTCTCTTGAGTGGGTGTGGCTTCAGCTCATTTAACAGACACGCCCACACCATCCTAGAGCAGATTTCACATTCAAATTTCATAATTTTGAAGCTTAATTTATAAACTTAGAGATGTTTTTCATAACTCAAATTTGGCCTTGTGGTTCATATCACAGTGACCTGTCATACAACACACCTGAAATAAAGATTTTTTTGTATCACTTTACAGGGACTTTAAAGGCTGTCAGACTACACAAAGGTAGCCAGATTTTGGCCTGACTTCATCATGGCACATCATCATCAAATGTCAGGGCTGATGAACAACAAACACTCTTATAGTTTGACATAATCAATTATGCTTCTGTTATTGCTAAGAGAGACACTCTTACGACCTGTAAACTCACACAAAGTCGTGCAGTCGTGGAGACAATAAGCATATGATGAGCGTTCAGGATCACTCTTGTAGTGTAGCCAGACTGTTGGCAGAGACAGGACAAGAGTTTTGCAGCATAGTCTGACATGGTGCCATCATGAAAGATCAACAAAATTGTGCAGTCTCAGCTGGCCTTAAGGCAGTGAAAATTCAAACCAAAGTAAAAGAAGTCTTAAATAATGCAAAAAAGGGGTATTTAAAAACAGGGGCATTCGTAGCTATTTACTAAAGAAATTCTCAGATTAATCATCAAAAAACTTCAATCATTTGGCAGAGTTAGTTAAGACAGAAAAAGCAGAAAAAAGGTCCGAATTGCTTGTTAGTAAGAATATTTGTTATTAGTTACTTCCGCCAAGGAGGTTATGTGACTGGCAGGGTTTGTTTGTTAGTTTGTTTGTTAGTTAGTTTGTTTGTTATTTTGTTGGCAACATAACTCAAAAAGTTGTTGGCAGATTTTGATGCAATTTTCAGGAAATGTCAGAAATGGCATAAGAAAGAACTGATTAGATTTTGGGTCTGATCCAGATCACCGTCTCTATCTAGGAATTTTTGAAAGGATTCTTTACTATTGGGAGATAGGGCTAATGGCAGAGGTCTGCGCTCTTCGAGTGCTTTTCTAGTTTTTGCCTATTTTACTTAAATGTCTTGTGATGAACTAGCTACTTACATTAGCAAGTAAAACTTGCTTGCCCCTTTGGAATTTCTTTCCATATTCTTTCTTACAATATCTTTAAATAAGATCCTTGTCCTAACTTCTAAGGTAAAGGTGGCTTATAATAAATCTAATGGATTCTTCTTTACTAAAAGACAAAAACAGGAGCAGAGATTTGACTTTTTATAGTCCATGCATGCACATACATGCACACAACACAAAGCCAAAAATATGCAAAGCCCTCCGACAAGTAGCTCCATTTCTGCATGGTAAGCAGAGTCAAAAAGGCTCTATCTGTATCTAAACTGTCTGTGTTGAATTAAACGGCTTGCTTCTTTTGCCAGATGTGACTTTCTCCTCTCCTATCTGTATTGAATTATTCAGGCAGTTCCGGATCTTCTGCAGCTTTCATCTCGGGGTCTGCATCCAGTTATAAGAGAGATACTGTGCCCAGAGAGAGGAGAGAGACCCTATGGTTCACGAGTTGTAGGTTCAAATATGGGCTAAATCACGAGGGCAATGACTCTCGTCTGACGTCAACTTAGATTTAAAAAAGCCTCTTTAATAACTGATTTATTTCCACAGTTAACAGATGATTTGTGAACATGACATGTTTTCCCCTAAAGCTAGAAACAAACTCTGATCTGGGATTATTTCAACTTTTGAGCCTTCAGAATTGGAGATTTTGGATTTTATAATTAAGCCGAGTGGCACATTTTCACAGCCCAGCATGGCAGTAGATGATTTGGTTTGAATCCAAAGTAAAACAATCAGAAGTTTCACTTTCCGTATTATAGTCATTATCATTAAAGCAGCACCCGTCTCTTGATTGCAGTTTAAAAACACATCTCCGGTTCTAATTTTGGACGATAATAGGAGGAAGATAATGGGAGGAAATGTTTATTATGTCTTGGGAAGAGGATTTGATTTCACCTTTTGTTTGCTTTTGCACCAACTTTTCTATTCTGGTATTGTCAGGAAAGTCAGTGAAGTCAGTCGGGCCTGTTTGTCTCTGAATACTAAGACTGGATGGTTAAATCTGGTCATTAAGTGAGCTGGAAGGTGCTGAGCTGAGGGCTGCATTTTTATTGATGTGGCAGGAAACAGGAGGGTGGGGGTGGGTGGAGTTGGGGGTACTGCCACTGCTGCTGCTGCTGAATCTGTAAATCTCAAGTGTTCACAGTCCGCTCCCTCTTTTAAAGGCGCTCACACAGCTCCGCTCTCTCGATTAAGAACACACTTAATGTCGCCCACAGCCCATTAAGCACCATGTGGTAGCAGCGAGGATGATGGGAAGCTGAAGGGTGTGTTAATGATGCCGGGCTGTCGCTAGAGCAGGGCCTCTGGCCTGTTGCGCCCTGAGCTCCTGCTGAGGGGATATGGGCAGGTCTGTGGAGTCCAAGGAGTGGACACAGTATTGTGGAAACATTGAACCATGTCTGCTGGTAATCTGCAGTACCAAACAGGATATTCAGTTTTGGAGGGGCTGAACACTAAAATGGGATACACTTTCTTTCTCAAATGTCTTTGAGGCACTTAAGCACAGAGGTATCAAAGATACTGTGGTGCCTGCTTAATAACACAAGATACAAGATTCAAACAGGCATTTAGTTATTAACATAGGCCTTGGCCTACTCATCCAACCTGAACTGAATCCAACCAATGTAAAGCTGGGAAATCAAACTTCCTGAACTGCAAACTGGATGGATGGATGGATGGATGGATGGATGATTCAAAGATGGATGGATGGATGGATGGATGGATTCAAAGATGGCTGGATGGAAGGATGGATGGATGGATGGATGGATTCAAAGATGGATGGATGGATCCAAGGATGGATGGATGAATGGATGGATGGATGGATGGATGGATGGATGGATGGATGGATGGACAGATGGATTCAAAGATGGATGGATGGATGGATGGATGGATGGATGGATGGATTCAAAGATGGCTGGATGGATGGATGGATGGATGGAGGATTCAAAGATGGCTGGATGGAAGGATGGATGGATGGATGGATGGATGGATGGATGGATGGATTCAAAGATGGATGGATGGATCCAAGGATGGATGGATGGATGGATGGTTGGACAGATGGATCCAAAGATGGATGATAGATGGATCCAAAGAAGGGATGGATGGATGGATGGATGGATTCAAAGATGGATGGATGGATCCAAAGATGGATGATAGATGGATCAAAAGAAGGGATGGATGGATGGATGGATGGATTCAAAGATGGATGGATGGATGAATGAATTCAAAGATGGATGGATGGATCCAAAGATTGGTGGATGGATGGATGGATGAATTTGAAGATTGATGAATAGATGGATCAAATGAAGGATGGATGGATGGATGGATGAATAGTTGGATGTACTGATGGTTAAATGGATGATGAATAGATTGACTGATGAATAGATGGATGGATTAATGGATGGTTGGTAGTTTCTTAAGATTCCACTGATAAGAAAAGTCAGTTTTCCAGTAGTTGTTAAAGAAGAACAACAGTCAGACTGTTACTTAGAGGGGATTTATTTTTAAGCCTGTTTGACCTCTGACCTCTACCAGCAGTGACACAAAACTCTTTAAGTTTACATCACTGCTAAAAAAAAGAGGTTAAACCACCACCATGTTGACTTTATTATTAGGGCTGTTTTCCTGTGTTTGAATATTCCTCTTCCCCTGATTGTAGTTGTATGTTAGATTAGGTTTGACACCTGTGGGCTCCAGCCTCCTATTAAGCACGGATATATAACATGGAAACAGGTTTCTTATCCCCCCTCCTTGCGGATACAAATTTACAGAGTCCTTAAAGGGTCTGATATTAAAAGGTCCAAGTTTACAGCAGAATGAGACGTGTACAGCCTGGTTAGAAAACAGCATTGGCCTCTATTAAGGCCAGTCCCTCAGAGTAAACTGCCTTCTGTGAATATTCACTTTCCATGAAGCGCTGTCAGACCAAACAATCTCACCCTCACTTCCAGTATGTCCTCAGGTCGTCTGCCCTCTAGTCTGATAAGAGCCCTACAAGCCAAATGATTGTCCAATGGGGAGAAGGCTAATTAACATGGCCTGTGCCGCCATTCGTTTGATGTGGAGAGACATCCTTTTGATGTAAAAATGTATGCAGAATGGTTATCAAGATTACAGCTTCCCTCCTAATCTTGATGTCCTATTCCGTCTTTAGCATTAATTGAAAACATCTTAAGCTAACGTCTCTGGTCAGGATAATCTCCTCACAGCATCGGCAGGACATTTCAGTTGACTTTCATCTTACACTTGTGATCCTCTCATTCTGCTTTTGGCTAAACCTGAACTTTTTCTCAGCAGTGAAGGCTAAGATGGCAAAGTTTTTAACTCTGGTGTTTCTCTCTTATAGGATACTGAGCCACAACAAAATCAGAGTCCTGAAAAATGGATCCTTCAGTGGACTTTTTGCTTTGGAGAAACTGTGAGTTGCCACTGTTTATTATCCTATTATTACCATCCTGCAATGTCATGCTTCTTTACATGATGTACAAGCTGTTATTCTAGCTTGCCTCAAGGCCTGTGAGACATACAGACAGGATATCATTGAGATCTAAGCAGCTCTGTGCTCTGCTATTCAATCATGGGCTTTGGTCCAGCAGGGAGGATGATACACTCACACTGGCTATCACAGAGTTATGTTGAAAAGTTCACATAATTACACCTCAGCCCTTCATTATCAGGTAAGCCCTACTCCACTGGACAAGATAAGGGAGATATTTTGGATGAGGTGTGTGCTGGCAGCTTTGCCTGGACTTCACAGAGAGTCTAGACCTTCTTAGTAGCAGTGTTATCTCTTTAAATGGAGTGTTAGACAGCTGATAGACAGGATAATATCTGGGGAAATATAAATGAATGGGGACAAACAGAAAGAAAAGAAGGTGGAAGCACCCTTTATTAGTAATACTAGCAGCATGTTTTATTACATACATGACCTGTTCTAATAAAAGAGCTAACTAGTGGATGGACTGCCATAAAACATGCTGAAGACAGTTAGATCCCCATGAATCCTCAAGACTTTGGTGATACCCTGACTAGCCACTAGCACCCCCATAAGGGTGACATTGTTGGTTTTCCGAATCAGACTCAAAACCAGAAAAACTTCATTCAGTCCCAAGGGGAAATCAAGCTGTTGCTGTTATTCAGAATATTGCAATTAAAGATACAGAAATCTATGAACAGCTAATAAATAAGAAATATAATCAGTGCAAAATGTGCAGAGTATCCCACAGATGAGGAAATAGGTCACAAATAGTTGTGCTGCAGGGCACCCATGACTAGTTGTCCAACTCCATCCACTGTCCCTTCAATTACAGTGTAATCCACCCTAACTCTAACCTTCACTGACTTTATATTTTTCAAGTTTTATCTAAAGGGAGATGTTTTGTACTCTTTATCTTTTTTTTACACTGACACTGTAATGTAGAACGGTGTAATATAGATCAAGCACTAGAAAAGGGTTTTTAGCCTGTATAAATCATATTTAAGGCCTGTGTCCATAGTCACCATTTTCCCACCTTTACTGCAAGGGCTCTGCTGTTTCCAAAGCTAATATCAAAGGTATTCCCGATTTTTTTAACAGCCGCGCTGTTCCAAAAGTTGAACTATTCTCAACTGAGAGTGGGCCTCTGTTGGGGATGCCCACTGTGACTTTTGGCCACGCCAATCAAAACCAAGCTGGCTTACTTTTCCATCACTAGCTTGGCCATTACAAGCCATGCCTAGAATGGTCCCGCTCTGGACCGCCCCACGTCAAAGCACGCTGGGGTGACGTCCCAGCGGTTCATCATTTGAGGATGCTTCACAGATGAGTTTAGGTTGCAGCTGCTGCACCAAACTTTGAAATTACTTATAGAAAAAACTTTAAAGTGGAAATAGTGGGAGCTTCTTCTTCCTCTGGAGGAACAAAACAACTCTTAATGTAGCACAGCTATCTAATTTCAGCTTTCACTTTCAGCTCTTGACACGCCCTTAAACAGGTAGCTCAGTTGTGGAGGAAAAGTCCCCTGCCACACTGGGCTGCCATGCCAAGTCCGATCAAGGAGAGCCAAGCTGCCCAATTTAATGGAAAAGCCCCATATGAGCATGGTTATAAAAATAACTGATAACAAGGGTGAATTTAAAAGTTGGTGGAAATAGCAGACACATTTAGATGATAATTTCCTTACATCTGTGATTTGCTATCAAAAACAAATAGAAGAAAAAAAAAGACGTGGTTAAAGCATACTTCCTGTTAGTGAAAAACGGTAGTGTGCAGTTTTGAATGACACTACTGTTATTAAGTGCTGTTAACTTTTTAATACTTGAGTATGTACATGTACAGTACTGTGCAGAACTTGTAGGGATGTTTGGGCCAATAACCAAGGCTGAAGAAAGGTGTAGCTGTGACAAGTGACCTGCCTGAGTGCACCATCAGGCTTGATGGAGGATTGACACAACCCAGGCTATATTCTGGATGGCCTTGCATATTAAAAGGAGCGTGGGAAATAATCTGTTGTAAAACGAACAGCGTCTACACCTTCGTGGATAGATAGATGGAGAGACAGAGTTGTGTTGGATTTAAGTCACTGATTAGCAAGCTAGTAGCATGCACTAAGGAAAATGATATGAGTATACCACTTTGTGCTGCTGTCTAGCATGCTTGTCTCTGTAACTCTGGTGTGAGAATCACATCTTACATGCTTTTTTCCCACCAGAAGGTGTTGGGTTTTACAGAGCATGCCAGTAAAGCTTTATAGCGTCCCGGTAGCTAACAACACACATGGCGCAGCTTCAATCTGGATACTGTAGTCTGGTAGACATACTTATTTTCTTGGAGCAGGAGGATGTGTATTTTGAAGGTATATTAGTTCCACATGCCTCTCGGAGCTGCCACCCATGACGCTAACAAGCTTCTCAAAAAATGTTGAAAGAAAAGAAGAAAATATATATGGTAATTAGCTGCAGTTGTTAGCTTATTAGGAGCTACCTGCTGGAGCTCACACCAGATGAGCCAGTCAAGAACAAAAGCAAAATCTGCTGAATTGCTGTTTTTACGCCTGGTATGAGAACACCCTGGGTGCATAATTCTATAGTCTTCTTCTCTTGAACCAGAGACGCTTATAAATCTGTTTACAGGAAGAGACAAAACCAAATCCTGTAAACAGAAACGACTTTAGAGAATATCTTATAGTAAAATAAAGCAAAAGCAGACCTGTAGTTTAAAGCGTTTGATGTAAAATGAGCCAATGTTGCTTATTTTTGTATGTGCGGACAAGATTCCCTGTAGCGGCGTGGGGTCGCCGGGTCGGGTAACCTGAGCTCACCCACTAGCTGGCCCTTGTGGCTGCAGCAGTGATAAAACTAGCAGGGGGGATGCAGGGTGGAGCTTTCCTTGAGGTTCATCAGTAAAAGACCTGGGAAAAAGACAGAAAGGACTACAAACACACACTAATTTTCTCCACACAGAGAGGGATGTGGTCGTCTGGTGTAAGGAGAGGACATAACGTAAATCATGCAGGCCTCATTTCACTCCTCTGCCTCAACCTCTGCTGGCTCTCTGACACACACAGTGGTGGAGGTCTGCTCGCTCACGCTGACGTTTTCGACCTTTAATTGAGCCTTACACAGCTTATAATTACATCTGAGCTCATGGTTAAAATTGCTGTCTGATGTGAAAATGCAGCATTAAAATTCAGTGAGGGAAAGGTTTGAAGGGAATGAAAACAGTCAAGATTTGGACTTTTGCACTGTTTTAGGTTGCATTTTCAGTTTTTGTTTGGTCTTGTCAGGCAGCCATTACTCTCCAGGTCGTCTCATTGTTTCCAGTGTGTCGTCTACATGTGCTTGTCATTTGCAGCGGTAGTGAGCAGTTACTCATATTCTGTGGTCAGTGCTGTAATCAAAGGCCGGCCCACTAGGGCTGAGTAAACACACATCAGGGAATTACACTGCATTTCTTCCCCTATGTGCCGAGGATAAACACTGCTCCCTGGCTGCGCATGCACTCTCACTCTCTGTCCGTCTTGCATCTGTGTACCGTAACTCTGTTTCCTTAGGGCACCTTTGCCTCATGTCCCGTCATTTCCAGGCCCTTCTCAGCAGGCGAACACTCACACCCACAGATGTCTATGTAATGCTGAACGCTGTCTGATCTGCTGTTGTTTGTCAGAGAATAAAACTCCCACCCTCCTCCCGGCCTTGGCCAGACAGTGCAGCAATCTACACAGTTAGCCCTTTCATTGGGACAAACCTCCTCAAAGCCACTGTTGCCTTCATAACCTGCCAAACCACCCAAGTGCAGAGGAGCAATTTAGCCTTGTTTGTTTTGCCCTCTAACTGGACTACTGTGTTTTTGCAGCTCTTTTAAATGGGCTTTACCATCCAACAGCTACATTTAGATCCTGGAATACCTCATTTTGTTCCAGCTTTTCTTTGGGATAAAACACCAGTTGAATCATACCTGGCATTTTGTTAGAGAAGACACCTTCAGGCACGCCTAAAGGCACCTCCACCTCTGTTCTTGCCCTCTCTGATGGGAGCTGACGCTGGCAGCTCCACTAACGAGCCGGGACCTTTATGAGTTGCGGACAGATCCCAGCAGCCTGTCCTGCGCTGATTTGAGGCGAGGTAATGAGAATAATGAGCAAAGAGGACCGAGGTAGTCTGGCTCTTGTCCAACTGGGCCCCACTGCACCATGGGACACAGGACAGGCAGGCAAGCAGGCAGGGCACAAGGGGCCCTCATTACCAGGTCTGCTTGCCGTACAGGGAGAGAGGGAGCAGAGAGAGGAGAGCAGAGGGCAGCGATGATGATGGATAAGGGAGCAGCAGGGTGCGTGCAGTGGACAGGTCTGAAAGGCAGGAGTAAGGCTGTGGTTAGAGGCTCAAGGTGTTGGCAGCATGATAGACTTTGTCAACAAGAGCGCCTCAAAGGATCCCTTCAGCACCTTATTTTTGAGTTATACTTCTGATGCAGCCCTGGGTATTTGTCAGCATGTGAGTCAATCATTATGTTTACATCCACAGTTGAGTCAGGCTAGCTCGATTTGGCTGTTTAGTTGGACTAAACAAGCAGATTCTAGTAGGTAATCTGCTCCCTTATAGCCAGCTCCTATTGGACCTTCTTAGCTGATCACATAAACATTCCACAAATAAGTTAGTAAGTGGCAAACTTTAATGGTGAACTAAAAATGCAAACAACTTTACAGTGGACAATTGTGCCACCTTATCAGTCCAAAAATGAACTTACTACGTTGGTTTAATGCTTTGTACTATGTGTGACCGCACCTCAATGCGTACTAAAGGGGATTTGATATACGATAGCTTGGACTGCATACAGAGGTAGCCTGGGATACCTCCATCCAGGTTGGTCGTGTAGTTGCAATGCATGTTAGTACGCATGAAGAACAGCCATAGGCTGTAGAAGAAATTGGACAAGGCCTGTGTGAGATCAGCTGCTTATTTACAATAGGTGGACTCAAACTGCTTCTGAAGCCAATCCGTGGCGGCCTCCATACTAAAATTGCTGTCTCAACTAAACTTTGGATCAACCTAACGGTAGACAAGAGCCTGCCCATTGAGCTTGACTTCCTGTCAGCTTAGCTAACACTAAAGCTAGCCTTCTGGTGGTAGCGTCTGCCTGTCAAGCTATCTGTCAATCAAATGAGACCTGCCAAAGAGTGCACAGTGAGGTTTTTCCTAAATACAATCAAAATGATTGTGGTTCAAAAAAAAATTCCCAATACTGTGAGAGGACATGAAGACACTAGCTAATGAGACACGTTTCGTTTTTTGAACCAGACTGTAAACCAGTTTATTTCTAGTGTAAAAAACAGCTTTTTAACATGTGCTGTTGACCTGCAGTGTTCCTGCAGCCAGCCTCAAGTGGACACTCACCGTATTGCAATTTTTTGGCACTTCCACATTGACTTCATTCTTCAGGGCTGGAGGTTGCTGCTTGAGAACACCACGTCATCTGACATGATCAGCAGTGTTCTGTTGGTAGACAAAAGCATGCCTCGTATGGTGGGTTTTTTTGTGATACTTTTTATTTGGCTTAACTGAGAAGTAATAGCCAGTCTATCAGTTACCAAATGGCTCTTCATTTGGGTCCTTTTTGCCTTTTTATAGCTTTAAAACAACTAAAATGGAAAAATGGGAAACAGTCTCTCAAATGTGAGCTGGCTCCCGACTGTCTTGTCTTTAAAAGACTTATCACAACTCCCTCATAACTTTTCTTGAATTGAGTTGTCATTAAATCTAGCGTCCATGTAGGTTCTCATTCATCCTGGTCATAGTTATCCAAATGTTCCTCAAGACAGCAACTGGACTTGTTTTGGGTTCTTGAAGACATTTCGCCTCTCCTCCAAAAGGTTTCTTCAGTTCCTTGGTTCCTCTTTAGAGCTGAATAAGCCTTTTGGAGGAGAATTGAAATGTTTTGTTCAAGTCCAGTTGCTCTCTTAATGAACATTTGGACATCTTATACAATAATTGGCGGTGTGTCTGTCTGTGTTGATTTGCACGCCACACCAATGCTCTGATTGTCCTTGATACCTCTCAGAAGCCTTGTGGGTGTACTGGTTCGAAACTGGTACCACAACAAAGTCATAAAAATGTATAGATTATCTATAAAATCCCAAAATGTTGCATTGAGTCATCATTTGGGGACTTCTGCTGCGTTCCATTTACCTCTGAAGTCAGATGTCAGAGATGGGAATGACGACACACCCATGTTGAAGGCGTTCCATTCCTAGAGCTTGTAAGAGATCCAGAAACAACTGGACTTTGTTAAAACACGCCCACAATGAAATGTAATTGTATGAGATGATACACCTGCGCTATGATCCCTGATCAGAGCAAGCTCTCTTTAAAGCACTTCTCCATGCTGATAATAAACAAGATAATACAGGAGAAGTGTCACAGGTTGCTGTTAGAATCATAGACTGAGAAATCACAATTTAACTGTTGTTTGGTCAGCTGTAGTTGCCGATGCAGCGTAACCTTGTATCAATATGGGTCTGTCTCTGCATAGCCAGTGATGTGCGCCATGTGATGCTTCATCAAAGCTCCACAAAAAAGTGTGTGTGGCACGGTCACACATGTCAAGGTTGTGGATGTTTTCTAAGAGAGAAGAAACTGAAAAAGGGTGGGGCTTAAGTGAACATATCTTTATTACCTTTCATTAAATGTCTGTTATTCGGAAAATTTAACATGGATTGTCAGAATGCAGGCGTGGGTGTGGGCAGGAGTGGATGGCAGGTGCTGCGGGAGCGGTTGGTAATGGTCAGAAATCCTGCAGGAGCAGGATTAAGAAAAGAGTCTTGCATGGGGCTCTAGTTCTATCTAACCAGTACCCCACGAGGTGTATTCAATAGATATTTTATCATCCTTTTATTTAAAAGTTCATGGCTAATTCAACCCCAGTTCATTTTATAGCCAGCAGCTTCCCTGCACATATCCTGCAGGTAAGAAAACCACAGAAATAATGAGCTGTTTGCATTAGAGGGTGATATCACATCATCACTGAAGATGTACTGTTAATGCATAGTATGTTTGCATGTACTGAAGTGCAGTCACTGGGTATCCAAATGCTCAAACCAAATTTTACTGCAAAACTTTTTGCAAATTTTTTTCTGGCTTTCCTCTTTCGTCCTTGTATTTATGCTGTGCACCTTCCAGGTCAACACCTAGCACAGAGACTTTGGCGTATGCGCAGAACACCTTGGCTAGTTTGGGTGTAAACAAAGTCAAACCAAATCTAGGTGTGCTTGTCCAACTTTAACAAAGTTGGTACCAAGTCAGACTAAAATGTTTACATTTTAAAATTCAATGTTTAGTTGGACTAGCAAAATAATCACCCTTTTAACAACATGTAAATGTTCTGAATGAGCTAATCCATTACAATAACCACTTACACCCAAACATGAACCGGTGTCAGATATCAAGGATTAGTAAAAACAACAACAATGTTGTGCAAGCAGTGAGAATAACCTCAGTTAAAGATGGCAAAATGGCAGCAATCAGTAACCTTCCATCAATATTATGTACAGTAAATGTTTCGTAGCACAATTGTGGGTGGGAACTGATATGAGGCAAAACTCAAAACTATATTGGAATCAGTAACGTAATATTCCAGGACAGAAAGGTGTAACTTAACTTCTAGGCTTGCTGTGCTAGATGCAAGACTGGTGGCAGACATGAGCATCTGAGAGAAGCTAAAACTCAAGAATTATGCAAATAAAAAAAACTTGCAGTCCAATACAGATGCAATGATAGATGAAGTCAAAACAGCGGCACTGACATACAATGTGCAGCAGAAGTGCTCCAAGCCTTTAGGTGGGTTTTGTATATCCAACATCCTCAGAAATGACCCGCAATAAGGAGTTGCTTGTGATTTATGTATGAGCAGCATGAGTTAAGGGAAGTCTGCACTGAAACCTGTGAGCAATAACTCCCACAGGAGAGATATCTGCACATGTTTAGGAAAAGTTAGCGTGATACCAAACATATATACTATTATCACATTATGGTTAAGAATGCTCAGGCCAATTCATCACTCTCTGACTTGATAATATCTGTTTTACTTTTTAAAAAAAAGGGGGGGATCCAGGAAGCTCAGCCTGAGCCTCAATGAAACCGACCTTGAAATCACCGCTGCCATTCTGAGCAGCTGGGGTTAGGATGTAGTCCAACTTAAACAACTTTACCATCTGACACAGGGGAAGCGGAGCCGAGATGGCTAAAGATGGTATGATGGCTGCAAAGAGAGAAAGAGAGAGAAGGAGGGAGGGGGTAAGAAGGAAAGCACGCTCCGGCAGTTTGTCTTATATAAATTTGAGGTTGTTTTTCTTGGTGGGAGATGAACAATATTTCCACACAGGCTCAGCAAATGACTGTGAGAAGTGGGAACAAAACAGAGGTGGCCACCACTTAAGAGTGTGAAAACAGTGGAGAAATGTGTTAGCATGGCAAGGAGTCCTTCAGTCTAGACCACTTTGACTACGACATGGTTCAGGTTGTAGGAGCCAGCTGTGAAGGCTGCAAATTGCTGAAAAATTACCATTTGTATGTGTTTTTCCCCGCACACGCCATCGAGTGCCCCCCCTCGGTTACGGTCACCTAATGAGAGTGCATGACATGAAGGGGTGGAGCGGGTGAGGAAGGGGTTAAGCGTGCTGGAGAGTGGAAACAGAAAGGGGGGGTGCTGCCGGAGTTGATAGACTCCAGATGTGTCTTTCAGATAAACTGAAGGAACGGGGTGTGTTTGTATTGCAAGCCTAGCTCAGTCACGGCTCTGGGGGTTTATTGAAACAGCGAGTGAGCCCCCTCATAAGCCCATTACCAAATCGTACGCTTTATACGACGGTAACTCGCTCTCGCACACTCATTTGGAAAACTTGATATGGTTTCAATGGCAGAGGAACTTGAGCTCGTTCTGGTCTTACTTCCCCCCACTTCCGTCTGTGTTCCTTCTTTATTTTTGCGGCTCCCCTCTCTCGCTCCCTGGGTCTCTCCCTGGTCCTCCCCCTTCTCCGATCTCCACAAGCTGTAGTCCACCTACTGGCTGAAAATCCAGTCACGGACATGAGTCTCCCTGTTTATTGATGATTTGAATTAAAGATGTTGTTTGTTTCCTTTTAGAAGTGACATGTATGCCGTAGCCGTGTGTCCATGGGTTGATCCATGGGAAATATCACCATTACTTCTCTAGGAAAGCAGTACGAAAAAAAACCATTTCAGATTCTGCATACTAGAAAAAGGAAAACTGGCCCAAAAAATATTAAAAGCAAAAACATGAAGAACAGGAGAGCATGAATGTGAATAACCCTAGCACAAACCCAGACTCAACACCAAATACAGAAACTCATCACCTGAGACATGAACATTGTCATCAGTATTAACAAACCACAAAAATTTTGAGCTAATTTAATTAAGAGACAGAAATAAAAATCAACTATCACTTTAGCTGATAACTCAGCAGGGAAGATCATCCAAGAAGATTTCTACACTGAGCTACATTCAGCAACAAATAAACCAACTCAAGAAGACAGTTACACTTAACCGTATAAAAGTGATTAAAGTCAAATTACTCAAGACTGAGCAAAAGCATAAAAAATTAACATAGGGCTGTTAAACAATTACTTTTTTAAAATCGCAATTCATGGCAAGATTTTTGCTGTTAACCTCAGTTAATCTCCCATTTTTTAAATTCCTCTATTTTGCATTTAAAACTGTTTTGGTTTGCATGCCAGTTTGGCTCACTTGGTGGAGCAGGTGTCCTTCTACCTGTACAGAGGCCAGTGTGCCCACAGAGTCTGCTGGGCCCCTGAAAACCCAGTGAATGGGCCCTCCCTAGCTGTGATTAATTTATGTTATTATGTGCTGGACCAGTGGCATTGGTGCTAGAGTTCTGTCTAACAGTTACCTCATTTTGGACCTGAAAGTGAGCGTGTTAAACTATTACTGGGTTCTGGTGTTGGATATATTTCTCATACTGCTTTTTAACCTCTTTCCAACATGTTTTCCACCCATTTTTACAACTTCTTTGCCTCTTTTAATCCATTTTTGTCACTGTAGACCCATTTATGCTGTTTTTTGTACTTTAATGCCACTTTTTAACACCGCTTTACCAATTTATACCCATTTTTGCCACTTTTTGCCAATTTTTACTGCCTTTTTCCCCACTGTTAACCCATATTTTGTGGCATTTTACTACAGCTAACCCATTTCATTAACTTTTGCCATTTTTGCTGACGTTTGCTACATCTATTTGCCAGTTTTAACCTATTTCTTTCCTCTTTATGCCCATTTATGCTGTTTTTCACAATGTATTACCACTTTTTTGCCACTGATTTATCAATTTAGACCGTTTTTTTGCCCTTTTACCCTATTTTATCTTCTTTTTGCAACTGCTAACCAGTGTTTGCTGCTTTCACTAAGTTTTTTGCCCCTTTTTTCCATCTTTTTTTATATCTTTTCCCAGTTTTAGTCAATTTTTGCCACATTTTCACCAGTTTGAGGCATTTTACACTTCTTTTGACTTTTTTCACAACTATGTAATTTGTTTTCCATTGAAGTTGTCTCAGTTTTTTATGCTTTATTTTATGGCATCCTGGCATTTGTGCACATGATGGTTTAGCTTTGAAGTCTGACTTCACTTTACAAATGATTTAGTTCAATCTGGCCATCCACAATAATTACATCACTAATAAAAAGATAATTTTGTTTTTTTTTTTTTTAAATGGGTTTCCATTTTGAAAAGGCTATATTTGAACTACAGCATAAATAAATCAAACTTAATTGTTTTGTTGCTTTGCTAAAAGTGATTAGTCAGTTAAAAAAATCTAGAAAATATGGTTATCACAGCTTAACTTTCCAACGGACCATGACTTTGCTGACTGTCATGTTGGGCTGTGCATCTGAATGCTCTCCCCTTTATTCCCCCTTATAGGCGGCCTTGGCAGGGACTGGAGTCCTCAGTGCACTGATTGTGGGATTGATTCCTGATCTTGGGTCTGTGTAGAGCAGCGCCCCCCCCCCCCATACTTCCTATATCTGAATAAGGCAAAAAGCCTCAAAAGAAAAAGAGAATCTAAATTTGGATTTTTGTGCTGTCTTAAACTAAGGTTAGAGAGATGAAATAAAGAACTTCAGGCAGATCAGTGATAATGACATGAATCTTACAAATAATAACTTGTTATGGACTAGAAAGGAAATATGTGAGCCATTTAAAGGCAAAGGATTGATAACACATGGTGCAAATGACTTTTGACTTGACCACTGAGCTGTCTGAGTTTTTGAAATTGAAATGTTACATTAAGGAGCCAGGATGGACTTACTTTACATCACTGTGGCAGCAGGGAGAGGCTGCAGTGGCTCCACCAAACTATGCTGAAAGGGACGATAAAGCATGCAATTTAAAAAAAAGTTATGCACAAATTATGGACCTTTATTGTCACGTCTTAGTCTCTTAAACTTAAATTTAACCAACAAATGTTTCTTTAACCATTAATATTTTACTCTACTGTTCAGTAATTGTCAGTTTTTCTGACTGTAGTGCATACTGGTAGAGCTTATGAAAACCAGCAGAAGTGCCAAAATGGTATCACCCCATCACTCTAAAAGCCAGAGCTAAAGTCAATAACAGTGCGGGGCTACACAGTTTTCCTTGGCAGGATTATCTCTGGCTCCTCTCGCTGCAAACTATAGAAACATATAATCAGCCTGAGGCATTTTACACTTCAAATAAAAGTATATATTTCTATTTCTGTTCATGCCTCTGAATGCTATGCAATCTGATCCAGAGTTTATATCACTGTCAGTCATCAGCAGGTCCTGGGCTCCATTTGTATAACACATTGTGCAATATCAGCAGTGAATGATCAGGTGCTGAATTTTTACGCCAGGAAATATCTTTGTCGTGTTTCCAGTTTTGATTCAAATTAAGAGTTTTATTTAACAGAAATGTCTTTGCTCATTTAGCTTCATGGCTGTGGCAATGCAACTGTTTTCCAGATGAGCATGTACAAAAGGTTGATTAGGTGTAACCAATCTGAGAGGAACAAAAAAAGTAAAGAAAATAATCTGGGGAAGGGGCAGCAAAGCAGGAAATTAGAAGAAAAACAAGAGCTCTGCAGATCCCGGTTTCCTGTTTTGAGGGGGGAAGGCAGGAGTAGGTTTGGGGCCGGCGCTACAGAGCCCCCATTGTGAGCAAGTGTGTTGAGGAGTAGGGAGGTGGGGTCTGCGGGGCCAAACACAGGGACGATTCTGCTCAGTACTGAATCCACTAACCCACCTGCCCCTCCCCACAGGGGAAAGCTAGCTAGTAAAAAAAAGGGAGAAAAAGGAAACTGTAAAAATAAACGAGCGAGGGGCTCTGCTCGAGACACCAACCAGACAGGAAATGACACGCGGCACAAAAATGGTCTCCAGTGACCTCTGTGAGAGCAGAGGTGCCAGCAACCCCCCTTTGCTTTGTTTCCAACATACCTTTAATCCATCTGTGGACTTGTATGTTTGTTTTTGTCTTCAGGCACTTTCTTATATTGCTTTGCATCCAGAGGTAAATCGGACTAAGTCAGCCCTGCAGTGCCATGTCTTTCCATTAAAAAATTCCAGGAACAGGAAATTCTTGATTCCAGTCTGGCGATAATGAGCGGCCATTCCCGACTTCAGTCATTTTCCCAGCTCCCTCTGGGGCCAGGGCCTAAACAATGTCAGTGGAGCACTCTAGACCCGGCTGCTGTGCTCCTGATAATGGAGCACTCCACGTCTGGAGCGCTTTCAGACCATGTCTTCATTATTACCCTCTCGCTGCCCTACGAGCACATCGCTCCTCTCCAGCCTGCATGGGGCCCAGGTGCTCATCCCTCGTCCCTGCAGAAAAATTACTCTCCAGAATGGCAGAGCATAGGCCCCATTGATTGGGAGGAGTTTTTAGGGAGAAAAGACATTCTTAATGGCAGCCGCTGGTGTTAGGCCCCATCGACAGCAGACAATGGCCCCTCCTGGGGGCTCA
Organism: Cheilinus undulatus; assembly: GCF_018320785.1. NCBI lineage: Eukaryota > Metazoa > Chordata > Actinopteri > Labriformes > Labridae > Cheilinus > Cheilinus undulatus. Next base: position 14,961,116 of record NC_054869.1, on the reverse strand, counting down.
AGCCTGTCACGCAGACCTCATGTGGCTAAGGGGAGAAAGCAATGCACTCTCAAGGTTACAAAGCAGAACTCAAAGACACAACAATGATGTGTCACCAGCAATCATGTAGCTCTTAGAGGGAGTACATGCTGCTCCTGAAGTCATGGCTGCTCTTTCTGACCTTTGTAACTCGGATATTTACATGCTCGTGCCCTCTTTGAAGTACTTCTCGTCTCGGCTCTGGCCCTCTGGCTCGGTGACAGCTGTTGTCATCAGTGTGAAGGCCGTTGAGCTGTGAAGCTGTTGTCAGGCAGGGCGCTGTCTCCTCCAGAGGGCACACACACAAGTCATCGCCCGAGCGTGAGGCCTGCTGTTCAAACTGAAGGTTTGCAATAAAACTAGAAAGAAATCTGAGAGGGACTGCAAGCAGAGATTTAACAGGGATTATGGTGGTGAAACGTTGGGCTTCGGTTGGGCTAAGTGCCCACCTCATGTCCTGTGACTGTGGTGAGCTCATCCACATTCCCCAGCTAGGTGATAAGAGAGTGCATCAGACGTAATGGACTGTGGATACTCTTCAGGCCAAGGCACACACAGCATCACACCCTATGAAGCCAGATGTGCAGGAGCAGACATTAAGAAATGCAGATGTTTGGTGTGCATTCTCCTATTGGTGCACACTTTTGCCACTTTGGAGAGCTTCATATTTCAGGGGTGCTTGCTCATTGTCATGTACCATTGTTTGGCTCTCAGAGCCTTTCTGTGGGAAAAAGAAAGAAAGAAAGAAAGAAAGAAAAGTTCTAAAAAGCAAAATGAGAGTCATGATTTTATTTCTTTTTGGTGCATCTCATTTCTGAGTCTTTCCAAGCGCCTAGCCTACATAGACTGCTCAGGGACAGTCTAGCCTACAGAGGAGTCCCTGCTTGCATCACCAGCTGTCCCCGCCCTCACCCTTTGGTTTCTAATGGTACGTTCCAGATAATTCAGAGATGCTGGTTGGATACGTCTTTCTGAATGCCCCCAAAGCTTGAATTCCAACTTTGAAACAACGTTTCCTGAGTTACAAACGTATCGGTACTGGAACGGTCAGCACAGGTGGGATATCATCATTAGCTCCAACACCCACCTTCCAAAATAAATGGAATGCAGCTGCACAACACTTGTTGCCTTGCACCCTCAACAAATGCACTAAGTGCAATCTAATGTCACTTCATGTACTCCAGAGTGACCAAGGCCCCGTTTGGGTTAAACAAGTCCTAAAAGTGAATGGCAGTAGATTAGAAAACAACAACAATGGGATCAAACATTAATGTGTTGCATTATGTTCTTCACATAATCAAAATTCCATCATTAATGACATTTTTTATCTTGAATTGGCAAAGGAGTGTGAAAGAAGAGTTCTGTGGCTTTGAGCTGAAACTAGAGAGCAGTAAAGTGGATAAATGTGGCACCGTTGTTGTGTTCCTACTGACTTTAAGCCAGCGATTTCTCTATGAAAGCAGGAGCTGTAGTCTGCCTGCCTTTTAGGAGATTCTTCACACATTCACTAAAGATGTTTTTAAGGGATATTTGGGGGGGGGGGGGGGGGGTGTATGAGGTACTTAGCTATAGTAGTGGCATTAGCCTTCAGTGATTTCAGTGAGCATTGCCCCTTCAAATACAACCCACGGGAGGAAGCTAGGCTATACAGCGTGGCAGACAGACACAGTTTCTCAGAGTTTTAGGTAAAAATAGGCCAAAAAACAATGTTGACTCATTGTACGCTGTATCAAAATTGTTTGAAGCATTTTGTTTGTTTGGTTTTTTTTACCAAGAAAGGCTCTTTGATGAAGCTTAGTGTCGGTTCATGCAGGACACAGTAACACACCCAGCCTTTATCAGCTAACAGCCAGCTGATCCCAATTATCACCTTTTCGGTATAGCATAAAATCACGCCAACATTGTTTTTTGGCCCATTTTTACCTTAAACTCATTCAGTTATGTGGAGAAGGTGTATGTCAGTAGCACTGTATAGCATCCAGTTTGAAGGGACAATGCTCACTGAAATCTCTGGACGCTAATACAACTACTATGGCTAAGCACCTCATACAGTCCAAATTCCAAAACACCTTAATGTCCTCTTAAGTTTATATCATTTAACATGGTTGAAAAACACACATGAGGTATGAGGTGTTGGTTTATGACATCTCGAGGCAAAAGATGGGGCTGTTTCTCTAGAGAGAGTCAGTAAAGACACACACAACTTAATTTTATGATGTTACGATGCCAATCCTTGTTCAGAAAAGTCATAATTTTCATGCATACCTTCCTGGCCACTGGATTTGGGCTCTCAGTAACCGTTAAACTGTACAGTTTTCTTATTCTTTCCTCTTAAATTGATAAAGACCCCGCTTTCCCCTTTTACAACCATTCATTTTGATGTAATGTAAGTAATTCGTGAGATTGATAACCAATATTTGGGGCCGATATGCATTTGTTGTGATATTCAAAATGCACCTAATGTGACAAAAAAAAAAATTGCATGATCAAAAAATGAAAGAAAATAAACAATTTAGCCCCTAATCTATCAGCATGAGAAACGACACGGAGAAACACAGTGGCAACAGGAAAACAGGAAGTGATGCCAATGTGTCTGTTGCACCCAGACTGAAGTGCTAATTGGCTGGTACTCATGTGACATCTAGCCAATCAGATTGTGTTGTATGCAGAACAATTGGTAAGACTGTGGAACGTGGAAATAAAGCGAGAGCAGAAGACACACCTTGAAGTGGAGCCAAAGTAGCCCTCTTTTTGATTAGCTGATCTTAGCAGTTAGCGGTTAATATGAAATGCTGGTACAGATAATCAGCCAAATTGGCCTCAATAATCAGCCAGACCAATAATTGGTTGACCTGTAATGTTTTACCAGGAGAGACAGGGAAGGCATCATTTGGGCAAAATACCGAGATGATTGCTCGTATCTGTACCCTGAATATTTTTACCAGACAGCTCATCCACTATTGTAAATTTAATTTTATGAGGACCAGACCACAGGTTTTCATCTTCATGAGTGAGCCAACAAACACTAAAATGTGTTCCAACTAAATAAAAGTCTCAGTGATTTACAAAGCTTTATTCATCTTTGGTCCTGATTAGACTTCTGACTCCTTTTCTTCCCTCTCATGAACTATAACCCTGGTGGGATATTGCACCCAACAAGATTGCAGATTTATTTATTCTATGCAAACTGATTCATACTGTTAATAGCTATGTCCGCTTATGACCCAGAAATGTTAAAAGAGGGGAAAAAATCCCAAATAAATTGCATCCTTTGACCATGTAATATTTAATATAATATCTACTTATAATACAGAAGTCATTTTAAGCTTGAGATTTAAGATAATTTAAAGAAAATTAGCAATGCAGTAACTTCATCAGGGTGTAGTCATAACATACTTGTAGGATTGTGCTAACTTCACTGGTAACTGTTTGAATGGAGGTCACTGTTACACAGCGAATTCACGTGTGCGAGAGTGTGAAAAGGGCGTAAACGGAGGGAGAAATGGTCACCAGAGAAAGGAAGAAGTGGGCTGAGCCTCGCCTTTCATCGTCACACTAATGAGCCCCACGACACACAGACCAGAAACAGCCGTACTCCCTTGCTCTGGTCAGCAAATCCAATAGAGCTACTGACACACAGAAACATGTGTATTACATCTAGATTAACACTTTTTTAAAAGGCTCAAATTGATTTTAATGTTTCCCCCTCTCAACTCTATTAATACATCATAAATTTTACATTTTGCCTTCACTCTCTTTCTTCTGCTTCTTTTAGTCAGAATCCTAAACTTCTCCACTCTTTTAAAAAGCTGTAAAGTTGTTGCAAAGTGTTTCATCTAACAAGCTGGCATGCACTCAAAGATCTCTGCTGAGCTGTCCAAGACTGTCTGCTTTGAGACAAACACAACAGACCTCAGCCTCTTGGTCCAGGGCCAAAAACTTCTGCTCCATCATTATAACCTGTCTCTGCTGTCTATAATCCAGATATGAGCGATGGCTTAACAAGAGCCTTGACCATCAGCAAACCTCTGGTCTCTGGCTCCATTGCAGCCATACCACACGCTGTAATTTTTTTAGGAAGATATATTCTACAGCTATTTTCTTGCCCCAGTTTGATCAAAATAGCTCATCTCTTGGAAAGTGGACAGCACAATGATTTAGAGATACATGGGGTTGAACATGGTGTGAGGCAGTGCGGTTTAGAGCAGTGATGACAGATTATCTTTGCGGAAAAAAGGACCAGAAAAATCCCCTGAGGTCTGCCTACCACAGTGACATCTTTGGCAGAACTGAGATGGACAAAAATGTAGCCGCAGCATGTATACTTTTGAGCTCTCCCTACAATGGAAGCAGAGTTTTTATATGCTGTATAGGAACAAAGACCCAATTTAACCACATCAGCCACATCCCACTGATAGCAGCCCGTTCTTGACCTGCTTTAACCCGATATTCCCGTCTGAAACTTCATGGATTCAAAATGTAAAGCAGATGGAGAGGAGCATCTGGCTGAGGACTTTGACAAATGGATGTGTTTGTGTGCATTGAATGAAAAGTGCTGGATGATCTTCAAACAAGTTATACCAATTGATATTTATAATTTTTTACATTATCATGAGAAGAAAAAAAAACATGACAAGACACTTTGCTGGCACTTTTAGATTCAACTAATATTTTCTTTGGTGAAGAATCTGCATCCCTACTCTCAAGCCCAGGTGGCTGATGGGATAAGATTTCCTATCTGTGTGTAGGAATACCCCGCTGTGTCCCATGAGCTAACAGGGCTTAAAGAAATGTGTCTCCACTTCCTTTAATGGAAAAAAACCTTCATGTTGAAGCAAAAGTTTAGCATGTTGGAAAAAATGCTCACTCTCTCGCTAAGCTAGTGGCTGGTTAGCTTATAGCATAAAAAAATAGAAAGTGGGGTAAAAACAGAAGAGCCAGGTTTAAAGAAATGTACCTGCTCTTTACACTCAGAGAGAAACAAAATCCTAAGAGTTGATGAAGGTTCAACACTTAGGAAGCATGCTTACTCACTTTCTTTCAAAACGCGTTAGCCGGTTAGCTTGATCTACAAAAAACTGAACAAGAGAAAAACAGAGTAGCCAGGTTTAAAATCAATGTGACTCCTTCTCCATTCACTTCAGTGAAAGACACATTCACTGTTGAAGAAATTAAGGAAAATATGCTAACTTCCTCTCTGAGCTAGTAGCCAGTTAGCTTAACCTAGCATAAAGGATGAAAAGTGGGGAAACGGTAGGAGATGCCTTATCTAAAACAATGTGTCTCCACCTTCCCTTTCTAGCAGCAGGTTAGCTTATTGCATAAACAAAGGAAAGTGGGGAAACAGCTGGAGGAGCCAGGTTTAATTTGTCTGCTCTTTCTTTTAAGAGGAAAAAACTCCAAAGTGTTGATAAAATGGCCTAACATTTGGGCCATACGCTAACTCACCTTCCTTCTGTAACCAAAATATGCTAACTTGCTCTGTCACTGTCTCTGTCTTTCTCTCTGAGCTAGTGGCAGGTCAACTGATTGGATTTTAAAAAATGTGGGAAAACAGCTGTAAGAGCCAGGTTTAAATAAATGTGGCTCTTTCTTTCTTTATGCTGAAAAAACCCTCAGTGTTTATGAATAGGTTCAACACTTAGGAAACACGCTTACTCACCTTCCTTAGGAGCTCGAGAGCCAGTTAGTTTAACCTAGCATAAAAACTGAAAGAGAAAAAACAGAAAGTTTAAATCCAATGTGTCTCCAAAGTTCACTTTTGAGAACACTAAGAAAATATGCTAACTCTCTCTGAGCTAGTAGCCAGTTAGCTTAGCCTATTATAAAAAATGGAGAGAGGGGAAATAGCAGTAAAAACCACATTTAAGGAAAGAAGGCTGTACTTCCTTTTTAAGTGTCGCGAGCCCTTGGTATGAGAAAATATGATAAGTCCTCTCTCAAAGCATGAAGAATGGAAAGAGGGGAACCAGTTTAAGTAGCCAGGTTCAACACTTAAAAAATGTGCTTGATCACTTTCTTTTTGAGCTGGAGCGCTAGTTAGCTTAGCCAGGAAAAAACAGAAATGTACCAGCGCTTTCTTTTTAGTAAAACAAAACTAAACAACAAAAACCTGTGTGTTGATGAAGGTTCAACATTTTGAAATATGCTTACTCACTTTCTGAGCTTGCAACCAGTTAGCTTAGTCTAGCATAAATAATGAAAAAAGGGAAGCCTCATTTAAAGAAAGGTTAGTCCTCTTCTATCTTTTAAGTGTCATAAGCCAACTGTCTAGGAAATAAAATATACTGATACCCCTTTTAGGTCTCAAATACAAAGCTTCAGCTAGCAAGTTAGCCTCGTCATCCCGACCTCCTGGCACTTCACCCTGTCTCTGCTCATAAAGCTCTCTCTTCTGACTTTTCTCTGTCCATTAGCTCTTGTTTTCTCTTTCAGTTCTTTTTCAGGTGTAATGTTAGCACCAATATCTGTCTTGTTGTCTTGGCAATTATGAGCTGTGTGCTAGGATAAGCATCAGCATTGTCACTACCTGGAGTATGCATGTGCAGATCCTAGTTTTTTGAAGGTGGAGATGCTGTTTGGGCTGCGATGGCTGTATGGTAGGGTAGGTAAGATAAAGAATCTCTCCATGTTTGTGTTGGCATGGCCCCGGGGCGCTGGAGATCACTGTCATGGGATTAACTGATAGAAACACCAGCAAAGGGGGTTCCTCTTGACATCCTTGGCAAGGTTGTTGCTGGCTTTTTGCTGCCCATTGGTCTGCACTGTTGACCTGAGAGGGCATAGCCCGGTTTAGGAGTTTCTTCCTGTCACGAGTATCTTGTGTTTACTCCAAACATTTAGCATAAACAATGGAAAGAGCTCACCTGGCTAATTCCAGAGAAACTAATTAGGACTCTCAGGTATTTATTCAACCTCATTTGGTTTATTAAAGACATTACTTAGCCCATAGTAAATTCTCAGTTGTCTTTTACCTTCAGGTTCTCTACTCTTCACCAAACACACTATTAGCTTAAGATATGGCTCTGAGTTACCTCCCTAACATGGCCATGCTAGCAGGTTCTCTCTGTTTCCAGCCTTCGTGTTAGGCTTATTTGACTTCAGCTTCCAATTACCATAAAGAATTTTGACGTTTTCAAGAATTAGAAGAGTTTGTCTAAAAATGTAGCATAAATAGTTAAAGATATGTTGACATTGTTCCTGCGTAGGCCTCTTTTTTCTCATTGACCTAATATTTCTGTCTCCACAGGGACCTCAAGCACAACTTAATCAGCACCATTATGCCCGGAGCTTTCCAAGGCCTGCCTGAGCTTCGGAAACTGTAAGTACACATTAACATGATTCACATTCCTCTGGTGTTAAGAGAAGCAAACACATTAATAGACTTTTTTAACGTCGGCATGGAAATTTTGAATTTAATATTTGGGTCTGGGACAAATGATGGAGTCAGGTAGTAGTTTTGTAATTATATGAGCAGTGTTGATTGCCAAGATTGTCAGAAATTTGACCCAGCAGTTACAGAGGAGACAGACCCTCTAGCTCCACTCACGTTTATCCTCAGCAGATTCTGTTTTGGCAGCTCATGTTAGATGTTATATTGAGCTCCTGGTGTTTCTGCAACAATAAAGGCCTTCTTCACCAAACCAAGCAAGACCATTTGATGCTTCTCTTGTAGTGCTAAGAACCTGAGGACCAAGCAGAGGCTCCACACCGACATTATGTACGACAGGACAGCTTTTTGCTTCTCGCTCATTGTGTTTTCGGACTCTGACGTCTGATTTTGGCGTGGATCGTAGTTAGTTGTCCATGCTGCCCCGCATGACTCCCTGTCCCTCCTCCCCCTTCTTGTGTTTTCCCTGCGAGGTCTGGGGCTTCTCAAAACAAACAGGGGGGAGATAAACACATGCTCTGGACAGCTCTCTGCTGGGTAATGTCAGAGGTGCAACAGAGCAGATCCCTCTCTGGCTGCGGCTATACATCACACTCAGAGGTGGACGGCAGAACAGGGGCCCTGTGTTTACCCCTTTGCTGATAAACCTTCACTGGCATCCCATTGAGGGGAGATAAGGGAAAGTGTTAGGGACTGTGGACATGCTTATTTAGATGTTAAATTATCTAAGCTTTCTATTTTTGAGATGGAGAGCCCCTTTATCATTGTTTTATCATAAACAGGACTTCCTGCACAGTTTTACCTGTACGTTGGGAGTGTATTGTTTGATCAGATATCTCTAAAACAACATGGATACTGAAAAAGTCAAAACAACACAATCTACACTGAAGCTAAGTCCTTTTGTTTCAAAAATATCCAACACATTCCTTTGTCTTTTCACTTCCAGCGACCTCTCCAACAACCGCATTGGCTGCCTGACTGCAGACATGTTCCAGGGGTTGACCAACCTCACCAAACTGTAAGAAAAGATACATGGATTCCCTTAAAGTGTCTGACTTTCACAATAAGTGGGCAAGCTCTTAAGTTAACTTGTTTACATTCAACATTATGTGCTGTAGGAATCTCTCTGGCAACATCATATCCACGCTGGATCCAGGAGTATTTCAGGAGCTGCCATCCCTCAAGCTAGTGTGAGTAAGACAGTCTGACTCCATACAGTTCACTCACCCTGCATACCATTCCATATCTGAATAAAACAATAAATATCCAAGACAAAGATAACATTTATTTTCAGTTCATATTTATTTTGCTAAGCAGTGTTTTACAATGACTGTTGAAGAAGTCAAATAAGCACAGAGGATTTATTTGGCATCTAGTTATTTGAATTAGAATACATTCATGGTATTTGGAGATCTACCAGATTTAAACTTGTGCTATCATGAATCAGAGGATTGCTCTGTCTACAAACAATTTAAATTCAAACAAAGGTTCTCTGTTTTTTATATGCAGTACTACGCATTCTTCTTTAAAACACTTTTTATAAAAAGATGCCATCAGGAGTTTTTAGCTTGTTCTGAAACAGAATTAAATGACCTAAAAGAAAGCAAACCACACAATACCTGATAAGATTGATCTTCACCTTACATTAGGCCTTAATTATAGATTTTACTAATAAATACTATTTTTTGGAAATCTTGTTTTTTCTCTTAAAATTCCCTCCCAACTCCCCTCGGGTTTTGCCTGGATATGTTTTGGACAATCTGGTCAGAAATGCTGCCCCATAAAAAAAAATAAACCCAGCACAAAAAAGTAAAGAAATTTGTGTTCAGTAGATTTTTTCTTTGTTGTATGCTTTTTGGCATTAAATCTTATACTGTTGGAAAGCCTGTTTATATCCTTTATAGTAGGGCTGGACTATTATGGCAAAAATAATAAGCACGATTATTTTGATTGATATTGAAATCCCGATTAATAAGCACAATTATTCATTGATTTCAAAATTTGAGTATTTATTCAACCACAACTTAAAAGAACAATCAAAAATAAATTAGTAACAAGTCAAATAATAACAATATATTAAATAATAGCAATAAAAAACAATAAATAAAAATAAATATCCAGTCTACATGCAATCCTGTAAAACTTGCAAAATTTGCAACATGCAAAAAACAACTAATAACACAGCCAAAAACACAACCCAAAAATACTCTTTGAAGCACACATTAATCGTTTTTCTTCAATTATAATGTTTTTATGATCATGAGAAGCCAAAATTGAAATAACAATCAAAAATCAATTAATTGTCAAGCCCTGACTTCATAGATGATGCTACCTTTGTGAGGAATATGAATTTGCAGGATGAGCAGCAGAGCTGAGTATGAGGGTTGCACCCATGAAGTTGCCAAATCTTATCTCCCAATGCCAGCTTATTCTGACATTCACTCTTGTTTGGTGGATTGGATGATTGAAGTCTGAAGAAACAAGACATATTAGCAATTTAACCATTTAGTAATTTAACCAACAGGAGCCTCAGTAGCATGTGAGAGAAGCATAAACAGCCACAGCAGCCTGGCACCTCCTCCTCATGCTGGTCACCAGCCTGGCCACACACTGCTGTGGGATGGCATCCCTTTCTTCAACCAGCATTGACATAAGTCAGCCAATGTGGTTGTGCTGGTCACTCTGGCAGGAACAGCACGCCCAAGCTGATCCCACAAGTGTTCAGTGGTGTTGAGGTCAGGAATATTGGCAGGCCATTTCATCCATTCCACTTTCAAATTCTGGAGGTAGTCCCTGATAACCCCTGCCCCTGGTCCTAGACCGTGAAGATATGGGATTGCCACTGGACGCAGACTCTCGCCCTGATTTCTCTGCATTGAGATTGCCTCCAATGATGACGATGAGGCATCTTATTGTCAGCACCTAGGGGTACCCGAAGCTCAAAACAAGAGTCAGTAGCAACGGCAGAATAAGCTGCTTGGCATTGGCAGAAGATTTGAAAAATGTTCATGGTTGCAACCCTCATATTCAGCTCTGCTGCTCATCCCACAAATGCATCTTTCTTACAAATGTGGCGACATTTAAAAGGGAAATAAACAGGCTTTCAAAAGATATAAGATTTCTTGTCAAGAAGCATTGTTACAACAAAATATAATCCACTGATCACGAGGATCCTTATTTTTGTCTTAAGTTTTGGATTATCTTGTCAGATAGCACAATATAAGTTAAGACTCTACCATGCAAATAATTAACAACATCCAGAAGCAATGCCGACTTCACTTGGCTCAGGCTCATCTGAGATGGATTAACCTGAAGTGGAAACATGGGCTTTGGTTGTATTAGTGCCCATGGCATTGATAACTTGCATACTGTATCTCTAAAGACTAGGGCTGTCAAGATCAATTGCATTAATTGCAAACACCTGTGATCCAACATTTTTTTGATCATGATTAATCACATGCTTTATTGCTACTTTCAACAAGCTTTGGTTAAGCCATGCCAGCATCTCCCTGCAGCCAGTGTGTAAAATAAGTCCACCACTGCTCTTTAATATCTCATTCCATACATTTAAAAAGCTCATTGGACAAGTCAAAAGTCATTTAAACTATGTGTTAACAAGCGTTTACATTTATACTGTTCACTTACTTCTCATTCGTTACATAAAAAGTTCCTTCTTGTGGTTAAGTTCATGTTAAAATCTTTGTTCTACTTGTAAAAGCAGTTCTGTATCAAAATTGGAAGCTAATTACCCCTAGTTTAAGATGGTAGAAAAATCCAAAATGACACAAAAATAGATTTAAATGCAGAATAGTGGAATTTTAAAATACTATAAAAAGGGTGTGATTAATTTCGATTAAGTACAGAAATGTTAATATTAATTGCGATAAAAAAAGTAATCTTTTGAGTAAAGATGCCATTAAAACTTCGGAGCAACATATACATCTGTACAGACAACATATTCTTCTAATTTCAGCGAGGCAATGCCAAGTCACATTCTGCAAGAGTTACAACAGCATGGCTTCACAGTAAAAGAGTGTTAGTATTAGACTGGCTTGCAAGCTGTCCAGGCTGGCCCCCAAATGAAAATGTACTGCACGTCATGAGGTGCAAAACATGACAAAGAGAACCGTGCTCTGTTAAGTAACGTATAATGCACATAAAGCAAGAATGAGAAGAGAATTTCACTTTCAATATCTCAGTATTCAGTTTCTTCAGTCCCCAAATTACAGAGTGTTGTTAGAGGGTGATCTAACTGCTCCTGCACCAACTTTTTTTAGACACATTGCAGGCATCAAATTCAGAATGTGTGTATATTTCCAAAAAGAAAAAGAAAAAAACAAAAAAAAGTGTATCAATTTGAACATTAAATATGTGTCTTTGCATTGTAAGTAGAAAACGATTTGCCAGCCATACTTTACTATTTTTATTCACATTTTACTAAACATTGCAACTTTTCTGGAATTAGCATTTGTACAGCGTTATTCCTCGTGTTACCCCTAATACGAAACACTCTCCTGAAACCCCAAAGTGCACTAAAAAAAGACCAAGTTACAGCTTGAAATTTATTTCCCTTTAATTAAACGATATATAAAATAAGAGCAAGACTTGTTTTAAGTCCTTTCTTTTTCATATGTGTACTTATGTAGTGTAAGCGTAACTGCAAACCAGCAGCCTCAAAGTGTTATTTATTAACTGTTGGGATAGATTGTGCTTCTCATATGCAACTAGCGGTAAATCTGTATACTGCAATGTTGACTAACAATCTTTATCTCACATAATAATAGTCCATCCCTTCTATCTCTAGGAACTTTAATTCAGACTACCTTTCTTGTGACTGTGGCCTACGTTGGGTACCTGGCTACTTTCGCAGCACTTCAGCACGGCTGGGGGATGAGACCCTATGTGCCTACCCGAGAAACCTGAGGGGAAAACCCCTGCGAGGACTGAGGGAGAGCCAGCTGAGCTGTGGTGAGAACCAGGCTAGAATGGGAAACATGAATGAGGCGGTTCACCGCTTTGTTCCAGAGACTGTTGGCTTGTGGATGACAGTGACAGTGCACTCCTAACGCTGCTTAGAATCGTCGCAGTATTTCTTAGAAAAAAAAAAAAGACCAAAAGTGCTGAAACAGATTCAAAGAAGCAGCTCAGCAGGAATGTATTTCTAAAAGTATCATGGAACTGTGTTGACAACTAATCCTGTGGGTTGCATTTACCAATTTGCTGCTGCCTGCATTTAATCTGCTGTCAAGCTGCAGACTCATAATAGCTTCTGTGGAAAAATTTAACTGATGTTGAGTAATGGCTGAAGAGCAGACATAAGTCAGTAAGATGTCTCATATCTGCATCTTTCCTGCAGATGGTCCTCTGGAGCTGCACACCCTGTCCCTGCTGCCATCCCAGCGTCAGGTAGTCTTTAAAGGTGACCGACTGCCCTTCCATTGCACTGCCGCCTTAGTGGACAAAATTACTACCTTACACTGGCGTCACAATGGCCAGCTGGTGAAGTCTGACCCTGAGATGGGTGTCCAGTTGGAGAGCAATGCCCTGCATGACTGTACCTTCATCACCAGGTACAGAAAAACACTTAAACTTTTAGTCCTGTGCATGTAAGAGTGAGTGAAAAACACTGGGAGGAAGATCTGACTATTTTCAGATACACACATGCAGTGGTAATCTTTACATGAGCCGTCTCTACTCTCTTTATCCAGTGAGCTCATTCTATACAACGTGCGTGCAGAGGCCAGAGGAGAGTGGGAATGTGTGGTTTCCACCGGGCGGGGCAACACATCCCGCAGTGTAGAAATACTGGTGCTGGAGAACAGCGCCTCCTTCTGTCCAGAAGATAAAGTTGTCAACAACCGTGGGGAGTTCAGGTTAGTAACTCGTTCTGATTTTAATGCAAGCCTACTGATTCAAAGTTTTCTTTTCTCATTCAGTGTTTTGATCCTCAGATGGCCCAGGACTCTGACAGGCATCACCTCATATCAGTACTGCCTGCAGATGCGATACCCTTCCCTGTCTATGGAGGGCGGTATCGAGCAGAAAAAGGCTTCCAGATACTGTGATGACAATGGAAAGTGGAGAGATGCAAACTATACAGACTGTCACTACACCAATGGTATCACTCGAGTGCTTCACACTTTTATCCTGGTAAGTAATGCTGTTCAAACAATCGTATAAAGTACATAATCAGTTTGGATTCCCTCACTGATTCGTACTTTTGTTTTACAGAGGCCCATCAACGTGTCCAACGCCCTCACTCTGGCACATCAGGTGCGCACATACACACTGGAGGCTGCAGGTTTCACCGACTCTGTCGATGTGTTGTATGTGGCACAAATGATGGAGAAGTTTATGGAGTATGTCAAACAGTTACGAGAGGTAAGAAAAGGTTGAAGTGTGTATTGTTCTTCCCCTGTGTTACTGTACCATTCACTCACTCTATAATTTCCATGTGGATTTGTCTTCAGTTGTCAGAGGTGTTGGTGGAGATGGGCAGTAACCTGATGCAGGTAGATGATCAGCTCCTCGCACTTGCCCAGAGAGAAAAGAGGGCCTGCAGCTCCATTGTTTACTCTCTGGAGACCCTCGCCTGGCCTCAGCTGCACAGTCATGCTCAGGATTTCTCCATGGTAGGGACTTTTGACCTGACTTTTTGGGTTTTACATTTGCAGTTTTTTTGCAGTTATCTTGTTTAATAACCTGACACGCCAGATAGACTGTTCCACATCGCCATTGCATGGATATATTTTACATTCATCTGGGAAAGCTCCCTTAGGAAGCTTTTGGGAAGGGTAGGGCGGTTCAAAAATTTCTCTGAAGGTGATTGGACAAGAGTTCTGACCCTCACATTCATGACAGGGCAATCAGAGCTTCTGTACAAATAAAATTTATGCTAAGGCCGGTCGGGAGATGTGCAAAAACATCTCTACTAAGATAAGATATCAGTGTAGCGCTTTGCTCTTGTTTTAAAAAGAAATGTAGTCCAGTTCTGATTAAACTGCCACTGTTCTGCAGCTACACTAAAGTTAATAGCTACTGCGGTAGCAGCAGCAGCCACTGGCAAACCCTGCCTATAACGATCGCAAACCCATGCTGGAGCAGGTCGGGAGAAGAGTGAAAACATCTTTTCCGTCATAAAAAGCTTTCAGTGTGGCTCTTTGCTTTTGTTTTAATAAAGAAATGTCATCCAGTTCTGACAAAACTGTCGCTGTGGCTTCATCTGAGCTAATCATTCAACTAGCAGATATTACATATCCACTCACATCACAACTAACACCTTCCCCCCATGACTATCACAAACTCATGTCGAAGCAAGTTGGCAGAAAAGCAAAAACATATTTTCCATGATAAGAAACTTTCAGTATTTATTTCAAACAGAAACGTGGTCCAGCTCTGGGAAAACTATTGTTATACTATAACTGAATCCGAGCTTATCACTGCACTACCAGTAGCCATCGCAAATGGCTTTAGGTACAACTAACACTGATTGGTCCAAACCGTGTTCAGTGTGGCACAAACGGTATGGATTGAAGCTTTTCAACATGGATTTGCCTGATTACAGACATGGAGTCTGAAAAATCTATCTGCCTTTGCTGCCTCTTAAAAAAGAAGTTTCCCCATTTTTGGATGATTAGAGTGTCATAAGAGACTTAAAAGAAAGTAAAAACATGAGGAAGGAAACATAGGATACTTGTCCTCCACTGAAAAGATAAGCTCTTAGTGAGGAGATCCCTAAACTCAGTTAAGCCCTTTATATTGGTCCCCACAAGTCAACTTTGCAGACCGATGGGCAGCAGAAAGCCTGCGCTTTGCCAGGGTTGTCAAGTGAGAACAGTGATCTCTAGCATCCCAGAGCCACCAGTCTCCATGCTAGTCCTCACCACTCACCAGCATGGACACAAACTTTATCTTCCCTACTTTACCACCTGGACATCACAGCCCAAACATTACCGCCACCATCAACAGACCCAGACTCTGTACATGTAGACTCCAGGTAGGGACAATGCTGATGCTAACTACCCTATAGTGCATGGGTCATAGTTGCTACTACAAGAAGGCAGCTATTGGTGCTAACAGTGCACATGAAAAAGAACTGCTAAGATTAAAATGTCTTAACAGCTGATATTTGATTGTATTCATTTTGATGCGTACAGGTGTCCAGGAACATTGTGATGGAGGCCCACTTTATCCGACCAGCCCACTTCACTGGTATAACCTGCACTGCCTATCAGCGACGGGACGTCTCAACAGGCGGCCAGGGAGTAGAAATGCCAGAGTCTACTCAAGAGCAGCAGCTTCGTTTTCGCTGCAGCACTGGCTCCCATAACACCTCGCTCAACAATTTTCCCCTAAAGGTGAAAAATTAAAACCCCTTAAGCCACTGTAACTTCACTGTAACTGAGATCACAGCTATTCTAGCACTAATTTTCCTCAGTACTAACCACAACTTTCTTGTCTTGTGCTTTTTTCTCTCCAGAATTCAGTAGCCTTGGCCTCTGTAACTCTCCCGGCTACTCTGTTTCCTCCTGACGCTCCTGCAGACTGTAAACTGCAGTTTGTAGCCTTCAGAACAGGCAGCTTTTTTCCCCTGTCTATGAACTTGAGCAGCACTGGGGAACACTCGCGCAGACGTAGCGTCAACACTCCTGTCATCTTTGTTGGCCTTGGTGAGGAAACGCCCCAGATTTTAGAGTAAAATCTTGTTCTCTCACATGTAAAGGAAATCCTAAAATACACCCAAGAGGACAATTAGCATATCCTGGCCATTTCTTATACTTGTCCTTTTGGATAACAGTGCAAGATATGACATAATACTAACAACAATAAAGTAACGGGGTCAACAAGAAAGCCAGATTTGCCACCAGTGGTAGTGCTTTTGTAGATTTGTCAGTACTGGGAATAGACTCTGTGTAAAGCACTGATGTAATGAGGTAAAAATCTTTGTGCATACATGTTGGGAGTTGCAGAAATATTAAAGATCATGAAACACAACTAGGCAATAGAAGACTGTTTTGTTAAACAATTAAAAACAATCTACATAATGACTGATTTTCTCTTTGATGCACAATGAAAATTTCAGTCACCAATCCAGGTTTTGATTTTTTCCCCTTTTGCCATAATAGATGGCTGCAGTATGTGGAACCACTCTGAGCCCGTTTGGGTTTCTCTGCGCCATTTGTCCCCTGGTTCTGATGCTGTGGCAGCGCAGTGGAGCCTTAAGGCACTGGAGAAATTGGGAAGCTGGAGCCAGGAGGGCTGTCAGCTGGTCTACAGTGACAGTAGCACCTCCACCATGCGCTGTTCTCTGCTCAGCAACTACGCTGTGCTGCAGGTAGGACAGCCTTAAGTCATTTATCAATGATCCATTCAGGATCACAAAGGATGAATGAGGCTTTAATTTCTGTTTTTGTCTTCTAGGAGGTGCCTGACTTTCCTAACTCCACACCCATCTCTATAAGAATGCTCCACCCTGTGGTGTATGCCTGCACTGCACTGCTCCTCCTCTGCCTCTTTACCATCATCATCACACACATACTTCACCACAGGTACGGCCATAAACGTGCAGAATCAGACTTCTTCTGCTGTTTTTTATTTGCTTGACATTGTAATTATATTCCTCTGTGCCTCTTACAGTACTATTCACATATCAAGAAAAAGCTGGCACACATTACTGAACACCTGCTTCCACATCGCGATGACAACAGCTATTTATGCAGGAGGTATAAGCTTGACCAGCTACCCAGTGGTTTGCCAAGCAGTAAGTGATGATTTTACATTTTTCCTCATTATATATGTGGAATTTAAGCATGATTTCTTATCAAAGTGCGCTGTTTGACAGGTGGGGATTGCGCTGCATTATTCCTCTCTGTCGACCCTGCTGTGGATCGGAGTCAGTGCCAGGGTTCTCTACAAAGAAGCTGTGTGGAGAACGCCCCGACAGCCTGAAGGAGAGCCCCCTGCTCCTCCTACTCAGCGACCTATGCTCAGGTCAGTGAGCACAAATCACCTTCACCCACTTCCTGCACTGGGGCATTGTTGTTTGCTGTCACTACCGTAGATGTTTCAGACAGATGTGGGCAGTCTGTTGCATGGCCACCCAGACTGTGTGCAATCAAAGTGGACCATTGTGCCCTAGAAACTTGGATGGACATAACAGAGTATTGCTGTAAGGCATGAAAACGCTATAAGTCAATAAGAACCAAAAGAGGCGGAGGGCGGAATGTATGAAACCGACATAACAGAAGTAGAGGGGGCCATCATAAATCTGAGGAGGGTGCTTCAAGGGTTGCACTGTCTTTCCCTCTATGTCTCCTCCCTCCTCTGCCCCTCTGATCCTGTCATACACTGTGCCACTGCCCTCCCACCCTCTCTTTGTTGTCTGCTCAGCCACATGGGAACAGTCAGCAATAAATCACAGGCTCCCGGAGCCCATAGTGACCCTTGTAACACTCTGCCCACTGAGAGTAGAGAATCACACAGATTATAGACAGCCTGAGAGACATAAAAACACAAAGAGGAATATGACACTGACATGCTCACTTTAAAAACATTGTAGCAGCTAAAGGTCAAACAGTATCCTGTAGAATAAAACAAAAGCTGCTCTGCATTTTAATCTACAGCGGGGAAACTATGTTTGATATGTTTCTCTCTTATTTAAGGTTCTATTTGATAGCGGGTGGAGTTCCTCTTATCATTTGTGGAATCACTGCCGCTGTCAATGTCAACAACTATGGAGACAACAGCCCTTAGTGAGTACTTCTGCCTTTAAACTTGAGCCACCTGATCTCTTGACTTCTTGTTGTTTTGTTTGGTGAAGTGAAAACTTTCCTGTGATATGAATTCACAGACGTCTCTTTATTTCACACTGACCCTCTTGACTTTTTTTCTGCCTCTTGCAGCTGTTGGCTCTTGTGGCGCCCCAGTCTGGGCTCTTTCTTTGTCCCTGCTGGCCTGGTGGTGCTGGTGACCTGGATCTATTTCCTGTGCACTGGGGTCCGCCTGAGGCACCGTGTAGCCAAAGAATGCACAGGAACCACGCTGTCCACCCCTGTGACTGAGAGCCAGCCTGCGCTGGCAGGAAGCACCAGCCTCCTCTCAACAGACTCTGTGGTGGGGCCTATAACTCCTGCTGTGGCCCCAGAGGACCAGTACTCACTGAAGACACAGTTCGTGGTGCTGGTGGGAACCCACTTCCTGTTTGTGGCTCTGTGGTGTTGTGGGGCGATGGCGATGTGGCTGACGGGTCGCTCCAGCTTGTTGTTCAGCAGTCTCTATGGGATTACTGCTACAGTTTTGGGGGTGTTTCTGGTGGTTCATCACTGCTTCAGACGCCTGGATGTACAGGCGTCATGGCTCGCATGTTGTCCAGGTTACCGCCGCTCCCAACCCATGTCCACTTACACACACACCTGCACCACTCTGAGTGGAGTGCAGACCTCAGAGCAGGGATCACAGCTTTTTATTAACTGCCATCCGCCTGCTGAGTCTCATAACTCCTCGTCAGCTCGGTCATCATCCACACCAAGTGGAATCAGCAGCGTGGGGCCTGGACCTTGCAAACTCACAAACCTGCTGCAGGTAGCTCAAGACAGTCCAAACAACACCACCCGTCCCCCTGCAAGCAACAACACCAGCACCAGTACTGACAACATCACTAAGCCCACAAACAATGTTCTGCCAACCATTAACTCTGCAGCCCCACTGCACCCTCAGAGGAGGAAAGTGGGGAGCAGAACTAAACAAGGGAGCAGCCAGTATCACCATCGAGGTGAGGGCAGGGGTCACTATCGCCTCAAAGCTCTAAGGACTGCTGGAGGAGGAGGCAGCCTGGGAGCTTTAGGACCCTCTGGGTTAGATCACCTCAGTTCTTCACATGTGGTTTACAAACAGGCTACAAGTGAGAACGGCAGCCTCCATCACAGCCTCTCAGAGACCCAGGCCAGCCCACTGACCAATGGGAAGCGTGCTGGGGAGTCAGTGGCGACCAGCCCCTCAGAGGGGAGTGATGGGGGTAGCAGTGGGAGTCGTAAACCTTTCCCCCTGCTGCCCTCTATGGCCAGCAGAGTGGCCATGCACGGGGCTCAGAGACGTTGCGCCAGCAGAGACAATTTGAAACTTGCAGCTGCTGCAGAGCGAGACACTAAGCGCTGCTCTTACCCTTTGAACAGTGTCACTAACACTGTGCCGGGGGCCGCTGCTCCAAATGGCACCCTGAAAAATTCAGTGCTGGAGCTGGAGCAGGACATGAGTGGCACCGACCAATCACAGAGCTCCGTTGGGATGAAGAGTGGTTTGTGGAAAAGTGAAACCACAGTGTAACCTATTCTTACATGTGAACTTCTATGGATGACCTTAATGGACTCTTGATGATTGGGTTATGTTTTAATGGTCTTTTGATTGTTATAATTATATAATTTAAATATAAAATCATGGAGGCAGCCAGGACCCTAAACTGGTACATCTGCCTCTGTAGTATTATAAATAGTTTGCTGTGAATTGTTTAAATTTATTATGCAGGTTTTTTATTGTCATTTTCAAAATAAGATACTCATTTATTTTATTCAATTCACAAAAAATATACAAGACATCTCTGAAATTAGCATTTGATGTTGATTTTTGATGTGTAATGAAAGCTTTACTGTTTTATTACTGATTTTTCTATGCATATCAACTATAGCATGAAATGGGGCACTGCATGCTCCATTTCCAAAGTACAGCTTTATGCATTTAATCTGTGGACAGTTTTCACCTTTAGGTTTGCTTCAGTTGTGTGTGCTAATGTATGCTTCTGTATGTTTTGTGTGTGAGAGTGTGTGCTAGTGTGTGTTTAACATGTATAAAATACTGAATTATTGGATCTGTGTGGCTGTACAAAATCTCATAATAGAAAAGGCTATACAAGGCTTTTGAAAATAAGAATGATGATTTTTTTATGTTCATTGTATTTACTTCCATTAGCACTGACAGAGCTCATTTTTTTAAAAAAGTAAGAAATAACGAAAGGCAGGAGTTGAAAGTAATTGGCTTTCACTTGATTCAATTCTCACTTCAACCTGACAAATTATTGCCCCCTAGAGGATGGTGTAGGAAGCTCTCAGTCCTGTCCAGTAGGGTGATTCTCACTTACCATTCATCTTAATTTATTCTGACCTCACATTAAACCTCATAATGGTTTCAAAGATGTTAATTAAAAATGTCAAATTTGTATCCACCATTTTTTTCACGTACCAGTGACCTAATAAGAAACATCAATGCATGTAGATCATGTACGTTTTAACTATTTTGGTCAATTTTTTCCTTCATGTGTTTACCGATGAGCAAAGGCCATACTTCTCTTTTTAAACAATCTGATACAATTGCAATTCAGGAAATAACGTGAAGAGGAAATTGTGTGTCTACTATGCAGCCTGTTGTCAAGGCTTTTTCCTAATGTTCTCTGAGAGGAAGTTTTACGAGATCCACACAATAACATACTGTATTTGAAACTTCATGGTCTCTTAATACATTCAGTCTGTTGAGATGGTGTTATTGTATTTCCTGTGTGCACTATGGGATTTTTGATATGCCCTGAATAGTTTATATTCAGGATGAAGAACCCAAAGACTTATCTATTTCCTGTGACAGTGACTCATGGAAGCGCTCATGGAAAACAAATATAAACTTTGAGATACATTTGTCTTGTTTCCTGATTCACTATAAATTTCAGTGTCATTGTGTTCATTTTTTCTTTCAGCTTCTCTTTATATCTGTGCTCAAATTCAAGGTCATGGCTGAGTGCAACCTAAACCTTATTATCAGAATGACAATCAGCTTTATTGGCCATGTATTCTTACTCAACAAGGAATTTTAACCCCAGTCTTACATGTCAAAGTGAAAACAGATTTCTACAAAGTAATATCAGTCAAATAGAAATATGTAAAATCAGTGATTGCATGAATATTAACTACCTTTAAAGTGACTGGGTTAATTCAACAGGTATAGGTGTAGCTAGTTAGTGCTAGTAGTCTCACAGTCAGTGAAATGTGGATCACCTAAGTGCAGTGAATGTGTCTTAGGTGATTGTTGTATAGACAATTGTGTCTGGAATGTCCAGTCATTGGTTAATCCGTATTCCTTGCTACCATTACACCATGAAGACAAAACAACACTCCAAGCAACTCAGAGAAAGGTTTTTGAAAAGTATAAGTCAGGGGATGGATACGAAAAAATGTCCTTGGCACAGAATATTCTCCTGACTTCTCCCATCATCAGGAAATGAAAGGAATATGGCACATGTGTAAATCTGCCCAGATCAGGCTGTCTTCACAAACTGAGTGACCGTGCAAAAAGGAGACTAGTGGGGGAGGCCACCAAATCACCTATGACTACTCTGGTGGAGTTACAAGCTTCAGCAGCTGAGATGGGAGAGACTCTGCATACAACTGTTGCCCACATTCTTCACCAGTCAAAGCTTTATGGGAGAGTGCCAGAGAGAAAGCCACTGTTGAACAAAACTCATTATAAATCTGGTCTAGAGTTTGTCAAAATGCATGTTGGAGACTCCATGGTTGAGTAGAAGAGAGTTCTTTGGTCTGAGACTATAAAAGTGCTTTTTGGCCATCAGACAAGATGATATGTTTGGCGGACACCAAACATCACCACAAACACACCACCCCCACTGTGAAGTACAGTGCTGGCAGCACCGTGCTGTTGGGATGCTTCTCAGCAGCTGGCCCTGGCTTGTAAAGGTAGAGGGTAAAATGAATGCATCAAAATATAGGAAAATCCTAGAGGACAATCTTATTCAGTCTGCAAGAGAACTACGACTCGGGAGAAGATTTATTTTCCAGCAAGACAATGACCCAAAGTATACAGCAAAAGCCATGCAGAAATGGTTTAAGACAACAAGGTGAATGTTCTGCAGTGACAGAGTCAAAGCCCAGACCTCAGTCCAGTAGAGAATTTGAGAATGGACTTGAAAAGGGCCCAAATCCCCATGCAACCTGACAGAGCTTGAAAAGCTTTACTGGGAAGAATGGAGTAAAATAACAGAATCCAGAGGTGGAAGCCTGGTTGAGACCTATCCACACAGACTCAGTGCTGTGACTGCAGCCAAAAGTGCATTGACTAAATACTGATTTGAAGGGAGTGAATATTTATGCAGCTACTTATTTTACATGACATATATTTTTTTTATCTAGTTGACATTTCCTTGTAGAAATCTGTTGTCACAAGTTCTTTGTATTTTTTTTTTGTCAAAAAAGCCAAATTATAGGCTACTACTGCCCATGATTGATTCATAAAATTAATAAACGGGTAAAACATCCTAGGTGGTGAATACTTTTTATAGGCACTGTATGTACAAGCTCTTGTTAGGTATTTTAACCAGTAAATACCATCTGTGTGCAATGATGCTATGATTACAGAGTGTGCAAAGGGTGCCAGAATGCTGAATGGACATAATTTACATTAATTATTGCAAATGTGCATTTAAGATAAGAAATTTTGCCATTTTTCCCTTCTGTTACAATCTGTAGGTAAAAAGGTAACGAGACAGTGCAGGATATTTTGGCATCAAATTTTAGAAACATGGCTAAGGAAGTTCTAGTTTCTGACACTCTTTGACTGTTGAGTGGTCATCAGTGTGAGCCTACACAAACCCACAAGGTAAATAGTTATGAAACACTTGTTCTTAACAGCAGACTCCAGTATCTATGAGCTAATAATGGACTATTACCTGAAACCAGTTGTGTTAAATTATTTAATCAAAGGCTGGGTGAAGATATTTCACTATCAGGAATGAGCTGTGTCTACCTGCATGACTTTCAACAGTAATATGGTCACATTTCATAATGTCAGTCATTATCTGAATTCAGCTTCCTTTAACAACAAATGGTTATCAACATTTTCTATCGGTTTTCCCTATTAAATTAAATGTGAGGGCAATCTCTTGTTCACTTCTATTTACAATATCAATATTCAATTTCTTTAAATTATAGACCCAAAATAAACTGACGATTAATTTGATGCTAAATGAGCATCGCTGAACTCAGTTCAGTGTTATGTGTAATCTTGAGCAATTCCTCAATGACTTCAACTCCACCAAACTGACTCCTGATCAGTGCTTGGAAATGCTGCTTAACGGTCCACAATGTCACAACGCCTTCCTCCTACACTGTCCAATCACTGGCTGACTTTTGTAGCTGACAGAAGTCTAAGCCAATCAGACCGCGCTTTGTAGAGTATGGGTGGAAACTCACAACATCAGGGAAGTAAGTTGTTTTACTAAGCGGAGGCAAGGCAGTGGAAAATGTTTTCATGAAAGCCTCTTAAAGGAATTAGTCACACCAGCGTTATGTTTTGGTCGGGTTACACGGGTTAGTACTAGCTTCAGGTTGTTTTGCCGAGTTTTAGCTCAACTAAAGTGTTATTAGAGGCTTAGGTATATCGCTACGAAGAGGAGGGAGAGGTATTACGACATCAACCTGAGCTTCCTGAACTGAAGGCGAGCTAGGTAACTCTAAACCACCAGCCACAGAAGACGCCAAAGGAAGGAAACCTAGCTTAGGAATAGGTTAACCGACAAATAAAGGTAGAAAGCTACTATTAAGACAGCAGGGACTAACTTTTGGTAAAGCTTACCGGACTTTCGCGATGTCTCTGGCCGACCAGAGCCAGCAGTGGTTTCCTACGAGTGTCCAGGTAACGGTTCATCAGGCTCGTAACCTCCGCGCGAAGGGTAAAAATGGCAGCAACGACGCCTACGCCATCATCCAGGTGGCCAAAGATAAGTTTTCGACCTCCGTAGCCGAGAAAAGTGTCGCTCCTGTGTGGAAAGAAGAGGCTTCGTTTGACCTGCCGCTCTTCCACCCAGGAAACGCTGAACGCTGTACCCTGTATATCATAGTAATGCACCGGGCTCAGGTGGGGCTCGACAAGTTCCTGGGTCAGGCTGTGGTGAACCTGCTGGATCTCCATGATAACAACACCCGCAAAAAGACAGAGTGAGTACACTTTTGTATAGGCCCCAACATGTTGC
Organism: Cheilinus undulatus; assembly: GCF_018320785.1. Classification (NCBI taxonomy): domain Eukaryota; kingdom Metazoa; phylum Chordata; class Actinopteri; order Labriformes; family Labridae; genus Cheilinus; species Cheilinus undulatus. The sequence continues at coordinate 14,936,688 of NC_054869.1, read as the reverse complement.
AGACTTACCCAGAACACCCACAGCATGTTTGGCTGGAAGCTATGAGCAAACTTCACTCAAGTCTCCTCAAGTTTGTTTCTTGTTTTGGCGCTTCAACCCTGCACAAATTTACAGTGAAATATAACTTTATCTGGGGAAATGAGGCTACATTAGAGGGGAAGAAAGGGTTAAAAATAGCACAACACGTTGATGGCCACTTTGTGTTGAGGAATGTATTCTTGTAGGTGTTTCCCTTTTTAAAAGGTTAATTTTCATTTACAAGATAATGTTCCTTGTTAAAGTGTTTCTCATGTATTGTAGTTGCATTAAACCAGAAAGTAAACTTGGAAGCAAATTTTCTAGTTAGGAAACTTTGCCATGATTAAAAAAGACAAATTACAAGTATTACACTCTGCAAACTTTCCTAGTATGAAAATAGTCCACATACAGTCCAGTACCACCTACTGAAATGTTGACTAATAAGCCTGCACACTTTTCTTCAACTCGCAGGGCCATAAAAAGTATTTAAAGTTGAAAAATCAATTTGGTGAAAATTTATCCCTTTAAAGAGTTTTAAAAAGTCTTAAATTCAAGACTACGAGGCCTTAATTCTGTAACTGGAAAGTTTAAAAAAGGCCTCCCTTATATTTTGTTTTAGCCTACTAAGCGTGTATGCTGTGAGAATTCACACTACACCCTGACTTATTGAGATAAATTATAAGAATTAATTTGGGTTGTCAGGATTAATCGCAATTAACTACAATTTGCATTTAGGGCACTGAATTATTGTAATTGCATGATTCACTGTCTCTTTAATTTCTCCTTTGTTAAGCCATTGCAGCCTCTCCCTACAGCCTCAGTGTAAAATGGACTAAATCCTCCACTGCTCCTTCATGTCTCATTTCACTTCAAAAAACTTTCAAACATGTCAGTCAAGTGAAAAGTCATCAGCACCTAATGATATCAAATTTTTACCTTTCTACCATGACCTTATTTTCTTTAAATCCATCGATAGTTTTTTCTTCTGCGGTTAGTAGGTCTGTTTCCAAACAGGAAGTCATGACCCTTAGTTAACAGTAAAAAAATCCAAAATGACACAATAACAATTTTAAATGCACAATAAGGAAATTTCAAATTTGATTACTAGGGTGTGATTAATCGCGAATAACTACATAAAATCTGAGATTAACAGCCATTAGGATTTATGATGTTCTGACAGTCCTAAATTTGATATAACTTAACTATAGTAAGCTGTAGCTTATCAGCTGCAATAGTAAAATGATCATGGACACATCAGTGCATCAAAATCTGAATTAAAGAATATTGTATGCTGAAATACGCAATAATGCATTTGATTTTTCTCAAGCCCTAAATATTTGCTGTTGTAGTTTTAACTGCAGTGCAAAACATGACATATTTAAAATTGTGTTATAGCTACTCTAGGTCATTTAAGTAAAAATAAAATAATCTGATGTTCTATTGTCAGCAGCTTTATAATACCAATCTGGGGTCTTTTTCTTGTATTCTAATCTCAAACGCTTCAAGAAACCATACTTAAATGAAAAATACTACACAAGACACTTGCATAACTGTGCTGTTTATATAATGGTTTAAAAATTGAAGGTGTGATAGGGTCTTAAAATGTGTAAAGACAATCTTGAAAAAGTTCCTAAAAGGTACTGAATTTAATTTAGTATGTTCTGTATTTACCCTGACTTGGCCTGTCTTGATTCCCCTGTGTGTTAATAGCTGTAGACCCCTCCAAAACAATTTGTGCAAGACCCACTCACTCTAACTGTGACAAATATACAACACATTTTTCAAACAATTTGTATATCTCAGTCCTATAAACCTGTAGTTCAATATGTCACGTTTGACTCATAGAAGTCAAACCAATGACTTCACTTCTTGAGTTTTTAAAACACACCTAGATGAAACTAAACATAGATTTTACCCTCTTTAAACCATTACAAAACTGCTGTGGCTTACTTTTTCTCACTTTCTTTCTTTTTGTTTTTTTGTTTTTTTGTGTTTTTTTGCATCCAGTGATTGGGATGATTCATTCTGAATAATAAGAGCATTTCAATTGCTTAACTAATTGTTATGAAAATGCTATTTTTAAACTGTAATTGTTACCTGAGGCATCCAATTTGAATTTGAAGCCCATTAAAGCCACTGCAAATGTGCAGCATTTCATCTGTTCTCCTACAAAAAGCAAACAAACAATAAAAAACTCATAAAGCTTTATGTAATTAAATTTTTTTTCTTGAACAACTCATGGCAACAACTTTGGACATTGTCCTGCATTTGTAGAGATAAGAAAAACAAAGTATTAAGCCTACCAGTTGATTTCTATATTCTTGAGTTTAAAGCAAATAAAAGTTTCTACGTGTGTTTTCAGCTTGAGTTTACTCAAATGAATCATGCATTTTTCCCAGGAAGCCTTTTGTGGAGATATCCTCCTTCAAACAGAGTACTGTTTACAGGTCTCAAAATGGAAAAAAGCTATTAACCTTAAAATGTTGACTTAGATGGAATCTCTCTCCCCTCCCTCTTCTTATCAGCGTCTGAGACGAAACACAGAAACTTTGGGGACTGTGGGAAAAACAGACCAAGATAACTCTGATGTCATTACTCCCCTGTGTCTTCTTCCTCTTTGTAGACCAGCCCTTATGTTTGTGTGACACTTTAGCGGTATTCTTTGTAAATATGTAGAAAGCCATCTCTGTCACCACCAGCCTTGTAATTGACACCTATCTGAAAATCATTTCCCACACTGCTGCTGTTGATCCCGTACATTCTTCGGGGCTATTTACTGGTGTACAACAGATCGACTGTGCACACCCAGGAATGAGTCAGAATGACATCTGTGGTACTACGTAGCGTGGGCGTGACATGGGTGTAACAGGCGTCACAATAAAACATTGCAGTAGCGTTAAATCTCTATTTGCGCACCCTCTTATGTAATGGGTCTTCTAAAAATAAAGAGTTTAATATAGACTCGTAGAAATGTTTCCCACCCTGGTAAAACTTCCTGAAACCATTCCTTTTATTCAAAAACGACCTTTGGTAAAGACTGAGTGATGTGGAAAACTCAGTAATCTCTTCACCAAAGGCAGCCTGCAGCATGTGTGAACTCATTCACTTCTTTATTGTACCATCATATCTGAAACGTTATCTTGTGTTTGCTCAGGCTGTTTTTACTGTACACTTTAATGGCAAAGTTCAGTCTCTACACTCCTAGTCTGAATGCCTTTACTCTCATTGTCTCTCTCCTGGCCTCCTCCCTCTGTCTCCTTCAGGATCCAGTATGCAGTGTGGGTATGGGATGTTGCTGGTTTGGCACTGATGCGTGGGGTGTTAGATTTCCATCCTGGAGGCCCTCAGAGCTGAGACAGAGTGTGACATTGAGAACTTTGTTTTTCTGCTAGAAGAAAGCTCTGCTATTCTTAAAGTACAAAAGATTGTTTTTTAATACAAAATTAGGTCAAAGGGGTATAGTTTTCAGTTTGTACAAGAAATCTGTAGTATTTATTAACACAGTTTATCAAACAATAAATGACAGACCTAGTTGGCTCGGGAAACACATTAATTATTGTTTTTAATGTTGAAATGGCTCAGGAATGTCAGAAAACTACAAATTAACAATTCCCCTTAGTTATGCCATGTAAATTCTACTGCCAGGGGTCTCTCAATCAAAGCAATAACATGACTTGCAGAGTAGCAGGAATCATGGAAGTGATTACCTGCTATACAGTAAACCCCGACTGTACCATAGTCAAGACAAACAAGTTAAATAGATGTGTTTGTATGTCACAGGGGAGCTTGGGCAACAGAACTTGCAGCCAATGGCAGAGACCAAAAGTGGTCCATCACAACTGAGCTCAAAACATGAGATACAGCAACTTCCAGTAGCAATTCCCGTTTCCTTATGTTGTTGTCGTCTTTGATGATTATCTGGAGTTTCCACTGCATGTGTCGTGATAGATAGCTGCCATGACAAGACACGTCCTGGTACAACTTGGGATGGAGATGAAACCCAGGTACATTACAACCTATTAGTGCATTTTTCCAATACCTGATAGTCAGTAACATTTTAACATAAGCTAAAGCACATCAGCAGTGTGTATTAAACTAAAACATAATACATTACCTTCAACTCCAGCTGCGCTTGGAGTGGCATGCAATCATAGCACTGGCTTCAGCTACTTCAGGACAGTTTTCTTCTTCATCTGCTCAGATCAGCACTGAAAGTGCTCCCAAACTTTGTAGCAAGTCCCATTAGTGAAAAATATGAATGCAGTGTTGAAATCTGTGTTCAGCATACAATGATATAAAACAAGGGGACAGACGGTTGTATTATGATGGTACAATCTCATTTAGTAGATGCTTTTATCCAAACGGGAATTGGTACGAGATCTAGACAGGAGGAAACAACATTGTGAACTACCACAAAGTCTAATCGGACTGGGCTGAGGTTCTGGCATACAGTGCAAGAGGCTGTGCACATAGGCTGTAGAGTTTTTTGTTTTTAATGATAAACATCAGCAATAAAACAACCAATAATTAACGGGAGACCTCGTTTCATCACCATCAATTAATTTTTCTTCACCAACAAATAATGGCCACAGTACCAAGTGCTGGGTTGCTCACTAAGAGCTCTCCTCAGATCTAGAATGGGACAGTGCAAGCCAGCTGTATTTGAGAGACTCATTCTCCTACGGGACAACAGCAGAGAAGAGTCTAGCTAAATGAATAGGGTTTTCTAAAGTTTTGGGTCTTTAGAATTCTTTTGAGAGTAGCAAGGGGCTCTGATCGAATGGAGTTGGGTAAATTATTCCACCATTGGGGGACAACAGATGAGAAGAATCAAGCTTGTGACTTAGGGCTCTCATGATGGAAATACTGGCCGCCTTTTGCTAGCCAAGCATAGTGGACAAGAGGGAGTGTAGACCTGGATGTGGGATTCCAGGTAAACAGGAATAGTTTTACTTACTGCTTAGGTAATGTGTAGGGTTTTGATGCACGCTGCAACTGAAAGTCAGCATGGAGATGAACAGTGGAGTGACGTGTACTGTCGTGGGTTGGTTGAGGACCAGACATTCAGCTGTGCTCTGGATCATCTGCAGAGGTTTAAATGTGCATGCAGGGAGGCCTGCCAGAAACAAGTTGTGCAATATTACAAGAGCCTGTACCAGGAGCTGTGTTGCATGCTCTGTGAGGGAGGATCTGAGCCTTCTGATGTTAAAGAGAGTAAATGGCAAGGCTGAGCAATCAAGGCCACATGAACCTGGAAGGTTAGCTGGTCATTAATCATGACAACCAGATTCTGGGCAGGCTTAGTGGGCATGAGTTTATTTGATCCAAGATGAATATTGATCTTTTTTTGTATAGTGGGACTGACTGGAATGACAGAAAGCTCAGTCTTGGACAGATTGAAGTGAAGGTGACATTCCTCCATCCATTTATATATCAGCAAGGCAGGTAGAGATCCGAGCTGAGACAGTTATGTCATCTGGAGAAAAGGATAGGAAAGGCTGGGTATAGTCTGTATAGCAGTGATAAGAAAAGCCTTGTGAGCAGATGATTGCACCAAGTGAGGTGGTTTATATTGGAAGAAAGGAGGTCAGAGACTAAACCACTCTCAGGTAAATGTAAATAAAATGTTATGGTGTTGTCAATTCTGTTGTTAACAAGAAACTTAAATAATCACAGTTGTGAAGATGAATAATGTTTATTTTAGCACTAAAAAGATGGAATGATGACCTTTATAACTTTTTGAACTCAAGCTCAAAAGGAATATTGATTAAAAATTAACAATCTAAACTCCTAGTTACATCTAGACAATGTAAGGAATTTACTTCTTTGAAAACTATTGGAATTATTTGAGTTAATGTAAGTACCTTAATCATATATATAACAATAGATTTATCTATCTTCAAGTTGATTCTGGCTTTTTAAAACTTTACATATTGTGCCTTTATCAACAAGTAGTGTTACAATGACTTACTAAAAGCTTTTAAAAACTACAGCTAGATCCTTGTAAATCTTTGGTATAATTTCTCAAGAAAAGACCTGAAATGATGTGTCCATGATAATAATAACCTATGATACTTCTGTGAATTGAATATTGTTTTCAGGGCTGAATATTGAGTTACTGTATTGTTTTCGGTTGCTAAGTTGCTCCCCAGAATGAGCTCACTTGTTGAGACACCTGAGCCACTATGTTTCATAAACAATAAAAGAGCAGTGAAACTAAAAACTTATGTGATCTAGAAGTTTATTTTAACTTTTTTCTTTATAAATCTAACTCAAAGTACACTTTCAGAAGTTCAAACAAAATATGAGCTCATAAAGTTTTTGTTTGCCTGAAGGTTAAACTCTGTAATGGTGCTATTTAAAATGAATTATTATGGTTGAACAGTTTTTAGAGTGTTGGATGATATTATGGAGGAAGTCATCTGTATTTACATTTCTGATACATCCTCATATTATCAGCTGAACCTCATCTAGTGTCCTCTCACAGGATAGATGCACACTTCTGTTAATGATTAGACATGAGACAGGAGAAATGCCCTTGACGGTTAACTGAGGGAACCTGCCCAGCAGGACCGGTGACAGCGTTCATCGGGCACGGCGCTTTATTCTGCACAAACAGAACAGAACATGTACACCCTGTTATTCTGTTAATAACCGTAACTATGCATTGTCTATGTCCTGTTGACTGAGCTGCAAGACGAGATCAACCAGCACTTTCCTTAATGGCCATAGCGCGGTTGATCTCTGTGTTGTTGTGCTCAGACTTTAGCTAGCGATTGTTTTACTTGGCCTGTTGGGTTAAGGGAGGGAAATGAGGAATGTTTGAATTAGGCCCAGACTAACTTTCATTACATCACTCAGTGAAAAGCTCCTCCCTGCATGTTTGAAGTGTTTGAGGAATGTTGGTTCACTCCCAAGCTTCTTTCCTGACTGTTATTGTTATCCAGAGAGCCTGTGTGGATGTCTGCTTCAGTGCATGACGCTGATGACTAATGAAAACTGCAACAGTAAACTCCACATGAACTGCAGATAACTGTCTGATTAATGACACGCTATGCTTTGTGTTTCAAATCACTGATAGATTACTTCACCATCACTTCATTTTTTCAGTGATGTATGCAATATATCTTTAATTAAACCAATTTTTTGAATAATGAAAAAGGGAAACTAAACAGTGACCTTAAGCAGTTCTTTAGTTAATAACACAGTTCTCCATACTATTTTGGATCCCCTGACATTCTGTGAACTAGGTTGGAACAGTGTTTTTTTTCTGGTCTGTCCTTGGGAACAAAAAATCAGGTTAAATTAAAAATCGCAACTCACATTCTGGAAAAATTTAAACTGCTCAATTTTATTAATGAAAAATGTTGCAGTTAGGACCTTGGATAGAACAAAATATACAATTGAACATGGATAAGGGACAAAAGAGAGGAGTGCATCCGTACCTTTTTAAAAAAATGAAGATTGTATAGATCTTGAGACACTAAGGCCGGCCACACACTGGACGATTTTTAAATCTTAAACAATTTTTAAAATGTGGGAGACCACAGACATGAGGACAATTTCAAACAGTTTTTGCTCCTTAATCCTCTGAGCGCCCACACTAGACGACTCAGCTAAACTGTCAGATCACTGGAGACCACACACCTGCCAACCTGCAAGCGACCTCGTGTGATCACGTGACTTCAGAAAAACAAACAAACATGGCTGTCTGTCGATATACTCTCTCGCTGTCTCTCCACAACAGGCTGTCCTAACATTCATCACAGGTGCAGCTAAAATCCTAAAACAAGGGAAAGACTCAGGATGAAAATCCTGGTTGGAATGAAGCTACAGTTGTGTTTATGGTAATGAGCAGTGAAATTACGTTTGATTTGGCTGGTGATGCTCCCCCATTTGCTTGCTCTTATTGGTTGTTGTGGGTACTCCATCAGAGGCACCACGACCTACAATCGTAAATATCAAACATGTTTGATATTTACAATTCGGAGTCTGGGAGGATATGACGTGATTTGGAGCAGTAAAATAATCATGTTTACACCACACACATGCAGATTATTTAGACAAATAATGGTTTGCAACAGGCGCCGGTAGGGATACGCCCCCACAAACGTTGGGGGAGGCAAATCTTTCCTCAGATCAGGTTTAAAATCCTGTAGTGGCCGGCCTGACTCATTATCATAGGGAAACAGTGGGGATGCAGGATATTGGATTTTTGCTATCTGATATGCCAGTGTTTTGAAAAAAATAAAAATAAAAGCCAGTACCAATATTGAGACCAATATTTAAATGTAGTTCAGCCCTAAAACTTCAGCCCTTAAAGCACACTATTACAGTTTAAGGATAAACAAATTTAAGAAATTCCGTTCCTGTTGTACAGTTTGTCCTAGACTCTGCCCCACAGTTACAAAATCATGATCTGCCGACACTGATATCATAGTAGACTCATTCTTATTCCAGTATCAGTATCAGAAATACATTCGATAATGCTAAATGATGTTGGTAATGGCGAGTACACGTGTTTATGCTCCAATCCATTACAGTTTTGCTTAACTTTTATTTTGCTTAATTGGGCCATGTTATATGAAAGCGTTTTAAACCGTAAATCAATTTTTCGCTGCTTAAAAAACACTGCACACATGAACTATCATTTTTAGTGCAGAGAAGAAGAACCAGACAAAGCCACCACCAAAATCATCTGTATATTTAAATGATGCATTTATTTTAGGGCTGTCGGCATTAGTCATGATGCAAGTAAGGTCCAGAATTAGTCATCAGTTTCTATTAATTGCATGCTTTATTGCACATTTATTGTAGTGTTGCAGTGATAATACCATTGCAGTGTCTCCCTGCAGCCACAGTGACACAAAATAAGTGCATTACTGCTCCTTGATGTCTCATTTCACTTGAAAAAAAAACTCAGCTCATTGGACAAGTAAGGTTCATCCTCACCTTGTGTTATTGAACATGAACCTTTTTACCATTCCTTTGTTTCCTTTTTAATTCATAACAAATTCCTTTTGTCATTCTTAAGTTTGTGTTATAATCTTCGATCTACCCAAAGATCCATTATTCCCCTTTAAAATAAGAGCAGGTGTATATCTAAACAGGAAGTCAATTACTCTAACATTAAAGGTGCAGTGTGTAATATTTAGCCTAGTAGCATTTAGCTGAACAAACTTGGTAAAATAAAGCAAAACATTTCTAAGACGGTCTATCTAAATAAGTGTTTAGTCATCTAAATTCAAAAATAGCTATTTTGAAAAAAACAACTCAGAATAAACCTTTAATTCATACATAGGGAGGGTCCCCTCCATGGATGCCGCCATCCTGGATTTTACATGTTTCCATGGTAACATAGAGGAAAAAAAGGAAAAAAGGATAAATAAAGTTATTGTATTGTATTGTATTGTATTGTATTGACATTACAGGTACACATTAAATTCAACTGGTTGCCACAGTTTCCAGCAGAGAAATGCAATCTAGAACCCACTTCCCACTTTCATCATGATTAAAAATGTTAACATCTTGGCAGTGTCTATGCTAATCTAGCTTGTTCCTAGTGAAGTTTCTATGATACCAGATTTTAGAACACATTTATACTCATTTTGATACCACAGCGACAAAAATAGCAGTCCCAGACATTTAATAATGATTTTTTTGTTTATTGTCATCAAAAATCACAAACAGAATCCTGCACACCCTCACAAGTTATGTACAATTGTGTGCTGGAGTTTGCCTGCAATTGAAATTTCAGTATCTATGGACACCATCATCATTCAAATAACAGAGATTGTATCATAGATCTGTAAAAGTAACAAACATTTTGGCAGCCTAAAAATAAAACAAAATATAAAATGCCCATACTCTCCGTTAGGCCGAATAAGAATGAGTTTGTATTTTCAGTCCCTGATGACCTCTTAAAAAGGTCAACGTCACCACCAGGTGAGAGTACGGGGCAGGTGAGGTCTAATCCAGAGGGTTTTGTAAATGTCTGGGACAATTTGAGGTCTCACAGCTCTGTACCAGCCAACAAAGAGATTTACAGCCCATCCCAGAGTGGTGTCTCTATTCCTTCCACCTCACTGTCCATTCCTCAACCTGGACAGAGGAATTCTTCTCTCACAGAGGTGCAAAGTTAATGCCCACCACCAGTCTCAAGACTGAATGTCACTGTCTGACATGAAGGCTGGATGTCTGGATATATTTGAGGAAGGTTGCTGCGGAAGGATTATTTCCTCGAAAGGAATAACACCAAAAGTTTTTAGGTATGACACAGAACGCAAGATTGATTGTGGAAGAATGCAAATACAGGTTTACTGGCATAGTATTCATATGTGTAAGATTTATCCGTGTATTTCTTATTAATATTTGAGCTTTTGTTTTTGTTAAAAGATTGTAAAATTACTTCTGTTTTGTGGACTTTGAATTAGAAATGAAGCATATTAAAGCTCATTGCAGCATTTATATGACATAAATTGCCAGGTCTAGAAAGACCACATGCACTAAAGAACTTGTTTTTTTAATTGGTGGAAAGTTTTGAGGTGAATAAAAAATGATGATATCAGAGAGAAATATTTTAGCTCTTTCTGTTTATGTCATCATATATGTATAGCTAAGTGTTAAAGTTAGGAGATAAATGTTTGTATATGAGTTACTCCTGTTATTTGGAATTTTTTGGTTGCATTATTGTATTTTTTTCCAATATTAAAGCATTAGTTCTGCTGAGCTGTGCTGTCTAAATAATGTTGAAAAAGTGATCTCCGTGCACTGATGTGTGTGCTACCACTTCTCAGTGGTAAAAAAAAAATGGAAGAGCTAGAGGGGTCTACCGTGGAATAAAAGTGTTCAAAAGGGAGAAAGCTTGTCATAATGGGCACCCCTGTCACTGTATTAGCCGTCTAATAATAGCAAGGCTTTAGTTGTACAGGCAGGAAGCGTCTGCATGTAATGGCTCTAATTGGTTGTTTTGGCTGGTTTTAGAAAGGTCTCTCCAGAACACTCCTACCTTTCCCCTGCAGACAATAAGAGCTAAAGCTGATCCTGACCAACACAGTGCACATTAGTGGGAGTAAACAAGGCTGTGATAGTTAGTCTGTATCTGTGGCTGGCGTGGAGCTCTAAACAGGAACTGGAACAAGCTGTTCACAGTTAATGACACCTATCAGCCTCAAGTCTGACGAGACAAAGCAGATAAACAACAAATCTCAAGCCTTTACTGTCAGACCTGTTAAGGACTATTATACAGGGCTATTTATAGCATATAGTTTTTTGATGCACAACATGCACTTAACCTTATTCAATCCCACTTCAAGAAATGTTCTATGTTTCCCATGCAATGATGACAGGTCAGATTTCTATTTAATTAAATTCAAGACCAAAACATAATTTGGTGTCGCTTTTGGTTCGTTTTGGTTTTAACACCAATAACATGACATTTCTGTGGAACCAAAATTCAGTTTTGAGTGCAGGTTTGCAAGAATAATTATTTCATTCTTTGAGGATTTTTATTATTTCTTGGATTAATGATTTTGGTTGTAGTCATAAAAGAAAATTCTTCCACTTTTTTCTAAAGTCCACTGGTGGTCAATGTTTGTCAGTAGGGCCGAGATCTGCCAGTACTGATGTTAAACTGATGCATCTTTACATGCCTACTTAAATGTTTCCATTTCTTTCTAACTTTGGATTTCACAATTGTTTGATTGTTTGACATGTAGACAGTATGAGAACAATACATCCATAAATCCTGCAAACTGGGAGTTCTGTACATCATTTAGCCTGTGTTTTTCTCTAATTAAACACGTACTTGAATTATATGTTGGTGTATATTTTGTCTGAACATGGTTTTAAATATTCCCCACACATTCTCACAATATGGCTAATCTGGAAATGCTAAATTTAAAGGAGTAAAACATAAAATTTAAGGGGAAGAAAGTGTGTGCTTTTGCATTTTTAAATGTTTGATATGTAGCTTTTTGCATTTGAAAAATGAAACCAAAGCAAACACCACGAAAGACATAGATGAGGAGTAGGAGCGAAATAAACCAAAATTTTGGAAATTTGCTGTCAGCCATTAAAATTAGCCATACGTTGATTTTCTGACACTTCTCACCCATCATCAGCCTCATCCAGGTGGACAAGAAATGGATACCAGATAGAAAAAAATGTCCCTGTTAGACCTGCCTATTTGTACATTTTTGCACAAAACACCAATTTGAAAAATATTCTTAGAAATCAATTTAAACAGAAAAAAATTCATTTGTATTTATTTTCAACTGGACTCAGTTGCTTTAATGTGTAGAGAAGGAATCAACCAGTTGAACAATTTTAAGAGTCTAAAAATGATGATTTTCATTTTTAACAATTAAAAAAATGCATCAGGATCAAGAGGAAAATGTCTTACTGTTTTTGTTTTGTGTTAGAGAAAACAAGTCTTACTAATTAGTGGATTCATATTAACCTGATAACGTATCTATTTGATTTTAAAGATCTGAATTCAGATGTACTCTAATCTAATTATCTATTTTTATTTGCAGTTGGTTCAAGCTGGTGGACAAAACTGGAAAAGAGGACAAGGCACGTGGGGAGGTGCTGCTGGATATCATCTTTTTGAGAAACAACATGTCAGCGAGCATGTTTGACCTTTCTATGCAGGACAAACCGCGCTCCCGCATCTCCAAGCTGAAGGACAAAGTCCGTGGAAAGAAAAAGGACGGTTTCTCCGACTCTGCTTCAGCCATAGTTCCCTCTGTCAGCCAGGTCCTCACCGACAGTGAAGGAGAGCCTGACGCACAGTCACTCAATCAGTTCCCAGGAACCAAAAAGAAATCTAAGCTCAAAACACTCTTTGCTCCTAAATCAAACTTGCAGCGAAACATCTCTCAGTCCATGTCAACTCTTGGAACTCTTCCTGAGAAGAATTCATCACTCAGCGGCAGCCGCTCATCTGGTCTCAATGTCGACTCCCCTGAAGGTAATTTAACCCCTTTACTCTGTGTGCATTGTATGTTTACACATCGGTTCTCTGCAGCACAGTGAAAGTTAAATAATGGTGTTTTGCATGTCAACACTGACATCATGCTCCGCTGTCTCTCCTCCCTCAGGAAAAAAGAAATTCAAATTCCTGGGACACAAGCGATCAGGCAGCTCTGACAGCAAGGTGTCCCAGGGTCCTTTCTCCTTACTAGGTCGCAACAAGCAGAGCAACAGTGACCTAAACAACCTGTGCATCAATGGCAGCCATGTTTACACCGAGGAGGAGTCCAAGAGTGGATCTACTCTCAGTCTGAACAGCTCAGGCCGGGGATCTGTGGAGGACGTTCGCAAATTCACTGAAGTCCCTGTAGATGTTCCTGTCCCCTCTCTACAGATAGAATCCTCAGAGAGGTCAATGATGGAGCAACGGCGCCATCTAGAGGAGGAGGAGAGAAGACAGGCAGAGGAGAAGCGCCTGGCAGAGGCCAAGAGGCTGGAGGAAGAGGAGAAATACAAGGCAGCAGCCAAAAGACTTCAGGAGGAAGAGGAGCGCAGACTACAGGAAGAGCAGGAGAGGAAGAGACGATTCTTGGAGGATGAGGCAAGGAGGAAGAAACAGGAGGAAGAGAAAGAGAGGAGGAGGAAAGAGGAAGAACTCAGAATGCGGGAAGCAGCAGAAAAACAGAAGCTTGAAGAGGAGAGTCGTAAAGCTGATGAGCAGAAACAACAGGAGGAGGCCTCCATGACAGAGAGACTCTCCTCTCTGTTTGGAATCATCAAGAAGAAGGAGGAGAAGAAGGAGGAAGTCCCACCATTCATTAAAGAGGAGCTGCCACCAACCCTGCATGCTGACTCTGATACACCACTGTCCCACCGCTCCACTAACCCCTTTGAGGACATCCCCCTCAGCTCAGATCCTCGAGTCAGCATGAATGAAAGTCCAGCTGATCTTCAGAAGTCCAACCATAACCCACAGCCTCCCTCTGCTATGGTCTTTCTGAACCGCACCGCTAAAGTGTCTGCAGTCAAACCCAGGTAGGCTTCTTTCTCTTTGTGTTACTGCATACTGACTACTTTCTTCAATAAGCTTGAATTGAAACAACACATACTGTTTACATTTAATTCATCCAGAATAAGAGCTTATGCTAATTTCAGAAGAGTGTTGTCATTTTCTTCATTGTTTTGCATGAACAAGCAAGAGGCACAAAGCAAATAAAATGGAATTTAAGAGACCAAAACAGGTTTTACATTATGAAATATGACCTAACACCATGTCTTTTGACACCGAAACTGGGTAATTTCACAACTTTCCATCCTGTTTCTGCTCACATTGACTCAAGCATGTGACCATCTTGAATTACTAAAAACTTTGAATTCAACCCTGGGGTTGATGGGCCAGTTTGACCAGTTTGGGCCCGGTGCAGATGGGAATCTGGGTGTGGCTTGTGTTTGTGAGGATGTTGTGGAACAGGTAGTAGACTGAGCGGGGCTCATAAAGAGTGACTGCGCCACAGTGTTACTTTCTTCAAGGATATCTTGTGTAGTCAGATTTAGTTTGGAGATTTTTCTGTTGGTGTTTGTGGACTGGAGTTACATTTCCTTCACAATGGTAAGGGGTCTGTTTTTGCCATTTTCACTGGTCTTAAACAAGTCATGGTCAAGGTTGTGTGATACAGATAGATAGTAGTTTAAGTATTTAAAGTTAGTTTGAATATTAAATTGTCATTATTTTGTTTTGTATGTTGAATTGCATAGAATAATGTAAGTTTGATTGGGTTAAAGTGAGGACGCCACATTGTCGTCTTCGACAGTCACATGTGGGCGAGCCAAAGCTAAAAATAGCATAAGTAACCGCCTCAGATGTGCATAAAGAAGCTCCTTGTCTTGATCAGCTCATGATATTGAACTGTGTCAGCCTTGTAGAGAAAAAATTCTACAAGTTGTGAAAAGTTGGCGGGAAATTGAACTGTGAAAAGCTCTATTGAAAAATTAGATTTAAAGTTATGTTGACATTTGTGATTCAAGCTAAAATGGTGACGGGTTGTACCTTGATGGAAATGACCTGAGGTGATGGTCACACTGACCTGTAGGCCTTTGTTTTCACTCCCTGGCAGATCATCTCAGTCTCTGGAGTCTGAACCTACTGACTCCCAATCCCCAAGTCAGCTGAGCCATTCCCCAGTCTCCACTGAGTCCACCCTCTCTAGTGTCCCATCTGAGTCCCCTGACACTACCAACCTCCACTTGTCCTTGGATCCTCTGAAATTAAGTGAAAGCCCGCCTGGTTCTCCTCGTGGCAGCACAGAGGATTTGTCCTCTGGGGGATCTTCACCCACTATGGCAGAAAAGAAGAAAAGAGCCCCTCTGCCTCCCCCACAGCCCGCACTTGGGACCCAAGTGCCTGCTAGAGAGTTCAACAATCCTGCATATGTAGATGTAGATAGACCACAGCAAGGTAACAAGCCAAGTCTACCACTTCCTGATTATGACACACTTTTTCCTCAGAAGAGACACGGAGTGCAAGGCCAAACTCGATGGGACCACATCATTGCAGAGGTCAATCAGAGAAACAGAGACTCTTTGCCTGAGTGTGTGGGTCCAGAAATGAGTGTGGATGGCCCAGAGGAGCCTAAAACCAGGCCATCACAAATACAGGAGAGACCTGCTATGGATCTTTATAAAACTCATGAGACCAAACCTGTGTCTACAAAAAAAGCAGCAGCTCCAGCGCCCCCAAAGTCAGTGGCACCTGCACCTCTGCAATCAGAGTCAAGTCAAAGACGGAGCCAGACTACAGCTCTCCAACCTCCAATCAGGCCTAACCCATCTCCAGTTCCTTTACCTATAAATAATGACATTTACAGCAGGGAAGGTCTCCCCGTGAAGCCCAGGGATGGAGTAAGGAAGGTGTTACACCCTTCACCTGCAGCAGTGAATTTAACTAGACCAACCAGCCAAACAGACCGAGATATAACACAAGATGATCAAAGACAAACACAAGTCGGTGTGAACAAAGAGCCACCCACTGCAAAACCCAGGCAGAGAGCTGCTGGCAAAGAATCTGGGAAAGAAGACGACTCAGCTGTTGTGTCAGTAATCCCTGACAAAAACTTGAGCAGTAATATCCAGACTAGCTCTAATCTAAGCCAAGATTTAAAGGAGAGCTTTGCAGAGTTTGACCCATTTCCTAGTACTGAGCTCATCACCAAAGACCCATGGGCACCGCCGGAAAAGAGCAAAGCTTCAGATGTTTTTGGCAGCAGTGTCCAAAAAGACTCCAGACTTGAAGATTGTGGCATAACACCAGAAGATCTTGATAACATTTTTAGTACAGAGAGCCCAACAGATCCATTTTCTAATTTCAATGGCAGTGGTTCAGAAAGACGAACTGAGAACAGGGAAAAAGATGACATCAGTCCTAATTTCCTAAGAAGCGGTTCCAGCCGTCGGAAACAGACCCCTTCTCCCCTGTCTTACTTGGATAATAAGACTTCCAAATCTCGACAAGAACCCGCATATGACACGACCATGACAACAGCTAATGGAGGCCTCAACACAAAAGATGAGTCCTCAACATCAAAGGCTCAGGCTGATGTGAAACCACCGACCTCCCGTTACAGAGGAGACGAGGCTTTTGGAGCGGACCCTTTTACCCTAACCTCCTCGCAGCCCCTCCCTGTAGTCATGGAGGAGCCAGCATCGCAGGCAGGAGGTGTGTCAGGGGGGAAGGCACCAGTGAGAGTGTGGATCTCACCCTCTGAGGTTCAGCCTGTCAGTGCTCAGAATAGCAATGGAGGTGGGCTAGCCTTATCTGCACGCAGGTGAGATTGAACAGGCCGCTTACAGAGCATACATTCGTGGAATGTTTTTGTAGACTTTGCATAAGAAGTAAGGGCTGCTGCTGTTGTTGAACTGAAAGGCTGATGGTGTTGGGACTTAATGTGAGCTGTGTGTGAATACTTTGAAAACTGATGTCTTGGCCTTCTTTGAGTTTGATTTCAGACATTGAGCTTTGATCACAGTGGGAAAATTCTGAAAAAATTGTAAAACTGGAAGAAGTTGTTTCATTTCTTGCTCCACTTTAATATACTTGTGTTATTCTCTGTGAGGTTTCTGTGCATATTTTTGCTTTTTTTGGGGCTTTATTATAATGGATGTCCTTTCCTTCCAGACCTCATCCTGTGAAGCCCTTGAGCTCAGCTGAGAGCCCCGCTGTGAAAGACCTAAAGGCCCGTGAGACTACAGCAGGGAAGATTCAGGTACGTTTGTGTTGGCATAAACAGTGATAAATATTTCATAAATGATAAACTGACAGCAGGAAAGACCTGCTGACATTTAACCTTGACATCCTGTAGGAAGATTTCTGAGATAATAGCATGAAAATGTCTCACCACACTTTGACTTAATCTGATACTCTTGGTTCAAGAGTTGAAACAAAAAGCTCTACCCTTTCATAATGTATCCCATATATCCTTTATTTTAGGAATAATAAAGGGTAGAGGATGACATTTTTTTCAGGAGTCCCCCAGGTCACAGGATTCCTGTGGTATTCCCAAAGGACAGAAATTATTTTCACTACTAAGCACATGATTGGTACAGGCAGACACCTTACCTGAGTAAACATGCATGACAGGACATATGTGGCAATGCACAGTCATGCACTTGTTGCAGCCGTTGCCAAAGTCTGACAGAAATGGATGCAGAGCAGGCTGGCTCAGAGCTTTCCACAAGCTTCAGCTGTCATCATTATCATGAGACAATATGCTTCAGAACCACTGGAAAACACCGTGGTACAGTCAGCAAAACACCTTCACCTGAAACCTTCAGTTTCATGTCACATTTGCACACATTCATAAGGAGTTCTCCTCAGTACATGCGTCCCCCTCTTCCGCTTGGCTCAGGAGGAGCAACGCATCTTGATAGCTTTTTACTGATGTAATACTCAGCAACTTGGCATTTTTTGATTTCACAAAAATAATGTTCTCCGTGTAACACATCAGTGTTTCAGTTTGTCATCAAAGAAAGCTCAGACTTACAAGATGCATCAACTAAAAGTAAAATAACAGATTTAAAAAAGATTGCATGAGTGGAATCCCTCTTTTTAAATGACAGTGTGAAAAATAACAGATTATATATGGCAACAATAAAAGCATCATGCATGAAGCGGTAGATTTTTTTTTAATACAAGGTTCCTGTGGTTCCTTGAAAAGTGTAAAAAGTCTTAAATTTGATTTTTAGAAGTGTGCAGGAGCCCTGTAATAAAATGAACTCTACATTTTCCTTTTATATTTATTGTAGTTACTAGGTATTACCCAGTAGTATGAATAACCTACAGGTCCACTCACAGGTTTTGCTAGTTGTTTTACCCTGCAAGGATCTCTTACCACAACAAATTGTTACCTAAATATTCATCAGATTGCAGGGAAATACAAGTTTGATGCTTAAATTGTTTCATGGAGACTCCCAGACCCCTGCACTGTCGTCGGAATCTAGATCAACTGCTTGATCTGTTCATCTGGTGAACCGGCACCTCTCAGCCCACTAGTTTCCAACCCAAGTCTCAGCAGGCTGAGCTATTGCAGCCTCCTAGGAGCATTCTCATCAGTAATCTTATATCAGTCTGCTCTGAAAAGCAGAAGTTGGTATTAGATTTTGCAAAAGCACTTCGACCAAAACATCTAAAGGTAAACTTGCATTATTTTCATCTTATTTTTAGTTTTACTCAGTTTCCAACTACCATAATTACTTGCTTAAGACATCTACAAACCACAGGTTCAAGGTTTGCTATACTGAGAGGATGAGGAGGGAGGTGAATGAAGGAGGGTTTTAGCCTTTGATTATTCTGTATTCTCAGGTGGGAGACTCTGTAGAAAGCGGACCGTACACTCAGCTGACACAGGAGGAGCTGATCACACTGGTGGTGAAGCAGCAGACCGACCTGTCCAAGAAGGACGCTAAGATCGTAGAGCTGGAGGAGTACATTGACAACCTGCTTGTCCGTGTCATTGAGGAGAAACCCACAATCCTGCAGTCTCTCCAGTCTGCAAAGCCTGTGTAAGACAAAGAGAGCCTCTCTAGCACCCCAGTCATGTCTGGGTGAGATGGTACTGCTACCACTGTGTGCTGAAGATCTCAGAGGAAATGCACTTTTTAAATCTTCTCTGAAGAAATACAACATCACTTAACAACAAGCAAGTAAAAAATGTTCTTCTAAGCAATTGAATGTATTAGCTCTGACACTAAGGTACTAAGTTTTTCTTTAAAAAGAAACATGTTACATGGAAATATATGCCACAACCTGATTCATATACTATACTTGTTTAAACCTGGGTTTAGCTTAAGAAATTAATAATGCAAAGAAGACATAATATATAAAAGCTATTATCTGGCCTTTGTACATTCTAACTTTTATCTATTTTATTTCAGTAATTTAATGAATTCCTTGCACAGCTCCTGCAGGTCCTAACTGTGACTTTTTGACTTTATGAGCTGAGGCAAACTTCCAAATGTTTATATGTAAAATGCACATTGACTTTCTTCCTCCTTTGAGGTCTTATTTTTTTACTTTCTTTGTGAGCCTGTTAGCTGGCATGTATTAGTGTGTCGAGAAATGAACACTATTTCTCTGTTGTACCCACCACAGTTGAATGTCAGCTGGTCTTCCAGTCCTTGAAACTCATCCTGTGCCTATTAATGCATCAGAGAGGTATTCTTTAGAGAACCAGCAATAGAAAAAAGCAAGCAGCTGCTATGTACTGTACATATTGTGACTCACACAGTAGATAGAGCAGCTTTCTTCCATGAGGCTGATGCGTAGCCTGTGCACATACTTAATAAATAATATGCAAGTAATAATAACATCAAACTCTTCTAATAATAGTGTAGGATGTTTTGATCCCTGTGATTGTTGTGATGTATTTATAAAATGAAACCTGAGCTAATCTATAATTACTGATCAGAGGATAATAGACTCTGTGTCTGTGATAAAGAACCAGCCTTGTCTTTGTATTGAACTACACTAATAAATGAACCCTGCATTTATGCCTTTATATGACCACATTTATCTCCTTAATGCACATACTTGTGCCTTTCAAGCCTTTTTCATGACGTCTCTGTCTGCTGAATGTACAGCTGGCTACCTCTCTTCTTTATCTGCAGTGAGCGCTCACAGAACGTGCAGCCTGATGTATTTTAGTGTTTTTGTCTTGCATGAAAATGAAACTAGAGTTCATGTGAAACTTCACACAGAGGTGATGCTGAGAAATAATGTGGTTTTATTTGAAATAAAGACACTAATTGTTTCACCAGTTTGAGTGTGTTGGTATCAATCAATCTTTGTTTGTATGGCACCAATTCATAATTGAAGTTATCTCAGACACTTTGCAAAGAGGGCAGGTCTAGACCAACTCTTTGACTAATTATTATAAAGACCCAACTCTAATCACTATTAGCTCAGCACTAGCAATGTATGTAGAATCAGTGACATAAACCTACCCTTTAATGGGCAGGAACTTTGAGCAGAAGTAGACTTATGTTGTCAGCCATCTGTCGAAGCGGGGCTGGGGTTGGAATAAACTGAAATGATGATAAACATTGCATTCAGAAAGTATTCAGACCCCCTTCACTTTTTTCAATTTTGTCATATTGCAGTCCTGAAACTCATTGCTTCTGTCTAGCCACTCTGCCTTAAAGCCCAGATCAGTGGAGGGCTGCAGTGATGGTTGTCCTCCTGGAATTTTGTCCCCTCTCCACACAGAATCTCTGGAGCAGGAAGCAATATATTTGTTCCTTACATTAAAGTATGAATAACTGATTTTTACATTGAGAGTTTCCCACACCTTGTAAAAAAAGTGTCCCTCTAGCAGTGAGAATAAAATAAATGTGGCCCTCTGAGTAACCAAAGTTGTCTATCCCTGATTTAAATGATTACATTACCACTGAAAGAAAGAAACAGAATCAGAATTGATGAATGAAAATCATTCATGCTAAACATGCTCTCTATTGTATTAACAGCTAGTACCAGATATTCAGTCTTTTCTAGTAAACATGTTTGTGTCTTTTACATCCAGCATGTCTCTGATCAACAAGAAAAAAAAACAGACTTTGCCATGGAAACAACATATGATTTATTATATACAAAAGATGCCTCTCTGGCATCCGAACACTTCAGATGGGCATTTTAATATTTTTTACAATAGTTAATGTGACTAATTGGACAGTCATTATTATGATAAATCAACAAGGTATGAACAATCTCTGTAGAAAGGTTGCTCTTACCTAACATCTCTTTTTAATGCAAGGTTACATCTACAAAGAAATATGAGAGTGTTATACATTTTCATTTTGACTATGAATTCTACAAAGGGACAAAAGATGCAAAGAAATTAGCCTTCTAATGAGTACAGTGTTTCCAAAGCCTGATAAAGACCGAGCAGTAATCATCACAGCTTTATTTAAGGAGAATCACTGGCTATGGTGAGAAAAGGCTCTGTAGTTTATTTCCACTCAATCCAACATCCACCCTGCAGCTGTAATTACTGCAGCAAAGCAAGTCCAAAGCAGAAAATAATCACCCACAAATTCACAGTATACCACTGCCCCACTAATGATTAGTGCCCAGTTGTCTGTCATTTTTTTTAAAAGACCACAAAATGTTCCACTCTGCTGAAAGATGGAAGGCAGGGAAGTTAGACAATAAAAAATGATTTCCAGGATGTCGGCGGTCCTGACAATAATAAAAATGTCGCATTTTCCTTATCTTTCCCCTGTCCTTTGGTGAAAGACATTTTAAAAATAGAGGTTTTGTATTTTAGAGTTTACAAAAATCAGTAGCTCAACATGACTGAGAAATGTGCAAAAACTCAAGATTAGGCAGTCCTTAAGCATTTAATGCATCAAACTTAAAGGGAATTTACACAGAATTCACAAATCAAAGTCTGTTTACATGTCTTCAAGAGTAGTACACTGCAAAATCTCCAAATTAAGCAAGTATATTTGTTTGAGGTCCAACATATCTCTTCATGCCTATTTTACACCATATGTATCTGACTATTCCAGATAACCGTCTTATTTCATGATAACAAAAGCAGGTTCTGAAGCGCTTATTTGTTAGAAATAGATCAGCTGATGCCACAAACAGACTTTACTTGTGTCTGTAATGACTGGGTGTCATTAATATATGCTCAACACATGGGCATTTTTTATTCAGCATTAGGCCTATTTAGGCCTTGTTTATTTAGACTTTTCGAATCAATGAGCCTGTTTAGACGTTCACTTATGAATCGATAACTGAAAATAATCAAGTTATGGTGATGATCTAATTTGGATTCGAGGTATGGATGGGCAGAACAACAGAGGAAACATAGTCAGACACCAGCTGATCAGTGTGTAATGTATTTGTTTTTTTCATGGAAAAATATTAAGTATTCTAGTATTTGTTCATAAGGTCCTGCAAGTGCTCAAGTACTGAAATCACTATGAATTCCCATCCCTTGCTGATACAATAGAATGGAGAAAAACAGAATAAACTGAATAATGCACTGAGTAATCACATTAATAAGCAAAAAGTAAGCTGTGTGCATCAGATTTTCATTTAGGGGTCAGTATCTGCTTACAAATACTCACATAGTCATGTAAACAGCATAATCTGATAATCAGGGTTGGACATCAGACTCCAATCACACTCCAAGATCACAAGTAAGAGGCTTTGATGTGGGCAGAACTAGCTGTTGGAAGTGTTTCTTTGAAAGCTCAATTTGTTGTCTTGTTGTCTCTGCTTATGTGTTGTTGATTTACTTTGCTGTGTCCATTTATATCCAGTATAGTGTCTTTACTTACACAAAAACTAGAGTGACTGCTGTCAGAATCAAAGTCCGGCCACTAGGTTTCTGTGTTGTGGAGTTGCCACACTAAGTTTGTAGACTCTTTAGCCATGCCAGGGGGGCTTCTTTTTTTTTTTTTAAAGTCCATCATCTAAAAGCCACATGGGAAACGACCACCATTTTAAGATGACAGGCCTTCTTCTCCCTCTCGTTTCTCTTTCTCGCTCACATATTTATCACGCTTTGATTTGCATTGTTTGTGCATAGTTTGTTTGTTGTGGTTTAGTTTTATAGTAGTTATTTGTTTAATTGATATTGATAACCATTGATGTTGCTTTGTTTAATACATACTAGTTGTCTGTGATTATTGTGCATGTACACGATAATCATCTGCTAAGTTTTTAACAGACTATCAGTGCTTCAATTGATTTGAAATTAACCTGATATGCTCTATTTTTAGCTAGTCTTAGTTTTACTCTTAGTCCAGTCTTCTTCATGGAAAGAACATGTACTTAAACATTTTTTGTCATAATTTTAGTGAAAGAAATTAACACAGTAAGTAACTTCAGAAATCCAGTAATAATAATTTTATTAGTGTGCATATAAAATTGTCTTATTGTGTTGTAAAGTGTTGTAGTCAAAATACCTAGACAAGACTATGCATTTAGTCCATCTGCTTTATTTTTTCCTTTTAGTATATGATTTTAGAAATGTGGTCATTATTTCACAGAGCGCTCGGCTCTTAAATGATGTTGCACACTTGCTACCTTAAATCACAGCTTTTGACCGTCCAGGTTTGTTTCTACCAAAAGCATCTGGAACTACAGTAAAAGTTGCTCCAAACCAAATATTGGACACTTTTCACAGACAGCCAAATAGTTAGCATGTGATAAGCCGCACTTCTAATCATGAATCAGCAATGTGGCATGCTGCAACGGCCACTCACAGCTGTTTTTTTTTTTTTTTGTTTTTTTTCCCCCCCACTTATATTGTCCTCTGCATCTTATACACCAGAGAGATGCAACATCATTCCCATGAGTGGAGCTGCCACCATCACCCATCATGCACACAACCTGATAGAACGGAAAATGTATGCATTACAAGCAGCTACATCTACGCTCAAGTTGTGCTGAGATAATTGGCAATACAGACAAAACTAACAGCGTCACTTTTCAACAGCTTTTCTCCCTCATTAGAGCATAATCATGCATTTAAAGAAAACAGATAACCCTTGTAGAGTACTGGTTTGTAAAAAAAAAAAAAAATCCTAAATTAAAGACAAGTGAGGAGCTGGACAGACTTAGAGCTTGATAACTTCACTGTAAGCTAGCAGAACATCAAACTCCACACAGCGAACATGATGACACTAAAAAAGCTGCACAGAAACTGCACATTGTGAACTTTGCTGAAGCCATGGAAATCATCACACAGGATAAAACACATTTAACCTTTTTACTTGGACTTTTTTAGACCAGGATCCTTGCAGTGAAAGTCCTCCAATAATCTCAGTTTTAACTGAACCTTCCCTTGCCAAAGACAAACACATCTACTTCTGTTGCGTGCAGCATCACTTGAATGACACCAGAATAAGACAAGGCTTCTCCTTAAACCCAGCAGCCTCACAGAACCACGCTGGCTGTTGCACAGTTATTCGCCGAGATCCCGATTCGACGGCGGCAGGTGAACATTTTTCGGAGCTCGGCACGAAAGCGGTCATGCAGCCAGGCGTAGAGGAAAGGGTTACAGCAGGAGGAGCTCATGGCACACAGATGGCAGAGCAGCTGGATGAGCAAGAAGTAGCGCTTATCGATCAGGTCGATGTCAATATCTCGCAGCACGTTGAACACGCTGATGGGCATCCAGCAGATGCCAAATGCCGCCACCACCAGGCTCACCAATCGGAAGGTCTTGCGTTTCCTCATGCGCTGGGCTTCCGCCTGGCTCTGCGTGTGGTGTCCTGGTACGACACAGTTCCTCAGTTTGACGGAGATGCACAGGTAGGAGATGCAGAGCGCCGACAGAGGCAGGACGTAGGTGATGAAGAGGGTGCTGTACGCGTACGCTAGCCTCTCCCTCTCCTGGCCCATCCAGAACTCCTCGCAGATAGTGAAGCCTTCGTTTTTAAACTCCACGTGGTACGTGTGAGCCACAGCCGGGGCCACCAGACCGCATGACAAAAGCCAGATCCCGGACAGGAGGTAGGTGCACGCCAAGACGGAGATGCGCTTTTTTAGAGGATGAACCGTGGCGTAGTATCTAGAAACAAAGAGGAGGTCCGTGTTAATTTACATTATATAAATGATCCAAACAGATGGTGACAAATGAAGCATGACAACCTGAAGTTAATTGCTCTCTGGTGTCTGCAGGGAGAAGAACAGCATTCATGATCCCTGCTTGTCAACAACAGATCTGTAAGCTCCACAGACAAAAGAGCCAGACTGTAGCCAATGTCTAATTGACTGCACTCAATAGAAAAGTTTGCTTTAGCTTCACAAAAACATTCAGCTCTGCCAGTTGTTGACAAGGTCGACCCAGAGAGAAGTGAAAGACTTCGCAAGCACAGCTCATGGTTATGGGACCTTGGAGCCCTGCAGAACATTTGTACAGTCTGATAAACACACCCAAACTTTGAATACTCTATTCAGACAAGTTTACACTCAACTCAAAAGCTCAGAAACTCAAACGAAAGAGTTCTGAAAGAGGATCTGCACTTAGGCCCACTTTTCAAAGAAACTCTGATACATTGTTGAAGGTCCATTAAAGGTTCTGGAGAGCACATTCAAAGCCATTATACCTGGTGTATACTTAAGTATGCAGTCCCAGGAACTTTTCATTCTGTCTGCTCTAAAGGTCAGAGCAAATCAGAGGAGAAAGGTGTTTAAGTCAGCTGCTACCTTTTCTTAAAATAGATAACAAAAAGACCTCAAACTTAATGCAGATCTTATCAGACGCTTTCTAAGGAATACTGAAAGCAGACACAGCTGACTGAAGATGTTCTCTCTTATGACTGTGGATGAACTATTCACTGTTTTAATATATAATTAACAGTCTTTTATAGTCATTTATTTTGTACCACATTGAACATTACATTTGTATAAATGACAGCTCATTGATAGAACCCATTAATAAGGGACATTTGAGTATTTAGGGGTGGTGCTTCCTCTAGCTTGTCTTTGTTTCACCTGTATTCCTTTCTTTCTATGAAACCCTTCGTCTCCAGCTGTTAACACTGTAACCTTGGAAGCGAAGAGAGACGGCCTCGCCTACACTGTGCAAAGCTGTGTCCTGTGGTGTCATGATGGAGTGAAAGTCTTTTCTTAGGTTTGTAGAAGTCTGTTCTCCTTTCTAAAGAGACAAATACTCTAGTGATTGCGAGGCATGACTTCAAGGTTGAAATTCAGCTGACTTGACCTTAGACCTGACATCTACAACCGTTCTGACACTTTTTAACTGGCTGAAATAAATAAACCTTAAAATCAATCAATCAGAAGGAAAAGTAACTTCTTTAATTCTGAGCTAAAGGGACAAACTTTATCATTAACAACATTCCTCCTAAGGTACAGTGCCTATAATAAGTATTCACCCCCTTGAATGTTATACACTTTTATTGATTTTATAAATCAATCATGGTCAATATACTTTGGCTTTTTTGCCAAAAAAAGTGTTAAAAAACTCTTTGAAGTCAAAGTGAAAAAAAAAAATTTCAACAAAGTGGCATCCATCCCCTGACTTACACTTTTCAGTAACCTTTTCTGAGTTGCTTGGAGAGTTCTTTGTTGTCATGGCGTAATGGTAGCCAGGAATACTGATTAACTGGTGACTGGACCTTCCAGACGCAGGTGTCTTTATACTACAATCACTTGAGACATATTCACTGCACTCAGGTGATCCCCACTTCACTGTGAGACTACTAGCACCAACTGGCCATACCTCTGTTGAATTAGGTCAGTCACTTTTCCAAGGCACTGTAAATCCCCTGGAGTTCAGTTAAACCATCATCAAGAAATGGAGGGAATATGGCGCATGAGTAAATCTGCCTACATCAGGCCGTCCTCACAAACTGAGAGACCGTGCAAGAAGAAGACTAGTGAGAGAGGCCATGTTAAATTTCAACTAGATTGCCAAAAGGCATGTGGGTGACTCCATGGAGAAGGAGAAGAAAGTTCTTCAGTCTGAGACCAAAATGTTTTTGGCCATCAGACAAGACGCTATGTTTAGTGGACACAAAACACTGGACATCACCACAAACACACCATCCCCACTGTGCAGCATGGTGGTGGCAGCATCATGCTGTGGGGATGCTTCTTGGCAGCCTACTGGAAGGTTTGTAAAGGTAAGGGTTGAAATAAATGTGTCAAATTCTAGGAAAATCCTGGAGGACAATCTTATTCAGTCTGCAAGAGCTGAGAGATTTCTTTTCAATGACCTGAAGCACAGAGAAAGCTACACAGAAATGGTTTAAGGACAACAAGGTGAATGTTCTGGAGTGGCTGAGTCAAAGCACGGACCTCAGTCCAGTAGACAGGGCTTCAAAAGGGCCCTTCATGTCTGATCCTGACAGAGCTTGGGCAGTTTTGCAAATAAGACTGGAGTAAAATAGCAGTGTCCAGATGTGCAAGCCTGAAGACATATCCACACAGAGTCAGTGTTTTGTAGCTGCACCTTCAGCTGCAATCACAGCACTGACTTGAAGAGGTTGAATACTTTTTATGGGTACTGTATCAGTCGCAAATATCGGCAGAAATGTTCATATCTGCTGATCCTGATATGATACTGTGCATCCCAAGAATGCAATGCTCATTACTACTATCAGTTTAGCTGAAATACTGTATGATGACTATTTACAAGTCTCATTCCATCTATGTGATGAATGTTCAGATTGAGGCAATGTGGGGGAATTTACTTTGTTGGCATACATTGTTGGTTTACATAGCAGCCTGGTGTGAATGTGGTGTGATTGATAAATGTGATCTGTGATGTGAAAAGTGCTTTGAGTATGCAGAAGACTAGAAAGGGCTACATAAGCTCAAGTCCATTTATCATGTTTATCAGCTCTCACCGCCACACAGAAGCTTGAAAGTGAAACAGGATGGGAGGGGTGGGGGAGGAGGGCATGGGAAGGTGTGTCTGATGCACAGATTTGTTTTGATCTGAAAAGAGCTGCAACACAGAAAGCCTTTAACTGTGCTGAGAAGAGATGTTTTAATCTTAGAAGCATTTCTTCAGGTTTAACCCGGTTTATACTCTTGATTATACACATTAGAATTCATAGCTCTGTGAATTATTCATCTCAGAGTGACAACTTTGACTAATGCCTGAGGAGGATCATCGTTGTTCTTGTAGTTTTGGCATAGCCTGTGGCACCCTACAGAATGTGATAGTAAAACACACGATGCATGATGATGAGGCTCTACAGAAACCCCCTAGGAGATTGATTTATACAGTCTGCCCACATCCCTTTGGCTCTTTAACCCTTACCTGTCCACACCGATAGCCGTGAGTGTGAAGACAGACACATAAACCGTCACAGGCTGGATCAGGTACACCAGGTAGCACATGAAGCGGCCAAACACCCAGCCGTGGGGGTTGAAAGCGTAGGCCAGCGTGAAGGGCACACACGTGGCGCACATCAGCATGTCAGAGAAGGCCAGGTTCCCGATAAAGAAGTTGGTGACGTTGTGCATCTTGCGCGTGCGGCAGATGACATAGAGGAGCAGGTAGTTTCCGAACACGCCCACCAGAGCCACCAGGGTGTAGCAGGGGATGATGAGCAGCTTGAAGGACTGCAGCAGCTCTACGCCAACAAACTGAGGGCTGCTGCGCTTAGAGGAGGTGTTCTGTAGAGCCACCTCGAACACCTGACCGCTGTCGTTACCGTTCAGCTCGTGCAGCATGGTGCAGGGAGTGGTGAGCTCTGCTGACCAGCTGCTGCCTGTGTCTTCCATCCCCGGAGGGCTGCTGTCAACCTGGAAAGGAGAAGCAATGATTAACATACATAAATATTATAGGATTATATGGAACACTGTTCTGGGCTGAGTATTTCACAGTGCCAGTGACCAGGCTTCATGTTTGCACATTCCTCTCTAATTCTTACCTATTGATGCCTCATTTTCAGTTCTGTCAAAAGCAAATTCCCTGTTCAATGACTTTCTTTCATTAGGACACAATTTAACTCTTAGTCACCAGTTACAGTTATGTTCCTGCAGAAAAGGCTGCTTTTCAGTGCTCACAGAGCTGGGACATTTCTGTCTGACACAGCATACTTAAATTGTCAATCACCCTTATTCAGCTAGCTTATTTTTTTAAAGCCCTGATTGTTAAAACAATGGGACTCCGACCTTGTTGGATATCTAAATTACAAGGTAGATTTGTTAGTCAAGATTAGATGCTGTTTTAAGTAGCTGATCAGTAACGTTTTTGGTCAATCAGATTTTTGACAGGAAAAAAACAGCAACAAATTCAAAGTATTTCATCAATAAGTCATCAAAGGTCAGATCTGTACCTTATTCAGCCACAATGTCAAGGCTGTTCTCAGATGCAGTGATTTGTGCAAAAGGAGCTCCAATCAACTTCTGAGTGCACAAATGAGCATAATTTTCCAGAAGGTCAACATCCTTTTAATGGAGTGATGTTTTGTGATACTCCAATATTTTCAAAGTGGATTTTTGTGAGCTGTAAGTATCACGAAATGCCAGGCAAAGGATTCAGAGGCAGACACACTCAAAAGGTTCAAGTCCGTTTAATACAAATCAAGGTTCGGTAAACAGGAGATCAATCACACAGGCAGAGGTATACAAATCGGCAGGCTGTAACACGAGGAGTCTAATAACAAAACTGGGTCTAAATCACTGGGAATCTATCAGAAAATAAGGCTTGAAAGTAATGCACACAAGGAAACAAGATGATCTCGCACAGAGGCACAGACAATCAACACAGGTGAGACACGTGAGGGTAATCAGGATGCGGGGAAACAGGTAGGGATGGGTAGGAAGGAATGATCTTGAAAAGAGACACAAGGTAAGTAACCAAAATAAAACAGGAAATGACAAAACTAGAAACACGAGGGAAAAAGTAACTTAACTAACTCAGCATGGGGATGTGATAGTAAGTTGTAATTATCAAGATTTTTTTTTAAAGTTTTGAAATATTTCACTTTGTGATGATGAATCTAGAATATATGGAAGTTTCACATCTTGAATTAAATCACTAGAAAGAAAAATGAACCTTTCCATGATATTCTTTTTCTTTAGATGCACCATAACCTGTGTCAAAAAGCCCACTTGCATTTCCTAACTCCCTGTATGGTGAGATGAGGTGGGAGAAATTCCCCCACCAATCGGCCTCCTTGAGTTTCATATTGCAGGCAGGGCATTAAAAACAGGACTTTGGACCAAATCCAGGATTAGGGAGGAGGAACAAGTCTGTGATTTTGGTCACAGTCTGAGGTGTCTGAAGTTTACTATCTACATCATCGCCGCTGCACACAGACGTCTCTAATTGTTACTCCATCCTAAATCCTTCACAATTTTTTTAAAACCTTCTTTTGTAGAAAATGCTTCAAAATATGAACTGTTCAGTGTTTCTGTGCTCTATATTCACATCAGTGGTACCCCGCCTGTCCATCTGTCATGTACGAGAGCAGTCAAACATCACTGCACTGCAAAGCATGATAGCAAAAATTACTGAGATAAAGACAATCAGTTGTACACTGAGTCACTCAGTCAGTGAGCTTTATATGGCGGTGGTCATTACCTGGCAACCCCAGAGCTACATCAGACCCCCCACAGCTTCTAATCTGGCTTCCAGATTCTCATTAAATCCAGAACGTGTGTAGAGGAAATGACAAGTTTATGTTGTCTTTTCTCTTTAAATCCTTACAGCTATCCAAGCAACCCAAAAACGATCAAGTCCACTGGTCAATTTTTTACTAAAGCTCTGCTTTTCTTTGTCAACTTCCTGCCCAAGCTTTTTTAAAAGTGCCATTTTCCTGGCCTGAGAATCAAAACAAAAGACCTACGCCCTTCACAAGTCACCAGTCATGATACAGTGTATTAGCAATAAAAACTCAGCCAGAAGGGGGCGACTGAGATATTTTGGCTGACTGCTAATAGCCAATCGGGACTGAGCTCACTGTTAAAAATAATAAATTGCATACATTTTAAGAGGAAATAATATTTAAACAATAGTATGCCACTTAGAGCCAAAAAATGTCTTCTGTTTTCATTTGCTAGAAAATCTGATGCCCAAAGTTACTGCCAGGAAAAAGATGGCCCTTGTGTAAATGCAGTGTTGACCCCTGATATAAAGGGTATAATGGGGCTGACATCACACCTGAGTTGACTCTTTTCTCCGTACTACCAACTGGTAACTTACGTTTTGACATCAGCTGGAGCGTAACCATGATAATAAAGAATAAAAGTACAATTCCCCCTCAGGGTTTAGATAGCCACAAATGGTGTTTTAAAGCAACATAGAGCAGAGGCTTTTCTGTCCCAAGAGACAAACATCTGGGACAGGTGTTCATGGGACCAGGCCCACACTGGTAATCACTGTACATGACATGCATAAACACCACTAAACAAACAAAAAAGTATAATAAATAATATAAATCTATGTGGTTTAAACAAACTGAGTTAACATATTTTAATGCCACAACTCACAGAGTAGTTTAAACAGACTGGCCACATGTCTAAACCATTATTAGGAATTTGCAATTTTGGTTAAAATGCTGACAAATATGAAAGGGTACCTGGCTGCAGACATCCATAAATGCACGCACACTCGGACATCCGTACTCTACAGCCCCACTGAGCACAGAGCATTGTGCTCCGCCCACCTCCAATCGTGGATAAATTTTACATATTGAGAGAGAAAAGAGGATTAAAAATGCTGACACTGTCCGGCCTTAAGCTGCTCCATGCTCCCAAAATGCTTTGCTGGTAGCTTGTTTCAGAATGTGCTGGCACTTTTAAAGGGCTTTTTCCCTTCAATGTGAGAAATTAACTCATAAATTGACAACAGTAGTTTTCATATTTATTGATACTATGGATGCATGATGCAGGATTTTTGACAATATCCAATACACTGATATTTACAAAATAATTTAAGCCAATACTGATCTCAATAAGGATATTGAAATGTAGTTTAGACCTAAAACTTAAGTCCTTAAAACACACGAAGTGCAGGAAATGACGAATAAAAAAAATCTTTGGCTGGCATATGTCTGTCGGTCCTGCCTAAATCACCACTGACTTATTTGTCCGCCAATATTTATGGCAGATATAAACAGATTTTTAGCCAAATTATTGGTTGTAGATATCGGCAGAAATGTTCATATCTTCTGATAATCATACCATACTGATGATACTGTGCATCCCTAGTTAAACACATAATCCAGTGTGGTTTTATTGAGAAGACAGGGCCCATAGCATGTGCTTTCACATGTCCAAGTTTGCATTGGTTTATGGATGACATCTGCAGCCAGGCTCTCCTGACAAGTATGTTCACATATGTCCTTCTGTGTATGACAAACAGCACTTTTCTGCTCACAATAGCTTTGATCACTCAGGATAATGATGGCCCTACAGAATGCAAGCTTTATACAATGAAAAATATAGGCTACAATAGTAAAACATGTGCATGCTTATCTGAAAAAAGACTGTTGCTGAGCAACCCAAACATTCTCCCCTCAGAGTTACTGTGATTGGCCTGATTGGTTGTTTGAGTCAGACCTGATGAATTCATAAAGAACAAAAAGCTGAATAAAAAACGGGGCTGATACACTCTGGTCAGGCACATACTGATTTAAAGAAACATTTCATTTTTTATGACCGACATTTCAATACAATGTTGGTCAAAAGAGAAACTCTTGACCAGAACATTTTTTGGAAGCTTCAGTTTAAATCCAAATCTAAATGAGGTAACAAACCTTCAGTCCCTACCTCATCAGTGTGTTCTCTATCATTGAGTTGGCTTGCCTTCATTAACCACTCAGAGGCATTATTATTAGCATATCCATATTTATAAGGCTTTACTAAACCTGCTTCCATCATACTTTTGTGATTTTATTTATGTGAAAGGCTGGAGGCAGGAGTTTCAGGTGTGCTGCACCTGCAGCCTGGAGTCTGCTGCAGGAGACTTTATGTCTTGAGGAGCTGGGCTCTTTAAATCTTTTTAAAGGTAGACTGAAGACATTGGAGGAAGATGCATCAAGTTGTAGAGTTTTGACTGATGGCTTTCTGCTCTGTGACTCGAACACAAAAAATCAGAGCAGTTACAATCACAGAGATACCTAAACTCACTGGATATGTTGGAATGAGGTTGCTGTAAACATGCTGTAAACAACAGAGTTGTTCACCTCTTTCATGGCTTGGTTTTATTTGAGCAAGACATAAATCTGAGCCCATGACATCACCGGTCTTGATGGGGAATTACCCCAGTTTGTTGTTAGATGATTTCACTGCCTTCATTGACAGTCAACAGTCAGTTATGTTTTTGTTCATTGTGAGGTAAATTTCCCTACTCTATCAGCCACAGTAGCCTATGGGTCATTTAAAGTATCATTACAGAGAGATTTGTGCCAGAAAACAGTAAATTTAACCCCAAACTTCTGTCTCCGCTCTGACACAGCCAGACTGCTACGATCTGATCAGAAGCAGGATCTTGTGAGTGGGCGTGGCTTTGTCTCATTCAACTGACACGCCCACGTCATGCTGGAGCCTCATTTTTCATGATTTTGACGCTTAATTTTATGAATTTAGAGACGTTTTTCATGACTGAAATTTGGCCTGGTGGTTCGTAACACAGTGGCCTGTCATACAACAAATATAAAATAAAGATCGCTTCATCACTTTACAGGGACTTTAATTGTGCTACTGCCTGTCTTGGTCAGCTCACTCTTGTGAATATTTTAATCTCATTGAGGTTTTCCTGGTTAAAAAGAATTGAATAAAATTTCTACCACTGTAGAAGGCTGTGTAAGGCACGTAAAATGAGATGATATATAATTTAAGATGATAAATAATTTAACTGATTTAAAAATTTAGGCAAAAACTAACCCATTGTCCTGAGAGAGATAGTGTGTTCTCCTGATATGCATGAACTTTTCCTGCTTTTTTCCCCAACAGTTACTTCAGCAAAATCACAGGTACATGGCGTCACATCTGTCCAACAAACAGCAGCAGCAGGCTGTTGATCAATCGCTACAAACAGGCTGTTGGATTTTCTTACACACACTTCACAGAAATAGAAACTTTGTCAT
Organism: Cheilinus undulatus; assembly: GCF_018320785.1. NCBI lineage: Eukaryota > Metazoa > Chordata > Actinopteri > Labriformes > Labridae > Cheilinus > Cheilinus undulatus. The sequence continues at coordinate 14,902,614 of NC_054869.1, read as the reverse complement.
TTCTGTTTTTAACAAGTGTTAAGACTTTTTAATATAAAAGACAGATCCGATCTGTGCCTGATGTATAAATGCTGTACAAACTCGCTCTTAGACTCCTGCTGAAAATGATGTCAAAGACTCTATAATGTTAAAATGATAGGTAGATTACCAATAGTGATAATTATTACCGCAGGGCGACTGTACTGAAACTGTTAAGCCATGAAAACATACCTAGGACACATTTAGAACATACTTAAGTTGAATGCACTCAACGTAAATAATGCATCTGTTTTCATCTTTGCTGCACAAACACGAACTTCGACTCGTCTTTTAACGTGAAAACTCGAACATTTCCCACCCTAAAATAAAGAAAGTGTGGCAAACCTACCTCTTAAAGATGATTCCTCAGTTTCCACACACAGAACACGCGCGGGAAGAGATGCGCGCCTCTCACACCGACTTACGCAAGCCTGAACCTTTCTCCCTCTGCTCTCCAACGCTCTGGCATTTCATGTGGATGATGTGCGGAGAAATTACGTGCGTGGCAATCGAGTTTGAGCGTTAAGGGAGTGTTGCAAGGCGATTTATAGGTCGAGTCCATCTGACGCGCGTGACTCTCGTTTAAATGTGTTTTTAAACTTGACGGACAGCTCTGATGGAGGGAGCTCCTGCCTGGCGCGCGTGATCTGATGGGGAACAGTTTAATCCGCGTGACCTTAACGACTAATCATCCTCTGCCTCCAGCTAAATCTTATCATTCCTCATCTTTTCTATTTTTTATTTTCTGTATTCAAATTGCTCTGATTTCATACACAGTGACTGAAAAGCTCAAACAAAGGAGAATTTCTCACTGCAGAGGAACCGTTAAATGTCATTCTGTGTAGCTGCTAATTTTAACACTGCTGCCCTCGCTCTCATGCGTCAGAGGTCATGACCACAGTGTCTCTAATGTGTTCAGTGTCATCCTTCACCCTTTGCAAATATTTGCAGAGAGGACAGAGGTGCCGGCTGATAAGGAACTGATGTGATGTCTGGATGTGGAGTAGTAAAGAGGACAAAGTGGACACTGTTTTTCATCCGTTCAAACTGACTCCCAGTCTCCACTAAACAAGCCGGGCCAGAGAGCAAACAGCCGTGGCCGTATGCTGCCATTGGCGGATTGATTCTGAGTCAACAGCTCAGTGTGGAGTCAGATAAGTAGATCTGCTGTGGGAGAACTTCATGTGATGTTTACAGCAGACGCTGAGATCAGTGTGTCTAAGGCTTGGGCGCGTTCATTTGTAGCTACAAAGACTTGGTTGTGATCAATAGAGGTTAATAGGTCTCTCTCCTCTACCAGCATGCAACCCATCATAGCTCAGCCCCACGTCAGATGGATGTGTTCAGGCTGAGCCAAGCCAGAAGAAGCTCAGCAGAATGATATGGCACAAAAAAGACCTCTGGTTACAATGTAAGTGCATTACCTAAGCAGGTCACTGGGGGGCATATGGTGCATGTGAGAGAATAAAATGTTAGAAAAAGAATGCATAAAAGCCCACTTACTCCAAATAGGCTTTCATGTGTTTTGCACTGAGGAAAGGCTTAAGTCTAGCCCCTCTGACTGAGCTCCAGGGACCTGTGTGGAGATGGGACAGAGTTCCAGAAGGACAACCATTACTGCAGCCATGCACTGATCTGGGCTCATGGCAGAGTGACCATCAGGTTTTTGGCCACCTCTCTTACTAAGACCACTCTCCCTCTATTGCTCAGTTTGGCCGGGCGACCAGCTCTTACAAGAGTCCCGGTTGTGCCTAACTTCTTCCATTTGATAATTTTGGAGGCCACTGTGCTCTTGAGAACTTTAAATACAGCAGGTTTTTTTTTTTTCTCTAGCCTTCCCAAGATCTGTGCCTTGCAAAAATCGTGTCTCAGAGCAAAAAGCATGCCATAAGGTCAAAGGAACTGCCTGTAGAGACCAGATATGTATTTGTCAGCTGTGAGGCCTGTGTCAGGTCAGGTAGGGGATCATATGCCCGTTTTGCACTGGGCTGCATCAACTTTAGTCTTGTACTGCTCTGGCCTTCTGATGGCCATCGTCCAGGCCCATGCCCAATCTCTCCTGGTATCTTCCCAGTTGCCCCTACCATGACAGTCACCTACTGGCGTCTGGACCAGCCCACCACATCCTGGGCACCCAGTATGCAGTGAACTGGTTCAGGCCTGGTAAAGCACGGCAGGTGCCTGTAAAAGCTGCCTGACCCACTCTCCTGAGTACGTCAGCAGCAGACACACAGCCTTGCCAGTGATCCACAAAAATGCACTCAAGGGAAGTTGTCAACAAGGAGTCCAGCTGGCAACTCTGGCCATCAATCCAGGTCTCACAAGAGTAGAGTAATACCTGGTGTGTGCCCTTCCAAATCATGGCAAATCATTTGAGTCTACAAATCAAGGTTTCATGATGTATCATGTCAGCAACAATTCAGAGAAATGGAGGGAACCTGAGCTCATTTTCAAGTGTTTTTGCAAAGGGTCTGAATACTTTTGTCCATATGATATTTCAGGGTTTTTTTACATTTTAATACAGTTAATACAGTAAGCCTGTCAGCTGTAGTTCAGAAATTAAAGTTCCTTTTAAGTTTGCCAGTTCTAGACTATTTTCACAGGGAGTGGAAAAGTGAGAGTTTCTTTCATGAATATGAAGATAAAGCATCTTCAGTCGACCGGAGGAGTAACATGGAGGGCCATGACACTTAAGTCCATGGCAGCTTCACTCAGGACGTCCCTGCAGGCAGCGCAAAATGACAGCAATAGCTGAAAACAACAATGAGAGAAGGCTAACATGGAAATGATATCAGCTATTACTTGTATACAGTTTGTTTCCAGTACAGTGGCATGGAGATGCTGTGTTGTCTGCTATTTTGAAGTATTGACAGTTGAGACATATTTATGAAGTAGCTTCATTCAGCTGATTCTTTTAAAGTCTTTATGGCCTAGGTATGGCCTAGATGTTAAATCTAAGGGTTCAAAACTGCTGAGTGACAGCTGTGGGACTACACTATGTTCTATACAGTCTTTGGCGCACAGTAAACGTTTAAGACTTCTTTGTGACACTTTGGCTCCCTTAATTGCCTTTTACCAAAGAAGAATGCCTTTTTAGTTCCACTTATTCTCTCAAAGATAATATGAGTCAAACTGGACAAAGGCAGCCTGTATGGTTTTCAAGAACTCTAACCCACCCGTCCTTGAATTTCTGATGTAGTGGACACATCTTTTCTTTTTCAGTTAGAGCAGGCTCTTAGGCTTGGGTAACATCTAAAAAATCTTGTTCTTTTGTCTCCTCTGTTTCAAATCTGTGTCTGGCATCTCTTAGATTTCAATATGTGAATCTGTGTGTGAAAAAGCCTCTTATCAAGTGTTTTGGGAGGCAATTTTTCTTCCTTTTGAAAGAGTGGAACAACTAGTTCATCTGCACTGGCATTGATGGGCAAATAGAAATGTTTTTTTTTTTTTAAATGTTTATGTCTTCAAAAGTGTGGATTGACCTGTATAATTATCATAAAGCATGCAACAATACAGTTCCAGTCCATTTTAAAATCCAGTTTTCAAAATGTCATTGTCCATTTTTAACAAAGATTAATGCTCTCACAAAAAAACAGATCCATTGCCACAGGTGTATAAATTCAAGCACCTAGCCATGCAGTCTCCATTTACAAACATTTGTGATGCAAAATGTGCCGTTCTGAAGAGTTTAGTGACTTCAGTTGTGGTACTGTGATGGATGCCACCTCTGCAATAAGTGAAATTTCATCCCTGCTGGATATTCCACAGTCAAATAGAGGTGATATTATGAGAAAATGGAAGCCTCTAGGGCACGGATTTTCTGAAGGCACACATGTTGAAGCCATAATCTCAAGGCACCCCATCCCCCTGTTAATGCAAAATCGCCTCTTTAACATGTATTTATTTGAATCTTTATTTGACTTATAGTTTACGTAATAATGCATGGTTGTTTAATTTCACAGCACACAGCTAGACATCCCGGGCCTTCATCATTTGGGAACAACTGAGGCACACAAATTCATACAAAAATGTATGCATATCAGCTATATCTACCCTTTTGCAGTTGTTGATTATAGCAATCAGCTTTTAAAAGAAAAGAAAATTGCACCTGTTATCAAGCATTCTTATACCAAACTATCAAGTATATGTAGGGTTAGAAAATACCGCACATACCACGGAAAAATGTTAGCTCTCTCAGAGGTTGTACAATTTTTTTGACAGTTGATGATAATACGAGCTTTACAACAATATTATTGTAGCAATGATTATCTTAATCAGGGTTAGGATCAAAACATAAAAGTGCAAACATATGTAAAAGTATCTTTAGTTGTATAGTCTAAATCATCATGTATGGTTGTACAAATTCCCAAGGCACACCTCGACTTTCCTCAAAGCACATTAAGGAGAGTCACCAGTGTGCTTTGCCACACCATTTGAGAACCATTGGTCAAGGCTAACTCCTAGACCAACTCAGCAACTCAGCCACCAAGCGGAAGACCACGTAAAATCACTGAGTTGGGTCAACAACTGCTAAGACGGTGGTGCGCTAAAGCCGCACCAATCATCACCAAGTCTAATGCAAAGCATCAGATGGAGTTGTGTAAAGCACACTGACACCGGACTGTGGAACAGTGGAAACATACACTGGGGAGTGACGATTCACGCTTCTCTGTTTGGCAGTCTGATTGGTGAGTCTGAGTTTGGTGGATGCCCAAAGAATGTTACCTGCCTGACTGCGTCGTGCCAACTACGAAATATGGTGGAGATAAAATGTTATGTGGCTGTTTTTCAGGGGTTGGGCTAGGCCCCTTCTCTCCAGTGAAGGGCAATAAGGTCATAATGCTTCAGCATACCAAGACATTTTGAACAATGCTACGCTTCCAACTGTGTGGCATCAGTTTGAGGAAGGCCCTTTTCTATTCCAACACGACTGTGCCCCAGTGCACAAAGCAAGGACGATAAAGATGGTTTGTGATTTGGTTGAGGTCAGGGCTCTGTGCAGGCCAGTCAAGTTCATTCACACCAAACTCGAACACCTTTGGGATGAATTGGAATGGAGATTGTGAGTCAGGCCTTCTCATCCAACATCAGTGACCTCATAAATGCTTTACAGGATGAATGGGCACAAATTCCAACAGAAAAACTCCTAAATCGTGTAAGAAGTGTTCCAAGAAGAGTGGAGGCTGTTAAGGCTGCCTAAGGGTGACCAACTCAATATTAAAATTCATGTATTTGAATTACAATTTCATTAGAGTCCCTGTTGATGTAACGACCAGGTGGCCAAACACTTTTGTCCATATGGTGTATATGCACAATGACTGCAGTGCACCTCCTGAGTGGGGAGTCGACTGTGCACATTCTGAAAAATGAGTGTGGATGCAAGATGCAGTGTGCACATGATCATTGGGCATTGTGACAACAAAAAACAGCTGACACCAGGGGCGCTCTTGTGCTTTTACACTGAGCCTTGAAAATACTGAAAACACCCATAAGCACTGATTTTGTATGAAAAAATAGCTGCTGCTAATTGTAGCACAAAAATGTGGACACAGCCCCTAAATTCAATGTATGGAAAGCTAACCATCTACAGTCAGAGAATGCCACTCATACAGCACTTTAAAACTCAGTTGAAAGGGTTAAAATCAAAGCAGACATGAAAAAACAAAACAGCACCATTAAGTTATGATAACGGCCTTGACAGCATGTGTAGTGATGACGCAACTTATGTGCAAAGCTACTTTTAGGATTTGTGCTGCATGCTTCTTGAAGACTTTTTATGTTTATTCATTTATGCATTTGCATCAATGAGACCTTAGTTTGCATTTTTGCGTATATTTTTTAGGCAACATCTGCAAGGAACAATAGACTGAAATTAGCCATTGCATATAATCTGGCATATTTACATTTTCAAGACTTGTATTAGTATTGCTTATTAATAAGTTGCATGTCAAGCTTACACAAGCTAAAGTTCTTTGGGTCTTCATTTCAGCATACAGGTGGATAAATAGCCCTCAGATACACATGCAGGAAAAGGGCCAAGGGTATTATGGATCCTTCAGAGGTGTTTCAGTGGGTAACCCAGGTAAACCCAATGAAGAAACTGGAGCACACGAATCACTTGAGGACGTTTAATCAGGTGCAGAGGACTAACGTTTCGACGCGCACTGCGTCTTCATCAGAGTCAAACAGTACTGGTGTTGTTTGAAGACCTTAAATCCCCTCCTGAATAAACAGTTACTACACTGATTGGTTGTTTGAGGTGGGACGTCAGCCCGCAGTGGACCAATACTGTGACAGCACTCATGTCAAACTATCTATTCCAAACAGGAATATGTGAACATATTTCACAACAAATATATACAAGTATACAATATTTACAAAATACATAGACCGACAATGTAGACGGTAAAATGTAACATACTGAGCGTAACAAATCCACATATTATAAAAAACATGAGAGGCTAAGTTCTTCATTCAGTCCAAATGGTTCAACTGTGTTAAGGGTGTATATCCAAAATGCCTCCCTCCTGAGGAGCTTGTTGACAATGTCACCACCCCTCAGGGAGGGAGAGATTTTCTCAATGCCCCAGAAGCGGAGGGTCGCAGCGGAGCCGTGATTTACCTGTTTGTAATGTCGTGCTATTGCGTAGAACTACCCATGCTCACCCCTTGTTTCTGTAAATAACAGGAGCCTGCATATTGAAAGTAGTTTCTAGACAGGAAAAACAGAGTTTTTCAAGAGGCTGGATAACAGAAAACGAAAGTGAATTCTTGTCAGTTAAACACCCTGTCTGTCCCGTATTTTACGGCCTTCCAAAAATTCACAAATCACTACAAAATCCACCTCTGAGACCAATCGTATCAAGCATTGGCTGTCTAACTGAACACCTCTCTCAATATTTGGACTTTTTCCTCAAGAAATTTGTGCTAAATCTCCCCTCCTACTTAGGAGATACCACAGATGTGTTGAACATTTTGGGATCATTTAAAAGCGACAGGGACTTCATTTTAGTTACCTGTGATGTCCAAAGCCTATACACATGTATCCCGCACGAAGCAGGCACGGAAGCACTTAAATACTATCTAGACACACGCTCCAATGCTTTTCCGCCTAATGAATTCTTGCTCACCTTAACGGAACTTGTCCTGTCTAGAAACTACTTTCAATATGCAGGCTCCTATTATTTACAGAAACAAGGGGTGAGCATGGGTAGTTCTTTCGCACCATCATATGCCTGCTTAACCATGGGGTTCTGGGAAGATAAATACATTCACAATGCGAATAATAATTCATTTCTCCCCAGGATTTCACTTTGGAAAAGATACATAGATGATATTCTGTTTCTCTGGACTGGCACTACCGACGAACTCAATGATTTTCTGGCCTATATTAACTCCACCACAGAGTATCTACGTTTCACCATTGAACATTCAGAAGAAAAGATAAACTTTCTGGACTTAACCATCTATAAAAACAACGAAGCAGGGTTGGAGCCCACAATTTACCGCAAACCACTAAGCAGAAATACACTCCTCAGAGCCGACAGCCATCACCCTAAAAAACTCATCAATAACATCCCAACAGGACAGTTTTTACGTCTGAAAAGAAATTGTAGTACACACAATGAGTTTGAATGCAAAGCAGCGGAGCTAAGTGAGCGCTTTCTGAGCAGAGGCTACAAGGAAGACGTCATCAAAGCAGCCTATCAGCGGGCGGTGCGCTCCGATAGACCCCGCCTCCTCGAGAAATCACAGCGCCCCCCTACATCCTCACGCCCCTGTTTCTCCACGGAGTTCTCCCCCATTGCTGGCCAAATTAAACACACCATCATGAAACACTGGCATGTTTTACAGAGTGACCCAGCCCTAAAGCAGATCTGTGAACAACCCCCTCTCATCTCGTTTAGAAGAGCCCGCTCCCTTAGAGATAGACTTGTCCACACAACAACACAACCCCCTCACAAAGCCACCTGGCTGCCTGCTCCTCCCTCTGGTTTTTACAGGTGTGGTCACTGCGCTCATTGCTCAAACTCCTCTGATACCAAACACTTCTGTCACCCCCGAACGGGTAAAAGATTTCCCATAAACTCTTTTATAAACTGCAGTACCACACATGTCATCTACATGCTCAAATGTCCCTGCAGTATGGTTTATATCGGTCAGACTAAACGTCCCCTCAAAGCACGCATAGCAGAACACAAAGCAGCCATCCGCTACAACAATATGGACTACGCAATAGCACGACATTACAAACAGGTAAATCACGGCTCCGCTGCGACCCTCCGCTTCTGGGGCATTGAGAAAATCTCTCCCTCCCTGAGGGGTGGTGACATTGTCAACAAGCTCCTCAGGAGGGAGGCATTTTGCATATACACCCTTAACACAGTTGAACCATTTGGACTGAATGAAGAACTTAGCCTCTCATGTTTTTTGTAATATGTGGATTTGTTACGCTCAGTATGTTACATTTTACCGTCTACATTGTCGGTCTATGTATTTTGTAAATATTGTATACTTGTATATATTTGTTGTGAAATATGTTCACATATTCCTGTTTGGAATAGATAGTTTGACATGAGTGCTGTCACAGTATTGGTCCACTGCGGGCTGACGTCCCACCTCAAACAACCAATCAGTGTAGTAACTCTTTATTCAGGAGGGGATTTAAGGTCTTCAAACAACACCAGTACTGTTTGACTCTGATGAAGACGCAGTGCGCGTCGAAACGTTAGTCCTCTGCACCTGATTAAACGTCCTCAAGTGATTCGTGTGCTCCAGTTTCTTCATTGGGTTTACCTGGTTTACCCACTGAAACACCTCTGACTGTTGCTGGTCCTTTTGTGAGCACCGACCTCCACGAGTGGAGGGGTTGAAGCGCAAGAGACTCTCTCACCATTATTATGGATCCTTGTCAGTAAATAACAATGTGTTAAGTTAAATAATTTGCACCTAAGTGTCAAAGCAGGGGTGTCAAGTAACAACTAGCATGCTAGGCTAGTGCACCTTGCTAATATGTACAGTAACATTACACAGCACAAAGTATTGCTATTAAGACACCTGTTATAGGGTTGGATAGCAATTCTGTTTATATTTAAAGAGCAAATGTATTTCGCATTCTGTTTTCTGCATATTTCTGGTGCAGTTAAGAGGAGGAATATACGGTGGCCCTGAGAGCTCACAGCACTGCAACTTAAGAAAACACATGCAAAAAGACAAAACACAAGCAAATTAAGAAAACATCTTCATCAATTTGACAACACATGCGCAGCATTTAGAAAACACGCTGCAAAGACCAACACAATACATTAGGAAAACGCGCTGCAAATAGACCACAACACATTAGAAAAACGCGCTGCAAATACACCGCAACACAACGGAAGTGTTTCCAGAGGACACTTAAAAGTGATGCACACGTTCGGACACGCTTGTTGATGTTGTTGACGCGGATTTTGAGTCACAGTGGTGCTGGAAAATGAGATAAAAAGTGTTTTTGATTAATTTTAACATTGTGATCGTATGATTCAGATATTAGCCTATTGCAGTGATCTGCTGTCAAACTATCATTAACCTTTTGCTTGTAATTAGCCTGCCAATTCTCATAACCTGATGAAATAATACACACGGTTAATTCACTGTGAAACCATAGACTGTATATAGTGTGAAACACGCTGTTAGCTGGCTATAGTTACTATCAGAACCCTTAATAGGGGACAAGTAAGTTAAACTACCGGTGGGTTTTGCTGACATGGTTTCACACTATATACAGTCTATGGTTTTACAGTGAATTAACCATGTGTATTATTTCATCAGGTTATGAGAATTGGCAGGCTAATTAAAAGCAAAAGGCTAACGATAGTTTAACAGCAGATCACTGCAATAGGCTAATATCTGAATCATGCGACCACAATGTTAAAATTAATCAAAAACACTTTTTATCTAATTTTCTAACACCACTGTAACTCAAAATCCACGTCAACAACATAGATGTCAAGATGTAGATGACGCGTTCGTTATCTGATGGTACGTCTTTGGGGCCTTTGACTTAAATGCAGGAAAATTCTCTCGTTTTGACGATAAGCATTATTATATGCACCGCAGAGAGAGAGAGTCAGTGTGCACTGCGCTGTACAGACAGTGTGAGTATCAGTTTGATTTAGGCTTTTTAGACAACATAAAGATGATCAAAGAAGCCAGGAACATTCAGCTTTAACTTTGCTCTTTCCTTCTTTGTTTTGCCACTTTTTGTTGTACCATAAAGAAGAAAATCATGAGAAATTAGAAATCACGTGACTCGTCGGGACTTTTACCTGTTGAGACTTTAGTTTTCCTCATGTAGCTCTCTCTCTCTCTCTCTCTCTGCCTCCCATCTGATGATCCGCTCAGAAAATTTTACTGGAATCTGCTAGCTCTGCGGGTGTTTAAGTCAGAAATCCATCCCCTGCATGAGTAATTAAGCCGAGATCGGCCGTTGTGTCCTCACATGGCTAATATGCACTGCAAACTCAAAAATCATCAGGTGAGAAAGGGCGTGACGACTCCCAGTGTATGCCTGCATGTAGCCTAGATTGAAGACCAGTTGCAAGATGAGAGGGAGAGAAATTATCTATATAAATCTATTTGGGGAAACAAAAACTATCTTATTATAGATTCTAAATATTCAATTACACATGTTCCCTGTTCACATCATAGACATAATAGGATTTTTAATTTAAAGTTGATCAGACCCACAATAAGTACCTCGATTTAACTCCAGTAAGTAATCAGTATGATGTTCAAGCTTTCATCTTTATAACAAAACAAATTTCATGTAGATTGGTTCAGGATTAAGCAAGGTAGGGCGGATTTCAGGCGAAGTGGGCTTGTTTATAATGAGCGTTCACTAATCCCGCCAGTTCCAAGATGGCGGACCGGCAGATGCAGAGCGGCTACGTTTAATAGCTGTGGACGCGTCATCTACGTATCCATATCTATGGTCAACAACATCAATAAGCGTGTCCGGACATGTGCATCACTTTTAAGTGTCCTCTGGAAACACTTCCGTTGTGTTGCGGTGTATTTGCAGCGCGTTTTTCTAATGTGTTGTGTTGATCTTTGCAGCGTGTTTTCTAAATGCTGCGCATGTGTTGTCAAATTGAGGAAGATGTTTTCTTAAATTGCTTGTGTTTTTGCTTTTTGCATGTTTTCTTAAGTTGCAGTGCTGTGAGCTCTCAGGGCCACCGTAGGAATAAATACAAAACCTAGTATCTGACTTCTGCCGGCAGCAATGTGTCGAGTGACTGGATGTCTGTGGAATGCACGACTTTTGCTGAGATTTTGCCCAAGACTTCAACCAGATACTTCATCCTGGCTCTAAAGCTTTTGTCATATTTGCTGTCCAACACTTTTGCATCAGACTGATTGTACCCTTGTTTGGGGAAACCCTTGTCTGAGCTCTACAAACAAATCTTGACTTTGTACAGGTAAGGACGACCTCCCTCAAGAGTTTTTTGATGGTTTATATTCCCACGAAAATACAATGCAGACACAAACCGTCAGAAACAGGAGAGAACTTTCAGCTTGTTCCAGTGAGTTTGCAGACACTTCACTGAACACCTGTTCAGCACAGAAACACTGCTGTTACAATCTGTCAGAGTGTTCCCATTCAGAGAGCTCTTATCTGAAGGGCAAAGAAACCGTGAGGAGTCACTTTGATTTTGCAGATAGTTTGTCTGTAGAAGCCTAGAGATAAAAATGAAATTTATCTTGCTGTAACCTGACCTATAATCTCTACATACACTAGTATGGTCCTTCATTTTGCAAAATTCACTAAGCAGGCTCACTGAAGGTATGGCATGGTGAAGTCATGCACCATTTTAAATCATCATTGTTACAAGCTAAATAGAAGATGATGTATTTGCCAATGCTCAATGTTCCATGTTAAATAACATCATTTTTTTTTATATGAACACCTTAACATCCACATTATTGTTACTGATTCACATGAAACATGGGTGTTTTATTTAATCTTTAATGCACCAATGATCTAAATATTGTCAAAAGAGAAGAAATATAAAACCAAAGCTCCTAAATGAGGCAGGGTGTTACGATGTGTCTGGCTAGCTGCAGGTGAAAGGCAGGGCTGGTTTTAGTCATTTGGAGGCCCAGGGCAAAGACCACTATGAGGCCCCTCCCCCTTTAACTAAAAAATTAAAGAATTAATTAAAAATGAGCAGAAAAAATTAGAAAGCCTCTCTTTAACACAGAACTCCAGTAAATGCCCCAATGTGAGATATAAATACCCAAATAGCCAACCATAATTCAACATTTTCTTTGAAAAGCATCTCATTGCTCAAACTCAGCTCATTCTTATATCTTAAAAAATCTTTAGGCCAGGTGAAACTTTCATAATGCTGGTGTTGGGCCAAAGACTGGTATGCCCAAAATGACCCCTTTTCAGGGAATGAAAATTTTACAATTTATAAAAATGATATAAATATGATTTTATAAAAACAAATTAAAATCAAGAAAAATTGAGATAAAAGGTTTTAGCCTGATGTCAGTGATAAATAAAATAAATATATGCTCATTATCAGTGACATATTAGTTCTTCTGACACTATACAGACATTTGTATCCCATTTAACCTCATAATTATCCACCAATCCATTGTTTTACTTCATTTCAACTCCAGATTAACTGATCTATTATCTACCTTACATTCCCTGTTTGAAATGTGGCTCTCGCTAAAGTATTTTTTAGACAATGTGGCTCTTTGGTAGAATAAAGTTGAGTACCACGGGTCTAACTGTTACAGTTACAGGGTGGAACTGTGAAATAGCACTTTAAAGGGGCACTATGTAGTTTTGGAGAAAACATTTTTAATCAAACAAGAAGAATCTTAACTGGTTGATTTTCACGTGTCGGCAAAACTTCTTCAGTTTCATGATGAATAAACCAAATAAAAACAGAAGAAAAGCACCATTTTATACTTGGTGCATATCAAGCAGACCCTGCTACCTGTCTAGTATTAGTGTTTTGCTGACCTCATTTTCTTCTGAGAATAGTTGGTTTCATCAGTTACAAAAAAAAATATTTCTGAGTTTGTATTATGACCTTTTAGGATTGTTAATATGAAATTTCTGAGTTTGAATTTCTTCGGAAAACAACCTGGTGCAGCTTTCACATTGCACTGATCTGTACAAAGTTAAATATAATTTTCAGTGGGCTGACACATTGCTAACAAATAAAGTTTTCTTAAGAATGAAGTGTTGTGTATTGCTTTCCACAATTGACAGGCAATGGATTTTAGTTCTATGTTGTGAGCAAAATGTATGCACTTGACAGCCAGAAAAAGTACCTCCTAGACAGGGCAAGTAGGAATTTAGATGGGGCAAGTAGATTTGGGAAACATTTGCCCTGAAGGGCAAGTAGGCAAAAACCTCAATGTTGCAGTAACCACAGAACTTGGCTATACTGAAACCTCAGGGGTTTGTGTACAATGGTACGCTTGGATTCTGAGCTGGCACAACACCAATGTGTTTTCTGCAATCACAATACACTCAAGACTCTACACCTCAAGCCTCACTGGTCCTGTAATACACCATGCACAATAACAATGAAAGTGACAAAACCACGTGTTAAAGTACCACATACACGTATAAACCACCCTATGGTGAAACTTGGGCCCCATCCAAACAGAGACAAAAACAATACATTGCCGTTTCGTTTTGAAAATGTTTTCCGTAAAGACGGAATCGTTTCAGGAAATATCCGCATAAGCACGGAGCCGCTGAAAACGCTGTAGTGCATATGCTAAGCCTGTGCGTGCCATAGACATTTGCCAAACGAGAGAAGAAGATCACAGAAAACTGAGACAAACTTTCTTCTAGTTGCCCTTCTGGTTGTTCTCCACATTGGATCTAAGAACATATAGTGTATGTGTTTCCTGGTGGTGGTAAAGGAGCATCAGATTTTGCTATAAAATCCATAACAAGCTCAGTAGCTTCTGCAGCACAAACACAGCCCTGTATTCAGCCATTAATGTTTTGGTCGGACCCACGCAAGCGTCTTAAGAGAGCTACGCTGTGTGTGACGTAATCGTTTCAAGAAAGATGCGGATAGCCGTCTACACGGAGACGAGACTGTAGTTGTTTACGGATTTATGCACTCTGGGACCCGTTTTCAAAAAGTATTGTTTACAGTCACCTGAAACGTCATTTCCGTGTGGATGAAACGCCAATCCGACAAAAAATTTTTGCATATATGCCTGAATTCGTTTCCGTGTGGACGGGGCCTTAGTGTGCTGTGGCCACTCCCTGAGCAGCACAGAAACCTGACTACTCTCAATCCTTAACACGTTGGTGCCTTGTGGGTGTGACAGTAATGTGGCTAATCATGCAACAGGGCGAGTCAGGACAAATCTGACTCCTGTAATTCTCAATCATGTCACACTACTTAGGTTTCCAAATTTGCAGCTGCTCAGGCCATGAAACAGACTGAGGTGATGCCATGGCTGCCCAAGCTGGCATCAGGAGCAAGGCAGCAGCTGATGGAGCCTCAGCTGTGTGCTGCTTCTTGTGATGGCCAAGGCAGTACAGGCTTAGCCTTGGCTTCTGACCTGAACATGACCAAAAGCTCAACAGGCAGCCACAAGAGACCGTCCTGGTCATCCTGATGGAGCCTGGACTTAAACATCTACAGACGACGCCACACTTAAAAAAGTGCAGTCATAACCTTACAAGCAGCTTCTGCCCATTAATAAATGTCTGTGTAAAGCAATAAAAAATGTGTTTGTGTAGGTTTGTTGAAGAGGCCAAATTTCAATACTGAATATTACTGAGTATATAAAGTTAAGTTTTGATCAGAGTTATGAGAAGTGGTGGTGGAATCTTTCCCTGCTGTTATTATGTAGAAATTCATTCAGGAGGCAAGGTCTTCCTGCCTTCCCATTATAAAAAGTGTAACTGTAATGTGTACTAACACTTTTCTCAGGCAGTGCAAAAAAGAACAGTAAAAAATAAACACTGCAGATATACATGTCCCATATAAAGCAGCATCACTTCACAATGCTACTTAAGGCAGAACCGTCCCAGTTCAGTTACTCAAGTTAATGAGATGGCTGTGCCTGAATACTGGTTGTTAGCGCTATAGTCTGGCTCATGGCTACAAACAGCCAACCTGAGACGGTCACTGTCATGTCTGTCAGTTAGACTGCCCCTGTACTTTGATTTGATTATTTTCATTTGTGAAAATGCCATTTCACAAAGATAAGTGGATCCACTTCAAGCTCTTTGTCAATTTGTAAATCAACTATTTCCATGTCAATGCCACTTGGCACAGAAAACACTTGCTGGAATTAGTTTGCGACCTGCTCTGTATCAATGGGCAGAAAAGGGTTTGACACAAATGCAGCAATATCTTCCATGATGTCTTACTCACCAAAACTCAGAGGCCACTTTGTCCAGACAGACACAGTACCGCTCCAGGTGAAAAGCATCCTTGTTTACGATGGTTTGAGATTTTCTCTAGGGTTGAGAAGTGGGTCAGCCTCCTGTTCTTTAGATATGCGGTCCAAACATCCAGCTTGGCCTTGAACACATTTACAGCGCTAATCATGTAGGGCAGGTGTCGGTCTTTCCCCTGCTGCTCGTTATTAGGAGCGTTTAAGTTTTGCTGTCAGGTTGGTCAAAAAACCCAAATCCAGCAGCCACGCATCATCAGACAGCTGCTCATTTTCTTCATTCCTTGGTGACAGAAAAATCTTTATTTCAGGCAACAAGTAAACAAACCGCTGCAACACTTTGCCAAGGCTCAACTACTGACTTCAGGGTGAAGAAGCAAGTCTCTAACCTTGCAAAACAGATGGATACGCCCGTTTCCGTGTTTCTCACTGGCGAATCCATCTTGCAAAGCTCCCGTATGAATCGTTCGGGCCCGGTTAGAAAGTGACAGGACCAATCAGCGACGAGGGGCAGTATTTCTGGGCACAGCGAAGTCGTGACGTAAGTAAGCAGCAACAAGAGACGACATTTCTTTATTAAAAGAAGAGGACAAAGAACAGCACTGAGTTGTTTTCTTTTCAAAGACAAAAGTCGTCTACTGACATGTCTACAGTCACCATTGTTCATGTTATGTAGTTCTCTATGGTGTTTACTCCTTTGTAGGGGCGGAGCTTGGTAGCGGCTACATCACGTGTTTTGTCGCTCTGATTGGCCCATAAAGATGTGACAGAATGTTCATCCAATCACCCTCCGAGTTTTTTTTCAAAGGCTCTACCCTTTCCCAAACACTGTCTATGAGTGGTTTACCAGATGGATGTGTGAAACACATCCATCTGGCGTGCCAGGTTAGCAAGTCTCTGTATGTGGTATCAAGCTCATCCAGTAATGCTTGGAATAAGCAGTGCTGACACGCCTTTGCTCTGATCAGCTCAACCACTGGCGTCATTACATGTGAAAAGTCAAAAACTTTGCCAACCAGTGCCTGCTGATGAATAACAGTGATAATCCATGAAACTGGGGAAATCTGCTCATTGCGGCACAGCTCTATGAAACTAGCCTGCTCACCGCGTATAGCCGGGGCTCCATCTGTGATAATCGCAACTAGTTTGTGAATTGGGATACCGTTTTTGTTTCCTGAGCCACTTTTCTCTTGTCTGATTGGTCACTTTCGCAGTCTGCTAAATGAATCACTACACTGAAAAAATAATACACATCTTCTTCAGGCCTCCTTCCGAGGGGAAGAGAGAGAGATGATTTGCAAAAAGTAAATGTTAACTTTTTTTGTGTATTCATTTTGCCATCGTTGTTGAGAGCTCCGGGGAAAGCTTCAAAGATCTACCTGTCGATCTCGATCGATGGGTTGGCGACCAAGAGCCTAGACTGCATACAAAATCACACACAAGAGTTTCTCAGCAATTTTTGGTTTTGGGGAAAAAAAAAAGAAATTGCCCTAAATTTTTACATTTTCCATCATGGTACTAAAGCAGGTTGCATAAAACATGTCATACATACCAGTGCAGTGTATTTCAAACATTTCCCTACTTTTACTTCCCTTCCTCACATCCTGGATATCACACAACTTTAATGTGTCACTTTTACTCAACAGAGAAAGAATATACTTGAAAGCTGGCATGGGAAAGAGAATAGAGCCCTGATAATTCAAAAGCAATAACCTTGTAGATTGTTGTACCTGAACACAGGAAATTGACACAAAATGGGGAGGATGATGTGCTGTAATACTCTGAGAGGGCTGATGAGAGGTTTCTGCAGCCAGTCAAGATATGAATGCTGCTCTTCTGCAGAGACTTGACAACCATGTAGGTGCCTGGGAAAAATGGAGAGGATGGTTGCAGTACTGAAGTCCCCACCATAAGGATGAATACAGAAATTGTAATTGCAATGCACTGAACATTTTAGGTGTATTATTCTTTTGCTAAATAAAAAGCTTTCTTAGAATAAAGCCTACCACACACTGCCCCTACTTAACCAGATAACATTGATAAACAAGAAACAGTTAAATTTGGTTTGGTTGGAATACTTTGGAAGGACACAGGATGTGATTTGAAGAATTTGGGAAACCAGTGAAGGTAAAAATTTTCACCATGATGCATTTGAACCTGCATAAATATTGCATAACTATATTTGACTTCCCATCCTTACCCTATTATTGCTTTAACAGTACAAACTATATATTTTTTAAAGTCTTAAACAGCAACACTAAGGAAATGTTTGCCGAAATGTCCAAAAGCTTCCTTTTTATAATATATTCTTACTTAGGGGTCCCCAATGAGGCATTGTTGGTACACTGTATGTGCAACTATACATTACTATCACAACAATGCAACAACAAAAGATACTGCAAGAAGTGTTAACCGCCATTTTTTTCCATTCACAAATATCTCATGAAGAGCCTTGTTTAGAGCACTTCTCCCTCATTATTAGAAATATATGCATGGAAGCAAAATGTTAGTTTTCTGTTTTGTAAACACCCCTCAAGAGGTACAATTTTTATTGAACAGAGTCCTCATTCAAAGCGAGTAGTAGTATTGAGAAGGAGGCCACAGAGATAGACGACCCTGAGAGGTGCTGGTCTTCACTCACTGGAAATGCCAAGAGTGGCTGGTTTCCAAGTTACAGAGGTGAGTTTGAGCAATTGAACCCACAACCTATGGCAACCTCCATAAAAAAAATTATAAAAATGTATAATTTGTCTTTGATGGTGCATCTTAAAAGTATAGTATTAAAAATTCTGACTAACTAAATTCCAATTGTCTGATTCCTTCAATAACAATACCACTCCCTTGGCGTTTTATTACGTAAGTCGATCAGATCTTCATTAGAATAGCTAAAGTATGGCTCATGTTAGGTCTAAAAAATAAATCAGTGTTTTTACAGTATTTGCAAAATGGACTTTTGCAATCAACAAGGCTTGCTAGCTAGCTAGCTAGATTGATAGATTGTTTATGTTCTATTTTGAATGAAATATGGGTTTATGAAATTTGCAAATTGTTGCTTTCAGTTTGTAGTTAGCATTTTACACATTGCCCAGACTTTTTCGGAATTGGGATTGCCATCGAGGGAAAAGAGTAAGGGAAACTTCATTTGATTCTCTGTCCTGATGTAACTCAGTTTACCAGTGAAGGTAAACTTTTTTTTTAGCCTCGAAGTGTTTCTTTAAAGGTATGAAAGAAACCTCTGCAGAGGCACACGCTCTGTTTGTGTGTGCATGCAGGCAAGAGCTTGTATAACACGTTTTTTTGACACCTGGTGGTACTTCTGTATACCACGGTAAAATTTAGGGAGGTTTTGACAGCATTAAAAATTGATTATCGCCAAGTCCTTGCCATGTGCCAAAGTAACATAGAGTCAAAAGCAGGCAACCAGGGTGCTCCATAGAAATGGGATAGATGCAATCATCCCTGTTATAATATTAGATTTACTTTGAAACAGAATTTTTAAGATGAAAAGCTACATATTGTTGCTTTAGTTGTTCTCGTAGGAGAGCAGTTTATTTCAGACATACTGTAAAATTTTTAAAGCTGTTCATGGTTTAGTAGTAGATTCAATACTTAAATACCTGGTTTTCCCATTTAGTATTTCCTGTGCATTTTGTTGGATTCTGGTGAAAGGTGTTAACTAGAAACTGAAGGGCAAATGGAAAATCATTTAAACTCACTCTTTTTCACAGGCAGATTTTGTTTAGCTTACATAGTAAAATGTTTTCAAGTGATTTACCTTAAGTTATGCAAGGATAATTACAGAAGGTATACAGGGATGTGTAAAAATGTTCCCATCACTGTGTTCATGTAAGCACGCTTATGTGAAAATCACAGCTCCAGACAGCCCCTAATGGCTCAGACTCGGTCTGAAATGTAGATGTTGATTATCCCCGTTGTTCACCCGAGCCTGCTAAAATGAAAAGAGTGAGCGTGCCATGTCCATCAAACGCCTTGGTGCAACCTGTTTCTCAGAACTGAAGAGCATATGGTGACAATAGTTTTACATCTCATAAAAGAAAAAATATTATGATAAAATAAATGTAATCAGTTAAAAGCAGCAGGTTTACAAAACAAGCAAGCTTTCCCTTAAAATCCTTGGTTTTGCTCCATTACTCCCACACATCCATGCCTGTTAGAAGCATTTATTACTTGTTAATGTTTCAAGATAAAAAAAGCAAAAGCAGTGAAATAAAATCACATTATTGATTTTGAGTTGGGTGCAAAGAGAAGGCAATTCAAAACATTATTCAGATGCTTTAAAACCCTGACATATTCAAACACAAATATAACTCTGATCAAACCAACCTTTTAAACATTAATGTTATTTCTAAAATAAATTTATCTGAATAGAAATGACTGTCTTGTGACTGTGGTATGAAGCAAAGGTTGCTTGAATAAAATAACTTGTTTCTGTGTATGCAGGCAAAAAAAGAAAAAAAACAACAACAACATTTGCACCACATTGGAAATGTTGTTTGTGTTTACACAAAAATGCACCAGGTCTGCATTAGGGAAACAAGTATTCTTGTAGCGTTTACATCAATATTTTGAGAGAATTAGAATTTTAAAGGCAGACATGATGTACTGTGTATGTACAGCAAGCATTAAAATACTTATAACATGGGTGTGGTAAACACTTGATTCTGATTATCCTGTTATGCATAGCAGTCTGCTTACCACTCAGGAGTAAATTGTTGTGAAAGGTATCATACGTGACTCTCAGAGTAGACGTTTAGTAGATGTTGCACTCTAGCATAAGCCTTTTGGACCGAAACAAACATGTTTGCTCACTGCACAGCTCCCCCTCTTCTGCCTCCCCTCACTCAGTGTTCGGATCAAGTGAAGCTTTTTGTAGGACTGCTCTCTAGTCATAAATATATCCTAAAGATGATTTGGTTCATATTTTTAAGTCATTTTAGACCAGGAGTGTCAAAACTACTATTGTGGGCTAACTGTGGCCTCTGGTCCATTTTTAATTGGCCAGCAGCAAATTCTAAAAAAAAATGAAGTATGGCCTTCATTCACAGCTCAACTATTGTGTACTTTTTTAGTTTGTACACATTAAAAATTTAAACATTTTGACAGTGTTGTTCTCATTCTGGCCATTGGTAGCGGTGGTTTACCAGGGTTCTCATGAAGTCTGGTTGTACATCCCACAATCCTTAACAATGACTGTCTTGTCAGACATTATGGAAAGCTGTGATGTAAACTTTTCTTTAAATCAGTCATCTTAACCTTAAACGGTTTGGCTTAATTCATTTTAATATGCTAGAGGTGAGGTATATATCACACTGACTGGCCTTGAATTTGAGAGGGGTCTGACTGAGAATGGAAATAAATCCTAAAACTTTCAAAATAAAATCAGATTGAACTTTAATTTAGGCTAAGGCTTAAAGTTAGGATACCAAAAATTAAATGTTAAACACCTCACCTGCAAAATCTGATAATGAAATGTTTAATAAAGTTGAGTACACAGTCTGCTTACAGGAAAAACATTAGTTCTACTTGAAAACCATTCTGACACAGCAAGCATAGACGTACCTCCATTAGCTGCGTAAGCTACATAGAAAATGTAGCTATGTCGATAACATAGCTTTATAGATAGCGTAGCTATGTAGCTAATGTAGCTACATAGCGTATGTAGATAAAGCTAAGCTGCATCTCTGTGTAGCTCCAGCTTTAACTATGTTTGCCAAATCTCATGTTGCTAAAGCTAACTTAGCTACATTGGCTTTTGTAGTAACATTACATATGTAGCTAATGTAGCTATGTTAGCTTTTCTTTGACGAAGCTAAAGTGAGCCACTGTTTGTGTAACTTCTCCTAAAACAGGTCTACATCTAATTTAATCCTGGATTAGACCTCTGATCTTTTTCTGTTATTTATGAAGCATTGCCAGATTTTTTTTGTGAATAAAGTTGAAATAAAAAACATAACAGAACCTTGTACTGGCAAATTACAGCACTTCCTTTCTGAAAGAGACAGCAATTCAGATGGCTGTCAGAGATGTAGTCAGACTGTATTGTTAATTTTTTTTCTGCATGTGGCCCTCAGTGAAAAATGTTTGGCCACCCTTGTTTCAGACCAAACTACTTTCTTTGGCTGGGAAGTCCATTAGATCTTTTTAAATGAACTCTTGTGACAAAGCTCAACCATTTGTGCCTGTGGAAACACCATTTCTGAGTAGGTAGGACCTACTCTCCTCTGTTACTGAAGGAAGCTGAAAGAAGTACCATCCCATCGGTGTTTACACAGAGCTAGGGGGATTTGACTACACTTCTGTTTTTTAGAAATTAACAACTTTATGATATTTTCAGATGGGACATAGCTTAATCTATATCAACACTCAAATGTCACGTATTCCAGAAGAACAAAATGTTACTGTGGTAGTTGTTAGGGAGGTTTGATTAATTTGAAGTCAGTCTTTTCACTGTGGGAACAAAAGATTAGCAATATAAACTAAAGAAATACAAGCATATAATAATGAAATATACAAAGCTGAAGATGGGACATGAAGTAAACACATCATCCCTTACTTGTGCCATACAATTTGGAGCTAAGATGACAAAAGACAGTGGGCATCTATTTGCTTCAAATGTAGCAAGCAATACATGTTCTGGTTCTTGAAGGCAGGAAACTCACTTTTTAACTTTGTGCTAGAAAAAAGAGAGGACAGATAATTATGACATAGATATGTCCGCTGTATATAAAGCAAAGAGGCAGTCTCTGTACTATTACCAATAATTGAAACTCTGCCAGAGAAGTCAGCAGCCACATAACAAGCAATCATTTTTACTTTACATTTTGTCTGCATCTTAATCAACATTTACTTTGCAAGAGCTGAAGCTGCAACAGTAATGACAGTATTTCAAAGTGACACGTGAAGGGTTCAGCTAGGTTGAAAGAACCTTTTTACACTGATTTCAGATCCTGATCAAAAGCCAGAAAAAAGCAGTCACAGTCAGAGTGAAGTGGTCACAGCCAGATGGATTGACTCAGCTATGTAGTCCAAGTTATGACCGTTGATTGCACTCACATTAAGACAGCCACTAGGGAGCAGGTAGATGTGCCTCCTTTTTGACAAAAAATCTACCTGGGTACCTTAAAAAGACCAAAAAACAAGGACAAATACTGTTAAATCACATCATTATTCACAATGACATAACAGACTTTATGGTTATCTCATTTCTTGGAAATGGTTGTGCTTTGAAAAATGTTAATCATCTAATATCAGTCAATTGCATGGGAGCACAATAAACAATAATGACAATAGTGAAAAATCAAGTGTAATACATACTTTCTTTGGTCAAGATTTCCCTAATATCCCTTAAGTCATGAATAATGTTTTCTCTAAAAACTGGTGAAATTTTAGGCATGCAATTGTACTGAAATAATAAAATCTTTTCATAACTACAAATGAGAGGCATTAATTATGTATTATATTAACAGAGCCACCATGTTTATCAATTTCAACACTGAACTGGATTGTTTATTATTTATTAACAAAGATTTTACAAAGGAAAATAAAGATTTCATATTTTTACTTGCCTAGGAAGTTAGAAATCATTCCAGTTAAAGCTCCTGTAAGAAATTTTCATTTTTATGTGGGTTTTGGCGCCTCTGCAAGACAACGTAGTATTTGCAAATTTGATCCTGTTCATGCCTTGTTCGTTCTTCTGCATCAAATGTAGCCTAGCCTAATCATTGTGAGCACTACATGAGGGCGCGTGGTGTGTTGACGCCACTGCAAAACTCCACCAAAACCCTGGACGGCGGTGCGATTTCTATGTTTGTTGCATCACCAGTTCCCACTTTTTCTGCTTGTGTAAATACTAGCTGAAACTGAGTGAACTACTTTACATTGTAACGCTAAATACTGAGAAGTTTCGTGACGCAGAAAAGAGAGGAGGCATCAAAGGAGACAGAAGAAGACAGAAGTAGAGGCAGGGAACAGGGAAACTGTTTGGCCACTGAGAGACGTGGATGACGAAACTGACATTTTTGGATGTTGGCAAGTAGATTTGATTAATTGGTAATTGTGTGGTGATTGCACATTTTCTAGTTTTATTTTGTGAACTTCCTGTGGACTGTTTCCTGCTTGGAGTGTTTCTGTTATCTTCACAGAGGTTGGGCGTTCACCGGCACTGATTTCCCCTGGCACCTACGCACCTGCACCAAATCACTGCAATCTCTTAAGCTCTGCTCAGAGTCATCTCTGGCACCAGAGTATTCCTGCTCCTACATGGTATCTTGGCTCTCTAGCGATTCAGCTAAACAATAGTTGAAGTATTTTCTAAGATTTCTCTGTGTTCCAGTGACCTGTGACTGACTCTGCTATCTATCCGCCTTTTCCAGTGCATCCACATGCCGTCAGTGCTCTGCCCAACCTCTGCCACGGTGCCACAATCTCGCACCGGGCTCTCTCAAAGCCTCCACCGCCTCCCCTCACGTCTGCAGCCCTCACGTCTCCCTGGATCCCTCTTGCACTCCCTGGACCTTGGATTCCCCCTCCCTTACTCCTGTGCTTCCCCCAATAAAACCTTTAAAACTGCTTCTACTTACTCCAGCTCTGCTCCTGGGTTCAAATACAGCCACTGATTTCTCAAATCATCACAAATTGTCTGCAGAAGATATTATTTAGAGGCTAAGAGTCACCCAGTGTTACCCAGCAGACCAATCACATGGGTTGCGCCATTTTGGCAGGTAGGTAAATCTTTAAGGAGGTGCACATCAGGCGAGGTTCATAGACCTTGGGGAGGTGTCTGGGCTATGCGAAGCCTATGGAGTATGCTATGATGTATAAATGAAGCTCAAGTAGGCCTTGAGTTTAATTTTTGAATTTGAAAAAAAAAAATTCTTTCTTTTAACAGTCAAGTGTCTCAAAAAAGCTGATCTTCAATGTGAAAATGTGCAAGGGCTGTTCCTGTTATTTGTCATTTACCTTACATCTACTCTGTGGAAGCAGTATAGGACAAAATTAACAAGTAGAAAAAGTAAAGCTTCGCTTTGATGATTTTGTTTGATTTTGTTCGTGATGAAGAGGCATACATATTAACCATAAATCTAGAGTACGAAGGTTATGAGCTGAAGACTGCTTTTTGGAATCTACCAAAGGGAAAAAGGTTTAAACTATGTCCCTGAGTAAAGCTTTTCATTTCTTTCAGCAAAGTCCACAACAAGCAGTTTCTGTACAGTTCTTCCACTACTTAAGCACCTTGTGTTCTTGCCATATGCAGTTTTATGCATCAACTAGCCATATACATAGCTCCCAGCATGCATCGATTGCTCCAAGAGACTCAAAGCCTGTGATCTGCTTTGACCTTCTCCACTTGCCACTTGTCCTTAGTGAAAAGTGTTTTCAGACAAATCAGCATTTGACACGGTTTATTAATTTAACCGTATACGACCAGGTTTCTTTCCATGAATGGTTATGACCATACAAGGGAGAAAAGCGGTTAAAAAGTGGCGTGCCATTATGTATTCCAGCACATTCTGAGCAGCAAGGCAGCCACTTGCAATATATAATGAATGTGGAGAATTTTCAATCATGTTAGGTCTCTTGGAGTAGTGACACCACATTTTATAGTGGTCTACTGGTCACATAGGCACACAGGCTGCAGATGACTTTTTCAATTAAAACCAGATTTTACCGCATTGTAACATTTTGCTACATAATCACATGCAGTTTTAGATTAGTTGCAAATTAGCTCTACAGAATCCTAACACAGCAATGCTTCTTTTCCTCACCATTCAAGCCCATACAACAAAAGAGTCCTCGTTGCTGGGTCAGGTGATCCCAGCAACCTGGAGTTCCCAGAAGCCTCAGCCTTTGTCTCAAAATCTCTCTGATCAGCATACACCTCTCCACAAGGTGCTTTACTTCTCCCTGCCTGAAAGGACAGCATGTTGAAAATCATTTCTTATGTATATAATTCAGCATCTTCAAAAAATGATGGATTCATCAAAAAGATGCATGTTGAAAATCAGCCACTTTATCTAAAGTACCAGTACATCTATGGAGACTGGAAGTTTAATTGTCCATCATAATGAACATCTTGAGGAACAATGTGGCTGTCTGAGCCACATTCCTCATTTATCAGATTGTCCTTGAAGTAGAGCATGACTCACCATTCAACAAGATGGGCAGGGTTACTGAGCACTGTGGCAACAACTCGGGCTCCTGTATCTGATGGCTGAGCCCAGAGAGATCTGACGACTTTGTCGGCTTGAGACTGGACTGATAAAAGGAGTGAGCTCTTTTTTAAGATGCACAGGAGGTGTCCCACGGCCTCACCTGTAGAGGGAAAGAATAAGACAGTGGGTCATATAATTCTGGTTTGAGCACGTAGATGAATAGGGACACGTTTGAATTACAAAAAAAATATGCCACTCAGCTCTGGTCAAATGAATAAAGGAACAGGCCACAAGCTGATCTGCCTCACAATGGCATACCTGATGCTAATGCAAAACTCAGCAGAAAGAGAAAATTGGGACACAGCACAAAGCGTGACAGTGACTCTGAAGATACAATGAGCATGAATTTTGGGTAAAAAGGGCTAAAACATGAACAGAGAGTCTCATCTCCAATAAATTTGGGCTGACTATGCAAAAGAAAAGAAAATTAAACTAAATTATATGCAGTGCCTTCAGGCTCGTGTCTGAAATTTTTACTAGTTTAACCTCATCTATTGCCATTTTGATTTGTAGTGTGAGTATATTAAAAACATTTAGTCTCCTTTATCTTAACATCACTTCCTCACCATACAGTCCGAAGGAGTGGGAGAGCGACTGAGCACAGACGAGCTCCATCCCCTGTGATGCACAGTACTGTACAGGCCAGGCATCCCGTTCTAAATCCCCATAACAAAGCCCCTGAGCAGGCAGCAAGAGGAGAGGGAAAAGTCGGCGCCTCTGTTGAAGCAGAGCAGAAAGTAAAGAGCTACTTGTCTGACATAAATAATTTGGGGCATGGATAAAGAGAATGAATGTAAACATCAGTTACCATCATAAACTGAACAATCGAAACCCACTGACTCTGAGAGAGATCCGCCCTGGATGGGTAGTGGGCAGAGGCTGACAGAACAACAACACTTTTCTCCGGAGCCTCCTCCAGATCTGCCAGAAGCTTCTCCAAACAAACACCTCGCTGTTTATCATCCCAGTAATGATATTGACAGATATTTTGGACCCCTGCTGCCCGGAAGATATCAGCTAATGAGTCTGCAAGGACAACAACAAACAATTAAGCTCAAGGAGAGTAAATGCTTTAAAGTCAATGCCATGTCTAACCACAAAATGAAAAGGCAGTTTGGCAACTTCACCATGAGAGTAAAATTTCCTTTCCAACCAATATTTTATTAGACACTTCATGCATTTTTGCGTGAATCACTAAATTACTCTGCATAAACTTCGCAGTTTGATTGGCCCCTTTGATACTGCTTGTTTTTTTGTAAGCCAGGATGAATGTTCATCATCAACCTTTAAATCCAGTAATGGTGTTCCTCTAGATAGATACCTGGTCCCATTTGTTTTCCTTTTTTATGACTTTTGTTTTTAATAACAAAGATACACAAAACAGATTCAGTACAGGGAAGATAGTTAACAAACATAATGCAAACAAACAGTCTGACATATTATAACATGTCATAAAACACAAAGATATTGAACACTTGATTGTGTTCTCATTATCCAAATACAAAACAACTTTACACACTGCTCACCTTTCCGCAGGAAGTTCCTTTTTTTTTTTTTTTTTTCAAACTCTACATGCTACAACTTGGAAACAAAATAAGGGGGCAGACCTACTTTTTTATTGCTATGGCCTGATATCAAATCTGCAGACATGTCCAAACTCATATTTTAGCCCAGTGATACTCAAAGCCTGGCTTTTGAGCCGCATATGGCCCTTTTGTGATAACTTGTGGTTTTTGAAGTCTTACTTGAAAAAACAATTCCCCCAGAAAACCTTAAAAAGTGAATTTTGGAAATTATCCATTGCAAGTTACATCATCAGTTGGTTTCCCACGCTTATATAGAGGGCTTTAAATGTCAAATTTAATCGCAAACCTTTATTTTTTATCTGTCCATCAAAAAAGTGCAAAAAAGAACATACAGGATAAATATCACTAGTTCTTGAGAAAAACTGATAAAACACTTTCAGAAAATGATTTTATTTCATATTACTAAAATGACTGGAAGTGGAGATTTTCAATATTATTTTTCAAAAGAATTAATTTTTAGCCAGTCAAGTCAGTCAGACACACTAAATGTGTTCAATTTTTATTCTGTTAATTCAAGATGAGCGTAATTTTTTCAATTATCTAACACTGGTATTCAGTAATGATATTTAGTGGTGAAAATAATTATTTTCACTTATTTTTGACTCATCTGAAGTAAAGTGATGGCTTTAATTATCTTTATAACTCAATAATCATCATAATATATATATATATATATATATATATATATATATATATATATATATATATATACACACAGTGCTTAACAAATTTATTAGACCACTCTAACCCTTACCAAAGTAAGGTTTATGCCACAGCTGCGCTAAATCAACAGCATTGGTAATTACCAAAATCCTTATTTATTTATTGCAATGGTTAATACACCAATATGTAGAAGCTCTTTAACCCAAATGATATTTTTAATGCTAAAATATAATTATTATTGTTACCATGAATTTTCAAATTTACTGGTTTACAAAAAAACTGAAAAAATAATAAAGCACATTAATATTTCTTGATTAATGCATCAAATTATAGTTATTTACTTGCATTCCTGAACAGAAAAATGAGTTTTAGTGGTTGAATGTTATGCTTGATTAATTTCTGACTTCTCAGAGAAGCCCAGTGAGCCGGCTCAAATTTGGGTGAATTCAGTTTGAAATCCCTCATTCCTGTTCAAAATGGTAAAATGTCGAGAGCTCACTGAAAATGAAAGAGTTCACATTAAAGCACTCCATGATGCTGGATGGTCGTTGAGACAAATATGACAGGTGGTCTAATAAATTTGTTAAGCACTGTATATCTACACATATATATGAAATAAATGCATTAAACAGGACAAAAACATTTTATTCTACAATAAAATACAGATGTTTTCTTTATTAAATAAAGATATTCAGTAATGAAAACTGAAATGGATTTCTTGGTTTTACATGTAAACTACAGGAAAAATGTTTTATATCCACCTGATTCCTGGGGGTCTACTGTAGCAGGGAATGCAGGTGGAACTTCTAGTACAATAACAATAAAAGATAAATGTGATTCTTCCAATGGCTCACTGAAGTGATTTAGTGCCAATGGCGGTTGCTTTGAAAAGAATAAATCTTCACTGTTCTAAATAATTCTTTGTTAAATCAAACATCTAGCTAAATGTTATTTTAAGCTGAGAGTTATAAATTATATTTTCTGTAATGCTCAGTACCTTTTGCTCTGTTCATTGTACTAATAATGTGACAAAGTTATATTTGTCATCAACAACAGTGTCTTAAAGGTGAATTTCAGCAACCCCACAAACTAGAGAACTGTTAGAGGTCTGACTGGACTCTACATCTTATCTGAAGGTGGGGTCCCAACTCCTATAACAAAACACGATCGTCTATTACTATACTACTATGATACTAACAAAGTTATCTAAATAGGTTGTTTAAGTTATCTGAGGTAATTTCTTCCCTTTTTCTGCTCTAGTAGATGGAAATGTAAAGTCCTGTTTAGACAGAAATTACTGGAAGTCCTGCCCACATTTCATGCAAAGAATCATGGGGGCTAGGATTAAGGTGGATAACACTAACAGTAAAATCAAGCATCATTTGCCTTTTTAAATACTACAAACAGTACTGTAACATCCTCATCAGTCAGTGAGCGATGCAGTGCAAAAACAAAATGTGTCACACTTCTATGCTTTCAAAGAAAGACTTAACTTTCTAATTAAACTGCAGTTTTCTGGGTGATTCCCTGAGACAATTCTGCTTGATATAACATAAAAAACACATTCTTCTCAAGTGCAAAAAAACTCATCTAATGGTGGTTAAGAGGAACTAAACCTTCAGTCATTTAAGAACAACTTTAAAGTTTTAGGCTGTAGATGAAAAAAGTGAGACATTTCTGAGCTTGGTTACCAGTTTTATGCAGATAATACCATGCTTCCCTCCTTTGAAATTACAACATGGATTGCACCATTTTTTACATCTTTGCACAAATGTTAGGGAGACAAACTCAATGCATAGCCATGAGCACATAAACCACTATCAGATACCTTTCAAAATATTTAATTGACTCAGATACCAATATTCCCCTCACATCTGACATTAATAAGAATCCACCTCATCACCTCAAGGGCATTCAGAGATTGGGACTGTTTCTCTATCAAGCTAATTGAGAGATTTGAATGCAAGTCTTTCTTACCTTCATGACTGACAATTACAATGACCTACTTTCTGGTCTCCCACTGAGAATAAAGATCAGCTACAACCACAGTAAGGTAAAGGGCCAGAAAGAGAAAACAAATGCATCATATGCTATTGATGGTGTAAAATCTCAAGGCTCTAACATGATGTACTGTGTACTATTGTATCTGAAGACAAAGTGCGGTTGTAGTTACCATCAAACAGGGAGGGGAGGTAGACGAGCCCACACCATTCAGCACTGACATCATGCCAGTGTCTCAAGAGTTCAGCCCCAAGACGCACAGCAGCAGTAAATCCAGGAGTCTGGACACCTAACACCTGCAACAAATGTCAGGAAACACCAAGAGTTAAGTTATTAATATCACTGATTTTTGTCGCTTCAGTGATAATCTCTTATTGATTCTTTCTGTTGATAAAGGTGGATGTAAATCTACGGCTGTAGACTAAACAGCTATGACTACAATACCTCAGGTAATTACAGGTTGATTACAGGCTACAGCTTTTTCTCAGCTTGATTGGAGCTGTGCATATTGAAGCATAAAATATACCTAAGCTATAATTGACAAAGTTTTCAAGCAGCTGCAATTACCCGGTTTTCTATTACAGCCCGACAGCTCCTTCCCAAAGTAAACTCTGTAACCCGCTGGGTGAATCCTGTCAGACCAAGAGGTGGTGGGTACTCTGGGTGAACTGTGGGGTCAGAGCTGAACTGCTGCTTTAGTTTTCCAACAAGATGCAGGTCAAATGTCCTCCCTTTTTCATTGTAAAACTCTGTAAAAAAAAAAAAAAAAAAAGAGTAATAGCTTTTTCTTTTCATTAAAACATAGTCAGTTAATTTCTCATAAAGTGCCGGTGAAAAGAAAAACAGCAGACAACCTTTGATATCTATGAAAGTATGTGTATTTATCAAGGTAAAGAAAAGTATTTAGCTATTTTATTGTTCACTAAACTCTCCATTCAAATATCTCCTAATGAGTGGTAATTCAAAGAAAGCATCCTTGAACCCACAGGCTGAACCACTCAATAAAATATAGCTAACAGTTCAATTTCAAATGTAACATTGGAGCAAGTTGTAAGGCTAAGTCCCATAGTTTTAAAACTTTTATGGTTATAGGAAGCCGTTTTTAAATTCATTTTCACTAGAATAGAATAGAACCACCTGGAGCTGAACCTGCTCAAAACTGTGAAGATGACAGTGGAATTTAGAAGGAGCTAAACAATGTCCATTGTGGTCCCCTTCAGGTCCTAAATCTCCCAGGACCTGAGGGGGTCCGCCCACAGAATGGATAATAAGGTAAAATATGTTGCACAGCCTGTTTACCACTTAACTGTGACCTAAATGCTGTAAAAAAGAAACTCGCCTCATTAATATTTGCACTAACTAATGTAAACAATCTCATCTACCTCAAGTAAATTTGCCTACATCCTTGCCTATTTTGTACTTCTGATTATGTCTGGTCAGCATTCTTGCACCTTTTGCACACCTTGCAAATGGAAGTGTGAATCTTTACATTTCTCTGGATTCAATTCAGTTCAAATTCTGGAGGTTATGCTTTGATCAGAATCGATTTTCATTTCAAGCCAATAACTGATTCACAACATATTCTCTATCTTCTAAAAATAGGGGATAATTTTATCATCTGCTCTAGTTTGCTGTGAATTACGAGGCTGTTAATTATTATTTGACATTAAAAGCTTAAGATGTAATCAAAATAATGCTTTTCAAGCACATTTTGATTTTAGCAAACTTTTTAGTAGGCTATACTATATTTCTATCAACTAGTCTGATTACAATAATAAAGAAAAAAGTAATTTGTGCATGAATTGTATTTTTATATAAATAAAATGTGTGGGTACATGCTGGAAAGGTAATTATTTGAAACTTGTCAGTGGGAAAAAAAAACAATCCTTTATCGTAAAAATCCAGTGGAAGAGCAGGTGTTCTGGTTTAACAAGAGACCGTGTCAACTGGTTACTTTTCAGCTGAAAGTGTCAGCGGTTGTTGTAGTTACAACACTGTTAAAACACTGAACATAGTATGTGAGTCTAATATATGCTTAGGTGATATAAATGTAATGAAAAACTAAACAAAGGGCTCTTCAAGTTTTCGATATCCGTAATTATCTGGTATTAAAGTCACCAGTTAGCATGGTCACTCATTGAACTGTAACACTTTGGTGTGAAACATCCAATAGTTATAATTAAGTCTGTGCAAGTCAGCAGTTGTTAGCTGATGTTTGCTCTGGGTGAACGTGTCTGTATAGTGTGAATTCGGGCATATGAACCATTCCTAAAATAGTCCATAATACTTTAGTTTAGCAAGCATATAAGCGTCCTGCAGCATATGTCTAAGACACATTTAACTTCTTTTCTAGCTTTTGTTGATTTCTGTGTTTAATGTTTAATTTCTTTAGATTGAGAGCAAAGCTAACTGGTCTCAAATTCCTTGTAAATAAGCAAAATTGGCCAAAAAATTGAATCTCAGATATATCATCTTCCCCACTGCCTTACCCTGAACCTAACCACTAAGGTTTTAATCTTAATGCCTAAGCCTAACCTTAGACTGCGGACTTCCGGTTGAGACTTCCGGTATGGATTGGATGTATGTCGGCCATCTGGTCTGCATCAAGGTACTCTTGGGGAAAAAATCTAATATTTTGTAGATTTTCTGTCAAGTTAAACTGTAAGGCTCCTGAAAGTCTGTTTTAAAGACCACAAAATAGCCTATCTACATTTTCAATCTAAGCTCAGCTTTGGTTCTTTTTAAACTTTGGTAGTCTACTCAGGTTTTGACCAGCTAGGCTACTGAAAGCTCCCTGTAGCCCACATAGGCCTTTAAAATGGAAATGAACTACATTAAAATGTACCCTAAAGCAAATAAAATGCATTTAAATTCATATTATTAAGATTGAAGTAGTTTTAGGAATTATATGAAGTAGGATACAAAACAGTATCCTGCTACAGTGTATGCTAGTTTTTCGTATGGAATACAAACGTGACGTCGTAGTGATTAAGAAGGCGGGAAATTTCCCTTCGCCACTAATATTTCCGGTATAAAACTAGTAAGCTAGTAGGGAGTAAGATAGTAAAATAACCGTCATTACTTGGACTTGGATGAGAGGACTCACCTTTCCCTGCTAGGAAAACTTTCCTGTCGTGATTGTCTTTCTTGAAGGCGGATAACAGCCTCATTTCAGAAGTCACCGCTGCGCTGTGAGTATCAGTAAACACGGCAGACAAAGACGTACAGCCCATCAGGTCTCCATTTTGGTTGACCTCCTTTTCAGCAAGCCTGCTGCTGGGTCGACTCATCTTGAACCCAGCCAAACAAATCAGTCCTCCAGCTCCGAGCCTTTTGTTTACCCTCTGTTGCTATGTTACGACTCGTATTTGGATGCTGTCACCCCAGCAACTGTGATGGATGAGTTTGTCACAGCCTAATTTGTGGGTCTGTTCAGTTTACCTATGCCATCACACTAAGTTATCATCAAATAAGGAAGCTGCTGTGAGGAATTGAAAGTCTCTATTTTACA
Source organism: Cheilinus undulatus (assembly GCF_018320785.1). Taxonomy (NCBI): domain Eukaryota; kingdom Metazoa; phylum Chordata; class Actinopteri; order Labriformes; family Labridae; genus Cheilinus; species Cheilinus undulatus. The sequence continues at coordinate 14,869,165 of NC_054869.1, read as the reverse complement.
GAAGAGTTGACCCACATGTATTTTATTTAACAGTGATGTAAATCAGTTCACGAGGACCCCCTGCTGCTTATTACTGAGGCCTGTAGCATCCTTATGTAATGGATTCAAATGGTCTAAGCAGCAAGTCTAGAGACAGTAGACTATTTAATCAGTGTTGCTTGGATTAACGAGGTAGAACCAACATGACCATTAGGTATCTTTTTATGATTTGTGTAAGGATGTGTTGCTTTCATGGGGTTCCTACAATCAAGGCTGGCCATAAAGGGGAGAACTTTCTGGGGTCCAGCCAAATGGAGGGCCCATGGAGGTCAGCAAAATATGGTTCATTTTAATGATAAAATGTGTTAATCATATTTTTTTAACCCCAATATTAACCACCAGCCAATTCATTTATGCATAATTAATAATATAAAACCCTTTTGCTAAAGAAAAAGTGTTGAAAGTGGTAAAAACAAGATAACAGAGGTAATAAATATAGGTGGGAAGTGGCAAAAATGGGTTTAAATAGGCGAAATTGGTGCAGAAATAGGGAAATGTGCTTTAAATGGGCATAAAAAGTTGTGTTCGATCAATAGTGGCCAAAATGGGTCAAGAGATGCAAAGATGGGATGGAAAAGTAATGAAAGGGGGTTTAAATGTGGTAAAATGGTAAAGAGGTTAAAAAAGCTAGATAGAGCACAAAATTTATTAAGAAAAGGCAAATAATAGTGGCAAAATGGACAGAATAAGAGTAGTGGCAAAAATGGTTTAAAAGTGTCAAAGTTGGAGAAACGAAGGCAAAAAATAGCAGAAAGTGGCAGTAATGAGAGGGAAAAGTAATAAAAATGTGTTTTAATTTAAAAAAATGAGTAAAATGGGGTTAAAAAGGCTATAAAGAGGGCAAAATTCATAAAAAGGGGGCAATAATAATGGCAAAATGGGTTAACAGGGACATTAGGTGGAAAGTGTCAAAAATGGTAAAATAGAGTCAAAAACAGACAGACAGGAATAGTGAGGTAAAGCGTTTGAAAAGTGGCAAAAAAGGGCAGTAAAGATGGTGAAATTGGACAAAAGTAGCAAAATAAGGTAAAAGTGGCAATAATAGATAAACAGAGGCAAAAATAGCACAGAGTGGCAATATTGGTGGAGTAATAAAAAGGGGCTTAAAAGTGGCAAAAAGGGTAAAAAGACGTTAAAAAGGCTACAAACAGCACAAAATTGATTTAAAAAATGGACAAAAACAGAAAAAGTGGAGTAAAGGGTTTGAAAAGTGTCAAAAAAGTTAAGGTGGTAAAATAGAATTAAAAGTGAAATATTCGAAAAACATTCAAATAATGGGTTAAAAGAGGCAGGAAAACTGAACGTGGCAAAAATGGGTTAAAAGATGCAAAAATGGGAGGGAAAAGTCATGAAAAGGGGTTAAAATGTGGCAAAATGGATAAAAAGAGGTTTAAAGAAGCTCAAAAGTGCACAAAATTGAGGAAAAGTGGCAAATTATAGTGTCAAATGTACAGAAAAAGTCATGAAAGGGGGTTAAAAAGTGGCAAATGTAAATATTTTCAACATCAGAAACCCACCCCTTTCTGCTCCTAAATGAGGTAACTGTTAGCCAGGAAGCGACTGATCCAGAGCACATGCACTGATAACATCAGTAAATCACCGTGAAGGATGCTTCTCAGGGTTTTTCAGGGTCCCAGCCTGCATGCATCCAAAGGCTGCATCTTTGTTCAACACAGATTAATACCAGAATGAAGCTGGTTTATATGATCCTACACCGGTTTCCCTGTAAGACTCTTAAAAATGTATCATATGACCTCAGAAGTGGTGCATATTGGAAATAAATGTTTTCTACAAGGCAGAAAACATAAAAAGCAAAACTAAAAAAAAGTTGTGTAGCTGTGATGAAAGAAAATAGGTATGGGCTCTGCTGCTCACTTTAATGAGGCAAGTAATCACAAAGACATGCACTAGATGGCAGTAGATGGCCAAATGAGGCACTTAGGAGGTCAATTAGCTGAGTGGGGGTAATTTAAGAGAGAGCACTCTCTGGCTGAGGAAAAACACCTTCCTCAACCTGTTCCACAGCGCTCAGGACCTTAGACTGAGCTGAAGGTTCACAACATGACAATGACCCTTAAAACACAGCCAAGACAACACAGGACTCTGTGAATGTCCAAGAGTGGCTCAGCCAGAGAAACTAGAAACCCTATGGAACATCTCTGCTGAAACCTGAACATGGCTGTCCACCAACAGGCCCTATCCAACCTGACTGAGCTGGAGAGGATTTGCAAAGAAAAATTACAGAAAATCTCCCAACGAAGGTGTGCAAAGCTTGTTTCATTTTCAGAAAGACTCAAGGTTGGAATTGCTGCCAAAAGTGCTTCAACTGAGTCCTGAGTAAAGGGTCTGGATACTTGTGTTAATGTGATTTTTCAGGGGGTTTTGTAATGCATTTTTAAACATTTTTTAAATTCTGTTTTCATTTTGTCATGATGGGGTACTGAGTGTAGATCAATGAGAGAAAAAATGAATCTAAAAGAGCAGCATCAGGTTGCAACATAATAAAATTGAAAAAAATCTCAGGGGGTCTGAATATTTTCTGAGTGCTCTGTACGTCTTCAGAGGGTGTTGTGTTCTAGGATATTAAAACAGCATGTCAGCAGACGTGACACTTATATCTTTCGCCCTCTGTGATGGTTTTGTTTTTGTGTGATTAGTCATTGTCAGGACAAAAAAAGAGCTTTTGTATCATTTTGACAACAACTCATTCACTGCTGACATTTTTGTTTACTGTTTTTTTCCACCTTTTCACATAGCACTGTGGCTGCAGTCAAATATCTGTGTGATATCAGCTTATCTGTGTTTGCCCAGCTGTCTGTTAAAGAAGACAAAGTCACAGTCAAACAACACAGAGAGAGAAGCTCACAGGCGCAAAGGTAACAGCAAAAATTACTTTTATAAGGCAACTGTTGAATCTTTCAATAAGTGCTGGTAGTCCTTGGGGGAAACAACTTTTTTTTCTAAATACTGTTCCTTCACTGTCAAGTAAGGGGCCATGACAAAGTTTTGAAGTTTGTCACTCTTTAATGTTGAATAGCTGATGTCACAACTAGTTAAACGATGAAGCTTCAAATCTATTTACTTTGAGGGCTTTGCAATGATGAGCTCTGAAGTTTAAGCTTGGCATCACATTTTTTTTATTTGGATGCTGATGACCTGAGCCCTTAGCTGTGTCCCAATTCAGGGACTGCATCCTTTGGATCTGTCACAGCAGTGCATTTAAAATCCTCCTTCATTTGTAGCCTAAATCTGCATTCTTCTCCCCATTGCCCATCCAGATGCATTCAGAGGAATCTGTCATTGCCCAGCATATCCAGGGATTCACTGTGCCAATTCAGATAACATGGATTTATTCCCAGGTTGCTGACTAGTAAGATTTCAGAGTTAGCTACCAATGCTAAAGTTTGAAAACCATTATGGTTAAGTTTTAGGGGTGTAAATCACCAGTTTCAACCCGATACAATATTTATATTTTGGACAATGATACTATATTTTCCAATATCAAAAAAACCTGCCATGATATGATTTCAATTCAATTCAATATAGGGGCCTACGATCAATATCAGACAATTTAATGCACAAATTTCACACAGTTACAAAAAAACGTTTCTGCAGTTAAATTATTGGCAGGTCTCTGTATTTAATAAAAACATCTATTTTAACAAAAAGAACAAAGACCTTCATTTCACTGCAGTAACATTTTTAAATTTTGCAAATATTGTCTCATTTCTTTAAACTAAGAATCCTTATTACCTTTAAATCAGGAACATAACTGTGAACATTTGTATTAAAACATGTCGATTTAAAATGGCAAACATTTTTGTTTCATTACAATCCAGATCACTCTAAAGCACCAATATGACCTTTTCTTCAACCCTTTATAATAAAGGTTAAAAATATTGGCCTGTTTTCCCATATTAGATTATTTTCGTGAACTTATTTACACAAATGTGGACTTGAACAGATATTTCTACTCCATATCGGCCCTCCATACTTTACACGGGGGCCTACTAATGTGGCAAATAATACATTTGTAGTTTATTTTGCCGTTATGGGATTTTAATTAGGTTAAATATGTGGCTCATGATGTTATATTAATGGATTTTTTTAAGATTTTGGATTTATTGCAACCTTGATTTTAATAAATGAAGAGGTTAGACTAGAACAAATATTTATTTCAAAATGAGCAGCCTCATCACAAGAGCGAGGGGGTGGGGATACACAGAAAAACAGCTGTCCTGCTTGAACCACGTTAAGTTTGGACGGCTTATATTTTTATTATAAATCTAACGTGAAATAAAATCAGTGTATCCAAGGAGACAAGTAGCAGCGGACTTTTCCATCTCTGTTTATCTGGAGTCTGCAGCATCAGACAACGCTCATGCTACCTCAGCCATAACGAGTTGAGTGTTTTCTTTTTCTGTGAATAATCTCATACAGCGGTTGTGTACAGATAAAGATGCAGATGTAGTCTGCAAACTAAGGGGACGACCCGTACTGCAGTAGCTGTCTAAAATATGTCCACACAGCCCAGAGAGGAGAGGATATCTTCTTTTCCTCAGCTACAAAACTTCAAGCCATTGCTGCTAGTTAGCTAGCTTGTTGAGGACGCTGCCTGGGGAGGAAGCTGTTAGGAATTTTAACATAAAGCGTAGCTTAACGCATTGATTTAGATCAATGTTTTGACTCTTCATCAATCTGATTGGATTATTAATCAACCAATTGATGAATTAATATACATCGATGACTCGTTACACCTCTTTTAAGTTGTATGATGTCAGTAATATTAGCTAGTTTTGCTGTCGAGGTTGCTAGATAATAGATGCAGTGGTTAATGGAAGGTTAAGGATGGGGACGCTATAAAGTTTGGATCTTACCTAGAATGTTATCCCTGAAATGAGACACAACTATTGTTTAGTTTGTAGTTTGGCTCCAGATCAAAAAGCTTTAATCTCTGATGGCATATGTTTGGTATATGGATGAACAAATATGTCAAAGCAAGTGGACTGTTAACAGTTTTTTGGATAGCCTTTTTGTCTTACCTCCAGAAATGGTTGTCATTTTTTGTTCCCATAGAAATGCACAAAATGAATAAATGTAACATAAGTCAGAAGGAAGCTTAGCAACAGGAGCTAAACTTGGACAGAAAAGTTGTGCCCATCAGAACTGTGTTGGCTTTCCTCTGATCTTGACTTCACTTGTCACAAAGCCCAGATGGCCGAGCTCCTGCTGGTTTCAGTTTGTTTGGAAATGCTCTGCATTCAGCTCGTGGTTTATTTATAAAACCTTTAAATTCCTCACATAACACTATAATAATGTTGTGTCTACTCAAACGGGTGCAGAGCCAGGAATGATTTAAGGTCACAGTGGGTGAAGGATTATAATAATGAGAATTATTTTTTTTCTTATGTCTACAGCTCTCTATCAACATTAGTTTTACTCTAATCATTGTTCTGCAGTTCTATACAGTGCATATAAAAAGTATTTACCCTCCTTGCATATTTTACCCTTTAATTGATTTTATAAAGCAATAGCTTTATGGCAAAGTGGCAAAGAGTGGGCCACTGCTGAACAAAAGTCATATCATATCTCGACTAGAGTTTGCCAAAAGGCATGTGGGAGACTCCATCGTCAAGAAGCAGAAGCTCTTTATTCCACTGAGACTAAAATGGTGCTTTTCCACCATCAGACAAGACACTATGTTTGGTGGATACCAAACACTGCCATCAACACAAACATACTATCCCCATTGTGAAGCACTGTGGTGGAAGCAGCATGCTGAGGGGATTCTTCTCAGCAGCCAGCCCTGGAAGGCTTGTAAAGGTTTAAGGGTAAAATTCGACATGATATATCAAAATCCTGGAGGAAAATCTTGTTCGTTCTTATTTAGCAAGACAATGGACTGAAGCATAACTTTTTAATAAATTGACATTACTTTGTTGAAATCTGTTTTTACCTTGACATTACTGAGGGTTTCTTTTTTTTTTCCTGTCAAAAAAGCTGGATTATATCAAACATGACTGATTTATAACACCAATAAAGGGGTTAAACATCCAAGGGGGTGAATGCTTTTTATAGTCACTGCAGATCCTGCAGGGATTCCATGATCAATTCTATGGATGAAAAAATGATGAGGAAAAAGAAACGTATACTCTTGTGACACATAATTTATCCTATTCTTTCTTCATTTCTGTTACAACAGAGAATATTTCATACCTTTCACAACCTGTTAAACTACTTTGAATATGACTATAATTAACATTGTTGATTGTTGACTCACTGTTGCCCACATGATTGTGATCAAGGCTGGGCAATTAATCAAAATTGAAATTAATTTATAAAATGGCCTACTTCAAATTAAAGACGGTGTAAAATTTCCAGTTTATTACCAGTTTAATAATATTTTTCTTTGCAGCAGATGTTTTGTTGTACAGGTCATGCAAACATTCAAGTCACATTTTTTTTTAGAAAAGTTTGCAAATATCCAAATTTTCTTATTTTTGCATCTCACTAAAAATGAGAACAACTTAGAAATGAGCATTCTCTTATGTACAATTCATAGCTTTTGCATTATGAGTAGGGCTGGGCACTTCATCGCAAATTAGCTTAAGTCGCAATATGGCCTGCTGCAATTCACAAATCGCAGAATATGCAATATTTCTTTAATTTGAAATGTGTCAAAATATATACATAAAAATGCAAACTTTCAAGTGTCTTTTTTAGAATGGTTTCCAAAAAAATCTCCTTTTTGTTTTTTCATTTGCATGTTTTTCTTAATCAAAACAAGAACATAGCTGTGTTTTTAAATATGGCTTACTTATCACTAATCCCTGCTTGCATTAAAGCTGATGCACCATGCTTCTGCTGCTGTTGGTAAAGCTTAACTTCCTCCACCCCAGCCTCCTCCTTTATAGCTTAAAGCTTGTCACACCCTCATATTCAGATTCATGCTACTATGGATTCATTGCTTGCAAAATTATTTCATTATTTTCAATACACATTGTTATGAATGTTTCTAGCTATGCTCTCCCTGGAAAGTCAAAGCATGCTGCTGACTAAACCAGAGAGCATCTTTAGAGCAGAGCCGTCTCTCTATATTCATGTTACTGAATGTAGGTTGAATATAGAATGATTTATTCTTTGTATTTGTTGAAAAATACATAAGATGAGGAACCTAATAATAATCGCCCTTGAAATCGCAATACTGGGGGGAAAAAATCACAATTAGATTATTTTTGCAAATTGTTCAGCCAAAATAATCACAATTTGACTTTTTTTTTTCAAAATGGTTCAGTCCTTATGTTTCAGTTCATCTTTTATCAATTTATATTTACAAATACAGTTTATGACTTCATTTAAGATTTGATATCTAAAATTATAAGTTGGAACTGAAGCCCCTCATATCATTTTTTGAAATGAAGGACATCATTTTTTTAGATTTATTTTTGGGCTTTTTCTGCCTTTATTGATCGAGGAGGACAGTGGCTAGAATCAGAAACAGGGTTGAGAGAGCTGGGAGAGACATGCGAGAAACAGTGCCACAGGCCAGACTTGAACCCTGGCAGCCCGCGTACATGAGGCACACCTTTAACCACTAGGCCATCTGCACCCTCAGGACATCATACTCAAGAAAGCACAGTACCATAAAACTACATGAAACTACTGCCTGAACATTTCGAAAATGCAACCAAATTGTCCTAATAGGTTTGGAAGTAAAAAAAAACAAAATGTCACAAACTGAAACTGAAAAGTTGTTTTTATATAATTGAGGGAGTGAGTTTTCACACAGAGCACACCTGAAACATACTACACAGTTATTATTTTTATTTAACAAAGCAACAGATGATGTATGAAATAAAGCACAACAGTGTTTCAATATAACACATTGATGGACTGCCTATAAGTGATGTTTCATCTTTTTAAGTCCATAGTTATAAATTTAGAATTTTCATTTATTGACGTAGTTTAATCTAGCTCCTTTACCATCTGCCAAATGTTAAAATTAAGGTGAAAGAGCTCAGTGGAAACATCTGGCTGAGGCTGTTTTTTTCTTAAGTGACCTGCAGTTTTTATAACTGCATGATTAACAATGATTTATATTTCATGTTAATTGTTTTCAGGATTGTTGAGTGTCCTGTTAAAAGATTTCATCAGCCAGCCAAATATGAAATAGACATTTTCATTAGCCAAGGTAAAACTTGATAAACATGGAAGTTTGAGCAGCATTGTGCAGATCCAGAGTCCTGGCTTAAAACAGAAAGACTGCTAAGGATCAAAATAAACACCAGAACTGACAACTTGAAAAGACAGCTTTTGGTAATGTCTGTGATTTGGACGATGAAGACAGCCCTGCCTTGTAGTAAGTCAGACGATGTTTGTACTTTGCTACAGATTCAGTGTATCATAAATAGATAACTTACCTGACAACAAAACTCATATTTTAAACCAAAGGCCACATACAATGTGTCTGAAGTTTTACTGGAATGCATCCACACTTGCGTCTAAGTTTATTCAGGATGTTAGAGCCTTTTTTGAATAACAGTGTCTCGTTTCAGCTGTCCGTCTCTTCTCCACTCTGTAAGGACAAAGTCAGCTCTGTCTCTGCAGTCCGTCCAGCTGTGCTCTCTGGATTTAACTTCTCTCTGGAGTGATGGCTATCCTCTTTATCTCACTTCTAAGGAATCACAGTTACAGCTGGAGAGCACAGTTTGTTTCAGTAGCTCTGTGTTTTACAGTTCATCCGTCCTTCTCCTGCAGTGTGAAGCTGAAAACAGATGAACAGATTGGTATTTAGTGTTTCTATTAAACGCCATGGCACTACAGTGAAACACAAGCAGACACACAAGGATGTACCTATAACTGATATTGTAATAAAAAATCAATTTGATAGGGGACCAATCACATTTATGAGACAAGAAGTGTATTCTCTTACAATTACATTTAAAAAATCAGATTTATTCATAACTTGACCCCAATTTCTTGTCCTATCAAAAGTGTTTTTTTTGTGTTGGGTTTAGATAAAAGGCAGAAAATACAATGCTAGGATCAAGCATTGATCTGTTAGTATCTCTTTTGTTTTTCATCTTTGGATCACTGTGTTTAGTCTTACTGTTTGTTTACAAGTAAAAAGTGTCCAACACTGATGCCAGCTTCATTATCTCTTCAACTTGGTGTGAAGCCCTGTGAACAAATTGTCTTTTATGTCCTTGTTAGCCTGAGCTGGTGTGCAGCTCTTTTGTTCCTAACAGATAAGAAAGCCATAAGACAACAACACCACAAGCTTGTTGTCCAACAGGTTTGTTGTTAAATAGTTCTTTGCACATGGAAATAATTGTTCTACCTACTTCCCTTTGTTTGCTTTATATTGCTAAAAACAAAAAGTTATGCAAAGTAGCCGCAGCTCGTCTATTTATACCGTGCATTACCTTTTTTTTCCCGACAAAACAGGAATTCTGATGCTATCACCTCCACTGTACATGTCTCCACAGGAAGACATAAACCACCTGGAACTGTAAGCTTCACAGAAATGCGAATGCATATGGAAGAAAAATATGCAGGAAGCCATTCACAATGTGGCTTCAGCAGAAATCCCTCAGTGTTGTGGAGCCTTTTTTCAGTTTGTATAGTAAATCACAAGAGGCTTTGGTCTCTTTCACTAATGCTTCATAGTGAGCAGTAAATTTAAGCTGGTGCATTTAGATGATTTCATGGGAAAGGACTCCAGGAATAATACTGTGAAACTTTCTCTTAATTTTAGTGTTCACACATGATTCATGGTTTTAATTTAACAGCCAACAAAAGCCATAGTTTGCATGGATTTGTGGCATTGATTGCAGTAGGAGAGTATGATTACATAAAGTTGAGGAAACTCCATCCATCATCATGGATGTGTATTTAAAGAAATGATAAACATTGTAAGAGTGAACGTTCTGTTGCCAGTTTGTTGTACACCTAGTTAAAGCTAATGTAATCTAAGACAATGATCCTACAAGAACCAGGCTTGCCCACAGAGCTGGCTGGTCCTGACAAACTCAGAGAATGGGCCCTCCCCAGTAGTGATTTATTAATGATACTATTGCATGTGTGTTGGATCAGTAGCACTGCTGCCAGCAGTAACTTTATTGTGGAGCTGACCAATGTTGGGTTCTGATGTTGAAATTATTTCTTTGTGCTACCTCTTTACCCTTTAAAACACTTTTTTTCTACCCATTTTTGCCACGTTTATTCACCACCTTATATCGATTTAGCACACTTGTACTCATTTTAACTTCTTTTTGCCAATTTTTGCCGCATTTTAACCCTTTTTATCACCTTTTCCCCCAAACATTTTTGCCACTTTGAACACATTTTACTATTTTTACCCATTTTTGCTAAAATCACATTTCACTTCCTTTTCCACAATTTTTTGCCACTTTTAACCGCTTTCCAGCACTTGTTTTCCTGCCCACTTTGCCACTTTAAACACATTTGTGCCATTCTCTGATTATACTTACTTTGCCTCTGCTAACCAGTTTCTGCCTCTTTTAAGTAATTTTTACCTGTTTTTTTTAACCACATTTTTGTCCATTTTCTCACTATTTAAGTACACAATTGCCATTTTAAACCCTTTCCACCATTATTCTGCCTGCCTTTGCCACTCTTAACCAATTGTTTCCTCTGTCCATATGTTGTTGCCTCTGTTAACCCATTTTGCTACTATTAACCTGTTTTCACAACTTTAAATACCTTTTCTGCCAAAGTTAACTGCTTTGAATTATTTGTTCTGCCTATTTTTTGCACCTTTAATCCCTTTCTCACCATTTTTCTGCCTGTTTTGTCCTTTTTAACTCATTTTTGCAACTATATATATATATATATATATATATATATGTCGCTTTGATAAGATTTGTTATTATTCAGGATAAAAAAAATGAAACATGGTTATCACAGGTTAACTTTACAATGGACCATGAGTTTGCCAACCTCCATGGGCCCTAATTTGGCTGAATCCCTGAAATCTCTCCCCTATATCCCCCCCTTAAGGGTGGCCTTGACTGAAACACATTTCAGCTTTACAACAATGCTCAGATTTTTCTGAAGCTGTTTAGCTGTTTTGGGGCTTAAGCTTGTGTAACAGTTAAACCAAATGGCAGTTAGTCAAGAGTAAATGTAGCCATCTGAGGTCACATGCCTGCTTGTTGACTGCTACTTTGAAGACTTGAGGGTGGCATACATGAAAATCCACTGGATCATATTCTCATATTTGCATCTAAAAAATCCCCCCAAAACCCCAAAAGTCGAGTGACAAAAGTGAAGAAAATTAAGAAATTATTCCTGATGGACACTCTAAGCACCTTGTCCTCTCCCTTGCTCCTTGCACGTGTCAATGCGAGCAACAGAAGGGAAAAACAAATGAGGAGACAAGGTAGAGACAGCAGCTGCTTTGCATGTGAGCTGATTGGACACTATAAAAGGAAACAACTGAATGAAGCTGATTCTGTTGCCAATTCTTGCTCACATCACACGCTGTTAGGGCACCCTGTTAGTCGCTGCATAAATCTTTGAAGAGACCTATTCGATAGTTTAATGCAGTAGTTCTCAACTGTTCAGCTCCAGGACCCACCACCTCCTGAAGGAGAAGTTGCAACCAAAGTCTCCAAAATGATCAATAATAACCAAAAATGTTGAATGAAAAATAGGGTACTTTGGACTTGGCATGGAACAAAACATGGCTACAGATAAAGAGAGACAGTTCCTTTAAACATAAAAACATATCAGAGACTTTTTGGGTTTAAAGCACCCAACCATGTCTAATTAGTCCCCTAATAATACAACACTTTAAATCAGGGGTTCTCAAACTTTTGGGGGCCAGGGACCAAGGACCCCCACACAACCTCCACGCTGATTCCTCACCATTTCGTCGCAAAAAATATTTTGTTATGTCCTTAAATTCTGCATGCTTTTTTTATTTATAAATTTTTTTATCAGATGACACTTTAGCTTGGTGGGCTTCATGGCTTCATATGAAGGTACACGACACATCGTTGCTGTTCTCAAGAAAACCAAACTCCAGATAGTTGTCATATTTTCTGAGTTTAACTGGTTTGGGCCTAGCATCACTTGATGAAGTGGATGCACTTAAATATTTATCCACTATAGCTAGCTTGACCTTCACACTAAATGGGTCCTGAGCAAAGTGACTGATGCTTGATGAATGATAGAATAACATTATATGTCACAATCATATCTGAGTTTTTATTGGCCCAAAGCGGACTTGTGTGGGAATCATTGATTTAGTATGTTTTATAGTGCTGTGGTTCCTGTATGTGTTTATTTGATTTTGAATGACATGGAATTACTTTAATGAATTATCTTAAATTATTTTGCAGACCCCCAAGCTACAACTCGCATACCCAGGGGTCCCCGGACCCCAGTTTGAGAACCACTGCTTTAAATGTATGATATGCAACATTTTATACATTGATATAACAGATATTAAACATATTTAACTAAAATGTTAAGTACTGACTTTCAATAAAAGAGTAGTTTCCTTTGGGTTTGTTGTTCTCAGCACTGTGTTCACACCAGGGTTGGAATTTCACTTCTGTCTTCCTGCCACTGTGACAGGTGGATTTAAAAATCTAGCAGCCACAAACATTTTTTTACCAGCCACCCTGTTTTAACAAGCAGCATTATTTAATGAGCCACAATAATCAAGACTTCAACTTTTTAAGCTATGGGCTATTTAATAAGAGAGAGCTGAATGTACAGTTGAAAGATGGAGTTCACCCACTGGGATACAATGCAGGAGAATCAATGGAATCTCCAACCTGAAGAGAGGACTTTGGTCTAAAATACTTCAAAGATTTTAGAACCAAATCAACGTTTTGGACCCCTTAGCTGCAGTGGTCATGAATAAGAAAATTAGTAATAGAGACCAGAGTCTTTTTTGTACCACACAGTAAATGTATTTCATTCTGCTTTAAGTTCAAGTTTCAAGTATAAGTAGCCACTCAAGGAACTGCAGTTTTTGGTATCTTAGGCTGTGTCCGAAACCACTCACTCATTCCCTACCCCCTATCCACTATAAGAGCAGCATATAGTGTACTATACTGCAAAACACAAAAATGATTTCAGACACTGATAGCCATCTCACAGTTCAAAAGTTTAGCAACAACGGCTCGAAGATTTCGATGATAATGGCTAAGGATCGAAATTAATGGTAGAATTTCACTGAAAACTGATACTAAATGTGATCCCCCCCTCCCCCCCAAAGAAAAACAAACAAAACAAAAACAAAACAAAAAAAAAAAACACTAATAGATATAAAGCTTGTGTCTTTAGTGGCAAAATAGTGTACTTTTTTGTGTGTCTCATGTCTTGAAATCCTAAAAGTTACACCGTTTTAAATTCTTAACATTTTCTTGCAGATTTGGATAAAACCAACAAACAAAAAAGTATTAAATAAAGATTTTATATGTGTTCCTGCGCTCCTCTCATTCGTCCATCATGTTTGAGAGCAGCAACCGTAATGCATGATGGCAAATATTTCTTGGCTAGTGAGCATCAGTCATTCACTACTTTTAAAAATGCATTGTGGGATAGAATAAGTGCACTTTATAGTGAATAACAATGCTCACTCAGAATTTGAACAACACTACAAAATAATGGCGTATTCACTATATAGTGCACTATGTAGTGAATAGGGAGTGATTTCGGTCACAGCCTTAGTGTTGACTTAATGTTTCTTTAAGTGAGTTTGCTGCTTGATTGTGAGATACTGTTCCCCTCATGGTTCCCTTCAAGAGAAGAGGATTAAATCATCCAATAAGTTTCAAAAGTAATGAAGCAAAACACACTTTTTTTCTGCTCTTTAATCAATTACAGTAAATGTTTTTTTAACTTCCATAATCCAACATGATATATAAGCAAAAACATTTTAGCCATCTATTGATACTGGGATCTTTAAACCAGTATGTATTGATGGTATGAATACTGATGCTTTTGTAGTATTTAAAACACGTTAACTAAACTGATTCTGTGCTAATCCTTTGTCATGTAGATAATTGGTTTAGCAGCCACTTCAAGCACAGTTGGTTTTACCATTAGGCAAAGGTAGGTAATTGCCTGGAGCCCCATGCTTCAAGAGGCCTCAAGATGTAGCCATAAAGGGTAGGGTTTAGTAACATAGCAAGTTTTTAAGACATATTAATACATTTCATCATTTTTTTTAATTTTTTTTTTTTAATGTGAGCAAACTGCCTCAGACTCTCAAAACTGCACAAATATGTTGCCAACATTTGGGAAAGTCAGTGGAACTGGCAAGGTTAAAGAGCGTCCTTCACTCTTCACCAGTTCCACCTTCTTTTTCTAATGATGCCAAAATATTTGCACAATTTAGAAAACAATCTTTGTCTAAATTGTGCAAATAATTTACACAATGATTTGTGCAAAATAGTTATATTTGTTGGTCGAAAATATAAAGGAAGATCATGAAGTTTTGATTTTTTTTTTTTTTTTTTGTATGCCACTGATCATTGAAATAATGGGGATTTGATCATTTTGGAACAATTTATTTAAAATTAAAAAAATGTACACAACATCACTGTAAGGAAACATTGCCAACTTTTGTAAAATTACTTCTATATTCAAAAGTTTTTTATTTATTTATTTATTTATTTATTTATTTTTTTGAAAATCAACAATGAAAAATTGCCCAAAACTGGGTATCTAACAATGAATGATTCTTGTAAACCAAAGAGTTAAGTTTATAATTCTGGTATTATCACAACAAATGTGTAGATTAATAAATGTGTTGCCTTTCAGCTTAAAAAATATCAATACAAATTTTGGTTGACTTCGTACAGCCCTAGATTTGGGTCTTTGCTGTAGTTCTCTGGCTTTGTTACCTAAAAAAAAGAGATGCTTCAAAATATTTTGCTCACTCGCTATGGTTCCTTTTGGCTAAATGGGAAAGAGCCTCATATCTGTCTTTTCCTGGGGCTTCAACATTTATAAAACAGTTTACAATCAAAAAGAAATCCACTCAAATTTCTTTGATTTTTTTTCTGTCCACACCATTACTATTTAGTGACACACAGTGCTTGTGTGTTTTCTTAACTCCCTGATGCCTCCACTAAAGGAGCGTGCTGAAGTGTGATTGGTTGTAATATCAGGGTGAGAGGGAGGGTTGAGGTTTGCCAAAGGTCAGTACCACCATGTTTTGCTTTAACCTGCTCCTTGTTTCATGCCGTCTTACGCCTGATCCTGCACTGAGCTAAGTGCACGTTATGGAAGAGAGAAGCTAAATAAATACATAGTTCAGGGCACACAGAAGCCCTTTTTAAAATCCTTTAGATTAGCAGAATGACTCAGTATGTGTCACATTTTTCCCCTGCAGTGCTTAACTTATTTCCCCTTAACCCAGTGTAAAATCCCACTGACAGGAGCAAAGGAAAGCTTGTCACCCACCGTCCATGCTCTTGTTAAACGCACAACCAAACCTGCACACTACATGTTTACACATTTCTTTCACTGGCTCCAAAACTATCTGCATGCTATGTTTTCACACCCGTACTACAATAACACTCAGTCCATTAATACACTAGGGGAGGGTACAGCGCGCTTGGGTGGGAAACACAATTATATCTAATGACACAGTTTGTTCCAGCGACGCAGTTTCTTAAAAACAGAGATGCCAGCTCAATAAACACAATGTCCTTTTACATTAGTCCACATGAGTTGTCAGCTAACATGTCTGAGATATTTACATCATCATGTAGAGTAACGGGCCACTTATGGTGGCTATGGTGACTCAGTATTTATACTAGAACAGCATCCTTCACCAGCTCTTTATAGTTTGTGTGATGTCTTGGTAAATTATGGGTTAGCAGCTTAAACGTATGCTGAGAATATGAACATATAAAACTGTGTTTACGCCAAGAGCGGATTTATTTACCCATGATACCCATGAGAAAGGAGTCCATTAAACACAATCATACTAGTAGATCTCCACTAGCCCCTGCAGTGCTTATCAAAATCATCAATATTCTGGATACCTTGATGCTGAAGGTTTAAAAAAACTACAGATATCCAGTCATGTTGTTAACCTAAAGCTCAAAGAAAGCTGAAGCTTAACTGCAGAAATTCAGACAGTGAAAGTCATGAAAGTCTTACTGACACCTGTGTGAAAATGTCCATTTTCATTGCAGTAATTAACATATTTACTGCTTGTTTATGAAAGTTTCAATTCATAGCTCACATGTGACATCAAATACTCATGGAACCACCCCCTGATGGTTTCCTATCACTTCTGTTTTTTAAGGGATATTCATATATCAAATTAGCCAGTGCAAGTTTTCCAAGTTGGCTCAACAAAGAACCCATTATTTTTTTAAAAAACACAGGCCTGAGATCCTGCTAAAATGCTCTATTAAAACTGTAATGAAGCCTCCTGCCACTAGTGGCCACTGTAGTTTTAGTTAATGGCCATTCCTTCCTGCCGGACATAACATGAGAATCTTAGTGGTTAGCATGTTATAGAAACAGAGTGGTCTGGCAGTTTTTTTTAACTAGAAAATGTGAATAATGCCGTATGTAGGCTGTTGAGAGTTATCCTGTGATGAGTAACCACATAGAGCACAATGTTAATCTGCAAAGAGGGAAGAGGGCTGGAGGAGCTAGCTGCTAACTTTAGCCATGCTCGGCTCAGCATGTCAGGCTCATAACATAAACCCACTGACACAATGACCCAGTGATGAATTTGACTGTTGTCTTAGTAATCTCTCCTCTTTAGACTAGTTGGTTAAACACTTTGTGAATGTGTATTACACTGAATATGGAACTGGACGCCTTGGAACATCCTTATAATCTTTGAAAGACCAACTGGATGCACCCAACCGTATTGAAAATTCATGAAATTGTCTATACTGTTGTAGTCTTTCATCCCACAGTGTAAGAAGAAGGATTCACCACTGCTGTAGATATACTGAAACATAAACATTACTGAAGCAGAGGTCTGACTCATTTAAATAGTTTCCCAGGTGTTCTTTAACATGGTAAAAACTTACAGTTTAAATTATTATCCATATTTTCCGTGGTTGTCAGATGATCTTACAAAGTATTGGCTTGAGGCGACAGAGAATAAAATGCCCTGTGCTGCAGCTCAACATAGTGGTCAATGTTAGCTGCCACTGCCCCAAGCTCTTTTTTTTTTTTTCTTTTTTGCCCCCCACACTCTGCACTGGTCATGTGACTGAAAAGCTTGTGTTATTTCTGGTAAACTTTGTACTGATGGTTAATATTTTTGTAACTTATTTATTGTAATAAGGCAAAATGTTCTACTTTATAAAGGCAAAGCTGCTCTGTCTTACAGGCTGTTTGCTGTTTGCCAGCTACCCACCAGACCGGCCCCAGCTCCTGCTCTTTGCCAGCAACCAAAGGGTTACCGAAAGCTACCGTGAGACAGCATTTCCAACACGACACCATGTATTTTGGGCCTCAAAATACCACTTTAGAAACCACTGGGTGACAACGCAATTCCAGACCAGTAAAACGTCCATAATATTGTAAATATGCCAGTTTTGTGAAAGCAGGGTTGTTACTGGGTTTGTAGCTGCTGTGATATTACTGTGATAACCCTGCAGCTTATTGTGCTCATCAGAAGTTCTTCCAGAGCTAAATCTAGACTGATCCCATGTGCTTTTCACATGATATCATGTAACTTTTGAACCTACTATAGATTTTCTGCACTCCAAAGCTGTGCACATCATTTTTTTTTGTTTTTAAAGTTCTTTTCTCTGTTACTCAGCAACATACTGATATCCTTTTTCCACTTTAGACCTAAATTTTAATGTAGCAAATAGCATGTTTTTGGAGGCATTTTGGGGCTTTATGATAAAGACATGGTTCAGTGTTCTCTTTTATCTTTCCTTAGCTCCTAATCTGCAAGATACTTCTAAAGCCAAATTCATATTTTCTTTCAAACCAAGGAGAACTATTATTTAACTATCAGGCTCATTTTTAGGCTGTCAAACTTTGGTGCAGCCTGGTTGACAAAAAGACAGGCTGATGCCAAGGTTGCCTTATTTTTGAACATACTTTTTAATTTCAAGTATTTTAAAATAATAGATGTTTTTGGTGTGAGCAAAAGAGAGAAGAAGCACTGTCTACATCGCACCAGTATAGAAACATTTGGTACCAAAAATCAAGCACAAAGCAATAGTTCAGGTAGGTCGTGGAGTCAAGCGCTGCCATATGATTGAAATCAGCTGATCTCATACAAGCCTCATCAGCTGATTTGCCTTAAGCACGCTATTGCCATATTTAAACTGCTCTAGCCTGGCTAAGCTTTGCTGCTCCCTCTACAAGCCACTTTTTGCAACCCTCCTCCACCCCAGTTCCTCCTTTATCCTGCTTCTGACTTCATCAGTGCCATTCTGCTGGTCACTGATGCCTGCTCTGCTCTGGGTTTTTTCTTGCTGCTTGTCTCCCAGCCTCAGGCTTTCCTTTTAGGCACAGGAAAGGCAGGAACATGTGCCGTTCCTGCTTGATGCTTTCCACGGAGGCTCATGGAAGGGCAGGGGGATCCACACCCACACTGCCAAATATAGATAACAGCAATGAGAGCAAAAATTAGTAACTGCTAATAAAGAGAAACATTCATAACAGCAAATCATGTGTGTTTCTTGACATAGTGGTCATGGCTGAACTGCAGTTTAGATAGTTTTCCTGCAATATTTGGATATTACAAACTAGGAACTATGCAATATTGAGTTCCCAAGGCTTCTATTTTGTTGCTGTAGCATAACAGGTTTTGATATCTGATGTTTTGTTTTATATCAAAGTTTGAAAATTCACCACCTAACACATCTGCCTCTACTTCCACTGTTAAGACATCTAACTCTATGTTCGTGAACATGAGTGAGAAGCGCACTTATCCAGGGAATTTGTGAAAAAACTGCATGTCAGAGAGTGGTGCATACGTGACAGAAGCCGAAGGCTGCTGTGAATGTTGATAAGGGCAGCAGTGATATGCCTGCATGTATTTCTGTGAAAACAAAGTAACTATTGATGATGGCTGTCCTGTTCACTGCAGCACACTTTAGTCTGGTCCTTCTAAACCTGCTGTTGCATGCTGTCATGGCTTAATTTCTCTTTTGCGTTGCTACTTTGAATATAAATCAAGCCATGAAGACTAGAGCACCTGGTCTCTCTCAGATGCCTTTCTTGGCATTGTTAAATCAATAACCAGCTTGAGCAGTGCAGTCTCTACCTTAAATCATTTTCCTTCCTTAGACTTGAGTTGTCGTCCTGCCAGAGTCCCTCTCAAACGGCTGGTCTCACTTATGATTGTTATCCTGCTCAAAGCGCAGGGTGAGTCTGCTGAGCGTTTCCTTTGGGCTGATTTACTACAGAACACACCAGGCTCCTTTTAAGGCAGGCTTTTATATGCTCTTAAAGGTTTCCCCTGATTTAGCCTATGTGTTGGTGCTTAATTCCTCTGAGAGGGTGTCATTTAAAGAGAAGAGAAGATGATATAAAGAGTGGAGAGTAAATATTTGAAAGAGTCATAAAGCTAGATTACTCCTGGGAAAGTGGGAATCCTGACAATGAGGGCAGCGCTTTCATTTTAAAGATATGCCACTAATTGCCTGGTTAGATTTACATGAAACTCATTAAGTGCTGTGTCCAAAGATTGGACAAGAAATTGTGCTCTTTAATGAGAATGAATGTGAACATTTTAATGGGAAGTTTGGCTTTCAGACTGTATAAAATAGTAGAAATTGGGGTTATTGTTGGGTCTTTATAATAATACCTCAAAGACTATGAGGCCTGCCCTCTTTGTAGTGTCTTGATATAATTTTGGTTATGAATTGGCGCCATACAAGTAAAGATTGATTGAAATTCATCCGTACTGGCTAAAATTAAAATTTTTGGTAATTAAACAGAATTTAAATAACTCTGCAAAGTAGATGGATTTGCCAGTCTGTCATCAGGCAAATCAATCTTGAAAAGCTCCGATCCACACCATTTGTGCTGCATTGAGCACGGTTCAAACTAATCAGTGTCATTTGAGGAGAGCGAGGCGGTAGCTACAGGCGGGTTTAGTTTTCCTGAAAGCCGATAGCAATGCTGCTGCTTGTGTGTAGCAATTAGCTCGAATGTAGTGGCAGTTTTATCAGAATTGCACTACATTTCTTAATTAGTTATCAAGCAAAGAACCACAGAGAGCTTTTTGCCAACCTGCTTTGACGTGAATTTTTGATTGCTACGGGGGGGTTGAAGTGTGAGTCGGTATGTCTGCTGGTAGGGCGATTAGCTCAGATGTAGCCACAGCGGCATGTTTTTTTTAGAATTTGACCACATTTCTCCATTAAAAACAAGCAAACAGCCACGCCAAAAGCTTTACAGGATGGAAAAGATGTTTTTGTGCTTCTCCTGGCTTGATTTAGCATGAATTTCTGATCGTCACGGGGGGAGGTTGAGCTCTACTGTAAGCTAGTGTATACAATACCTGCTAATGCTGAAGGGATTAGTAGTAGAAAAGCGGCAGTTTTATCAGAGTTGTGCCACATTACTTTATTACAAGAGCAAAGAGCTCTACCATAAGCTTTTCTTGGCAGAGGAGATGTCGCCGTTCTTCTCTCCAGTTGCATCCACATCATGCTCCATTGTTTATGCAGTGGCAGAGTTTGCCGTCTGGAGCTGAGCACGTGTACAACCTAGTTCTGTCTTGTCGCTCTGATTGGCCCGTCATGAATGTGATAGACGTAACGTTCATCCAATCAACTTTTGGAATTTTTTTTGAAAAGTCCTTCCCTTCCAGGATGTTCTCTATAAGAGCTTTCCCAGATGATTGTGAAATATATCCATGCGATTGATATGTGAAACAGTCTATCCATTGTGTCAAATCAGAATTAATTCAATTATGAGATTAAAACTGACATTGTAACAATAGTCATTATTTTAAGTTATAACAAGTTGAACAATAATTTTAGTCAGGTGATGTGCATTGCACATATTACTTGGCTTTAAAAACTACACTTAAAGATGTATTATGCACCAAACAAAGGCTCCCTGGGAATTCAGTGTGACATCTAGAAAAACCCTATGCAGTCATGCACTGATACAGATTTTTTCTGTGATAAGTTCATTTAGAAACCAAAACCAAAATCTAAATTTGAACCTTGCAACTTGCAACACTGCTTTCTTGATAACTTTCAATTATTTTTTAGGCTTTTATGTCTTCCTTAGGTAGGATCATGGATGAAGCTGGAAACCAGAGAGAGAAAAAAGGAATGACATCTGGGAAAGGAGCTGCAGTTGGGACCTGAAACCAAGCCGCCTACTTTGAGAACAACATCCCATGTATATGAGGTACACAGACATAACTCGACCCACCAGCATCCTTGAAAACCTGATAATCAAAAAAATAGATTATCAAGATGTACCTGCTTTGAAGGGAATATTGTGAAATTAAATTATGGTTGTGGGTCCACAAAGGGCCTCTGCAGAACACTTATATTTTAAGATTTAAACATTTATTTATGTCATGAATTTGAAAAAATAACTGAGTGAATAAACACTGTAAATCACCAGCATAATGATTGACTTGGCTGAAAACGTTAAGATACACTCTTGTTATCTGCCACATATATTATTGCTATAATTTCTGCTGTTTGACTGAACTGGGCTGTTTTTATGTGGTCTGGTCTGGTTATTATAATGATGGTGTACAAAAAACCAACCCCTGTTAACCCGTGTTACAGAGGGCGTCCTCATTGGCTGTCAGAGCTGTAAACAGACTGTAAGCTCTGGGGGCAGGCTTGTGCATTCATGATAAAGATTTATCAGCTGTGGAGGGTGTTGGGCAGGGCACCCAGAGGCCCAGTGACAGGCACACAGACGCACAAATACTGAGAAACACGTATCTTCTTCAAGGACAACCCAAATATTAGCTTGAGGTTTTCACAGACTTTACTGCCGTTCTTTCCATCATGAGATGTTCTTTGACGCTTTAAGCTGAGACAAATGAGAAGTAGCTACGTTCATAAAAAACTGACCACAAATTTGCAATGAAATAAGATTATTTTTTATACACTTGGATAGCACCTTTTATAATAAATATTCATAATGGTTAATAGTTTCAAAAAGAGCAGAGACTACTAAAAACAGATATTTGATAAGCCAAGTTTACAAGATAAATTAATTCTTCAAAAATTGCAAACAAACATCTGTATATTGCCTAAATTGCTCAAATATTTTGACAGTGTTTGGAGCCATTACTGAAGTATTTGTGTAATGAAGATAATGTGCAACTTCCTAAAAAAATCCCAATGTTTACAACTTTTTTCTTTTGCTGCTGTGTTATCCAAACATTTAATGATATAGTTTCATTTTTCCAAGTATCTTTTAAGGTTCTGGTACCATGACATCCCAGTGCTGAACTGTGTGATAATCATATTCATAGTACTGAAATGGGTTACTCTAGTGAGCTGAAAACACATCCTAAACCCTGTACTGTGCACGTCTATTACTTGTAATATTGCCTTCAGCTTAATTAAAGATTGATTTACATAAACAAAGGAGAGTAACTGATACAGGTCAGATACTCAAGCATTGATTAAATCATGAATAAAGCTTTAATATTCAACACTGTAACACCTCAAAAGCTGCCAGAAATTATGTATTTTCTGCTTCGTTCCACTTGATCTGGTTTACTCTCAAACAGCAGACTAATGCATAAGAATGCATCCATATATGGAGCTTATTATGAAGCTATAAGAAAATGATTTCTTATTCAATTTAATTCAATATTTACTACAGAATATTTTTAGTGTCTTGAAAAGTGTCTTAAAGGTTTACTAAATTCTCCACTGTGCATCATGGAAGAATATGTCCATGATGATAAATATCAGAATGATTTTACATCTACCATTAGAACAAACACATTTGTTAATTTGTAAAACTATTTAAAAGACAACTCTTATTACTGTAAAAGGTTTTCTTTCAGATGCATTTCAAAACTTGATATTTCCCTGCAAAATGCATGCCTTTCTGTCTTCAATATTTTTGGTTTACAGGGTCAAACATGACAAGTTATCATTGTTTAACCCCATAAAAAATCTGAGAGCCCACCAGCAGGCCAGCAGATTTCTTTTGCAACTATTCAGTTATGTAAAGAAATGTCTATATAACATGCTATACACCTGCAGAAAGCTCTGATTCTCAGGATTCTGACCATGTAAACTACATCAGGATAAAACCACCGCAGCAGCCACAATTAATGCATTTGTTAGATGACAAACAAACAGTGGTTAAAGTGACACAGCTCACTATTAGAAGTTCTCCTGATCATGATATTAAATCAAAAATAGTCCTGCTGCACCAGAAAGAGTCCCCACTCTAAATCCAGTCAAATATTAAGTCCATAAACAAGATTACATCCATAAAGATCCATGGACGGGGTTTGTATTATTTCAGATTTACCATTGTTGTCCTCAGTGGTCCACTTTATTTGCTGTAATAATGTTTTATTACTAGGCAATTACTAGCAGTATTTATAGAAAAATGTCTGCTAGCCTCAATACTTTTAGTTGACAGCCATCTACAGGCCTCTGTTTCACAATAGAAATTCAGACAGGGAAAACATTTTGTTGTAGTTTTTCTCAGTACGAGTATAATGTAGAGTGAGTCGGGCAGTTTGGGAAGAAACTTCAGTGTTACCTTTCTAAAGACACCTTGTTTGTGCTTTTACTCCAAATGGTTCAGACACAGCATTCAGTTTATTTGGGAATACCTGGGTGGGAATTTTTGACTCATTTCATCTGGAATTCTAAGTGGTTAAACTTTTACTTTCCTTCTCTCTTTTTCTTTAACCATTATTTATCAAACTGTATCAGTAATACCATTATTTAATGCTTTATTTAATCTGCAAAGCATACATAATCATTAAAATTGCTTCATTTAGGGTGCAAAAATAGCTTGAAAAACAGAAAATCTAAGGGAGAAGTGTTAGATCTCTCACTATCAAGGAGGTTTGTCTTGAAGGTGAGTAATTAGTCTCAAAGAAGATTCACTCAGATGCTATATTAAAGTCATTCTTATACATTTTTGCAGATTATAATAAAAAACCCTTAAAAATTTGTATGAAAAAAAAAATAGCACAAAAAATGCTGAACACAATTGTTCAAGACTTTGTTACAAATGAATTCTTCATGTTCTACATAAAACCCAAAACTGTGTCAAAGTGAACAAAGTTAAACTTTAGTTTTTGTTTTTTCATGAGTTAATATTTCTGCCTCCATCATGTAATAAAAGACAAAACTAACCCAGTGGGGTGAAAGCAAAGAAAATCCACAGTGACTTACATTGTGGTTTCTGGTTCTGACGAGTCACTTAACTGTGCACTACCGTTGGACTGCAGGTGACCAGACGACACCTCCTCACTTTTGCTGCTTCCCTGAGTGCTTGTCAGGCTCTCGTTGCCCTCCATCACACTTGTCTGAGTTTTCTGGAAAGAGCCGGCAGAGCCTGAGTCAGCCTGCCACAGAAAGCACGAACAGCGAGTCCTCAGCTCTTTGTAGAAAGAATTTAGCTGAAGGGTGGACAGCCACGGGCAGCCCAGCAGGTTCTTAAATGCTGTGCGAAACTCCGGACTCCTGCAGTAGATGATAGGATTGAGGCCGGAGTTGACGTATCCGAGCCAGTTAAGCAGTCTGAAGATCCTCTCTGAGGGGATGCTCTTGTCAAACGCGTTGATGATGTTGGCGACAAAGAAGGGCAGCCAGCACACGGTGAAGGTCCCCATGATGATCCCCAGAGTTTTGAGCGCCTTGTGCTCTTTGACGAGCATCAGCCGTGACGGCCTCCGCTTGGAGCTCTTCCTCCGCTCTGCACTGTTGCTGTTGTTTGACCCCACACACGTTGATGGTAGGATGTTGTTGATCTGGGGGGAAATCTGTATCCGTGTTGACGGACATTCATTCTGGAAACGCATTCGATTTTTATCAATTAGCTGGACTTGCCGGTTGGCTATTAGAAAGACTTTAGCATACACAAATATCATAATGAGCAGAGGAATGTAAAATGAAACAGTGGAGGAGACAATCGCAAAGGCCCTGTTGGTGACAAAATCACAACACTTTGGGTCATCGTAGCAGTTTTTCGCTGCTTCATCGTCATCATCACGCCAGTAACCTTTCATAATTGGTACAAAAGAAATTAAGGCAGACACAACCCAGACTAAACAAACTATGACTCTTGAACGCCGCTTATTTAGAAGGACTTTGTGTCGCAGCGGCCTTGTAATGGCTATGTACCGATCCACAGCTATGACGCAGAGAGTTTCAATGCTTGCCGTCACACACAGGACATCCACAGAAGTCCACACATCACAGCATGTTTCACTGAGCTGCCAGTTTCCCGTCATCACTATCGTGGCCCCCAGAGGCACCACCAGGACCCCCATGATGAGGTCTGCACACGCCAGCGACATAATGAAAATGTTTGTTGTGGTCTGTAGCTGTGATGTTCGAGTTACAGCGATGATGACCAGCAGGTTTCCCACCACTATGGTCAGAATGATGGGGACTAGAATGATGAGGCTCCAGGGTCCCAGAGCAGGATGGTAAGGTGCTGTTGTTGTGTTTGTCGCATTTGATGCGCTTAGGAAGCTTTCCATAATTCACTGTCTCAACTCAGTTGCAGGAAGTTTATGGTGCGTTTTTGAAGTCCAAGTTAACAAAAAGACAATGTGGTTTCCTAACAAGCATCATAGTGTGATGTCTTCCTTCTCTGCTTACATTTCACACCCTGAATTTCTTGTTCCGCTGTGCTCCAAAGGCAAAAGTTTCTTTCCATGTTTCCAAAGCTGTGATTGTTTCAGGAAATCCTTCTGGTGTAGACAACAGCAGCATGTTCACCCAAAAAAAGTATCCAAACTGTCCTAAAAGCTGAAACAATAAGTTGTTCACAGAGCTTCAGAGCTGTTAAGAATCCAGGAAATGTGAGTGGGAAAATAGTTTCAAGAACAAACTTCTGTCTTGTCCATTTAAATATGTCCTCTGGGATCAGAGCAGTTTGCAGTGTTCTCACAGAGTCCTGCAAGAGCCACAATGCCACAGTTGGACTGCTGAGGATCAGTGACGCTGCTGCAAGAACCACCAGAGAGCACCAGAGTGGCCTCTCTCTCTCTCTCTCTCTCTCTCTCTCTCTCTGTCCCTCTCTCTCTCGCTCTCTCTCGCTCTCTCAGCCCAGGGTGCCCAAGATTGTATTGGCTCTAATCACGCCCTGGCTGAAAGCGTAGGGGAGGAGTTTAAAAAGTGTGCCTGTGTGCTGAAGCCATGCAGGGATCAGTACCCTAAAAGAGCCACTCACATAAACAGTCACACATGCTGCCTTTAAAGAACTTAAAGGCAAAGATCTCATCCTGCACATAAGAGTGCATATAATGCCTGTAATTTTATCAAGATCAGAAAAAGGATCTCTGTGACACGCTTTGCTGTTTTTCTAAGTTTAAAGCTCTTTGTCCTTAAATGTTCCTGGAGTTGTGTTGACTGTTACATGTATGCTAAACTTGTTAAACAGTTTCACTGTCTGTCAGCTGACTGTGTCAACAGGGTGACCCACTTTTGTTTTGCTGTTTGAAGTCAGGACATATACTACAACATAATCTGACCAGTTTTGGTTTCCCTTTTTGAGCAAAGTCACTAGAAGCTAGGGCCGGGCAATAATCGACACAATAATCGGCCTTAGATCAAATTGCAATATGGCCTGCTGTAATTTTCAAATTGCAGAAGATGCAATATTTCTCCAACCTGAAATGTGATCCAATATACCAGTGTAAAACTTATTTTGCAGCAATCATCATGCTGCAGCAACTATCATGCAATCATTCAAGTGTTATTTTTTTGAATAGTCTACAAAATCCAACTTTCCTCATTTTTGTATGTTTTTGTTTATCTAAATAAAAATGACATAAAAATGAGTCATTCCATTCATTACAATGATACATATCAAATTCACAATACAAGTCAAAATAATCACAATTAGATATTTTTCAGCCCTAGTTTAGCCTAATATTGTGTTGGTTATAATAGTTGAAAAATACATAAGATGTGGAACTTAAAAAATAAACGCATATTAAATTGTGATATTGGGAAAAAAATTGCAACTGGATACTAGAAGCCCAATCATCTGATGGTTCTTAAGAATATCTTTCCAGTTGTCCTGTGTTGTGAGGCGAGTTCAGACTGATTTTACCCGCCTTAATCTGCTCAGAAAATGATCCCAAATTGAAATAATAATATTACATTTCTTCAAAATATACATCACCCTAAGCCTGGATTGGTAGAGTTTAATTTAAAAAAAATCTAACAAACTTGCCTTAAAAATGTGAGTAATAAATGATCAAAACTTGAGTTGCATTAACTTGTTAATTTAAGTAATAAACTAAATACTGAGCCGTAAAGAAGAGGATTAGGGCCAGCGCGAAAGGAAAAACTAAACGCTGGATACTTTGAGGTTAAAGTCCGAATGACAAGAGAAACAAGTTAAAATGTCCACAATAAAATTGATTTATTTAGGGAACAGAGTCAAAGCTTACTACTGTAACAAACAGCAGACCTTAGACACAGTTAATGAGCAAAAAGAGAAAGAATCTTTTTGTTGTCAAATCCAGTTCTGAAGTACAATCTCACATGTTCATCAATATAAGGCAATTTATACAGACAGTCAAGTTTTACTGTTTGTTCTAGTCTTAAATACTCAAACATCAACAGACGGGCATGTTTCTTTTTCCCTCTTCCTCTTTGTCTGATCCGCTGCGGATCGCACAGACTCGAACTCGATACATAATGGGAGAGCGTGAGAGAGTAAAATGACCTGATTTGATTGGTTAATACTTTACACAGTGATAGGTTTATGTCTGAAGTTGTATTCAAACATCATCTTTGAATAAATAAAATAAGTGAAGAGCAGCCTGTATGAATATGTCCTTAAAAATGTATGATGTTTACTCAACCCTGACATGTTTCAGAAAAAATAAAACTAATACAAACTAAACTAAAACAAAAAATTTTTGCAGAATAAAACTAAACTAAACCAACAAACCAGCAGATACAACTAATTAAAACTAAACTGGAATCAAACACATGTCAGTGTTGTTTACATTGACTTCACTTATCCCGCGAATGCATCCCACCGAACACTTGAAACAGCGAATCTTGACTGCTTCACAAAACGCTTTGTATCAAAAATATGAAACTTCTGAATTCATTTTAACGACAAAGAGATTTCTACTCCTTTGGCTCATAAACAGAAGCACTGATGTTTGTTAAAGTGAAAAACTTTGACTTTATTCTCAAAATTTTGGACGGTATT
This sequence comes from Cheilinus undulatus, assembly GCF_018320785.1. Lineage (NCBI taxonomy): Eukaryota > Metazoa > Chordata > Actinopteri > Labriformes > Labridae > Cheilinus > Cheilinus undulatus. The sequence goes on along the minus strand of NC_054869.1, from coordinate 14,840,764 downwards.
TCAGTTTTTTCTCATCATTTCGACTTTAATCTTAAAGTGCATAGCACAAGTTGCTTGAGGTATTATATTGATGCAAAGTTTTATTGGCATGATATCGGCCGACATTTTCAGATTTTCCATTACTTTTACGTGTTTTGGCAATGAAAGCGTGCAAACTATGCTACCAGCACATTACATGTTCAGTGTTTACAGTCAGAAATCGGGCAGTGTGGGGGGAAGACTGGGTATGGTCAAGCATATACTCTGTGGATCGTCACATGGAACAAAACAAACCAATGAAAACAGTGACAGCAGGAAACAGCAAAAGCATAAAGCTAGATGGATGCCAGAAATGGAGGATCAAGTTTATAAAACATAAAAACATATCTCAATTAAACCGGAGGGGAGGTAGACAGCTATCCACGTTTAGCGTGTTTACTTTAAGATTGTGTTTGACTGCTGAGATTTTGGGTTTTGAAAATGGAGACTGTAACTGCAGGAGAGAATCTGTTAGTGTGTGGTGTGCTGTGTTGGTCATCTTGTTTCACCGCACACACAATAAGCAGAAAACTCTTAAACCTGTCATTATTATCCTCATGTGTGAGGTCTCACATTTTAAAAATCTTTTAGTGTGCCAGGCTTTAGACTTCAACATTTTCTCCACTTATTTGAACACCATTTTCCAAGTAAACAAGCATGTTAGCAAGTTTAACTGTGGTTGTAGCACATTTACTCCACTTAATTTCTCCCAGTCTGCAGGTCTCTAAAGGTTTATGTGTAATACTGTTGTGGTCTACTTTGCAGACCACAAGGCACGAGGCACCCCCAACTGTACGGAGCAGGAAATAAATGCCCTTCCTTTGACTCAAGGCAGTAAAAGAAAATAATAGATGCTTATCTCAGTGTTACTCAAGGCAGCGCACTGAAGAAGAACAATCAGGCGAATGCCTTGCATGCGATTAACTTCAGATATTCAGCGCTCGGCTGCGATGCCGGTTCCTCCTGTCACCGGGCCGTTCCTTCTTTGGTCTGATCGGCTCAACTACTGCAGCTGTGATTACTCTGCTTTTATTCCCACCTTGCAGTTTACTTCTACTTGATGGGGAGTTAAACAAGGGAAGACTTGTTGGCAGTTGTAAAGTTTTCATGAGGATTTGATGGCTTCCCAAAGTGTGGGCCAGGGCCCACTGTGGGCCCCAGAGTTACTGTAGGTGGGTCATGAGAGGTCATTTACAAAGGCAAAAAATCACTGAAATTTAAAAAAAAAATCAATTCCGTTAGGACCACTTTTTTAAGAACACGCATGATTTGCAGCTATAAATATTTCTTTATCAGCAGTTATTAATTGATACTTATGCTGTTATTAACGTTTAGTGGTGTGGCTGTACTGGGATCCCCCTGTCCTTCCACGAGCCAATGTGGAGAGCATTAAGCAGGAACAGCACACGTTTCTGCTCTTCCAATGCCGATAAGAAAAGCATGAGGTAGGAAGAGAAGCAGCAAAAAACCCAGAGCAGAGCAGGCATCAAAGACAACAGAATGACCCTGATTGAGTCAGAAGCAGATTAAAGGAGGAGCTGGGGTGGAGGAGGGTTGTAAGAACAGCTTGCAGAGAGAGCGGCAGAGCGTATTTATGGAAAGCAGCATGAGTAGGATTAGCCAATAGTGGGCTTAGAGTAAATGAGCTGGCTGTCAGCTGATGAGGGCTTGCATGAGATCAGCTGATCTCAATTATGGCAGTGCCCGACTCCATGGCCTGCCTGAACTAACCCTTTACACACGTTAAACCTGTACTATGCTGCTCACTTCTCAATTTCCAGAAATTATTAGTGTCTTTGGAGGCATTAATAGGGCAGAGTGTGCTGGACCACAACATATAATAACAGAGACAAATATTCCAAAAGAAAATTTAAGTGACTTTGCAGATTTGAACAAAATAAACAGCAGTAGTTTCAGAGGAATTTTTCATGTGTTTGAAAGCAAAGCAAAGTTTGTATTGAAATTCCCTGTTTATAAGACTAAAATATGATAAATACAAAGTAAATATTTGGGTCTTATGCTATGGTTGTACAAGGGTTTTGGTGGTCCCTAAAGAATTTTCAAATTGGGCCACAGCACTCTGAAGTTTGGTAAAGACTGGCCTACAGAATTCTGTTTCAATTTAACCATATTTTTTGGATAGGCACTTTCATTTTCATCGTAGGCAAGAACACAACGTAACTTTAGTTTTACAGAAGTCTTGTACATGAGCTTGGCAAATCTGGTCAAAAATAAGTGGATCTTACTATGTGTATTTATTCTTTTACACAAATGCTATTTCTTTTTTATATCAGCAGACAAATCAACCAATTCTGCAGCGAGGCTTTGGCTCTGTGGAGCTTTCAACTCATTGTTTAGAATCTTGACCCACAACTTTAGTTCATTTATATGGTTCTAAAGGCAAGCTCTTTAAAGCAATTACATACATACCTAATCAGCAAAAGACAGGAAATACAAAGCTAGCTATTAGCTGGTTAGCATTTGACTGAAGCAAATATTTACCATGATGACCAAGTAATCAAAAAGAAGGCAAATATTGGACTTACATTTGCCTTTCAGCAAAACAAACCTGCATCCAGATCAATAATAATGATTCTGCATATCTGCTGGGTGTGTAAATAGCAACTGTTTTCTAACAGGGTTACCATTGTGTTCTTACACGAGATATAGCTGTGTTGTTTTTAAAACCTATTTCTGATGCCCCCTTGTGAAAAGCAAACAGAAGTTGTTGCATATTTCACATGTTCACTGCAGTACTGGAAGCTTTTGTAAAACTTCTGTTGACTCTATCACTCCAGTAGTTTTGGGAGGAATCTTACAGTCACACAATGTCTCCCTTCCTTTCCGCCTCCTTAGTGTTAAGATTTTTGTTTTCTGTCTACATCACTTTGTCACTCATCAGACAGGAAGTTATGGAGCCCTGAGTGCACTTACAATAGGGGAAACGTGGGCAAAAGCAAAACACATGAGTCTTTTTAAAGCTGATGACCAAGAGGCCCCATTGGATGGCATTTCTGATGATGAAGGTCAGCACTGAGCAGCTGACAGCTTGATGGATGGTCATTTGTCTTCGCGTGAGAAGATTCCATTGGTGGACCTGGACTTGGTCCTAACGTAGTCGAGCGTGACAGCCGGCACAAGCTGGGTTGTTGATAGTGGAATCAGCTCTGACAGCGTTCTCACCATTACAGGAAAGACTCGTAATGGTAGCATGCCTGCAGCTAATTATATTAGGGAATTATAATAGATGATACATCATGTGAAAGAAAAACTTTGTGCTGTCACCTTGCAGAACTGACAGTGTGCTTAGTATTCACAGTAAAACACTGTCTACAACCAATCACCCATTGTACCCATTAAGAATGAGTCAAATCTGATCAGAACATCAGTGATGGTGTGTTTTAGCTTGTGCAGATTTTCTTTAATGTAAAAACACCATTAAAATGTTTGTGCCCTCTTACGTTAGCAGTGTAATCAGCAGACCCGTGCGTCATGTTGGACAGGGAAGAAAGACGACAACACTGGGATTCTCTTCAAGGTTGACTGCTGAGTATTGTGATAACACAAACTGAAACACAACCGTCATAATAAGTCCATCTGCCCACTCCAGCGCTGTGTATAAAAGGGCAGCAGTGGCAAAAGATTAAGCATTAAAAAATAATAATAATGTTTTACATGATTTAAAATCCACACAAATAACAAAATACTCAGTTAATATATTCAGAGATTGCTGTAACTTTAAACTAGCAATGCATCACTCATAAGACTTCTACTTTCCTGTACCAGTTCACATTACTAATAGGCTGGGGATGATTTTCAAACATCATTGGGAATTAAAACATGCACAGACTGCGTGTTGAAAATTAACATGTAATAATTGTGGCATACAACTGAGATTCACCCAACAGTGGAATTATGCCAAAGTGAAGAGCTGGGGATAACGTGATACATAAAAAACTAGAAAACTAAACTAAAGCAGTTATAAGCAAGGGTGCGCTCTCTGAACTAGGATGTTCCTAGATGACCAGTTTTAATGCTGATTTAACACAAAGTTGAATTCACACTAGTCGAATTGTCTGAAGTGGTGCTTAAGACTTATACGATATATATATTTATTTTCAAATGACACATGGGGTGAGACAATATCATTAAGTGGTTCTTCGTAGATGATGTCAGGTAGCAGCAGAGAACTGATGGTGGGCAAAAGGTGATTTCTGCATAGAAAAATGCTATGTTTGGAACTGTTTATGAATATGCCAAGCATTCAAAGTGAAAAAAAAAAAAATCTTAATTCTTAAGCTACACTATATTGCCAAAAGTATTCACTCACTTGCCTTGACTCGCTTATGAACTTAAGTGACATCCCATTTTTAATCCATAGGGTTTAATATGACGTTGGTCCGCCCTTAGCAGCTATAACAGCTTCAACTCTTCTGGGAAGGCTTTCCACAAGGTTTAGGAGTGTGTTTATGGGAATTTTTGACCATTCTTCCAGAAGCACATTTGTGAGGTCACACACTGATGTTGGATGAGAAGGCCTGGCTCTCAGTCTCCGCTCTAATTCATCCCAAAGGTGTTCTGTCGGGTTGAGGTCAGGACTCCCTGCAGGCCAGTCAAGTTCATCCACACCAAACTCTCTCATCCATGTCTTTATGGACCTTACTTTGTGCACTGGTGCACAGTCATGTTGGAACAGGAAGAGGCCATCCCCAAACTGTTCCCACAAAGTTGGGAGCATGGAATTGTCCAAAATCTCTTGGTATGCTGAAGCATTCAGAGTTCCTTTCACTGGAACTAAGGGGCCAAGCCGAGCTCCTGAAAAACAAGCCCACACCATAATCCCCCCTCCACCAAACTTTACACTTGGCCCAATGCAGTCAGACAAGTACCATTCTACTGGCAACCACCAAACTCAGACTCATCCGTCAGTTGACCAGATGGAGAAGCACGATTCGTCACTCCAGAGAACGCGTCTCCACTGCTCTAGAGTCCAGTGGCGGCGTGCTTTACACCATTGCACCCGACGCTTTGTATTGCACTTGGTGATGTATGGCTTGGATGTAGTTGCTCGGCCATGGAAACCCATTCCATGAAGCTCTCTATGCACTGTTCTTGAGCTAATCCAAAGGCCACGTGAAGTTTGGAGGTCTGCAGCGATTGACTCTGCAGAAAGTTGCCGACCTCTGAGCACTATGCGCCTCAGCATCCGTCATTTTATGTGGCCTACCACTTTGTGGCTGGGTTGCTGTCATTCCAAAACTCTTCCACTTTGTTATAATACCACTGACAGTTGATTGTGGAATATTTAGGAGTGAGGAAATTTCATGACTGAACTCGTTGCACAGGTGGCATCCTATCACAGTACCACGCTGGAATTCACTGAGCTCCTGAGAGAAACCCATTCTTTCACAAATGTTTGTAAAAACAGTCTGCATGCCTAGGTGCTTGATTTTATACACCTGTGGCCATGGAAGTGATTGGAACACTTGATTTCAATTATTTGGATGTGTGAGTGAATACTTTTGGCAATATGGTGTACTTTCACCATCCCTATATCAGTGAAATATCCAGGCAAACAAAAGAGCTCAGTGGTTTACATTAGGGATGTTCCTATTTGTCTTTTTCCCCATTCAGCTAGATGCTCATTTAAATTGCATTTAACCATCTAGAAAGAGAAGAAAATACTTTAAAAACAGTTAAATTCAACACATAGTCTCTGTGCTAGCCACGCTGTACAGAGTATATCAGGCTCACATCACACTAACATTAGTAGCTAGCTCCCGCCAGCCTTCATTCCTTTTTGCAAATTAATATTGTGCTTTGATATGTGACCTTTTCACTTCAGTTGAATGGTTATATGAGTTCAACCCTTGACGCCTACATACCTCTTTATTTCCATTTATTACATAAAAAAAACTGTCACACTGCACTGTTCCGACTACACGCTAACTGCTAAGCTTCTCATATTAACATCCTGTGAAATGCCGGGGGAAAGCTCAGACAGGAAGGCAGCAGCCATTAACTGAAGCTACAGCAGCCTCTAGTGGCGAGAGTTTCATCACAGTTTAAAAGAGCATCATAGAGTAAGATTTCAAGCCTGTGCTTACAAAAAGCTATAGGTAATTGATCTAACTGACCCGTAAATCTTGCACAGGCTTATTTGATAAATGAATTTAACTTTTTAACCATGTTTATCCCTAGTTTACATAGATGCCTTTGGTACAGGAGTCCGAGGATTTGGATCCGAGTCACAGTACTCTCAGTATCCAGTATGGGCTTAACTCAGACGTCAGCTTTGGACAAAAACATCTGCTAAATGACATTGTGGCGCTGAAAATTGTAGCAGGCAGGAATTTAAAAAGCTTCTGTCTAAATCCTGGTATATATACGATACACTGTGCTATTTTGGGCTGTCCCAGATGAAAGATGAACAATAGTGGGGACATCTTTGGTTGAGGCTCTAAAACAGTGGACCTACGTCACACTGTGAGACAGGCTGACAGACAGTCATTGTCATGGTCTTGCAACCAAAAATAACCTTGGATAAAATTCAGACAGCTTCAGAAATCTAGGATGACCATCCCACAATGTGGCTGCTGATACGACCTACATCAACTAACAAACCAATAGGAATGCAGTGACCAAAATGTAGACGTTTATGGGATTCCAACTAGGAGAAAATCTTGATTTCAAATGTTTTTCTAAACATTTGAATGCTACAACTACAAAGGTTTTATTGTGGATTCGTTTCATTATTTACCATGTCACTGGCGGTGTAGATGGATGACACACATTGACGTTATTTCTTGCATACCAGCCTACACCGTAGCCTGCGATTCAGCATTCATGTCTCACAGTGTAGCATGCCGTATAAGGTCTGTATCTACAACACGGTCCTGTTTGGTACAGTAGTTCTGCCATGGTTTGGCACATTAAACTCGTCTTGTCCACGTTACTTCAGCTGATTACCACATTGCTCATTGTGATGGGAAATCCACCTCTTGTTAGAGATCCAGATCATTTGGCTCAGCTCAGTAGAGCTAATTATTTGGGTCCCGAATGGCTCTTATTTGGAAACAGTTTGGCTTTTTAAACGTGGATTAAAGAATGACAAAAGTTGAATGAAAGGAAACTGGCACTCCAACGGGAGCTAGCTACAGTGGCTCACGTAAAACCACCTCAAACAGACTTGTTTGTGAATGGCACTTCATTCCTCAGTTGCTTGCCAAACAAGGTTTATTTGGTTGATAGTATATCACTGTTTCAATAAAAACATGTTTGTGACAAAATGATTCATTTGTTATATTTCAAAGAGGCTCAGCTAGACTCTTTGCTCTTAGCTTCTTCTAATCTGGGTAGACAATGCTAGTCGCTAGAAGGTCTGCAAACTAGATAATTTGCAACTGCAGCAAACAGGTCTAGTTAAAGCTTGAAGTATAGCTTTCCAATGCTCCCATTTATACCTAATGGCTGTCCCCCACATCCTGCCCCCATCAGGCATTCCAGATCACGTGATTGCATACAACCTATACTGATACACTAGTTAATGTTTTTGTCATGGTCCCAGGACTGTAGTGGGACCTTTTACTGAAGGTATATAATTGTGGATTAAATATATTCTGGAACCAGTTTTATCGTGCAATTTTTCACACACTGTAGGACAACAGCTAGCCTAGGCCTTATGGGTCTGAATCGATAAAAATCATGAGTTAAGCTGACTTCTAAAGAAAGGTGACAATGTTTTGTCAACTATTTGTGCACATCCCCACCCTGAGCCTTAAAACAACATCCTGGAGTCTTTACAGTCACATTTGTATATCTTTCTCTATTCTAACAGCAGATAAATGTCTGACCCTGTTACACCATTTTGTGTTAGTTTGCAACTTTGGATGTAGGCTAGGCAACATCTGCCCACTTCCCCAGCCAAGAGAGCCAGGTTTGGAGTGTGCAGAACAGCTTGGGATTTGCTGAGTTCATGTTGGTAGGCTATAAATCATCAGAGCAGGCATATGGCTTTAGTAAGCTCATTTATTACACATTCACATCCCATATAAAGTGTATCCTGGGAATGTTTCCCTCCTCTCCATGGAAACCCTAAAAATGATCTGATCCAATCAGCATGCATTCAAAAACGTCTGGTATTTCCCTGTTGACAGCATATAGGAAAGGCCTGATCTGTGGCAGCCATCTGGATTTTAAAAGCTGACATTTCACTTCATATAGCAAACCATGAAGTGCGTGCCAACATTCCCATACTCGGAAAAGTGCAGTCACTCCCTGGACACCCTAAAGCCTGAGGGTGTAAATCTTGACAGTGTCAGAGTTTGCTCGTAATCATTAGTTAAATGCAAGATGTGGTTTTATTTAATTGACCGCCTCGTAGAGATGATGTTATGGTCTTCTGAAGAGCTGAACTGTCTTTTCCAGGAGGAGAAATTAAATGTATTGGTGTGGTTTTATGTCAAACATACTGTATGCTGGTCAAATGGTTCCTGTTTGAATCATTATCTGTTTAATCTGTACAGTCGTAAATATTTTAAACTCTAACTGCAGATTAAATCACCTTGTAATTCTAGATGGGATTTTTTTCATTCTATATCCTTCCTTAAGTTTGGTATTGACTTGCTTGTGCCTCCTTTGAGTTTGTTCTGTGGCACTTTTTTTAGCCTTTAGCACAGGAAACTCCACATTAGCTGGAGTAGCTAATCATGACAGGAGGGAGTGACTGCAAGTCCAAAACAGCATTTCCAAGACCCAAAGCACAAATCCTGGTTCCACTTTGCCTTGTTAAAAATTCTACAATATAACACACCTTACATGTATGGTAACATAAAGAATGTAAAGGAAATGACTGATGTAAATTACATTTGACCTCAGAACATTTCTTCCTCATGCATCCTCAGAGGGTTACAGCTCAACAGAAGTTCCTGTTTCAGTAAAAAGTGAAGTGTGAGACCTTGTGGTGAGGTGAGCTGAGGGCGCTCGGCTTTTCAGCCTTCCTTTGCCTATCATGTCGTGGGTAATTCACTCTCATTATTCTCTGAGTGCAACCACATGCTAATATGATGGGGGCTGAATGGGAATACTGAGACTTTCAGGCATAATGTCCCTCAGTACACTCTTGGGAGAGATGCCTGAATTTATTGTAAGGCTATTTCTGGAGCCATCTCAAGTATTAAATTACAAAAATTACAATGAAAACATGAATATACTTTATGTCTTAAGCTCATGCTCATGGTACAAATCTGGGATACATTTGTGATTTATTTAAAATAATGATGGCAACTCTTGCATTACTGCTGTCACAGACTTCCTCTCAATAATGGCATTAAAAAGCTCCCCTTGACTATGACTACACACCTGTAATAACTGCAAAAGTATGTGTGATGTTAGGAAGAAGCTTCACATTTGAATCACTAGTTATGTTCAAAGAGCCTTGCCCCCAAATCCCATTAATTTGTTTGTGCTGCTGGGTCTGGCCCACCTGTCAGTCAAATCAGCCACATATCCAATAATGCTATGCTTAGCACTAAAAGTAAGACCATTTTTATTTGGTAGATTATTTCTTTGTTATAATAATGCTTTCTGGCAATAAATCTTATGCTGTTGGAAAGACTGTTTATTTCCCTTTTAAATGTCTCCACATTTGTAAGGAACATGCATTAGTGGGATGAGCAGCAGAGCTGAGTACGTGGGTTGTGCCCATGAAAAAGTTTCCAAATCTCTGCTAATGCGAAACAACTTGCCTGGCATTGCTTTTTTCTCCGGCATACTTTCTGTGTTTGCACACTACCCTGCAGTCTTGTGCCCTTATATAGGCATAAAGGGGACGTTTCTCTCTGTGAATGAGGAGAAATGGGCCTGTGCCTCCAACTTAAGAACACTTTGAATTTATCAGCTCAACACAGAATAGAACAATTCAGCAGTTTAAGAACATATCATGAATTCCACTTTGGTTTCTCTCAGAAATTTTCTTAAAAACAAATTTAGAATATTTCTTAGGAATATATTGGTGAATGAGGCACAGTAGACTCCCTACCATGAATGGATTATGGTCTAAATCAGAGGTCATCAACTCCATTTTCACAAGGGCCAGCTTTTTCTTAACTGTCGCTGTGGGGGCCAGACATTGAAATAAACTGAAATAAAATCAATATTTTCATCGAACTAACATATTCTTGTTGAAAATATCCTTTCAAAATTAGTGGAATTTTAAAGGTCATATATTTTACCCTTTTATGATGAGTTTATATTGTTCTCAGAGGTCCCCAAAACATGCCTGGGAAGTTTGCTGCTGAAAAAACACTCCAGTATTGGATTTTTGCATCCAATCCAAAACCCTCTGTTTGAGCCCTGCTCAGAACGAGCTGTTTCTGTGTCTGTAGCTTTAAATGTGACTGAGCTTTCTGACTCTGCCCCTGACTCAACCCCTCTCAGGAAATGGATGTGGCTTAATAGATATGGCTCTCTTGAGCCTCCTCTCAGCTGCGATCAAGAGAGAAGGGCAGAACCTGGGGGCAGAGCTAACTCCCTACATGACATCATGAGGAGAAAATCTGAGAACGGCTTGTTTCAGCACACATTTTCTGAAAGGTGGAGAAAGAGAGGCAGGGAGGGAATGGATTTTTCTGATTCATGGGGGGATTGTGGACAGGGGCACATATTTCTGCTAGGAAAGCCTGAAAAAGTTTATGTAGCATAAAATGTGACCTTTAAGCCTTTTGCAGTAAGATCATTATCACCTATACTGCAGCCAGCCACTAGGGGGCAATTGAGATATTTTGGCTTCATATTTCTGGAGCCCTGTCACTGAGTGTGATGCAAACATGACGTGTCATGATTGGCCAAAAATGCCACAAATAGAAGATGTGAAGATTCTCAGAGGGGAATTGCACTCTCAAAGAGCCTCATGATGAAAATTGATGCAAAAAACAGCAACTTTTATTAGATAACAATAATAAGTATGTGTTTATTATGCCAAATTACAGAAATATTAGTGCGCTGATGAGTTGCAAGGTTTAAGGATTTATTTAAACTTCAAGATGAAAAGTTAAACAACTGCATGCCATATTTTTGCCCTCTCAAATTTTCTGAATGCAATAATCCTCTGGGGGCTGGATGGGGAGTTTTGAGGGGCTTGATATGAGTGATATAGCTCCAGTTGATGATCACTGGCCTACATGGAAAAGACGTGAAAGGTCTCGTTAACACACTGGCAACCTCTTCGTTGGAGCTCCCTTCCTTTTGTATATTTAACAAATCTGATATACTCCACACTGTCTGTTTTGTTTTAAGAACTCTGGCTTGATCACAGCCTTAGAAAACCCTGGTGAGGAGATCATTATGATGTTCGGTTGGTTTTTTTAAACGTAGCTTTAGTTAAGTACTCTCTCAGCAGAGTAATGCTACTTCTTTGGAACATCAACATGGTTGGCACATATATGAACCTTTCATAATAACACATAATAAAACACAGATGTTAGCCTTATATCTGTGTGTGGAAGAAGTTGATGTCTTTAAGTCTGAAGCATCTCTCCTGAAGGAATGGGAACATGATGTTTGTTCTATAGGCCCCCTGTTAATTAAATGTCCCTTCTTCAACATGCAGGGAGCCTCACTTGTTGTTTATTTTGGGAGTGTGCATACTTAACCAAGCCTCTAATGACCAGAAGTCACCTTCAGATCAAAACAGAGCACATGTAACAGACAGCAGGCCACTTACATCGGTGTCCTGTTCGGCTAGTTTTGAAAGTTAAGCCTCATCATGGCACGGTGACGGGGTTTCATTTTGGTAAACACTGGAATAAAAATCAATGTGACCTGCTTTGTCATGCTGTGAGAGCTGTTAAAAGTGAACTTTTACACCTTTTGTCAGGAGAAGAAGGTTGTTGTGAGATTGTAAATCTTAAAGACTGTTGGAGATGACCATTACAACATGCCATGAAAAATCCATACAGTCACATGGGCTGCCAGTTTTACTCAAAGGCATCAGTAAATTAAACTCAAAGGTTGGCACTGGCTTTATATCTTAATAAAAGAAGTGGTTTTACTCCTGGTCATCCTCTGCATCAGTGTCAGAGTGAGGGCAGCTGCAGGCGCCAGAGGGGCCCCGGTTCAGCTGTCCTCTGGTCCTGCGAGGATCGATTACTGCAGCTCACGTCAGCACCGCGTTGCCCCTCAGCAGCCCGCTGGAGTTTAGCTGACGTTAATCATCATAATTACTCATCACCATTGGTGATCTCACTGAATGATTTATGGCAGTCTGGGTGAGATCCCTCAGTAGGTGTAAGCCTTGGCCAGAAAAACATGCCAGAAAAAAAGATTATTCACACAGGATATCTTGATGGCTGGACTCATGACAGTCTTGTCAGTACAACAGAAAAATGCGAGAGACAAACATAAAAAGTTGATTGAGCGTAGAGAGGCAAAATAGGGGGACAATAATGGTGAAAAGTAAATATGGGCAAGGAAACTGTAGGAGAAACCGCAGCCATACATTATTATGCTTCCCTTACATAACTATTGTAATGGAAGTTAAACTCCTGCTCACAAATCAAGTCAAACTTTATTTATAAAACATATTTCACACACAGGGCAACACAATCAATCAGTCTCTCTTTGTATAGCACCAATTTATATTAATATCTTTCTCCTTTATCAAAAGATCATGTCTAGACTCCTTGTTATATTTTTAAAAAGACTCAACATTCATTTATAAGGGATGCAAAATATTACTGGTGTGTTATTGGTATTGCCAGATAATAACTTAAAAATTTAACTATTGGTATCTGCACATATGAACATTTCTGCCAATATTTGTATGTACAAATGTACCATAATGCATTGTTGTTCAAATGTCTACCTCCTGGAGGGTTATGTTCATTTATGGACTCAATACTTGGTCGGGGCTCATTTGCTCAAATTACTGTGGCAGCACAACAGTCAGTCTGTGGCACTGCTGGGGTGTTATGAAGCCCAGGTTGCTCTTATAGCAGCTTTTAGCTCATCTGTTTTGTTCAGTCTAGTGTCTCATCTTCCTCTTGACATTTCCTCAGAGATGCTCTATGGAGTTGAGGTCAGACCAGTTGGCTGACCAATCAAGCACAGTACCATGGTCAACAAACCAGTTTCTGGTAGTTTTGTCTTCTCTTTGGGCAGGTGCCAAGTCCTGCTGGAAAAGGAAATCGGTATCTCCATAAAGCTTCTCAGCAGATGGAAGTATGAAGGTCTCTAAAATCTCCTGGTAGATGGCTGACAGTGTTGACTCTGGACTTGATAAAGCACAGTGGACAACCAGCAGCAAACGACATGGATCCTCAAACCATCACTGACTGTGGAAACTGAAAACACTGGACTTCAAGCACCTTGGATTCTGTGCCTCTCTGATCATCCTCCAGACTCTGGGACATGGATTTAGTAGATATAGTTTCTTTTTATCCTTAGCCCAGCCATTGTCTGTGGTTCAGGAGTGGCTCATCACCAGGAACACAACCCTTGTAGGCCCTTTCCTTGACCCATCTGTGTGTGGTGGCTCTTGATCCACTGACTGCAGCCTCAGTCCTTGTGAAGCTCCCTTGAGTTCTTGAATCTGCTTTGTTTGACAATCCTCTGAATGCCGAGCTCATCCCGGTTGGTGGTGCCCCTTTTCTCACATTTTTCTCTTCCAGTAAACTTTCTATGGATATACTTTGATACAGCCTCTGAGAACAGCCTGCCCTTTCAGCAGTAACCTTCTGTGGCTTACCCTCCTTGTGGAGGGTGTCAGTGTCCTCTGGACAGCTGTCAAGTCAGCAGTCTTTCCCATGATTGTAGTTGTGTGTATCAAACCAAAGTGAGAGAAAAAACTGACTAGAAATTGGACTTGTCCACAATATTCTGACATTTTGAGATAGTGGATGTTTATAAAAACTAGTGTAATTTGTGCAATATAAGTCGTTGGAATCCCTACAAGTAAAATGGAATTAAAAGAAGTGTGCTAAATGAAAGATAGTTGTGTATATTAGCAGTGATGTTTTGAGTGTGTTGGGGCCCTATAGAGAAAATATAGCTAACAAGTCAGCTGTTTCTGACCAATACTTTTGTTACATTTGTACTTTTTATTTAACCTTTACAAGACTTTTAGACTGTCTAAAACCTGCTTTGTATTTGTCATTGTGAACAGTTACTTCTCTGCTACATCTTTTCTCAGACTTCTAGAGGGCTGTGATTCCATATTTGTGTGCAGAATGCAACATAAAGTACAGGGAATGATAATAAACTCCACAGGGACATACTCCTATGTGTTATTGCTGGCAAGCAGCGCATGCTATGCATACATTGAGCCGCTATATGCAGGAAATATGGAGGATTTAGCCAATCAAAGAACATACAGGATGGTATATCCAGTCTATCACAGGGATAACATACAGAGACAGACAACCTTTCCCAGTCATGGCCAATTTAAGGTTTCTACTTCAACTGATGTTCTTTTGTTTGAACAGTGGGAGAAAAATCAGATTGGGGTTTCTGCACAAAGACTCTGCCAGCTGGAGGATTTGAGCCATCTTACTGAGGCAGCAGTGTTAAACAATGAGCAACTGGACCCCTCTATAGTTAACAGAAAGTCAGCTATAGCTCTGTGCAGTTTTTAGGACGTACCTTATATGAGTAATTTATGCATAGAAATTAAAATGGTGGCCGTAACATTATTGCCATGGATAGTGTCCCAATGCTGTTGGTTTCTTTTTTTGCTTTTTCTTCATAGAATGTAAAAAATATGGGACAAAGTCTGAGACACGTTACCTATTTGGTTATTGATGCCATCTTTTGAAGCCCATCCATGGTCAGCATACTGAAAGTGCTTTCTCACACCAACTTCAGGCATAAGATGTTGATCTGAGGTTGGCCATAACCCTCCTGACAAACGACTAAAGCACACTAACTTTCAGTCACATTAGCCATGTCTCTGACTTCACATAACTTATCCTTTTAAAACCAAATACGATACAATTTTTAAAAAAATCATCCCTCATACAAAAGCCCTCTGCTGTGCCGTTCTGATGATGCTATCCACACCTTACAGACATTTTCTAGCAAGCCTGGAACTTGGCTGGCTCTCTGGGGTCTTTAAAGATTCAATCCATATCAGTAACTCCAGTAACACTATTGAGCATCTTTTTGTCCTTTTCTAATCCATTTTTGGATTGTTCCTGAAGTTAACGGGTAAGCCCGTATAGCCTGTTTATATCCCAGAAAGCATTGCGAATGGGTTGTATCAACCAATCTGCAAGCTGTTCTGTCATCATGCCATGCTTTGCTGAACAGTGCATGTGCACAGACTTAAAAAATTAAGGAAAGAGCCTGAATGACTTATAAAGAGATAAATAAACACGGGGAGGCTGTATTTTGTCCCTCAGAGTCACTGCACTTTAAAGAGTAACTCAAATTTCCAAAAATGCAAGGACTTCTTTTTAAAGAAAATTGTAAATATCTTGAAGACTTCTTTAATGTTTACTGTGTTTAATACATTAAAATCTTTGAGTTTTAATTCTGATTTCATTTATTGTCCCATAACATATATTCTTAGAGCCAGGTTGTCCTGAAAAAAGGATGTTTAGAGCTTGTCTGTGCACCACAGGGTTGATGTTTTAGCTTTTCAGACAAAAAGTCCAGACAAGACACAGTGGTTAAAAAATAGCCTAGAGCTCTAAGGGTTAAACAAAGAAATAAATGCCCATTGTTAGCTTTAGAATGGACATTTCAACATGGGTGAACTGCATTTTGAGTGTGCGGCTTGTTTTCCACTGTACACCAAATCCTGATAGGTTAATCCAGCTCAGTATCAGACTAAAAGATTCTACATGTTTTTGTAGATTCAGTAAATGGAGATGAGTTGCTGAATGATAAGCATAGTGCAGCCATCATTTGAATAACTGTGACATGTTTAAACAGATCTGACAAATTTGAACATCGTGTTTAAGATGGTAGGATATGGGTCGACCGCAGGCTCAGCCTGCCTGCCAAGCATTCTTATCTTTTAAATGAACGCAAACTTTAGAAAGAGAAGAGTTCATGCTGTGACACCATGTGACATTAATCTGAATATATCTAGAGAAATTTCTGAATCTCTGTTTACTGCAGCATATTTGGATTTCAGGGTTTTAAATTGTTGAGCAAATGCTTTTGCACCCATTTCCAGCAGCCATTAACACTCAGTGTCTTCCAGTATGGCTGACAATGGCATTCTTTTCAGGAAAATTAACAAGCTGGGCGTTGTTCAGTAAACTAGCTGTACCAACCTTTTCTCTGGCAGTATAATATTTAAGACTTAAGATGTTTTTTTCTTTTTTACTAAGCACACAAACATCCTAATTTAGCCTCACAACACTTCCTTTGACCAGCCTTCGTCCTCAGCGGTCCCAGAGACCAAATGTTTCCACCTACTCGTCATGAACATTTACAACAACAGTGCAGCTAAGTTTCAAGGCAGCTCATTGTACCTGGTGTACGCTACACCACCCACATAAGTGGCCTCATCAGAAACCAAGTCATTTATGCACTTTGTGAGGGCCAGACCACTTTTCTCTGATTTTATTCTAAGAATCCTGAATTTGCAGCTGGATGTGTCTGGTAAGCCACAGATCACTTGACCTCTA
This sequence comes from Cheilinus undulatus, assembly GCF_018320785.1. Classification (NCBI taxonomy): domain Eukaryota; kingdom Metazoa; phylum Chordata; class Actinopteri; order Labriformes; family Labridae; genus Cheilinus; species Cheilinus undulatus. The sequence goes on along the minus strand of NC_054869.1, from coordinate 14,824,112 downwards.
ACCTGGACTCTCCACCAGACTAATAATTTCTTATATGGGGATTCACCTGATAGAACTGATTAGACAAGCCACGGCCAAATTGCACACGCCCACAGAAACACACATGCTTGGTCTGCTGTAAATTATGGAGACATTGCACCTTTTTATCCTGCATCTCTAGCCTGAGCCTGAACCCTTATCTTTTAACCTACATACTAACGCTAACACAAACATACTTGCAGCCGCACACAGTCAACAAACATACATGCATGAGAACATGCATACATCAGCACAAAAGCTTTGTGTAGGTAAGCACTTAGCACGGATCTGTGTCTTATTCATCTGACATTTGTTTATGTGAAATCCTATTGTGAAGTTTTTCAGTACTATTCGATTAATTTTACCTAAAATGCAAAAGCTTTTAAAAGCTTTCCATAAATTTGAATTAACATGCACATAATTTAAAAACAGTAACAGGCATCACAAAGACAGAGAGGAAACCACGTAATGATAGAAGCATTTTGTTTGAAAGACAGTATTTTTTAAACCAACATAATTCAGCTCTTTTGGTTAATCATTTAAAAAATGTGACACACTTTACAAGGTTCACAGCAATGTCCTGTGATCTTAAGTGTCCAGCTGCTTTAGGTTGTCGGATTCGTGCACTGTCGGTCAGAACACATATACAATACTGTGCAGAACTTTTAGGTATGTTTGGGCAAAAAAACTGAGGCTGACGTAAGGCACAGATGTGGCAAGTAATGCCAGCCTTACACCAGAAGACTTTGCTAAAACTCTTAAAAGACTGATATCTGAGAGCCTCTCGCATCTAAAGACAATTTGTCGGCAAGCTGTTGAGTTTTTAGTCTCAGACTAAAATTTTGCAAAGACTGTGGGTCACGAACTACAAGACTAGAAAACGGTTCCTTTTGAGATTATTTCCCATCACGCATCTGGTGGAAATTCACAACAACAATTTTTGAGCAGAGAACAAGATGTAGAAGGTGATGGAGATCGCATTTGAGTTAATATGTCTTATAATCCAATGTTTTTAAATCATTTATATCGAGTAGAAACCAAAGGAAACTTCATCACTGAAACAACTTTGCATGTTACTGCAACAACCGAGGAACTATCCCGGAAACCCTTTAGAATAAAAGTACGGTATGAAAATGCAAGTCGTGTCACCACAGAAACAAACTGATCAGGCTTTTACTTTGAAAATCCCAGTGGCGGTTTACCGTACCTGTCATGCCAGCCTGGAATGACTTGGCAGACAACGTTCATATTTGAAGAATGAAGTAAATCAATTTGCATACGACCACAATATCAAACACGCTTGATATTGTTGTAACGCCACTGAAACAACGGGAGCGAGCTGGGACTTTAGCAAGACTCCCAAGATTTCACTCCAACTTTGGAATTTTGTCTGCGACTTTGAAAGTCGTTAGGTGTAAGGCTGCCTCTAAGCTGCCTGAGTGCACCATCAGGTCGTGCTCTGGATGTCCTTGCACATAAAAAAAAACAGTCTGCACCTTTAGGGTGGAGTACAGAGTGGATGTGGCGAGTACGCATGGCCTAAGGTATCCTCCGGCCGGGAAGTAGGATTGCTGAGACCCCCTGGTCGTGATGTGGATGTTCCAGGGCTGAAAAACGCTTGTGGTTTCCAAGTGTACCACCAGGGGTGAAAAGGCCCAGACAAAAGAAATGCTGTTGAATTTGACCTTGGCATGCCAGACATGTAGTATGTCGATCCTGACTCTGGCCGCCCTCTCTGCAGACATGATTGTGGCACATCAGAATGAATTCTTAACGCCCTACACACCTAAAACTTACACACATGACTATACACATATACTCTCTTTCTATAAGATGAAGAATTGTGGTGTAGTGCATACTGCCTATATATATGGACGATATTGGCTGTAAATCATTGCAGAAATATTCAGATCCGCTGATAGTGATTTTCAAACTAGTATCTCTTGATACAGATATCATGATAATATTGTGCATCCCAGATTGATTAATGCTTGGTGTTTGTAAATAATGGCCTCATCAGACTTTTGCTTTTGTGAAGGCAACATGTCAGACTGTGCAACAAAAAGGTCAGGAGGAAGGAGAGAGGCTGTAGGGGCTCTTTTCTATGCACATTTATCAGATCATTATCAGGACTGAAACATGAAAAACATTTACATTTCTATGCTGGTTATGGTAAAAAGACCAGTCTGTTCCTTTGTTCTACATAGATAATACAATAACATAATATAGCATAATGGAGGTCATACATTATGAAGTATTTACCATCTGCCGGTCTAAAGCATATCAGTTTGTTCATTCATTCCTTCACAATGATTCCCACTGTTTTTATTTTGCTCCTTAAGTCCCTGTATGGCTTGTGTACTTCCCTTAAAGACCCTTTTAAGGTATTTTACTCTAATTACCTTTACTCTCAGCCAATTCAGCAAGCGCCTACTGCAAAAGCCTGTTCTTATCAGCAGTACTGTGAACCTCTAGTGCTCACTTTTAAGGGCAATTTTTATACTGCAAGGTAGGGATGGGGACAGATAATTTTAATTAAAATAAAAAAACTCATAACAACACTAATTGATGATCTGATTCTTTAGTGGTACCAATACTGTTATTTTTCAATCATAGAAAAATATTGAAGTTGGCTGTAGACACGGGGTAGCATTTCAGTTCAGCCATTTGTCAGTGCTCAGTGCTTACAACGAAGTTAAAGTGTTAATTTGTATCAGAGCTGTGCTGGTTGTATAAAAATACGATTAACTTGAATGTTTTAAAAAATATTGAGCCAAATCTGAAATGTGTTATTTTTTGCCAAACTCAAAGCTAGGTAATGCTCTTCTTTAAAGACAAACCTCAACAAGCAGGAAGTCACTAACTCAGTGGATGACTTCATTCATGGTACAAAGCATCCAGCATCAAAAACAACAATAATCCACCAGAAACACTAGCAAAAGAAGCCCAACAGTGATACAACATGCAACATTAAAACAAATCTAAACACATTTGAACACTTCACCCAAGGGTATGATGGGATAATTACACCCACTACACTCGTATAGCTCCAATATATAAATTAAACTAAATTTATTTACATTAAATGTACTTAGCAAAAGAAGGAAGAGATTTAGTTACTCAAAGCAGTGTGCCATGCCAGATGTAAAACTAGTATTCAGCAAAGATGATCTGTCTGTAGGGAGGCTTTATCTTTTGTTTTGTTGTCTTTTTATTTTTTTGTCTGCATGAATAATATGCTGAGAAGTACAGTTCATCTCTAAAATAAACACTTTCTCTTTCTTTATTTAAAAAACACACAAGCTCTGACTAGTCAGTAGTATTGCAGTTTATCAGGATGGAAATAAAGCTCCACATTCTGTCTTGTATACATATCACAGATACAGCCCGTTTTTTCTGCTGTCAGTCGTGCGAGGAGAAAGGGGACTCTACAACATGAGATAACAACGTTTTATAACTTAAAAAGGCAAAATACATTAAATACTGTCATTTTAAGATGGCTCGCATTACTGCTGTGTGTAAGACATGTGGCTACACTGCTTCATCAGAATTGCAGTGTTTTGGTTTTCCATCCTTCAGCATCACTGTTTGGATTTTTGTCCCAGTAGTCTCATTAGTATTGTTTTCAGCAGTAGGCACTACTAACCAGCAAAACAAAACTGAAGTACAAGCTACAGATCACCACACTGTGAATGATCATGGCTGAAGCCAAATACCCGATACATAACTGCTGTAAGAATAGATATGGGAGTTTAGACGTACAGGTCTAAATCTTCTCCACACTTTGACCCTCCAATTGCTATAGGCAGAATCTGGACTCACTGCTGAACACATGTTCAGGTTCAGTGCAGTGTTAATTTCGTCCACCAAAACTGGGGCTAAAAATGTTCATCGACAGCCTTTTTACATGAGAAAAACTAGACTAAGACTTGCCAAAAATCGATCTGTAGTGCCTAAAACCGACTAAAAGTAAATTGACTTTTTGTCAAGATGACTAAAATGAGACTAACATGTAGTTTGGTTTTCATTGGACATTACAAATCCATAATATTTCTCCACTGTGGGTGAATCTGTCAAAGTACAATGCATCTGTAGCTACTTTGCCTCCCAGCAGTAGAAAGCAGAGACCCCAGGTTTGGCAGAGTGCAGAGAACACACTACCATGATTTGGTTCCTGATTCAGGCAAGAGAATAAACGCTTGGACTAAAAGTAAAGACTAAAATGTGAGGACTTTCTATGGGCTAAAACTAGACTAAAACTATAAAGGATAGAAATGACTATAATGTGACTAAAACTTAAAGACATGTAATCTAACGGTTAAAACTAGACTAAAATTAAAAATAGCTGTCAACATTAACGCTGTTCTAGTGCACATCTGCTCCACCAAACAAGAGTCAATGGGTCAATCCCATTTCTATCCCTTAAACCCTATCCCTTAGCCCTTCCCCTTGCCTCTCAAAACAGAGTGGTTAGGGGTAGGGGTGAAAACCTTCTCTTAAAGGGACGTTTTCTAGGTTTTTTAACAAAATATGTTCCCCCTGGTCTGTCCACAATCCCCTCAAGTACCAGAAAAATCCATTCCCTCCCCACTTTTTCTCCACCTATCAGAAAAAGTGTGCTGAAACAAGCCGTTCTCAGATTTTCCCCTCATGATGTCCATTTCCTGAGAGGGGTGGAGTCAGGGGTGGAGTCAGACAGCTCAGTCACGTTTAAAGCTACAGACACAGAAACAGCTCGTTTTGAGCAGGGCTCAGTGTGTTTTTAATACATACAAAAATCCTATACTGGAGTGTTTTTTCAGCAACAAACTTCCCAGGCATGTTTTGGGGACCTCTGAGAACAATATTATCTTGTCTTAAAAGGGTAGAATATGTTCCCTTTAAGAAATGAGACGTAACTTGATTGCTGTTCATTGTCACACATTGCTGATAAACAGCTGTGTTATCAGAGGTGACTATAAAACTTTGACAATCTCATTCATACTATGGATCTCTATGTTGATCTTCTCCATATATTTATACAGTTAATAAACCTTGTTTACACTTGTACATACTGAAAATACAATTAACTCCCATCCCTAGTAGCCAAAGATTGAAAAATGAGAAAACACAACTGTTGTATTTTCTATAACCAGTGCCAGATATATTTGCATTTACACATCTCCTTAATGGTCCATTGTGACACTTGGCAAGTGGAAGCAGTGCATGGTGGGAAATTCATCATACCTCTTGGTTTCAAGTGCGGTCCTTAAAATCTTTTTAGATTTTTAGGGCCCTTAGCCCTAATCCTTGATTCAAAAGAGAATTGGGATACTTTTTCACCTGACGTGAATGCACAGAACCAAGAGGAAGGGCTAAGAAAAGGGCTTTGGGGTAGAAATGGGATTGACCCAATGTTTGGCAATGGCAGAGAAGATTTGGCTAATTTTTCATCAGCACAACCTACATATTCAGCTCTGCTGCTCATCCCACAAATGCATGTTCCTTACAAATGCTGCACCATTTTAAAGGGACATGGGCTTCCCAATGGTATGAGATTTACTGCCAAGAATCATTGATACAAGAGGGAAATAATCAACCAAACATAAACATCCTAACTTTCTGAGCTAAATTTATTTACACTTTAGCAAATTTACCAGAAATAGATGAGTAGACACTAGTCCAGGGGATTTAACGAACCTATAATGATGGAGTTTACTGTGCAGACATTTATGGAGTAAAATATTTTGTTTTGACTGACGCTGAACTCACAGTAACTTAATTCTCAAATTAAAAATTTGACTGTAAACTCTAAAAAAGAGAAGTAAGTCTTCACTATAATACCACGGTTGGTCACTGTTCCCTGGGGCATATATCATTGTCAGATGATGGATGATGGGTTCCAAGATAGGATACTGGGTCTCTTTTAGTAATAATCATCCCCATTTTTACTTATCATGTCAGTTAATCTGTCCTCAGAGCCTGAACTGTACCTGTGCTGAATGGATCAGAAATTACCACTGGGCACACTGTGTGGCGTCATCTTTAGGAGTTTGTTAGAGGGCCCGGCCCCTGGCGCCATGTGAAGTATATTGTAATAAGGCTTAACGTGCTGATGGGAGATAAAGTTGGGAAAAGGAAATACAGAGGAAGGGGAACTGGATTGTGTATTCTGCTACTGAATGAGCCTTTATTGACAAGATTAACATGCTGTCGTAGTCATACTTCATGTTTTGGATTATCCGTCTAAGAATAAAATCCTACTCTGTTTTTACAATGGAGAAGCCACATGACAGATGCTCTAATTGCTCTGTTGGTGATCCCAAGAGGTCGAGAGATAAAGGGACAAGAGGCCAGCGGGGAAAGGCGGCATCTGCCCTCTTTTGTTCTTAAATTCCTGCGCTGCACGCAAGTCCCCTGACATGCACACCTCGTCATCGCCAGACGAACTCAGACTACAGACACACCTCACTTTCTGCAAACATGACCTGTTTACCTGTTTGTCCACAAGAATCTCAACCGGCCAGTTATCGCTTGCGTTACACTGGGGCGACAGAGCCATGAAGATAAATGTAGATGTCAGAACACGTGGGTGGAGGAGGGATAAGCTTGAAGCAGAAGATAAGATGTAAGAGCGAATAAGGTTTGAGACGGCAGAGGTACTCCAATGGCATGAAAATACAAGTGCGCGCACCCTGTGATAGCATCTCTTCAGCCGCCTTCCTTTGCTTTGGAACATTGCTGGCATTGCTAATGGTATATGTAGGCAGGCGACGAGCTTAGACCTGTTCCCCTGACTCTAAAATAGAACAGCCGGTCCATGTGTTTGGTTTTTCATCTTCAGCAGGGCCAATCGAGTACCAGCCGAGGAATGCAAACAGGACATCTCATCGCTTGGGGGAAAACCAATCCTCATTATGTCGGGGGGAAAAAAACAACATGGCTAAAGGAACATGTCTTGTTATCCCAGAGTCATTAGAGATATAGCCCTGCCAGAGAAGCAACATGCAGTAAACACTGCCTTTGCTTTCTTCAGTTAAGGGAACAGTACTCCAAACATTACAGCCCTCACTGAAACCAGAGGATGCTGACAGCATCAGGCAGACTTTATATTATCTCTAAGAGGGTATCAGCGCTCTATCTATGGCAGGATTCTCTGCGGAGATTTGTTATTGCAGCTCAAGTTGTCACCTTCTTTCCAGTCAATCAGGCTGGTTTAATGCAGGCGGTGTCAACAAGCTCACCCAAAGGCTCAAGAAGTGGGAGATGGAGCCGCGATTGCACCGTGTTGATTACACATTAGGACAGGGTTTGGATAGAGTTACGTGTCACTGAGACTTTGATTGCTCCTGTAATTACCTGTTTATCAGCAACAGGCTAATTATGCTCTGATCAGGTGGGTAGCAGTACCTTAATGTTCTAGTGTGCATTTCTCTGTGGCTGGTGGAGATGTATGATAGTGAAACAGATATAAATCTGATCTCTAAATATTTTGAACAAGCAGGAGTCTCTGTTCCTGCAAAATGACAAGTCAGTGTGGTTTGATTAATGAGCCCAGAGATCTGATTGAAATCCAACTATTTTGATTTAAATGCGATGAGGCAAATATTTTATCTTTATCCAGTACACAGTATCACCACTGACTGCATAAAACATGGACTGAGTCTCAGTGATGTCCCTCTTTGGTTTCTGAAGCTGACTTTTAAAGTCATACAGTGGTGATGTCCATCTTTAAATATTTTTATTTTTCAACCAAGTTAAACAAAAAGGGGCTATGGCGGGTATTAAGCCTCCTGGTGAACAGCTACAACGCACTTCTCTATCACCCTCAGATTCCATATACTCCATGAAAAGCTTCCAGTGCTGTTCTTTGCTCTTTATTTCATAAATAAATGTTGTCCAGTTCTGTTAAAACTGCTGCTATCTTCAGTGACAGCTGAGCTAACCGCCCACAGCCCATAGCTACTGCCTCATTCTAGTCAAATGTTACTGATTAGATTGTTTTCAGTTTGGCACCGACGTTGTAAATTAGAGTTTTGCAAGCTGGATTTCCCTAATGACACTCTGGCAAATACATCTGATTTGCAAGGTTTCAAAGACTGAGATGAGCGGAGCAATGTGACCCCATGCACGGAAGTTTTTTCCAGTATTTTATAAGATCTATATGTGTTTGCTTAAGCTCTTCCATTTGCTTGTATGCATTTGTCGTGTGGACAAACCTATCTGCAATGATCGTTGTCCCCCTGTGTGCAAGTGAGACGTGTGCAGGGACTGCTAAATGAAGGGTGCAATATTTGTTCACAGCCGTGTTTTCCATCCTGAAATGTGGACTCACAGAGAGCTAACAGAGAGTGACTAATCCTAGATGAGAGTGATTTTGCACTGATGAATTTCCCACAGATAGAGCTACTCTATCTGACAAGAATCCCTGGCTGAAATTAAATAAAGTTATCTGATTATCCCCTCTATTGTCATGACCCACTTAGCCTTAATAGAGTGCATGACAAAACTTGTGAGCCTTTTTTTGTGAGTGCACTAAGTGAGATGAGTTCAGCTTGAGTCAAACATCACAAATGAAAAGTACAGTTTTTTCCCTGTTTTAATTCAGCACTAGTTAACCTTTGACCCCAGCAAGTATCTTATTCATCTAGAAAAGAGTACATTCAAATTTTGTATGCAAAATGTTCCTGATGTTGTGTAATGTATAAAAATGTGTTTTTGCAGTGTGCTAGTCCTAAAACAAGTCCTAAAGGTGCAGTATGTTGGATTTTGCAATGAAAGGTCCATATAATGGCTGTCAGCATTAATGCATTAATCGAGATTAATTAAGGTCCATCATTACAGCATTCTTCTTTTTTTTTTTTTTTTTTAATTTAAATCAAATGCTTTTTTGTCTCTTTCATACTTTGGTTAGGCAGCTTCAGTGTCTCCCTGCAGCCACAGTGATGTGAAATAAGTCCACCACATTTACCTTTTCTCTGCATAGTAATTTGTTTTTCAGTCCACAGCAGGTTCCTTTTAAGTGGTTAAGTTTATATCACAGTCCTCGATCAACCTTAAGTTTAAATAAAGCATAATAGTGGAATTTCAAAATTTTAATCGTGATTAACTACAGAATTTCTAAAATTCTAAAAAACAACAACAACAATGATAATAACAACAATAAGAATAAGAATAATTATTATTCAGGACTATCATGATTAATCTCAATAGCAGTTAATTATTGATTAGTCCACTTTAAATAAAAAGTTAAATTAATTACATTTTTTTGTCTCTTTCAGCACTCCTCAGCACACAAAATTCATCTGTACCTTGTGTTATCAAACATTTTCCTTTTACTGCCCCCTTATTTCTTTTCTAATCCATAACAAGTTCCCTTTTACGTGGTTAAGTTCATGCTAAAATCTTCAATCTACCTATTAAAGCAGGTCTGCATCAAACAGGAAGTCCATTACCCTTAGTTCAAGACAGCAGAGAAATCCAAAATTACAGAAAAACAGAGTCCTCAATCCAAAATGAGTAGTAAACAGTGGAGATGTGAGGCTGAGCAACACGTCTCTGTCATCTTTTGTTATTGTTTTGACCGAGAGCCCCCTGATGGAGAAATGTGCATACCGCATGTTTTATTCTGATGGTCTCATTTACATTTCAAAAAGATGCATCAGAATTCATTTCAGTCTGTTTCATAAAAAATAACGACTCCTCAAAGGAGCTTTAACTGCTAAAGCAAAACTATGAAAAACTTTTTTTTTTTTCATTTTTAAAGGAGCATTGTTGTTTTTGACACAGCAGTGTAAAGTGTGTCATAGAGGTAGATTTTGAGAGCATTTAAATATTTTCTAATTTTTTGTCTCACTCTGCTGCCTGATCTGCTGTCTCTCCTGATGGCTCACAGAGTGTCTGCTAATTGAATTCCTCGTTTATCTGAGAGTGAGATCAAGCTTCCCTCTTGAGTTAGAGTTTCCTGGTTTGCTGCCTGTTTGCTTTCCTCCTGCTCTTCTTTATTTTTCCCTCACCACGATGGACACTTGATGCAGGGGGCGCAGGTCCAGGCTTAGACCAAAAACTGCATGATGCTTAAAAAGCAGATAAAGTTTTAGATAACAAAATCTCATCTTTGGTGTTTTAGCTTTAATGGGTGTTTATTTAGCTTTATTGTATCGTCTCACTGAGTCAGATAGCATGGTTTTTCTCTGCTTTATAATACCTGAATTTTCACATTCTTCTGCATGTGGGGCGCAGTTTTATCTCACTTTAGATTGCAGACTTTCTCCATCTCTTTCTCCTATCAACAGTTTATCAAAACAGATCAGTTTTCAGCCATTTTCTGAATATTTCACAATGTTCAGAGATCCTGCTGCCACATTATTGACACTAAAGGTCTGTAAAGTGTATCAATCTGTGTGTTCATTCATAACAGGTGCACTCTCATGCTGCTCATCAACAATCTCCAGGAACACGATGAATCAGGTTTCCCCTCTGAGCTTTTTTTAACCCCTGGTGCATTCATGATACAAAGGAAATTTCCAGCACTGCATGTCACTGTGTTGAATGAATGGTGTTACGGTGTGTGCTGTGTAAACTCAGCCTCCATCTGTGCATGGTTTCCTAAAGCAGGGGGGGCCCAGATGGCACGATTGCAACTGACCACGCTTTGACCCTAAAGTTATTCAGCCAACAGCATCACAGCTCCAGGAATAAAAGCAAGTATTTTAATGTGCATGGAAGCCACATTAAAGGGAACAGATCAGAGTGTTTTGCATTGTGTGTGTATCACTTTTCTTTTTCAAGAGGGTGAATGAGCAATAAGGCCAGCAAGCTGTGCAGCCAAGTGATCTCATCCCCTGACTCTTTTGTTTTATAAATGATCATATGTTTGTATTTTTGGCTTTTATAAAAATATCATCTTTATTTCAATTTCAAACTTGAACAATTAGAATAACAATTTCTCCTTTTTTGTTTTAATGAGGTTTATTGATAATAGCACTAACAGAAACACAAAACTCCAGTACAGTACCCTGGATGAAAGAAAGATTTACATAATGAATTATATGGAAATATCAGTGGACATTTTATTTGATATGACCTTTACAGATAAATCTCCTTTTCTAAGTGTTTAAAAAGAGTTGAGCATGGAAGAGGTACACCATGTCCAAATGGCTTGGAACATGAATTACAACATCTTTTTATAACATGCAACATAAGTGACACTTTGTCCTAACAGCATGCAACATGAGTGACGCCATGTCCTAACAGCATGCAACATGATTAACAACATGTCCTAACAGCATGCAACATAAATGACACTTTGTCCTAACAGCATGCAACATGATTAACAACATGTCCTAACAGCATGCAACATAAGTGACACTTTGTCCTAACAGCATGCAACATGAGTGACGCCATGTCCTAACAGCATGCAACATGATTAACAACATGTCCTAACAGCAAGCAACATGAGTGGCAGCTTGTCTGAACAGCATGCATGAATCAGTTGTTGTGTTTCATCTAACAGCATAGCATGCTTGCTGTCTCCACTGTGTGTGCCCTGTAAATTCCAGGCTCCCCTTGTTAATAGAATGACATCCAGAGCTTTTTTTAATGCAACTAATAAAAAGTGTTATACTTTGTATAAATGAGTATTTGACAGCTCTGAGCTGAATAGTTTTGCTTCCATGCTGGTACAAGTCAGAGAATGACATTTCAAATACACAAGATGGATATTTGTAATTCACAGCCATCAACCTTCTTGCACAGCAAGTAAAAAAGCACATTAATCAATCAATCAATTAATCATTCTTGTTTGTATAGTGCCAATTTATAACCAAAGTTATCTCATGACGCTTTACAAAGAGGACAGGTGTAGACCATACTCTCTGTGGTGGCCTCTAATAATAGACCAGTGTTAATAATTAATATTATAATAAAGACTGTACCCTATAATCATAAAGACCAGCATTAATCAGCATGAGCACAGCACTAGCAGTATTTTGCCCCATCACAATGGCGACATAAACCTTCCCTAACTATAGGGTAGGACTGTCAAGCAGATCAGACTAATGTTGACAGCTCTCTGCTGAAGCTGAAAATGAATCAGAGTAATTAAGCTAGTTTTGTCGCTGACACTCGCTTGCATTGTGTATGGTTTGGACCCAGTGTTAGTTAGAATAGACAGATTTAGAGGAGACAAAAGTCTTAAGAAAAAAGAACCAAGAAAAACATCTATTTTTTTTCACACTGCTGTGCATGTTTATTACAGCCATACGTAATGATATAATTAAATGCTCCAGGTGGGCCGCCCTCTATAATTTCTGGACCCTCCCCTGGTAGAAAGTGAACACATTCTGTGTCGCTGAGGGAGTGTAACTACTCGTTGATCAGACAATCAGACTGTAATTAAATAATACAGCTGTAGGTGTATGTGGTCGTAGAATGAGCCTCTCCCCCTATACTCTGTGTTTTTGCCCTCACTGTGTGTGTCTTTTCTCTTGGGCTTTAGGGAGTGACTGGTGTCTGTGGGATAGTATGCCGCTTCAGTCAGGCGCCATTTGTAAATTCAGACACATTACATCAGATGATCAGATTTCTTCAGGCAATCAAAATCAGATCAACCTTCAAGGGACCTTTTACCTCCTAAACACCTAACCCTGTCGACCTTCAGCGGCCTGTTTGTTTTCCAGCCTGAAGCACAGAGATGAGTCAGCGGTAGAGAAACTGTGTGCTGCTGGGACATCATGACATACCGCGGTGCTGTATGCTTATCAGGACAGGAGTTTTGCAACTCCAAAAATGTGATGAAACTCTGATGACTGATTGTGAAGCTGTGGCTGCAGAAGTGGCCTCCCTACAGCTGGCTCAGATGGATTTCCAGGAGAACAGGTTTGTTTGTACATGCCTATAATAAGTTTCACTGCGATAGTGTCTGAGAGTCCTGAGGCTTTTCTGCTGAATTTAGTCTATAATGGCTGAACAAACAGTGTTGCATTTGTGGGACTGGTGTAATCAGCTATCCAGGAGATAACAGTCTGTTTTCACTGGACGAGTCTAACAGAAGCGAGAACCCCTACTGCCGATTAGGGGAATAAAAGGTCATGGTGCATGATACCACTGTAAGAAAAAAAGGGATTAGAAATGTCTGGATTTTATTATGCCAGCACAATTAGGTTCAGAGACACTCAGAGCCAATGGGAGATGTGGGAACTTCTCTCAGACTAATGGGAATCCTCATTACAAGCACATTCTTCAAGGAGCAGTTCCCTTTGACATATAAGGTATACTCTAAATAAAACAACAAGAGATAGTTGTAAAAACCTACATATTTACATTGACAGAGTCTCTGGGGTTTACTTAAGGAACATGTACAGTTAGAGTGAATTGGCACAATGACATTCCAGTCTTGTTCTCAGGACCTCATGCTGGTCTTCACATGGACATCTCCTGGGTCAGGCCGTGCCACAGAGCAGGCACAGCTGAATCCATATCCAAGTAAGTTTACTTCCTTTGTAGGGCTGTCAGCTTTAAAGCATTTACAATTATCAATTATTTCTCAATGCAAGTTATTTATATGGCCCCCTGCATTTCTATGCAAATCAAATAAATCTTAATTATCCTTTTAAAACATTAAGTGATGATAATAACTAATGCAGACTCAGCAGACCTGGTCTAATGGTACAGAGCAGCAGATAGCAACAGAGCATAAAGGACTGAAGTGATTACATGACATTCAATGTTGATCTTGAAGCCTGATGTACGGTTCTCTGGATAATGTAGGAAATTTACTGCAGACTTTTCATGCAACGAAATAACAGACAAGAAAAATCAACATCATATGCTCACGTTATGAGATACTTGTCTCATTACTGCACCACCTTATCATAAACTTGAAGGCTACATGGCCCAATTGAGTCATTCACACAATGGCCTACACCAGGGCTGCCCCTTATCTCTGATTTTGATTGAAATTTTCAGGATCTCAGAGCACAGTCAGGGGGAAGAGGGTTTCTGTTTGGGGACCTCAGAATTTCATCTCTTCTTTAAGCAGATGATGTGGTTTTTTTTGCTTCTTCTGCCAGGGACCAAAGCGGTCAGGCTGAGGGTCAGTACCTCCAACTCAGAGGCAATGGTTCTGTGTCATAAAACGGTGGATTGCTCCCTCTCTTGAGTCCATGCCTCAAGTGAAGGACTTCAAGTATCTCGGGGTCTTGTCACAAGTGAGGGTAGAATGGACCATGAGATTGACAGGCAGATTGGTGACTTTGTACTAGTGAAGAGGGAGCTGAGTCAGAGGGCAAAGCTCTCAATTTAATGGTCGATCTTTGCTCCAACCTCCACCAATAGTCATGAACTCTGGGTAATGACTGAAAGAATGAGAACACAGATACAAGCAGTTGAAATAAGATTCCCTCGGGAGGGTGGCTGGCCTCAGCCCTAGAGATAGGGTGAGAAGCTTGCAGTAGTAGAGTAGAGCCGCCACTCCTACGCATCAGAAGGTAACAGTCCAGGTATCTAATCAGGATGCCTCCTGGACACCTGTGAAAGTCTTCTGGGCACATCTAATTGGGACAAGACCCTCAGGTAAACCAAGGACTTGCTGGAGGGATTATAAATCTCATCTGGCCAAGGTACACCTCAGAATCCCCCAGAAAGAGCTGGAAAATGTTGCAGGGGAGAGAGATGCCCGGCTGGACTTGCTCAGCCAGCTGCCACTGCTACCCTGGAGAAAAATGGATGGATAAAATAAAAAATGTGAGGATTAATGACTGCTTGCACAAGGTGCCAGGCAATCTTAACCTCACTCTCTTAACTGTACTTTTATCACCGTCCACCACAGATGTAAGAAAGAAAAGTCAGGGAAGAGTCAAAAGGGAGTCCACGCAAGATGCAATAAGGGCTCGTCTCCAAATGGTACAGGCTGTACCTGGAGGGCAGCCGCAGTGCCTCCACTTTCATAATCTTGAAGCCATTAGACCATTAAAAAGCCATTTTCACTCTGCTGTGTTTGTTTTAGACCTTGTAAGGTGTATGCTTCTTTCTGGCTATTATTTCTTTTAGAGATATACAGTATGAAGATGCTTTTAGGGTGTGTGATACATGTTTTACTGTAGCGCAGCAGACACCATATACTGTACCTGTAATGAGAGGTTATTCAGTACGATCGGCTCCCTGGAGGTCGTTCATTAATGGAGCTGAAGTCAGCACTGACAGCTGTGTGGGCTGTGACATGTTGGCACAGAGTCAGAGAGTAGCAGTGTCCATGTCTTCTCTCATGATAATTGTCATGAAAACCGGACACTCATGATTAGACTGGATAACGGATAATGGTGTGCTCAGGACACTGGATTACTCTGTTTTGACGCTGTTATCAGTGCAGACTAGTGTAGGAAAAAGTCATGTTCTCTATGCGCTGAAGGTAGCCAATTTCAAGCTTTCATCTTACTCCACGAGATCTCGTGTGTTGTCCCAGCAGGTCATGTAAGAAGAGATGAAGTTATGATGAAGCGACTGGCCTGCTTCTTCAGCGTCTGCAGTGATTGGTTGCTTATGACATAGCTCAGACTCATATTCTTTATATTCATCCTTTTCAGGGTCTAAACTTTTGCGAAAAAGCTGTGTAAATCATCAGAAGTTTCTGATGAAATACACCATACACTCAATCAGCCAGTCAATTCTCTTCAATCAGTACCATCATCTTGCCTGCAGCCTTGAGACTAAATGAAACCTCCTTCTCTTCATGATACACATTACCAAGATACAGACACGTAAACCTGTCTTTATTGGTAATCAAACAGTCTCATTCACTTTGTTTGTCAAAATGTGATGGGTTGTGTTTGCCTTTCCTGCTGGCTCCATGTTTTCATTTTTCTCATTGCAAGTCTGATGTGGTGGATTTTCATTCACACCCTTAGTCTCTAGAACTTAAAGTTTATCTTCAGTGAATACAGACAGTAAGTATTCAAGCGTTTTAGCAATGACGCGATAATGGACGGTTCTACCTTTGTCTGTAAGGAACTGCATACTTTAATGTGGTACATTACAAATTCATATATGCAATTTTGTGTATACAAGAAGTCTCCAGGTACTAGCTGGGCCTGAAATGTTTTATTTGAAACAGGAGCAGACTAAAGTTACTAAACCACCCCAAAATGCTTCATGGCTCTCGGCATATCCAATAGTGGGGCACACTGACCGGACAACAAGAGGTGTAAAAGCTTGGCTTGTAGGTTACGAGTAGCCTAGTTAGTAGTATGCAGTATAAACCCGTTTCAATTTTTAAAATGTATGACATATTTCCTAGGGAAGGCTTAGCTGGAGGCAAAATATTCCATTCCCTGAAGCCAGCACTAGCTAGAAAGTTGTCTTTTGCCATATTGGCATAGGAACAGTATCACAGAGGACAGTGGTTTTCAACCCTTTTTTGTCCAAGGCACACATAAGATCAAGGCAAAATTTCAAGGCACACCAAATCCATATCTATACAAAATTGCCTATTTAAAACATGTTATGGTAAATCAAGCAAATAGCATTCATTCAGGCAGGCCATGGAGTCCAGCACTGCTATATAATTGAGATCACCTAATTTCACACAAGTCCTAATCAGCTGACAGGCAGCTGATTGCTTTAAAGCATGCTATTGGCTAATCGCACTCATGCTGCTATACTTAAACTGATAACCTGGCTATGCTTTGCTGCTCCCTCTCTAAGCCACTTTTTACAACCCTCCTAACAGCTATAAATGCATGTGTGTTTCTTGACAATGTGGTCCCGACTGAACTTAAGTTATTGTACAGTTACAGTAATCATGTATGGTACAAATTGCTACAGCTCACCAAGACTTAGCCACACCATTTGAGAACCACTGAAGTAGGGACCTCTGGTCATTTGTAATAATCGTGCAGGACATCTGTGGTTTTAATCCGTAATCTGCAGCATAAAAATTCCAGGCCAAATGACTGACTATATTTCAACTCACACAGAGGTCCACAGGTAATACTAATCTTGTGCGAATTGGCATCTTTATAATTTAGGGGGGAAATATGGGTTTTTTACTGTCTGTGAGACTTTTTTGTTTTTTTCTGATTGAAAAAATAATACATTTAAAGTGTTTTTTTTTAAGTGTCTGAATACTTATGCCAATGTGATATTTCACTTTTTTATTTTTAATAAATTTGCAATCCAAATTTTTAAAAATCTTTATTGCTATCTATCTTATCATTTTTCTGTTTTTAATTTTATCATTATTATTATTATTATTATTATTATTATTATTATTATTTATTCTTACCTTTATTATCATGATTATTTTTTTCTCTGCATAAAACTCCTCATACCAATGCCACAACAGTTTTCCTTCTGAAAATTGTTGCTAAAGGCCTCCAGTAGTCTGTATTGCTGTCTTAACTTTGTGCTTCCTGCATTTGGTTTTGTCTTATTATTCATTTTTATTCTTATTATATGTATATTATTACTATTATTATTATATTTCAATATTATGAATATGTATTAATAGATATACATTTTTTCTTTTTTTTCTTTTCCTCCCCCTCTTCCCTCTCCGTCCCTCATGTACTACTTGAATATCAATCATCTGTCTTGTTCTCACCAATTTAAAAAAAAGCAAAATGTATAAATTCTATTCTCACGTTGTTGTTATGGGTACTGAGCATAGAAATAATGTGAGTAACGATGCAAAGATACAACATAACAAACAGAAAATGTGAAGGGCGGTCTGAATACTTTCTACATGCACTGTTTTAGCTCTGATGTAGCTGTAGTATAGCAGCGGTCTAATTTCTTTATTAAACAAGAGTGACCTAAGCATGTATTTTATTCACAGAGAAGCCCCCCACCTTCATACACACAGCATTAGCCCGGGGGTTACCGCGGTGCAATGTCTGCTACCTTGTTTTGTCTTGTCACTCTGATTGGCCCATAATGACTGTGACAGAAAGTTCATCCAATCACCTTCAGGGATTTTTTTTAAGTCTTGCCCTTCCCAAATACTTGAATTGAGGTTTTTATGTTACTTCTCCTTTCAGCTCAAGCCAGTGAAACGGCTTTATTTCCTTATCCTTGAAATTATTTTGTAGATTGACAGAAGTTATGAATGTGGTTTGGATTGTTTAAGTTTTTTCATTCTTAATTTACAGACTAATGGGGTCGTGTTATGTATTTAGTAACCTGCATTCCAACTGTTTTGGGGCAGATTTTGTTTTTCTAGGAACATAATTCCTTTGTTTGTTTGTTTGTTTTTTTGAGAAAGCATAGCTCCTTCCATATAAAAACCAGCCACCAGTAGCTCCCCAGTCAGAAATCTTTGCTGTAGAGTCTGTCTTCGAAAGAGTAATTGAAGGAGTTGTTTGAAATTGTCTAAGCTTTCCTCACAGATCTGGTGCTGTGGTGTATGACCACAGAAGCAAAGGGAGAATAAAAGGAAATAATCTTTATATGGGCGACTCTGATGGCATCTGAGGAGGCGATTACATCCCTCGACAGCAGTCACCAGCTGAAGACAATTATTTATCAAACAGGGTCAACAGACAAACAAACCAAAGAAACAGATCTCTCCAAGTTATTTCTTCTACTTTTATCAAATAAAACTGTTCTCCCTTTTCATCTGAATCAAGCCTGCTGATGAAAGTGGCCTTAAAAAGGAGACAATAAGGCAAACTGGCTTCCAGAGACGTGAGCAGAGCCAAGCACACAAGGTCATCATGTTCCCACAACAAAAATTTTTTTATTATTTAAACACAATTATTAGTGCTTGTACACAATGATAATATTTTCTTAAGTGGCAGCTAATGATCATATTATGTTGACATTGTTAGGTCTTATTTTGGTTGATTACAATTGCTCCTATTTTGCAGTTTTGGACAAATTTGTTTTAGTTGTGGTACCGTATCAGTCACCAAAGTAATTGCTGGGAACTTTGATAAGCAAACATTGGTATGACAAAATGGGATGTGATAAGAAATGTTAAACTGCCAACAGCTGACGAAGTTAACTCAAATTATCTTAACCTTTTCATTTAGAGTTAAACACCTATTGTTGACATTAATCCACCATTTCACAGGAAATGTGCAATGTTTTATGACTCAAGTTTTTAACTGAAAGTTTGTCCCTCAAAAAAACTGCCTGGTTTTCATAGTCAATGCTGTAAAAAGAGATAGTGGCAATGGAAAGAAATTACAACCTGAAAAGCCGGAACATCCATTGCATAGAATATACTCAGAGGTGGGTAGTAACGCGTTACATTTACTCCGTTAAATGTACTTGAGCAGTTTTTTTTTTAAATCCTACTTCTGAGGGTAGTTATGGAGCAAAGTACTTTTTACTCCTACTCCATTACATTTGTGATGAATCTGTCCATTACATTACTTCCTCACAATACACTGGTCGCTACTTTTAGTTGTCTATAATTTATTTTCATTAAATATTTTTTTCACTCTCAGCTGAGCTCTCACAGCAATGTGAGGTAAAACCCTCAGCACCACAGAGTAAACGGAAGAGTGACCCCTCCCCCTTAACTATCAACAGTTGGAGATAATGGCTGAAGATGTAATACCTGCGTCTCCTTCAGAGGAGCAGGTTCATCCCTGGCCCAACATCAAGACTGTCAAACGACGAGGAACAACAGACACATAATGCACTGCCTACTGTGTCTACCTAAAACGTTGAAAACCTCAAGCTCAAAAAAATAGCCTATCCCAGCTGTCGTTGGGTGAGAGGCGGGGTACACCCTGGACTGGTTGCCAGTCAATTGCAGGGCTGACATATAGAGACAGACAACCAGGCACGCTCACATTCACACCTACAGCCAATTTTAGAGTCACCAATTTACCTAATGAGCATGTTTTTGGTGGTGGGGGGAAGCTAGAGTATCTGGAGAGAACCCACGCATGCACAGGGAGAACATGCAAACTCTGCACAGAAAGGCCCCTGACCAGGAAGCAAACCAGGGACCTTCTTGCTGTGAAACAACAGCGCTAACCTTTGCACTGCAGTGCAGCCTCATGTAGAAATAAGGTAACTATAATGAGAAAAAGAGTCTGTTTTTCTCATTATATTGAATTTTTCATCTCTTAATTGTGATTAACAAACATAACTTGACTGCTGCTTTATGTATAAAGTTTTTTATTTCTTTTACTTTTTGCAAGTTATGCTACTTTATTTATGATAGTGTGCAGTTTACATTACTACCCCTGAATAATATGTCCTGAGGCAATACGTTTTAATAAACTGCACAAAATGAAGTTACTCACTACTTGAGTAGTCTTGCATTAGGAACTTTTTTACTCTTACTCAAGTACTTATTTTTATGAGTACTTTTATTATTACTATTATTACTTATATTATTATTGTTAAAGGGATATTTCTGTATTTTTGAAGTTGGGTCCTATGAGGTGCTTGGCTAGTGGCATTAGCCTCTAGTGATTTCCGTGTAATTTGATCCAGTTGTTATTACGAGCTCAGAAAGAGACGGCGCATATCGGCTGTAGATAGGAACGTTTTGTCTGCGTAAATTAACGAGTTTTACGAAAAAATGGGCCAAGAAAATATGTTTGCTCGCCTGTGCGCCGAGTTTAAAACATACATAGCACTTCATTTCTCCCAAAAACCCCCTCTGTGTCAGGCACTAATTTACAATGCAGCTTTGGCCATTTTGTATCCTTCCACCTCCACACACTGTTCACTGTTTACACATCTGCCGGTCAGCTATGTGGGTCGCAGTGTAGCGGGTCAAGCATTGTACGTTTTCGACACAGCGCACAGGTGAGCCAACATATTTTCTTGGCCCATTTTTTCTTAAAACTCGTTAATTTACGCGGACAAAACGTTCCCATCTACAGCTGATATGCGCCGGCTCTCTCCGAGCGGAAATCACTGGAGGCTATTGTCACTACTATAGCCAAGCACCTCATACGACCCAACTTCAAAAACCCTGAAATATCCCTTTAAGTAACAGTACTTCTACTGTAGTACTGTAACTGTGCACTCTACCCACCACTGAATATACTCCACCTTTATTTTAGAAAACCTCCCATACAAGCGTTTGGGAAGGGCAGGACTTTTAAAACAATTGTAGGAAGGAGACTGCCTGTCACATCAAGGGCCAATCAGAGCGACACGACAGGATGAGGTTGCAGGCACATGTTGCTCCAGTAGTAACCCAAGCCTGACAGAAAGGCGCTGCTGTAGTTTATGAATGGAGCTTGTTGGTGGATAAAACTCATGCTGAGGACGGTCAGCAGAACTGCAAACACATCTTCTCTGCCAAGAGAAGCTTTCAGTGTGGCTTTTTGCTCTTGTTTGATTAAGAAATGCGCCCTGGTTCTAAGGAAACTGCTGGTGTACCATGAAGACAGCCAAGCTAAACAGTACCCCAGCGGCAGCCAACTAAACCCTGTCCGTAACTATCCCACACCTATCCCAAAGCAGATCAGGAGTAGGGTGAAAACATCTTTTCCATAATGAAAGCTTTCAGTACTGTTCTTTGCTCTTCATTTGATAAATTTTGATGATAAAACTGCCGCTATACTAAACGTATCGCTATCCACTCCTAATACAGCTAAACCCTGCCCATAGGTACCGCCTCGTTCTCCTCAAATGACACTGATTGGTCAAACATTTCCGACTGTAGCTTTGCAAGATGGACTTGCTTGATGACAGACATGGAATCTGGACAATCCATCTGCTTTATAATGTTAATAGTGTTGTCCTTTCTTTTCTTTCCTTCCCGGACTTTGGTTAAGGCCAAAACATGGCCGTAGTCCAAACAATAATACCTCACAGTTGAGGTAAGCCGGCCTGTGATGTTAATAGTTTTTTAAAAAGACAGAAACTAGAGCTATAGCCTGGAGGCTTATATGTCTCTACAAAGTTTCCAATTGCCTGACAGTAATAATGTATTGTTGGGTTAAGAAGGACTGTGGGGTCTATAATAGAAATGTTATAGGCAAGCGCTGACCATGCAACATAATGATCTTGACCTTTTTACAGCTCAAAATCTCATCAGTTCATCCTTGAGTCAGGATGAACATTTTTGAAAAGTTTGATGAAAATCCATCAAAGAATTCCTGAGATACTGCATTCACAAGAATGGTGCAGTCAGATGTCCATGCAAACACCTGAATGCCTCTGTCCTCGGCCATCTCTGGCTAAGAGGCATGGAAAAAGCTCAAACTGTTGTAACACAGAGAAATGTATTTTTGCTGCTTTTTGAAAGTACTTTTTTGGGTATTTTTGTTAAAAATAACATTTGTTTATAACTGCTTTGATACAGGATGGACCATGCTTTGGCCAACCTTCCTTGGCCCCCCTGTGTTGAAGGGCCCCAGAAAACTTTCCATGTTATCCCCCTCATATACGTAGGTGGCCTTGCCTCTGTATACAGTACCCCGCTTACTCCTATACCTCACCTATCTCTCTTAGTTCTTCATTAACTTATGTCCATCTTCTCTTGTTCACTCTGCTGCTCCCATTTCTCCTTTAGTCTCTTTTCCCTGTTTCCCTGTTTCTCATACCTCCTGCTAACTTCTAAATTCCTTATTTTTCTTTCCTGTCTCTCACCCACCAACATCCTTTTAATACATACTTAAAATCTATTTTAATGACTCTATGAATGTTTTACATAATTTCATATGAAGTAATGCATCATTTAGGCATCAGACCTCCTCCACTCCTCTCTTTTTACTTCTCCCACCTAAAGTAAACTCTGCCACCTTGTGGTCACTGAGAGGAGTGAGCTCACTCACTCTCATCACTTCATTCAAGGCCGTTCTCAAGGATCCCACCAGTTGTTGTGTTTTGTTGTGTTGTTGTGTTTTGTTGTCTTGCTGCTTTGTTTTTCTGAGTGTGAAAGCAATTTGTAAAACCTTGCTTTTAAAAGTGCTATATAAATAAAGTTAAATAAAATAAATAAAGTTATTATAAACACTGAGAGGGGTCTGGCTGCAGATCTCAGACGCCCCCTCTTACAGACCACTACTGTGAGACGCCGCCTCTGTCAGAAGGAAGTGATTTAATTTACCAGTACATTTTTTTAAATTTTTTTCTAAATTCAACTTTATTCAAAAACAAAGTCTGGCAATTACAGTCATGAAATAACCACAGTGCAAACCTTACTAAGCAACATGAGTAGTAGTGTGAGTCTGTACGCATGTATCAGCCCACTGATAACTGAATACTTGATTTTTAAAGGATGATGGTTCAAATAAATCCAGGGTTTGTTTGGGTGTTCCAGCAGCTGTTACCTGATTTGTATGTTTTGGTAGAATGTGTTTCTTTTTCACAAGAGTAAATTACACTACAAATGAGGAGGATTAGGGATTAAATACTGTGTTGTGCATCGTAGTTGTCTTTCAACCTGTCGGGTTTTCAGCTTCCAGTGTAAATTGCCTTCTGTTAGGAAAAAAACAAGTCTCAGCTGGACATCTCTCTGTTAAATAGAGCTCCCTGTGTTGTGATGTGCCATCCTATTTTTGTAGTTGTTACCACTGCTGTGTTTTACATTTAAAGACTGCAGTCAGAGCTGCTTGGAGGTGATTGAGAGAGATAAAGTTATCTGCTACAGCTGCTCTGTGGAACAAGCATCTTTATTTTCA
This sequence comes from Cheilinus undulatus, assembly GCF_018320785.1. Classification (NCBI taxonomy): domain Eukaryota; kingdom Metazoa; phylum Chordata; class Actinopteri; order Labriformes; family Labridae; genus Cheilinus; species Cheilinus undulatus. Next base: position 14,800,515 of record NC_054869.1, on the reverse strand, counting down.
TGCATACAAGGTGCTGTGGAAATTTGTATTTTTTTGCCTTTATTAAAATAATTGTGGCACATGCATCTTTTTTTAAGAAAATGCATGTGTTAATTTAGTTGATGGCCTGCATAGAAATCAATAATGATAAAATAAGTTCAACTCAATCATAGGAAAATAAAAGTGGGCAAAAGAATCACTAAAGCCCTTGTTTCCCAAACCACCACAGATATGACTAACCACAATATTTGGAAGTCATCAGTTTCCAACATCTGCTATCAATGATTATAAAGTCATATTTAGATGATTTACTACAGGGAATTCTTTCTGTATCAGTTGATTTACATGTGCTTAATTGTCTGGGAAAACCCCTGCAGACATCAAGTTAAAAAATATCTTTAATTTGACAGTCTCCCCCTTAGGGACGTTGATCTCTGAGTCATCTCTGTGAACTCAAAGAATCATGGTATGGTCAGCCGTTTCTCACTGTGCTCAGTTATCTCCTCTCATTAGATATCAGGAACTTGAGAGGAAAACTACAGACTTCAGCACTGGGGAATATACAGGATGATACTGTACTGGATGAATGAAACTTTAAGAAACGACTAGAGATTAACATTTTGAGGGTTGTTGGACGACAAATCCTCAGTGTTTGACAAAGTGGATAATTATCCAGAATTTGGTAATGTACAAGGAGTTGAAAAAAATTGCAAGATAGGGATTCCTGCAAGAAACACACACTGGACAAACGTATTTGACCACACTTGTTAATGATTGAATTCAGGTGATTCAATCGGACCGGTTGCCACAGGTGTATAAAGTCAAGCACCTAGCCATGCAATCTCAGTGACTACAATAGTAGTCAGTGGTACTCTGATGGATACCATGGGACTGTATTTCAGGGTTTGGGCAGCCAATCTTAATGCTTCAGCATACCAAGACATTTTGAACAATGCTACGCTTCCAACTTTGTGGCAACAGTTTGGGGAAGGCCCTTCTCTATTCCAACATGACTGTGCACAAAGCAGGACCATAAAGGCATGGTCTGATGAGTTTATGTGGAAGAACTCAACTGGCCCGCACAGACCCCGACCTCAACCCCACATTTGGAGTGAACAAATACTGAGATTGTAAGCCAGGCCTTCTTGTCCAGTGTCAGTGCCTGACCTCGTGAATGCTCTACAGTATGAATGGACACAAAATTCACACAGAAACACTCCAAAATCTTGTGGAAAGCCTTCAGAAAAAAAGTGGAGGCTGTTATAGTTGCGAAAGGGGGGTATTCCATATTAAAGTGCATGTATTTGTAAGTGCATGTGTTGTTGATGTAATGGTCAGGCAGCCAAATACTTTTGTCCATAAATATGTAATAGATCTGATTCAGTTTTACATTAGTTGGTACATATTTTTAGGCTCTAAAACTCAGGACATGACTTGTACACTTTCATTGCTCGAGTATGAAAAAACTTAGTAAACTGGTGTCTCTTTTTCAGGAGTCATTCAAGGTTTTAACATAAAAAGTTCATTTCCTCGTTCCTGAAAGGTCTTATCTTCCATAACCACTGTCTCTGTTTACTAACACAGGGAAGTTTTCTGGTTGAGGATACCCTGACCAGAGGTTAAGATGCTCCCCTCTTCTGTCAGCGAGAAGGACTCCACCCTTCAGAGAAGAGGCCCAAATTCCTCAGGAAGTTTACCCCTAGCCTCTTTCCTTCATCCATCGCTCTTCCTGCCTGCACTGATCTTCACTGATTACTGTTGGCTGGGTGGGCCCATAACAGATGCTAATGAGGAGATGAGACCCCTACACATTCAGCAGTTTGATCTCTGTTATCAGCTTGAACACTGAAAAACTGACATGAGAAGATATTCAGTTTTATAGAGCAAATTTTAAAGGGTTGAGAGAGTGAGAAGAGAAGAGTCAAGGTTGCTGTAGCTTTAAGGATCCAGGGGACCTAGACTCATTTTTTTGAGATTGTGAATTTTTTATTGTTGTGAGCTGTAAGCTGTAATCATTGAGATGACAACAAAAAAAGTCTTGAAATATTTTACATTGTATGAGATTAATCTAGAATATATGTAAGTTTTACTTCTTGAATTAAATCAGAGGAAAAAATGAACTATTTTCAGTTTTTTTGAGATGCCCCTGTATGTCCATCTCTCTCAAGTGTCCTCTAAATATCAGAAACACAACTCCACAGACTACAGACTTTAGACCAGGTTGTAGGTGGTCTAAGGCGCAGTCATTTCCTTGCACCCTCAAGATAGGAATGTGCCAGATGTGCACCAGACCACTCCTCATTTTAAACAAACACACACTTTCTTGTGCCCATGGAGGGACCTGTGGAGGTCAGCAAAAACGTGGGCCATCATACTTTTAAGTACTGACAGCAACATTTTATTTTGAACTGAAATACTCACAATTTATAAGAGCAGCAAAAAAATACATTTATTTAATGTAGCTTCAGTAAGAAGCGTCCACCTCCACTTTCAAAATGTGGCTCCCCCTCTTCATAAAATGGTGTTTTTTGTATAGTCAGCATAGTGCATTAAACGGAAAATGGTTGGTCAGTAATTTTGGACTGTGTTTTGCCACACCAGGAAGTTTAAAAAGAAGTCAGGATGCAACAAAAGAAAGGGGAAAAAATTGAGGGATTATGATTTGATCACAACAGTAGCTTGGTGACAAATTTAATCTGAGCCAGGCCAAAGAGATGCATGTTAGCCATAAGACTAGCACTGATGTGGGGCATTGAGAGCTGAAACAAACAGGAGAGAATGGATTATGGTTTATAAATGCACATTCACAGATGGAGGCAAAAGAGAAAGAGATAATCAGATACAGGTGATTGAACTGTGAGAGCAGAAAACTGAGTCTTTGCTATGATTTCCCTCACTCTTTCTTCCTATCTTATACCGGAGCATCTGAAAAAGGGGCAAATGCCAAAAAAAAGTTTTCAAATGTAATACAGAGGTCGACCCCGTTCACCTGTATGACTTTGATATTGTCATATTATGATTTATTTCAGCATAAGCATGGTTTCTGCCTCCATCCCACAGTCGGATATCTGATTGGACCTCCGACAAACATGTGCTGCTGAAGCAGCTGGATCAGGCTACATCAGATAATGTTCCCAGCAGCTCGGCTGTTTGTCACCTCTGCCTTCATCACCGTCCTCCTGGTCAGCACACCGGCTGCGGCTGAAATCAGAGCATAATGAAAGAGGTGATGTTGCTTTGTCAGCGGCTGACAGAAACGCTGCCTGTCACACAGAGCAAGAGGCACATGGGGTGTACTCAGTGCTTTGTGTGTATTTATTATAGCGTCACTGATACACAGAGATACTCTGACTATTAAGGTGGCGCAGGCATCATCACAGGAGCTAAGGGGGTAGGCTCTTTAGTGTCAAATTTCTGTCAAAATGTTTCTGCCTGGTTTATTACATTACACCAAACCTTTTAAAAATGTTCAAAACTTAAACTAGAGCAAAAGTCAAGAGTTTAAACTCTGTTGCTGAACCCTACAGAGTTGTATTTGTTGATAATTGTAATGGTTGGCTTTCTCCTGAGCAGAGATGATCCAGATGTGCACTGTGTCTGCTCATGGAGTTAAAGAGGGCACTCCAGCTTTCACATGAGGGTAATGTGCTGACTTGCACAACCTGACAGTCTGATTATGTCATAGTCTGACTAATGAATGCCAAACAAACGAGAGGAAAGCTACTACTTTGTTCTGTTTTTAGTTGTGCTGGTCGAGCCCTAATTTTGTTATGCTGCACCCTAAGGTGGCTCTGTGGGGCAAACGACAAACCACAATAACTTTAAATGAACACCTTTCAAAAGTAAAAATTAAGACATTTATTATTGAAAGACAATGACATAAATCATTACAAAGATCAAGAAAAAGCCAGAATTAACAAAACATGATGAGACACAAATCCCAGACTGAGAGACAACACGCAGCAGTCCAAAATCCAAATAGCCTCTGGCTTCTGAGGCCAGCACTTTTTGAGCACCAGACCAAGAATATCACCGCCACAGTGATGTAGCCAACAGTAATACCCCGAGCCCTGCACGCCCCCTCCTCAGAATTTGCCAACAAAGGGGAAACAAAAAGAGTCAAAACAATAAGGTGGCAAGTTCTGCTTACCCATTGGTTAAGCTCATCAGAATGATCAACAAAACTAAGAAGAAGCAGTAATGAAAATAAAGCAGCCAGCACTAAGGCTGACTTCCAAAAGAGATGGCTACGAAAGACAACACAATATGTTACAAAGACATTCGATCCTGGACAAGCCCCCATTATTATGGGCTATTACAGCTGGCTCAGATGCCGAACAGAACAATGGAAACAACACAACAGGATTAAATCATAGTATGTGACTTTATTGAAGAATTAAACAGAAAATGCTGATCCTGCCAAAATAGATTCTAGGTAATTGAAATCAGCAGAGAAAACACCAAAGTTAAACAGGAAACTGCCCTCATGTAACAGTATCAAATCCAAACTTTGATGCTGGTTTGAGAGTGTGTGAGTTTTTTCACAACGCCATATTTGAATCATGCACATATGAACATTAAAATCCAAGTAAACCTTAAGGCAAAGTAAGATCAGTCTGCACTAAAGTTGGCTACACTTTGACATTTTTCAAGACAATGTGTTTTCAAATCTCTGTTAGTTTAATGAACAACAGTGTTGAGTGCTTCATGTTTTTTATAAGATCGGTGCTCAGGAGGAAAAAAACACACAGCATATATGCAATTTAGACAGCGTCGAAGAGTTTTCATAACTGAAAACAAGAAAGTGCCTAACTGTTGTTTGGACTCAAGTCATCCTCAAGATAATACATCGGCTATTAACACAGAGCGGTGACAGTCCGGCAAAGGACAACATACAATTATGTTAGCCTGATACAGTAGAGAAAATTAAAGGTCATTTCAAGCTTAAAAAGGCCAACTTGACAACACAGCCAGCCAAATTTATGAAGATAAAGGTCAGGCTGAACTGTTTATGGTAAGTGCCTCACTTTTTTTTAAACCAAAAGTCACAAACATTGGAATATAAAGGCCATTTGACTTATCTCAGAATATCCAGGTTTTGTAGCAGTGCATTAAGACAGAGAAAATAGAGCTTTTCAGAGCCCATTGAAGATACAAATGGACTTAAGACAAGTATGAATGCAGGTTGAGAATTTTTTAGGTGATGGTTTGACATATTATTGGAATCCTGGTGTCCTTCTGTTCTCCACTGATCAGAAAAATGCAAACATTTTCCATCTTCATATTGCTTACAGTGATGTGTTTTCAGAGAATCTCTCGATTACATGATTCTGTTGATTTCCAAGGCCTACCCGGTGATGGTCAGGACTAAGTTTGTCAACAGCCCACATCTACACCATTGTCATCGTTCACTGGCAAACATCTGTGAACTGAAAATCAGAGCATCAGCACATGGGCATGTCTCTGGACTGGGCCTGTTCATGTTGCTTTGTCTCTTAGCTTTGTCGTAGTTGGTTGAAGTGAATTCCATTGGCAGCGTATCTGTTCTACATTTCTTGTAAACCAAATCAAATATTTTGCTATTTCTATATTTCCTTCTGTAGAAGATAAAGGATTTTCCGAGGATGAAATTGGTTCCAGCTCCACTCCAAAAATACTGCTTCCAAATGCTCCTACTGCTGCTAGCCATGTTTGCCGTTTCTTCTTTTTCTTTGACTTCTGCTTGCATACTTTACTCTATGGCAGATGTAATCGAAAAAAAGAAACCAGATTATACTGCTGACATGCTCTGAATAACACCGATTTTTGACAAAAAGCACAGAGTGTTTCTCCGATTTTTCATAATCCAATAATGGCCTTTATCTGATAAAACTTGTCACATTATACTGTTTGCATGACTACCAGAGTTGTTGAGTAAATCTTGCTGACCAAAAAAAGCACAAAGACTCATCTCACATTTGCCCAAAAACATTTAAATGAGCCCAAAGACAGCTTGGAAAAATTCTGTGGACTCACGAGAGAATAAGTGAACTTTCTGGAAGGTGTGTGTCCCATTACATCTGAGGTTAAAGTAACAAAGCATTCTATAAAAAGAACACCAACCAACAGTCAAACATGGTGGTGATAGTGTGATGGTCTGGGGCTGCTTTGATGCCTCAAGACCCCAACCACTTGCAGTAATTGATGAAACCATGAAGTCTGCGCTCTAACAGAAAATCCTGAAGAACGTCTGGCCATCAGTTTGTGACCTCAAGCTCAAGTGGACTTGTGTTATGCAGCAGGAAAATGATCTGAAACATACCAGAAAGTCCACCACTGAATGGCTTAAAAAAAAAAAAAAAAAAAAAAAAGAAGGTTTGGGAGTGGCAAAGTCAGGGTTTAAATCTGACTGAGATGCTGCAGCATGACCTTAAACAGCTCTAAAAAAAAAACCTCCAATATGTCTGAATTGAAACAATTCTGTAGAGTGGGCCAAAATTTCTTTGCAGCAATGTAAAAGACTCACTGCCAGTCACTGAAAACGCTCGCTTGCAGTTGTTGCCGCCTAGGGTGGCACAACTAGTTATGAGGTTTATGGGGCAATTACTTTTTCCTATAGGGCCAGGTAGATTTAGATTGCTTTTTTCTCTTTTTAAATGAAATAATTATTTAAAAACTGCATTTTGTATGTACTTGGATTTTCTTTATCTAATGTTAAATTTTCCAGTCCCCTGTTAATCAGTATTCCTGGCTACCATTATACCACGAAGACATAAGAACACTCCAAGCAACTGATACAAAAAATGCCAAGATATTCTTGATCCTTGATGGGAGAGACTCTGCATACAACAACTGATGCCTGGATTCTCCAGCAGTCAAAGCTTATGATAGTGGCAAAAAGAAAGCCACTGTTGAAGAAAACTCATCAGATCCTGACTAGTGTTTACCAAAAGGCATGTGGGAGACTCCAAGGTCAAGAAGAAGAAAATCTTTGGTCTGGTAAGACCAAAATTGTGCTTTTTGGCCATGAGACAAGACAATATGTTTAGCAGACATCAAACACTGCACATCACCACCAAAACAAAATCCTCTAGGTGAAGAACGGTGATGGCAGCATCATGCTGTGGGGATGCTTTTTGGCAAGTGGCCAAATAATATTAGCCATGACTGATTTATAAAATCAATCAAAGGGAAAAAATCCAAGGGGGTAGATACTTTTGAAAGCACTGTCAATGGCAGCATGACCTTCAGATCACATGACTAACATCACTCTTCCTGAAATGTGACTATGGTGCATGCACACATCACCATCTTGGTTGTAAAGCAATATATTGTTCAGCCCTAATGTATACTAATAAATCTGTCTTCTTTCATTCTATTGCATCTGCGCATGGGCTGAGTATATGTATACAAGTGGAAGCTGAAGAAGAAATAGCAAAAAGCAAAGATGGTGAGCAGCAGCAAGAGTGTTGGGACGCAGCATTTCTGGAGTGAAGCTGAGAGAAACAGTGTCTATGGAAATAGCAGAAGTGATGTTTAAAAGAAGCAGAACAGACTCACTGCTGGGATAAAACAACATGAATGGGTCTGGAAAGAAATCCAACTGGTGGCCGAATCATGTAAATGAGGTTTGTTCAGATAACACATTACTGACATGTATGTAAACACGTAAAATCATATTTCTACCGGGGCTTGTTTTTTCCCGGTTGTTTGATCATGTTAACGTTCTCACTAACTTCTCTAACGACCAGACTGCAGCTCCACTCAGTCCACAGAAACCATTACTCTCTGTTCTCATACTCGCTGATACACATAAATGATTCATGTTTTTTGTACCCTGCCTTCTCACATAAAACATCTAAATCCAGACACCAAATTGTACGAAACATTTTAGTTCTCATGGGACCACACAAAATGAGAACAAACTATGTTTGAGCTTTTGGGTCAGCACAAATCTAACACACTGTAGATGAGCATAAGAGAGAAAAAAGCAGCAACGCTTCGTCATTTATCACCAGAGCTCTAACAACTGTGCAGCTCGAACAGCTTAATGGCTCAATTATTTTTGCAAAATGGTCCCCACATTTTTAAAAGTGCAGCTATGTCGGTGCCAGGGTATTAGCTTTGCCAGAACAAATGTCCTGCACTCAGTAAATAAGTAATTATCCATATATGTTCACTGGCAGAGGCAGATATGAGAGGGTTAAGGCATGTTTCTCTAACAGTTACATGATGCATTAAGTATGTAAACCTCTCAGAGTACAAATGCTAAACACATTAACTCAGTGCTGGGTGCTCTGCTGCAAACACTTCAGGTGGCAGAATGAATGAGAGAAATGGCTCCTGTGGAATTTGTCCTGTTCAAGATGTCCATAAAAGAGCAAGGAGTGTTTTTATGCAGAGATTAAAAAGACTCCCACTAGAGACACACAGACACTGATAAGTCTCCCCTATTGAGATAAGGAATTAATCTTGTCTTACTTTTGAATCAGCTCCTTAAACTGGATGGAACTCAGAAAAAATAAAAACAACTGAGTAGAAAGACGTTTGTGAGTAAATACTGCACCCTGCAGGAGAAACACTCACACTGTTATAAACAGAGCAGCTTCAGGGATATGGTACATCTTGACAAAGATTATCTTTTAGTTTGCATTCTCTTTGCTTATAGAATCATTTAACTCTAAGTTTAATTTGTCATTCAGCGCTCAGTTGTAGAAGTTGGGCCTTGAGTTCAATGCTGAGTCTGATTTGATTTGTTTGCCCTGAGAGAACTTTAATGTAGTTTCATCTTTTAAAGGGCGCATGTAGACTAGTAGTCATGTCCTTGAATCCCATCTTAGAGAGGCTTTTGTCCACAAAGTAGGCAAGCCAATGTTTTGGTTCCTTCCCTATATTTTATAACCTTGCAAAGCAGATGGATACGCCCATTTCCTTGTTTTTCATTGGCAAATGTGTGAAACAAATCCATCTGGCATGTGAGGTTATATATTTTATTCACCATTCTCTTTCTCCCCCAAGAGTTTGATTCTATCCTCTGTCATGTCAAAAAAAGGCAAAAGCTCAGAATTTAATCTTTTTAAAAAGGCTTTAAAAACAAAAGTGCATGAAACCTCAAAAACAATTTGTGCATATAAAAGGCACTGCTAGGGACAGATGTTACAAACCAGCTACGGCTATAAATGTTGCAGTGTGTATAAAAATATACATATACAAACAAACAACAAATGAATAGATAACTTTGGGTTATCTGAAAGTCAGAGTATGTCAAAAACCACTGGGAGAGTTTACCAGGCACATTGGTTTCAATGGTTTCAGTAGCACTCTGATGATTATAATTTATTTTAAAAAAAACTTTTAATTAACCTCATTTTGTATCAGAGCTTTTAATGCTGGCTTGCAAATTGCAAAACTCCAAATGAAAGCTAAGTGGGCTTTCTTGTTTTTTTGCACTGAGGAGAGGCTTCCATCCAGCCACTCAGCAGCCATAAGCTCATATTGGTGAAGGGCTGCAATGATGATTGTTCTTCTGGAACTTTGTCCCATCTTCACACAGGAGCTCAGTCAGAGCAACCCCTCGGGTTCTTGGTCACCTCTCTTACCGAGCCTCTTCTCCCATGCTTGCTCAGTTTGGCTGGACGACCAGCTCTTGGAAGAGTCCTGGTTGTGCCAGACTTCTTCCATTTGAGAATGATGGAGGCCACTGTGCTCTTCAGAAGAACTTTTTGTGGCCTTCCCCAGATCTGTGCCTTGCAACAATCCTGTCTCTGAGCTTTGCAGGCAGTTCCTGTGACCTCGTGGCTTGGTTGTTGCTCTGATATGCATTGTCAGCTGTGAGGACTTTCCAAATCATTTCTAATCTTTTTAATTTACCACAAGTGGACTCCAATCAAGGTGTAGAAACCTCTCAGCAACAATCAAGAAATAGGGACGCACCTGAGCTAAATTTCAAGTGTTTTAAAAGGGTCTGAATACTTGTGTAAAAGTGATATTTCAGTTTTTAATTTTTAATAAAAGTACAAAAAATATCTACAATTCTCTTTTCATTGAGTGTAGATTAGAGAGAATACAAATGTGTTTTTTTTTTTTGGACTGTAGCATCAGGCTGCAACTTAAGAAAAAAGTGAAGGGGGTCTGAATACTTTCTGAATTCACTGTACACACGAACTTGAAGAGCATCTCCAAAACTGATATTCACTTAAATAGCCCACTGAATGACAGCCCTTTAGGTCAACAGATCAACTGTAAGCACTAAGGATGTAAGAACATCCCACTAAAATAAATACATAACTAAAACAAAAAAAGATGAAACACAAAACAAAACAACAGTATGTGAAAATATTTCAGGAGCTTGAAAATATTTAACACTGAAATATTTATTTTAAGTGAAAAAAATATTCATGAAAATCAAAACAGTTCTCAAGATGCAAAACTGTAATAAATGTATAGTGCCCCTGAATACCTGCAATGTGCTTCATGTGTTATTATTACTATTATTAAAATATTTAATGCAATACAAAAATTTCAGATGATGGTTTAGTTCATTTTGCAAAAATGCATACTCCTCTGTTTATTCTATCAATCTTATTTGTTGTAATGTATCATTATATAGTTCTGCTTATTGTTATTAGTATTACATAAATGAAAACTTTGCATTCATCTTGAACTGATGAATGTGAATTGATATTAAAAGTGGAATACAGTTTAGTATGTCTGATGCAGTTGACAAATCAAGATATGACTAGCAAAAAAAAGTTTTGTTTTTAGAAAAAAAAGTAGAATTTAAAAGCTGTTCCTACACACAAGTTGATACCTTATCTCAGAGAATGTCCACTTCAAATTACTGAAGGAAAATAAGAGTACAAAGGCAAGTTGTGAACATGTTCTGTCCCTTTTCTCAAAAATAGATATTTATCTTGTATGTTTTTCTTGCACACATCCGTTGGAAATGCACAGACAAAAACAGAGGTTGACAACTAAATCTGACATTTAAAGTCTACTGTGTAAATGTAGGAAACAAATTGAGGGTGTTTTGCAGTCGATCATTTCCGAGGTCAAACTTTCCCTTTACAAATGTTTACGGGTGGAATTATTATTTCAAGACTTCAAAGAGCCACAAGTCGTCACAAAAGAGCCACATGCGGCATTAGAGCCACCAGTTGAGTATCACCAACCTAAACAGCCAAAACGGTATACTTAAACTTACCTGAAACTCTTAGATGGTGGCTGATCATTGCCTCCCTAAGGTGGTCATGATGCTGCTGTTAATTTTTTTTAATATGTCTTTAAATACAAAAGGAAACAACAAAGCCTAGTGACAGAGTTGACTGACAGGAAGTTGGAGTTAATTTGACCAATCACACGAAGAGAAATCCAGCAGGACGGAGTCAGCAGGGACGACTCCTCTCACTAGCATCCTCTCTGTTTGTAGCTGCGTTAGCTCTGTCAGTACTGTAAGTTAGATGACCAGCCTCAGAGGGCTGCTGGACGCACGAGCCCAGCTGACGTCTGTAGTTTTTACAGCGATACAGAGGAACGGAGAGGCGGTGGGAATACGTAAAACCTCTGGTGGAAGATATCGGTGGAGATGAGTAATAAGTTACATTGGACAATAAGGACCTACCTGGCTGCCAGTCGTTCAACTGACAGCTGTCAACGCACCTAGCTGCACGGCTAGCTGGCTAGGTGAGCTAACGGCTAACAAGTGTTTTTTTGGGGGCTCATAGCCTGGCTAAATTAGCCAGCTAGTGCTGTGCGCGTCTCAGAGAGGAAAGCAACCAGTTCCGTTTGAAAGTTCACCCTTATTATTTTCTATATTGACTGCTTTCATGTGAATACTATGAGCTAACCAAGGGGAGTCAGACTTTAATGTTTGTAATATTTTTTGAATTCCAGCTAGTTTGCTAGCATTTATCACTAAGCTAGCTCGCTGCATTCATTCAGTTACTGAAAAACAGCCACAGCTTTGAAACCATCACCTCAGCGAGCGAGGACTGCTCATTTACAGCCTTGTTGTAACAACACTAAAAGGATTTCGGACTTGACTCCTGCGTTGGATACCCCCGGGGAGAAATGAAGAAATTTTTTGACACTCGTCGGGAATTGGTGAGCTCCGGGCCTGGACCCGGAGCCGGGGGAGGAGGCGCTGGTTCCGGCGGCGGTGGCAGCTTCATCGGACGGGTCTTTACTATTGGACGTTATCAAGTGACGGTGGAGGAGATAGTCGCAGAAGGTGAGTTGTGTGTCTTTCTGTTGTCACACATGTCACTCAAACACATCTGATTAAAACCACAGTGAGCACTGCTTAAGGGTGGACAGTCGGGTAAAATGAGTTAAAATGAGTGGGCCTGTTTATGTGGGGCCATGGCCCTGCAAGATAACACATAATGAAACACTATTATCTTTATTACACGTTACTTATAGGATAGCCAGGGTTTATACTTTCAGGCACGAGGCCACATTACACACAGCAGGTATCTGTCTTTGAGCCTTACGCTTTTCTGCTTAGTTGTAATGCTCAAACTGAAAATAGCACCTCATTCTCTACATTTATATTGTAAAGAGGGTGCATTATGAAGTTGTGAGCTGTTCACATTGACTTCACATTGCTGCACTCTCCACCTGAAGGCTGGGAGGAACTTTGTATAACTGGATTTTCTACTGTGTTGTTAGGACCCATGCCATGCTGAGTCATCTGTCTTGATATTTGCCGAGGGTGTAACATATCCCAAATGTAGATTTTAGAAGTTCTTATGAGTGTTTTCTTGTTAAGAAGGAGGTAATGTTATTAGTCTCGCTGCATACTTTTCTTTCTCTGTTTAAACAATCTTGCATGTTGATCTAGGTGCATTAGTCTTTTGATTGAAGGTTAAGATATTTTGTGCATATTTGAAGATAGTTTTCAAAAGATCATGCTTAAACAGGCTTCATGACAGCATTTTAGAGGTTACTAATGGTCATTTGCATTTGCACTGAGAGGCTGCCACACTCTGTCAGCTAAGAGCACCTGTTACTAAATAATAGATGATAGAAGACTGATTAATTTATCAGTACTATAGATGGGCCCCATCTGCCTGCCCACGGTGTGGCTTTTATGAATGGGTTAGGCATCTAACCTCAGTCCTTACCAGCACTGAGATACCAATGGAAACTTTTTGCTGTGATCCTTTCATGTGTTTGAGCTAGAACTTGTGTAGTTTTCTTATCAGTTCTGAGGAAACCTTGGACTGGATGATGACATTCACTTAAGTAAGCCACCGTTGACACACTGATAATAATTGTTATCCTAAATAAACAGCATCTGCAGCAGACAGTCAAAATAGTAATTTCTCCACGATCATAAATCTTCTACAAAGTTCTAGTTGGAATGTTTTTCTGTAGATCAAATTTTTCTTGCTCCAGCGGTGCACCAAAGCTTGCAATGTGACTCCCTCCAGTGTCGTTAGTCCTATTTATTCAAATGGTTTGGGGTCTATTCTGGGCTGGCTTTTAGCTTCTGTTTGTTGGCTGCTGTGTTCAGAAAAGGTTTTTCCCCTTTTGCGCAGTCCCTTTGTTGTCAGCTCCACTGCCTTTGGCTGAAATAAAAAACACTTTTCACATTATACAAACAAAAGCAGAGGGACATGCTGGCTTTGTAGTTTTGGGCCTACAGGGGCATGCTGCGTATGTCATGTGGGATAAAACTGTTTTTCAGACTGTTTCTCAATAGGCTGTAGCAGAAGTCCTAGATTTGTATTTTTAACTAGTTGGAGAAGGATTTCTTTTGTCTGTGAATAATAACTGCAGGTAACCCAAAGCCCTGTTGTGGATGTTATATCATCATTATTATCATAGCATAGTATGTGCTGCTGATTTCTACTTTTGCCCTGAGAACATGGTGCTTCAGTGAGTCACAGTCTCATTTGAAAACCAAAATCCCCCAGTTTTCAATGCAAAAACCCTGCTTTAACTAAGACTGGATAGTTTATGCTAATTTTGTCTCTGACTGCTGCTGGTATTTCTTGTCGTCATCGCTGCAGTGTTGTGTTACCTTCCAGAAGCATGTTTGTAAACAGCATAGTACTCAGGAGGACATGTAGTAGTTTTAGGCATAGAAGGTAGTTATGTAAGTTCCATTTCAGAGATGATCATTTTTGACCTAACACCATAAACCATTCACTGTGCTTTTCAAAGCATTGCCTAAAGGTGCATTTTTGTTTGCATCTGCCCAAGCGTGTATTCATGAACTGGAGCTGTATAATCCTGACAGTCTGTTTACGTCAGGAGGCAGCAGCTATTTGTAGCGGTACTTACAATTATTTGTTCACACTGTCCGCTGGGATTGTAGTCTGCTGCTAAATGTTCCTTAAGAAGGCAGCTAATCCTTCTAATTTCTTTCAGGCATCTCAGATTAGACTGTGTGAGACACAGCAGGGGGTTCAACTGTCTGAACTCTGACACACCAATCACGTGAATACACACTCTTAAGGCCTGTGTTTTCATGTAGTCAGGAACTTCTCCATCTTCATTTAATTAGTTTGAGGTTGTTTTTGCTAAAACATGATTTTTAAGCACAGTGCCTCTCAGCCAAGCACTCTGCCTGTACATGTCTGCCTGTGCAGCATGATGCCACAGATTTTAACATTTCAGTGTGGAATTTTCTGTATCGAATTTATAACTGATGAAATAGAGAGAGCTCTGGCACACTTAATTTGATAGTACTCTGAGTTATTGTACCATTTAACCATTCATTCATAGTTTTTCAGTTTTGCTTTCACTGACTACATTGTAGTACCTCATTAACTCCTTTACTAATACCGCTCTCAGTACTGTTTCCCGATCAAAAGACATGCAGTGGAGTCACGTGGAGCTGTCCTTGGCTTAGTGATGCTGCTGGGATGAGTCAGTTCATGGCATTAACACAAGCTGTGTGAGAGGGAGAGAAATACTGTGATGGCAAGAGATGCAGCAGGAACAAAACTCAACAAAACTGAAAGCTGCTACACCGCATGGACATTAAATCCAGTGGAAAAAAATACAGGATTACAACAGTTCAGATCAAGAAATAGTGATTCATGTAAACAGTGCCACAGATAACATGTATTGCTTTACATCTAAAGCTATTTGTCTTCCAGAGCTGGTGTTAAACAGCTTCATTAAAAGAATGTGAGAAAGGAGTTATGTCAAATGTATGTGGTATATCTATCAGAGTGCCTGTTTGCTAAATTTCTTTGTTTCTTGGTAGTTTGAGTTGTATTGAGTAATGTATAAATACAGTCATCTTGTGGGTTTCCCCATCCGTCATCATCCTTGTGACCAAAGGTGGGATGATGAATTCTCTCACTTCCTGTATCCTCTGTCAGTGTTTACTGCTTTCTGCTACCCCAGCACAACTGCTGACTCATACAGTGAAGTTTAAAGGGCTTTTTAGCAGTTTGCCAGTGAGTCAACCATGCACACATCATCACATTCAGTACCCCCTTTAAACACTAAATATATCATCTTACAAACATGAGAACATAAAATATATACAAGTGGTACCACAGATCAAAAGCATCATGGTTCATCGGAAGAACACATGTAGCCCCAAATCACAGGGGGTGATCCAAACATATCATGGATCAGGAGTTAGGCTATCCATTTCACCACTAACATATGCTTATTCCATCAGTAAGCATCATAGGCTACAAGGATTGTCAGACCGTTTATAAGTCAGGTTCGGAGTATAGTTCAGAGACGTTTGGTTAAAAGAAATTCCCTAAAAAGTTAAACAATGGTTTCTCATGTTGCAGTCAAAACACTTTTATTGATTGAATAAATTAAATGTGTTAAATATCACCACACATCTTATTTCTTATTTCTTCACTTGCAGGAGGTTTTGCCATAGTGTTTTTGGTACGGACTCATCAAGGTGTACGGTGTGCACTAAAAAGGATGTATGTCAATAATGAGCATGACCTGCAAATCTGCAAACTTGAGATCCAGATAATGGTGAGTAAGAAAGTCCAGTAAGTGACTGCTGAGTTCAGCAAACTCCATTTTCATTCTCAGAATTGATCTTAACATGGCCTCAAAACAACTGATTGTATCATCCTGCTTGAATGATAGTCTTTGTTGTCTAACTGTGACTAACTCTGAGTACTTTAAGAACAAACACTGGAAATCAGCAGTGAAAACTCTCTGGTTCTGGTAACTTAATGGTTGCATTAATACCCTTTAATGACACACGTCTTCTAAAAACAAGCTTAGCACTTTTCTGTCAGTCCATCTTTTTACTAGGTCTCTTGCTGTAAGTGAAACCACCTGGTTCCTGCAGCCACACCCTGGGTGGCAAGACTGTTGCTGGATTGTTATCATTGTTACTTTTGATCTAAAGGCAGAGAAACAGCATCCCTGTTTGGATAAAAATAGAAGGAATGTAAAATAACACTGATGTTTTTGGAGTACTGAGCTAAATGTGTGTGATGACCATTGAGTTTTTGCCTTTTCTCTGTGTTTGTTTGAACAGAGGGACCTTGTGGGCAACAAAAACATAGTTGGTTTCCTGGACTCCAGCATAACTGCAGTCGGAGCTGGTGATGTATGGGAAGTCTTAATCTTAATGGACTTCTGTAGAGGTAAATCATCCCTAAAACCCCTTCCCTTTTTTTGGATTTATGTTTTCCCTACACTGGGCTAATCACACTTTTTCTGTACAAAGGCAAATATTCTGTGAAGTTTTTCATTTTTGGGATAAATAGTGAGCACAGCTATTCAGAGAAAGTGTACATTGTAATGTAGCTGTGTTGTTTTGAAGCTCATATAGGTACTTTTAACGCACCAATCATTACGTTTGTCTTAATTTGAAATAAACCTCTCAGTTGAGAAACGTAGGAATGTTAATCAAAATACAGCAATACAATGGCAGTAGAAAAAACATAATTGAAACTAATAAAACAGTATCAAAGCAATTATTTTCTACTTTTGTTGGTTAATTTAGTCATGGTTGCTTTTCTGTAGAAAGCATAGCTGTTGTTGCAGAGAGTGCATGTTACATTGTTGGTCTGATCTTTCATGTGGAGTCCCACAGGGCTCTATCCTAAAACCAGTTCTCTTCACTCCTTACCTTCTCCCTCTTGGCTTGATTTAAAACAAACATGGTATATCATACCACCTTAATGCAGACTC
Source organism: Cheilinus undulatus (assembly GCF_018320785.1). Taxonomy (NCBI): domain Eukaryota; kingdom Metazoa; phylum Chordata; class Actinopteri; order Labriformes; family Labridae; genus Cheilinus; species Cheilinus undulatus. The sequence continues at coordinate 14,783,415 of NC_054869.1, read as the reverse complement.
AGTTAAATTCTAACAACTTTATTTACCCCTCAAGGGGCAACTGGTTCGAAGCAGCTTGTACATAAAAACATAGATAAAACACAGTGACAGAGACAGCTACAACGCGTGTAAGCTAAAATACAAAACAAGACCTAAGAACAAAGGGTAGTATATACATTAGACTGAAAAATTAGTTGAATAAAAAATGATAGCAATTAGTCTAAAGGATTAAAAGGATCCATGGAAGTAAAAAGGTAAAAGACTGTAAGAGAAATGTAACAATGTCCTGATGCCAACAGAGAAAATTTGCTCAAAAGCACTTGACAAGAAGAAGCCAGAATACTCTCCATTCTAATGAATTGAATTGACGAATTGAATCTCTGATGCCCCTCCTATGGACCTGGACCTGCTACCTTATGTTAAACCCACAATTTCTTGGTGTGAAGATCAACAGTGATTTTAAATTTTATTAATAGATACATTCTGTTGTTAAATCCAGATTTTAAAATGGATAAATTGGTTTAAAGTGGTCTTTTAATGACTTTTGGTAATAAATTCCTGCTTTATTTCAACATATTTGGACTACTACAATGCACTTTGTATCAGAGTAAACCAGGCATCCCTTGCATGTTGACAGTTGGTCCAAAATACCACTGCTTCTTTTAACAGGCACTCAAAAACATTAACATATTACTCCTATACTCCCCTCTCTCCACTGGATCCCTGTTCATTTAAAAATTCATTACAAAAATTTGTAGCTTGTTTAAAAATGTTAAACAGTTTAGCTCCCTGGTTCATCTGTGACGTTTTCAAAGTTTACACCCTATCAAGATCTTTGAGATCTGCTGATCACCTTCTTGTTGTCCCAAAGGCCAGATTGAAAAACCCGAGGTGGTCAAGCATTTTCTGTGGTGGCTCCTAAATTGTGAATTGAGCTACCTCTGGAAACTAGAATGCCCCCCACCTTACCTACTTTTAAATCACATCTTAAAACTCATTTTTATTCTCAGCATGAGAGTTGTGTGATCTCCTGTATGTCTTTTATTTTATTAACACTAGCTTTATTTGTTTATTACTGTTTTTAATGTGTGTTTTGTATGTTTGTAGTTGCTGTGATAGTTTTATGTTATTTATGGTGATTTTACATGTAATGTGGTTTTGTGTTTTTATCTCAGTTTTAGTCACTGTGCAGCACTTTGGTAAACAAAGTTTTTTAAATGTTTTGTATAAATTAAGTAGATTGTTTTGGATTGTTTTGATGTTTTAAAAAAATTCTTGAAACAAACCACATGATATGACTTTAAAGACCTGAAAAGCTATTTTACACATATCTTATTGTATGACAAGATGAATGATATGTTACAAATATTGTTTTTATCCTTTATGATTTAAAAATGACTGAGAACTCAGTTTTAAATGTTTTAAATTTAAGGGGGTGGGACAGTTTTTACATTGTGTCAATAATTTTTCACTGACCTCTACTGTACCTGTTTGTTTTCCACAGGGGGGCAGGTTGTTAACCTGATGAACCAGAGGTTACAGACAGGTTTCACTGAGGCCGAGGTCTTACAGATCTTTTGTGACACGTGTGAAGCAGTTGCTCGTCTCCACCAGTGCAAGACTCCAATCATCCATCGAGATCTCAAGGCAAGATGGATTCACTCCCAAAACATTACTCACATAGCTCTCACTGCACAAAGTCAGACAATTGATGACCAGACTAATCTCGGTTGTAATTTCTCATGGCTTTGTTGTTTGCCTCATAAACTCAGACACGTCCCATCTTGTCTTCTTCATGTAGGTGGAAAATATTCTTCTGCATGATCGGGGACATTACGTGCTCTGTGATTTTGGAAGTGCCACAAACCGCTTCCAAAACCCTCAGACAGAGGGAGTACCAGTGGTGGAGGAGGAAATCAAAAAGTGTGTTATTTCTATGTGCTTTATACACTCTTCTGTTCATTGTTTGAAATGTAGACACTCATTAATATACTCTACAAAACAGATACACTACTCTGTCATACCGCGCTCCAGAGATGGTCAACCTTTACGGTGGAAAGGTCATCACAACAAAAGCAGACATTTGGGTGAGACAGAGGGTGTTTGTTACCTTTATGTTACATTTTGATAACTGTAAGATCAAGTTAATTCATCATGACAGTGATCATTGCATCAATTGGGTGTGAAATTCAATACTAAGCCTCATATGAAGTTTGTTGTCTCTCTGTACAGGCCATGGGTTGTCTACTTTACAAACTGTGTTACTTCACACTTCCTTTTGGCGAGAGTCAAGTTGCAATCTGTGATGGAAGTTTTACTATCCCAGATAATTCACGCTACTCCCAGGACATGCACTGTCTCATCAGTGAGTTATTCAGAATATATACTTAACCCTTCATAATGCACCATCCTACCTCTGTAAACAGTTGCTGAAAGTTTATGTGGAAATTTTCTTGTGTCAGGCATTGACTTAACATCCTTTGTGTTAATCTCTCAGGATACATGCTGGAACCTGACCCTGATAAGAGACCAGACATCTACCAAATATCCTACTTTGCCTTTAAACTGGCTCGACGAGAGTGTCCAGTCCAAAATGTACATGTAAGTAAGCATGGCCACAGGCATGCAGAAGTCATAAAGGATACCTGTTAAGGATGTTGTGAAAGCTATAGATTAGCCTAATCACCATTTCCTGAACAACAGTTAAAGTGAGAAATAATGTGGCTATCATGAAAGATACTTTGCCTTATGAATTAGGGCCAATAACAATGCTAATTTCTATTATTGTTGTAGAATTCCCCCATTCCTGCAAAACTTCCTGAGCCTATCCGAGCCAGTGAAGCAGTGGCCAAAAAGAGTCAAACCAAAGCCAGGTGAGTGGACTCAAACAAACTTCACTTTGAGTTTTATTTCTGTGTGAGACTTCTCATTCATAAGTTTCTTTTCTCCCTCCATCAGGCTCACAGACCCTGTTCCAACACTGGAAACCTCAATCGCACCTCGGCAACGACCCAAGGCTGGCCAGGCTCAGCCTCAACCAATATCAGGCATTCTCCCAATTCAGCCAACTCTCACCCCACGCAAAAGACCCAACATGGCTGCTGGAGCACCACAGGCCATAGGTATTGCATAGTGCAGTTCTTTGATACATCTGGGTGTAAGGGTTAAGATTATTCATAGTCCTACAAGGGCCCTTGTAAGTTTTTGGTTGCAGTTATTCATATTCAAAGTGTCATATTCTATTTCTTCAGCCTTGTAAACTGCTGAAGAATTAAACTATAAAGCCTACAGAGAGCTTGTATTTTCAATGGTTCAATTAGCTTTCCTAAAAGGCTTTAAATTACAAGCTATGATAGCTGATGTTTCCTTAATTACAGCACAGTCCACTTATTTGGAGCCTCACTTCCTGGGTCTCTGACTAAGTTTATTTTTCTTTAAAACTTTTTTCTTTCAATAAAGCATCCAAAAGTGAGAAAATAAGGAAAAGAGAAAATTAAAAGGTTGAATAGAGTGTACTCTGCCCATTGCCTTCCTGCTAATTAAAAGCATAAATTCTTATTTTTAAATATTGGGAGTATACTATTTGTTGTATCGAAGTACAGATTTAGCTAAAGACAGCTTGCAATACAAAAAAAATTACAGGTTATTGAAAGACTTAATGTTGACCTTACTATTTTGAGGATTCTTTATGTTCTTCAAAGAGTCTGCAGCTACACAAATTCTTGCACATTGCCACAAATACAAACTTTATTAACAGAACTGTGGTTCAGTAGATAGAGTTGGTTGGTTCAGCTAGAAGGTCAGGGGTTCTATTCCCAGCTCCTGCAGTCACATGTTGATGTGTCCTAAGACACCTAACCCCATATTGCTCCCACTGTGTCAGGGGCGTGTGAATGTATGAATTCAGAGAAATGGGATTAGTTAATACTGATGGTCAAAGAAGCGTTCACCACCTATGTGTGAGTGTTGAGTGAATGAGAACTGGCAAGTTTGACTTCCAATAGCAGTCAAACTGCTATAAAAATGCCATACAAGTTCAAGTCTGTACGTGACAGTTGGCTAATACAGGAAATGGCATGACAAGAAATTGAAAATGCTGTTGTATTTTTCAAAGGATTCTATATTTGAGGTCTGATGGGTCTACCTTCTAATTTTTCTGTCCTCAAGGTGTTGGCGTCCCACCTCCAGCTGCAGCTGCTGTCCAACCTGCTCAACAGAATCCTGCTGCACCACAGCAAGCTCAGATAGCCAACATGCAGCCACAGACTGCACAGCAGCACCAGCAGCTCCTCATGAAGCAGCAACAAGCCTTCTTAAGCCCGCAGAGTAACCAGCAGGTGAGAAGTCTGGCAGAAAGAGAGTGCTAACATTTGATTTTAACCCTCACTCTTAAGGGAAACAGAAAGACTTTGATACTACAGAAGTTGTTGCATTGAACCATTATCTTAAGCAAACATGTGCTGTGGGCATGAATTTTTGTGTGACCATGACCAGTGTAGTTAAAACATTACATATATGCTGTATTATGTAGCACTTGTTAGTGTTCAGCAAATGAAATATGTGCTTTGTTATACTCTAAATTCTGGAGAATATATCTCCCCATGCATCCACATCTCCACCTAATTTACACTGTTCTGTTAGAAAATTGGAAAAAATCCCAGAAAAGTGCTTTTAAAGGAAGCCGCAGTTACCCAAATCATGATTAAGCAGACCTTCCTCAATGCTGGGCTGTGTGGTATCTCTATGTATCACCTGGTACAGAACCTCCACCACCAGCAGCAACATCATACAGTGTCTCAGGCCTTCAGCAAGCTGCAGCCCAAAGCCAAGCCTGTTCCTCCAGTGAAACACCAGCAGCATGTAGTCCATGAAACAACAGCATCTCAACTGACATCCATCCCAGAGTCGGCATTGGTCGACCCAGAGGCCGTGGTAACATCCTTGTCCTGCTGCTGTCCGCTGCTCTTCTGGGCCAGAAAGTTGATTACCGGCTTGTCTCTAACCAATCACATCCAGATCTTTTCTTTTCATCCTTCGGGGCACAGGGAAGGCAGGACTGCTTCATTTTGGAGTCTTTTTCATTAAAAGCCATCATTAGACTTTGCAGAAGTCATCTGATAACCGAATCATTTTGACTTAGACTCTTAATTGCTTCTTCATACTGTTGCAACAATTCTGTCTTATTATGCTTCTCTAAACTCTCTGTTCATGGGGTGTAGCTACTCATGTTCCACCTTGTTTCAGTGAAACTTTTTCCCTTTTTCCCATAACAGTTTCTCCCTCTTTATGGTGTGTTTGTGGCTTTAACTGGAATTTAGAATGCATCTCACTTTTCAGCAATAGTTTTCCAATGGATCTTCCTGACTTTATGTCTGATTTTAAGGCTCTAGGTTGTTTCTGTTTTGGGGAAAAATTGGAAGTGCATTTTTCCTCATATTTCTTCCTTTTCCTTCCTGTTCCCAGACGGCTGGCAGAGGGCTGCAAAAGGTCGGCTCCCTCACACCCCCCTCTTCACCAAAGATGGCCCCTAAAAGCGGCCACAGACGAATCCTGAGCGATGTCACTCACAGCGCTGTGTTTGGAGTCCCAGTCAGCAAGTCCACCCAGCTCCTCCAGGCAGCCGCAGCTGAGGCCAGCCTCAACAAGTCCAAGTGAGCAAAGTTAACTCCCTTCAGTGATCTGTAGATGAACTGTTCTTTCATAGCAGTGAGCGTGCTGAGAGGGGCTATAGACAGTCCATTCATATGAGGAGCCCCAAAGGAGGATAAATGACCCCTTTACACAGCAGAGAATCCAGCTTTAGAAGAATCACTCAATTCAGTCTTTAAATAACTCTCCTCGTTCGTATTTGCATACATCAGTAGGCCAGTGTCCACTAATTTAACACCCATGCTCGAGTTTCACCATGCACTCTTACTCTTGTTTATGTTTACTCCTCTGTGTGCTGCAGATCAGCCAGCACTACACCTTCTGGCTCCCCCTGTTCATCCCAGCAGAGTGTGTATCATCCAGGTGACAGTGATGCCCAGTCGGCCCTCGCTGCACCCATCTCTGCACCCAGCTGGAACCCCTTTGGCGATGATAACTTCTCCAAGCTTACAGCAGAGGAGCTTCTAAACAAAGACTTTGCAAAGCTAGCTGAGAGTAAGAATTAGTTTTTATACTACGTGTGTGTGCTCTTTTAAAGTTTTTCACAATTGTTCTGACACATTACCTGACATGTCACACCCCTTTCTCTTAACTGAGAACATAAACCCCAGTTTCCATTCTATATTCACAACACCTCTGATTCCTCCATCAGAATCAATCACAGGAAAACAGTCTTAACTGCTCAGAATCAAACTCTGTTTTTTGTGTACTATTTAAAATCCCTACGTTTATGTTTACTTAAGTTATATTTTGGGGGAAGTGTTGTTCTTCATTATATTTAGAAAGCATTAAATACTGAGTAAAAAATAACGCTAAAAGCCAGTTGTTGGCCAGTTGTTTGGCTGTCACAACACATGCCGCAGGGTAGAACATAGCGAGAGAATGATCCCACATTTCATCCCAAATCAGCTGTTGTATATTACTTAAGGTGAAGTCACAGCATAAAATAAACAACCTGGTTGGAGATCCATATTCTCTTGTTGTGATTGCACATTAAGGAAATATCATATTTTACCGTGAAATCCCATGGAAAGTACTCAGTTCTTTGAATAAACTTTCAATGGTGCACTTTTACTTGAGTAGATTTATACACCAGTACTTTTACTTCTACTTGAGTCAATTTTTACCAGAGTTATTGTACTTTTTACTTTTACTTAGGGGTCGACTGATACAGGCTTTTCAGGGCAGATACTGATACCAATTATTAATATGACATGAGACCAGTAAGTGATTTTTGGAGCAGATATGCATTTATTATGATTAAAAATTTAGTCCTTGTTCTGTCAGCATGAAATGGCACAGAGCAACACAGTAGAAACAGTAAAACAGAAGGTAATGCTTAACGTGTCACACTGTAGCAGTGGCACCCAAGATTATGTATTGAGGGACTGGTACTCATGTGACATCAAGCCATCTGATTATGTTGTATTTGGTTTGTTTGTTTGCATTTGGTGAGACAGTGGAGAGTGAAAATAAAGCCAGAGGGGAAGATACTCTTTGCAGTGGAACCAAAGTAGCACACTTTTTCACCAATTAACTTTATCGATTATTGGTAAAATGAAATGCTGATACAGATAATTAGCCAAAATGTTTGGGCCACTCAAACCTTGAGGAGATTGATGTGTCATCACAAAGCACATGATGAAGGTCTGCACACCAAAATGTTGTGCAGCATTTGGAATTCCAATAGCAGACAACAGTCTGTAAGATTCTTTCTTTTTCCCCAAAGGTACATTTATATCTCAGTCATACATATTGCATTGCATAAGTATGATTTTTTTTTTCATTCGGCTTTCAGCATTGTCGGTCCATGAGGAAGAACTTGGTGTGTCACAGTGTCTTGAATTTCATCTAAAATTTCTGTTTGTGGTCTCAGTCTTCCTTGTCTTCATCCCCCTCTTCCTCTTTTTCCTCCACCTTGTTGTTTAGTACCTCACTCATACATCTTCCTCCTTAAATAATTGGCTTATTTTGGTTTCATCTAATCATTAGCTAACCTGACACGCCTGGTGGATTTGTTTCACACATCCATCTGTAAAACCACTGATAGACAGTGTTTGGGAAAGGGCAGAGCCTTTGAAAAAAATGAACGTTCTGTCCGTCACATCTTTACGGGCTAATCAGAGCAACAAAACACATGATGTTGTAGCCAATACCATGGTGTGCATGCGCTGCTACCGAGGAGTAAACTCTATATAGAACAGCATAACACGAACCATGGCGACTATAGGCATGTCAGTATATGACTTTTGTCGTTTTTTAATAGAAAACAACTCTGCTGTTCTTTGTTCTTTTTTTAACAAAGAAATGTTGTCAAGTTCTGATAAAACTGGTGCTTTAGCAGCATCCACACTAATGTCTTCCACCATTACTGCACCGGTCTCTTGTTGCTGCTTGCTTACGTGACGACTCTGCCGCGCCCGAAAGTACTGCCCCTCGTTGCTGATTGGTCCTGTCACTTTCTAACCGGGCCCAAACAGTTCAGATGGGAGCTTTGCAAGATGGATTGACCATTGAAAAACAGGGAAACGGGCAGATCCATCTGCTTTGCAAGGTTAATCATTAGCAGCAAGTGTTTTCAATTTTGACTGCTTGTTTTTAAACCATGACAACTGTGCTTTAACTGTGTTTCAATTCTCTCACCAGTGGTTACTGTTATGCTTCACTAGTGCATCACAGTGAAAATGTGTTTTAGAGAGTGAGATTGTGTTACGAGAAAAACTTTGAATGGGATTTGTTTCTACCTGTGTCAAGGTAGAAGTGTTAAAAGTTATGCATAAAGGGTGGTCAGAGAAAGGGAAATAGTGTTTTAGCAATTGTGAAAAACTGTAATAATTGACACTTTGCTGTTTGTGCACAGCAGCTGCACCAGGAGAGAAAGTCACCGGCTCAAATGAAAATCTCATTCCAGGGCTCAATGCTTTCCCAGGTAAGGATTTTCAAAATTTTCTCCTGCATGCTGCTTCATTGCTTTGCATACAACATTTTAAGGGAGGCTGCTCCATCACTGATGTTTTTTTTTTTTGGGTTTTTTTTTGTTTTTTTTTTTTACATTTTCCTTAGATCATTTCATACAACATTCCACTTATTGGCTAGTTTTGTTGGTTTTAAGGTGTCACACCCAGATTCTTAAGTCGTTTATGCTCCTCCATGCTCTTTTCCATCTTTTGTTCACTCTGCAATGTTAAGATGAAACAACTACCTGCATCATGGGTGCAGGTTCAGCTTTGTTGACAGTCCAGGACCCTTTAAATACCATCTTCCTCTCTGAAACCACAGGTAACTTTCTTGTAACAACATGACAGCATTTGAGCCATGTGTTTGATTCTGTCAGACCTTGGGCTCTTGAACAAATATGTTCTAGAGCTTAAGTGTCACTTTTTTATTTATTTATTTAGTTTCCTGGATATCTCACTTACCAGAGGTTAGATTCTGAGTGCTGTTTTTGTGGTTTGGACTTTTACACAGTCTTATCTTGTTGACATTGCACGCAGCCTCACAGTGGCTCCTTGTCAGCTGCCATGAATGGAGAGCATAGCTATAGCTAGATTGCATCTCATTAACAGACCTATGCTTTTGCTGTTGCTTGGTAACGTGAAGGACAAATTCTCCTTTGATAATTGGATTGCCTTCCTGCTGGACAAGCCTGCTTTCTGCAGCCTCTCATAACAAGGGAGCGTTCTGTGAGCTGTCCTAGCAAAACAATGGCACAAGCTTTTTTACTCCTCTGTTTAGCCTTTTAGCCCTTTAATAAGAGCATGCTTCTTAGCTGTGTTACCTCCTTAGTGTAGTTACTGTTTAAAGGCCTAAACTGAGGGGATAGAAATGTTGAAGCTATTACATAATCAGGGTGTGGTTAATCTTCTCCACCCTGCCTAAGCTGTCTATTTGACGTGCTCTACTAACTCAAATAGGATGCACACAAGCAAACAGCCTGACTACACTGGGGGAGCACAGAGCCCTGGCTGAGTACATTTAGGACAGTGACAATAAATTATCATCAAAATTAAGCTCTATTATAAAGCCGTAGTTCTTTGCTGGAGAGTTGGGCCATTTTCAGTGGGTGATGAATACAAGGTATAATACTCAGTGTGACCGTGAACTATATGCTTTTATCCTCACAAGTGTTGTCTCATTATGTAATAGCCATACCTCGTATGTGCAATGCATAAAACTTGTGTCAAAAAGTCCACAAGGTGCTTTTTAAACATATTTTATTTGCCTGTCTCTTTATTCTGTCTTGCTTTGCGCCATTTACACTCCATACTGCTCCTGTTTTTCACTGAAAAATTTGATTGTTGAAAAAATATCTGAAATTTCAGTCACGATTTAGAATTAAGGAGTATAGTTAGGTGATAAGAGTTGAGAATCATTTCTGTAGAGCATATTAGTTATTAACAAAATTTCTTTGTTGATTTCACTTCAAGTTTGAGTTTCTAACATTTTATGATTTGCCTGAAAGAGAAAAGACACTTTTCATAAGTCTGGCCTCTTTTCCATAGTGAAGGGGGCAAAAGGTCACATCTGCTGTGCCATTTTCTGAGCCAACACATTCCTTGTCTAAGACCCCTCCACCCACCTACCCATTTTACCTATTAGCTGTTTCCTGTAAGTATGAGCTGCAGGGAAAAGTCAGTGATCTGTGATTTCATGCATGGCCTGTTTGTCTTTTGCATCGATACAGAATTCTAATATTTAACCAAACCAATATATTAGCATTTCCTGAATAATAAAAAAAGCTATGATGTCAGTCCTCAACTTAACAAACACACCCCTCCTTCATTTCTCTGTGATGCTCCCCAAACTTACTGAGAATCAAAGGCCTGACAAGGCCTGTGGTTTGTTCTGTTGACTGTATGATATTGAAGTTTGTATTCCTGACCCATACAAGGATTTTTCACCATAGTTGTCTGGCTCATGAAGTTAAGATCTAACGGAGTGTTGTCCTTTGAATGGTGTGGATGTTGCTCTGATTCATCTTGGAGAGGGCGGATGTTGTGTGCAGAACTAAGTACACTAACAGTTTATCCTTGCATCATGGTTTCTTGACTTTGCAGGCAGCGTGTGTGTAAATAGTGTGACTGTAAAACGGCATTGTACCTCTTGAACATATTTTATTCCTGTCTGTTGCCCACAGTAGTAAGAATGTTTCCCCACATTGCCACACGACTCCTGAGTGTTTCTGCTTCATGCAAACTCCTCCCTCTTGGCCTCAGTCTATTTCCTCTGTCCATCCTTTCTCTTTGGCTCACTCTCAGAGAAGTTAATTGAGCAATTGAGGTTTCCTGTCACTTCTCTGCTTCTCCCTGACCTTTTAACCCAGGCTGACCCTTCAGTAGTTCTACAGAGAGCTCCACCAGTATTCCAGGTCTGCTTTTGTCTCCTGCCTTTCCCTTAAATACCCAGTCATCTTCTTTGCTTTCCTTCTTATCTTTCACTTTCTTGGTCTTGATGATGAAGAACGAAAGATCCCCTGAAAAGGGGAGCAAAGAAACTCTTCATCGATTTGATCCATACTAAGCTAATCTCTTTTCTTTAAGGTCTCTAATATCACTGTTTTTCATGCTTCCTGTTTCTATTCAGTGGATTCATTGATTCCTGGTCTGGAAGCCCCACATGCTCAGAGACATTCATGCCAGCCGGAGCTCATCTCTACCAGCATGCCAGGTTAGCATCCTGGACTTCAGAATGGGAGATCTTAAGCTGAGTTTCCACCAAGCAGTCTGGTTTAGTTCAGTTCAGTACACGGTTATTTTTGTTTCCACTGTCAAAAGTTGGGAAAAGTACTAAAATAGATGATCCATACTGTATTCCTTCGTCCACACTCTTCTGCTGGGGTACCAAGCATATCTGACCCTAAAGAGTGGAGCAAGACTCAGAGCAGTCTGTTGACTGGTTGAAAGAATCTTGTCCCCCCCATGCAAAAGTGTTAATAATGGACGCTTAACAGCTTTTCTCTTTTATTTTGTCATAGACATGCTTTTAAAGTAAATGGTGATATACAGATTGAGCTTGCAGTGTGCTAGTTAGATTGAAATGACAACTCAGTTCAAGCACAAGTTACAAGCAGGTAGTGACGTGCTGTTAATGAACAAGCCGATTCAAAGAGCCAACTCCTTATGTGAAGACAGGAGCTGGCTCCTGTTTCCATTTATTGTTGTTGTGTAAGCCAGGTGTTCTCTAACTTTTCAGGCTGCAACCCCCAAAGTAAAGACGCCAGAGACTAAGGACCCCCACATTGCCTGAAGGTGGTTGAAGTATAGCTGAACACAGCCGTGCAAATTAAAGAAAAGTCATGTGCAGACTTACATTTTAGGATTTTTTTAAACATTACTTTGATTCCAGCATAAATCTCACCAAATGATTCTTTTGTTTAACATTAATTAATTGTATTCATATATTTTAAGAAAAATGGGGAAAATATACAATTTGAAATCTTGTGACCCCCTCTCAGTGTCTTACGACTCCCTGGGGGGTGCTGAACCCCATGGTGTAAGTGTAAAAAAACAAAAAAAAAAACAAAATTGTAACAAATGGAAAGCTGATTGGGAGCTGAAAAACTTCTGGCTATTATAAGGCTGAGCCAAATTAACCAGATCTCTAAAAAAGATTTCTGCTAAGCGCAAAAATGATTGACTGTGAAAACCCAAGCAAGATCAGGGTTTACTTTGACCAAACCACCATTTTATTCTGAAAAGGTGTAAGTAACTGTAAAGGTTCACCTCTTGTCTCTGATTTTCTGCACTTTTTCTTATGGTTTTGGATCTTTGGGTTGACTTTTCTATTTCTATGATACTGACTATAAAATGCTTCGGGAGTTCAAACATTTAACCCTTTTAACAAACAGAAATATTTCCTTTGCTCTATGAGCTAACAGTCTTTATTTTACTTTGACCTCTTGTCCCTCTGGCTTTGCTTCAACCTGTCTCAGATTCTCTCACTGGGGACGACTCTCTGCTGGGTTGTGATCTGTTATCTCACACTTCCCCTCATGGAAACCAGTCTGTCTCTGCTCTCGCTTCCTCCTGCTCCTCTGCTCCTCCTGGCTCTGGATCCTGTCTGGAGGAGCTGCAGCCTGCTCATACAGCTTCTGGTAAGGCCTCCCTTTTGCTGCACCCCTCAGTGAGCCTTATTCCATCCTGTGAGACCACCACAGAGCACAGACTCCTTCAAAAACAAAGACATAGAAATAGATTTAGACACATTGAAGAAAAGCCTAACAGACCCTTGACTCATTAGAAGAAGAGCCAAAGCCACCTGAAATGCGTGGCTTTTAAAGCTATGACTACCCCTGGCTCCATCTATTTTTAATCTACTTGCATCCTTCTTTCTTTTTTGCTCTTTTCTTTGGCTAAGTTAACTTATTTTCCCCCTCCATCACTCCTCCACTCCCTCTTCCTTTCACCGCAGACTGTGCTCTCCTCATGTCGTGTGGGGAGAAGGGCAATGACGACGAGTTTGACCCTATTCCTGTGCTCATCTCCAAAAACTCAAATCAAGGTAAGGTTAACAGAATAATGAGATGAGCACTATACACCTGCTAAAGCCCTGACCATTGTGAGCCACAGAGATGAATGAGTCAGCCCCATAGCTGGTTCCTGCTGATGTGAGGAGTCTTGTATGGGTGGGCATGGCACATTAAGGCTTTTTATCCCATCAAGCTCGCACATTAGTCATCCTCCCTCTCAGCTAGTGATTCCCAGCTTTGCAAGTGTTTGGCTCTTGAGAGTTTATCTTGAAAGTCTCCTCCTGCTAGAAAGGCATTTCCCAGACTCTCCCCCCTGTAATGATGCAGCTGTATAAAGATAATCCCAGCTCACACTCTGCCTCTGTTTCTCTCTCTGCCCCCCCGTCATCCATGCACTTCTCTGCTCTGCCATCATTTCATCTTCATCGACTCCTCACTCTTAATTCCTCCATACATTCTTCTGTTGATATTACTTATTCTTTGGCTTGTTTTCACCCTCTCCCCTCGGCTCTTCCATGCCCATCTCTGTCTCTGTCTCTCTCTTTTCTGGCACGTTTCAGGTGGTCACTCGCGCAGCAACAGTGGCAGCTCAGAGTCCAGCATCCCCAACTTGGCCCGCTCCCTTCTGCTGGTGGATCAGCTCATCGACCTCTAGAGGGGTGGGAGAGGTCGAAGGGGCAGAGTGCAATCCTAACAAAGGGACGTGGGGAGGGCGGGAGATAGAGATGGGGAAGCAGAGGCACTAAATGTAGCACCTTAATGAAGTGAAACAGGAGCCAGCATTGATTGGTTCAGAGGAACCTTTCTTTTAATGTGCCTCCTTGGCCTCAGCTCCATCTCCAGCTGTCTGATAAGCTGGTTTCATATATCTCTGCTGGCTGTGTGCATTCCCATGCTGGTGTAAAAAAAAAAAATTCATTAATGCTTGAGCATATCGTCAGCTTCTGTCCGGCTACATCATGGTACTCCTCATGCTTTCCTTGCATTAATATCCCTCATCGAGTGCACTGCCATGGGGATCCGCTGACATCCTGAACTGCTTGATCACATCTGAAACGTGTTCACTTGGTGTGTTTGTTCAGGATCAAAGCTTTATTTAAACAAGCCACCTTCACGTAGGCTCCATTGCGTCAGGGGTCTGACTAAAGAGAGAGGAATCCAATTAATGCAGACCTCCAGGAGGATGTTAGCTTTCTTAAGAAAGCTTGGAACTAAACTTTTGACCAAACAAAGCCCCATTCCAAGTGAACAGTTAAGAGATGTTTGCACTGATTGACCCAGTTTTTAAAAACATAACTTCGAGCTGAGTTCTCTGTGATTTACTGATGTGCAAGCAGGCAGCTTTTTCTTTTCAAAACAAACATACAGTCTGTGCTGCCTTTGGTCAGTTTTCTCAAGTCAAATCTGTTCATGTCTGTGCTACTATTCCCTTCCCTGTTAAAGTCTTTAACAACTGTGTATCAAAGCTAACTTAGTGAGTATATTATAAGAGCTACAGCTTCAGTATGACTGTAAACTTATCATCCCTTTCTGGGTGTTGAGCAGAATATTATCCTACAAAAATCCATGAATCTGTCAACTGGAGACGTCAGGGTTAGCACACAGGATGCTTTCACCTTCAACTTTATCTGCAGCACGTTTTGAGATTGTGTGCATTACAGCTCATGAACTCACATCATATCTTTGACCCACTAAGCACAGCAGAAACTAAAGGGAATCACATTGTTGGACCTATAGCCATGCCAAAGCTTAAGCATAGGTTTTCTGTGTTTACCATATGTCACTTTCATGTCAGAGGTGTCACAGACGAGTAGTAGGTGCATTGAAAATCTCTCTCTCTCTCTAACAGAAACACCAAGGTCAGACAGCCAAACTCATTCAGCCAGAGCAGAAACCATGAAACCTTTGTGTACATAAAATCACTGTTTATTTTCTCATTTTTGCTCTTGTCAGCACTTTTTTAGCATGTCATATTTAAAGTCATTTATCATGGTATGAGTAAATGTGACGGTAATTGATAGGTCTTCATAAAGAATGTTTGAAATATTGTGAAATATGTAAAGTTTCCAAGGATATATAGATAAAGAATATTTGTGTATGAAGCTGTAATTAAGAGCGTAAAGATGTTTGACCCTTTGCTCTGCCCAAAGTCTGTCTGTCTTCTCTTCATTGATGTCGAGTGTTCAGCTCGTGCTTTTGTGTTAGACACCATCATTGATACGTGACACAAAGTGCTTATGACTTACCTGACTGGGTAGCTTTTTCTAGTTTTCCCCTGTAGTGCTTTACTTGTTACTGGCTTTTGTATATAACGAAGGTAGATTGAATCTAACAGGCAGCAAAACAGAGCTCATGACGGAGTTTATCTCCTGATATCTCTGCAGTTTCTTTCACCTCTGACCAAGGTTTGGCTTTCACTGATTTTGCATTACATCTGTAAAAACCTCAGTATTCATTTAACTTTAGTTTTCTCAAGCTGAGAAAAGCACACAGGCAAACGTCTGTTTTTAGGGTATCAATCACCTTAAGGTATACATACAAACAGAAAACAGTGCAGTTTATCCAACATGCATAACTGGTATTAGGGACACACATAGTTTCCTCCTCTCAGTATTGCAAATATTAGCCTTAAAAATGTACAACACTATAGGAAATGGCATGGTTAACTAAAGCTGTGCTTCTGTCTTTCCCTCTAATGTAGTTTAGTTAAGTCATTTGCATCTTTGTGGCTAATCTATGCAATCCTCCGATACCGCTTCATGTTAATCAGGCCCTACAGTGCTGTTGTCTGTAGAGTTCTAGCCTTGGCCGTAGAGTTTTCTTGTGTTGCTATGTGAAACAAATGTACTCGTTGTGCTGGTTGGGTTTAAAATGGTGGCAGGTATAAATATGACTTTGATTATATCATCGCTTTTGACATGCAGGGCAGATGTCCACGTGTCGAAGCAGGACCATTATGGAGTGTGTGCTTATATTTTTATGAATTAAGGATCAAAAAGAGAGACTGAATAAAATGAATTAATGTGAATGTAAATAATGTCTTGGGGTTGTATTATTTGATTTATACTCAGTAGAGCTCAGCCAGTGGGAATAATTGACAGTAAAAAGATTCATCTTTCTGATCCCACTGTTTCAATTAGCTACAAATCAATTTTCCTTGTGGGAACCTAATTATATAGCAGATAATCTGATATTACGTTATGGTATCCAGAAGCCTTTGTGAGCTCGGGTATCAAAACCACAGGATTATTAGATTTGTGCAGTGCTCTATGGAAATATCTGCTCCACTCAGTACAAGCATCAGCAGACACTGAAAACTTGTGCAATGGTCTACTCGAGCTTTAAAGGTTTATTTCCATGTTTGCTATTTTGTCTTCCTGTCCTTTTTCTTGTTACACTCTCATATCTGAGTTGTGCTGTCCCATAGATTAGGCTTGGCACAAAACCAGTTTTAAACTTAAATGTGTAAAAATCAATATGGAAACCTACCTTGATACTATGGCAACTGGAATAGAAGCCCCAGGTACCTAGATTTTGGGTCATTTTCTGTTTAAGTGCCACAAATTGCAGGTAAACCTTTGCACACCATCTAAAATTTACACTGGCAACATTTTGGTCCTGAATTTAGACCCTGTCTCCTCTGCATTTGCCTCTTTTGCTCTTGATCATTTTGTGAAAGACATACAGTGCCTATAAAAAGTATTAACCCCTTGGATGTTTTATCCTCTTATTGATTCATTCATCATAGTCACTATAATTTGGCTTTTTTAACAAAAAACAATTAAAAAAATACTTCTGTAATGTCAAAGTAAAAACAGCCACAAATTCTCTATTGGATTGAGGTCTGGGCTTTGACTTGGCCACTCCAGAATTTTCCCCTTGTTGTCTTAAGCCATTTCTGTGTAGCTTTTGCAGGATGCTTCAGCTCATTGTCTTGCTGGAAAATTAATGTTCCCCCAAGCCATACTTCTGTTGAAGACTGAATAAGATTGTCTTCCAGGATTTTCCTATATTTTCCCAAATTCATTTTACCCTCTTCCTTTACAAACCTTCCAGTGTTGGCTGCCGAATGCATCCCAACAACATGATGCTGCCACCACCATACTTAACAGTAGGGACAGTGTGTTTGTAGTGATGTGCAGTGATTGGTGTCCACCAAATATAACACCTTGTCTGATGGCAACAAAGCACCACTTTGTTCTCATTACACCAAATAACTTTCTTCCACTTGGCCATGGAGTCTCCCACATGCCTTTTTGCAAACTGTGTCTGAGATTTACTGAGTTTACTTCAACCGTGGCTTTCTCTTTGCCACTCTCCCATAAAGCTTTGACTGGTGAAGAACCTGAGCAACAGTTACATGCAGAGTCCCTCCCATCTTAGCTACTGAAGCTTGTGACTCCTTCAGAGTAGTCATAGGTATGCTGGCAGACTCTCTCACTAGTCTCCTTTTCGCATGGTCACTCAGTTTGTGAGGACGGCCTGATCTTGGCAGATTTACACGTGGCATATTCCTTCCATTGCCTTGGATTTTTTCTTTGTATCTGTCCCCTGACATACTTTTCTTTTACCTTTTCTCTGAGTTTCGTGTTCTTTTGTCTTCATGGTGTAATGGTAGCCAGGGATACTTATTAACCAGTGACTGGACCTCCCAGACACAGGTATCTTTATACTAAAAAAGTTAAGACCAATTCACTGCCCTCAGGTGATCCATATTTCAATAACTGTAAGACTGCTAGCACCATTTGGCTGGACCTCTGTTGAATTAGGCCAGTCACTTTAGAGGGGTTGGAGACTTAAGCAGTCACTTATTTTAAATTACATATTTTTATTTAGTTGACATTACTTTGTAGAAATCTGTTTTCACTTTGACATTAAAGGGTAATTTTTTGACCAAAAAAGCCTAGTTATATTGTTCTTAATTGATTTATAAACTCAATAAAAGGGTAAATATCCAAGTGAATAGAAGAGTGTGCTATAGTGCTTCAGTTTAAAATAAAGAAAAAAACAATTTAGAGATATGATACATTTTATTGTATCTATTAGGTTCATTCACTACTCTTTTCCACCCCAATGTTTTAAGTTATATGGAGAATATCAGTGTATCCACAATTTCAATGACCTTATCTGTATGCTTGTAAGCATGTTTTCTGAGCCCACACTACTAGGGCTGTACAGTTAATTTGATTTGTACAATTTTGGCTTTCCTACAATCACAGAAACGTGATTGAAGGCAATTATTTACATTTAGAATGCATCCTAAAAATGTCATATTTAGCTTAAATATTAGATACCACTTAATAAAATCCATTCTTAAATGAGGATGAAAGCTGAACACTGACCTTTAATTTTACAAATACATTTCTTACTTCTTTTTGCTTGAGTGTGGGTATTTGTTGTGGATTTTGTTGGCTCATTGCTGGGTTGTGTTTGGCCAGTTGTTAGGGGCAGATGTGCGCCAAAAATGCCAAGTCATATTTTTGTTCCAGTCCAGCCCAGGCAACAGATGAGAAGCAGGATATAAGTTCTAAAAGAAAAACCTTAAACAATGCAAAAAAAGTCCTTAAAATAAATAAATAGCCATGATTGATAATCACAATCTAAATGCTGATCAAACGATTGTGATAGTAATTTTAATTTAATCCCTAAACACTACTCTTCACTGCTGTTTAGTTACCTCTTGAATTTCTGAAGATTAAAACAATTGTTTTATCAAGAATGGATAGTTAATCCAGGTGAGCGTGCTCAGTGTTGATTTGGCAGTCACCTCTGAAGGTCATTTCAGTTTTACTGACTCTGGATCAAAGCATTAAGAGAGTGAAATCAAACATGGACAGGTCAGGAAATAAGATATAAGGGATGTTAGATAAAAGACGGGGCTTTTCCTTGAATGGCTTCAACTAACATCTTCCCAAGAGCTGCCAATTAACAGCTGCTGTCAACACTGCTGAGGTAAGATCTGTCTCTGTGCAAACCTGTCTGTCCCTAATGACCTCTTCTTTAGCTGTGAAGACTGTTGTCCTTGTTTCCACAGACCTACTGACTCCTTTGCCTTAACACTCTCAATTCTAACTGAAAGTCTATCTGCTGTCGCTGTTCCCCCTGAACACAAGGCTCTGTTTGAGGATACTGCTGCTGTGCTCAAATGTATTTGTGGAAACAAGGTTATGTGATGTTTTCATAGAGCTGGTTAGTCTCATCTGTCTCCTGTTTCTTGTTCAGAGTAGAAAATGTGTTGTAGTCCTGTGCAGGCTTCTTGATGTTGACTCTAGTGGTTACAGATGACCCATCGATTGTGTAGTATGTCAAGTGTTTGAGGTTTGACTGTCTTGTAGATTTAATGGCAGCTGGAACTCGTATGGTAAAAATGTGACTGATCATTTTTGTTTGATTGCTTAGTTCACTTCCTTATGTATTTTTGTCTCTCTTCTCTCTAACCCAGATGTTCAAGGGGAGAGTAACGGCTACACTGTACTCAGTGAAGGACAAGAGACCGAACCCGTAGAAGGAGATCTTCCAGAAAACGAGGGATGTGTTCACTCCAGCGATGAAGATGAAGAGAAAGAAAGCCGTAAGGACGCGCAGCAGGATGGAGGAGGGAATGAGAGTAGTGTTGCAGCTCATGACTGTAGCGGCTCCAGACCGCTGCTGATGGACTCAGAGGAGGAGGAAGAGCAGTTAGCACCTCAATCATCAGTGGCACCGACAAAACCATCCACTACCTTTCACCAACCTACTCCTGGCACCTTTGCTCAGAATCATTCCCAGCAAGCACATGAACCAGCAAAGGCCGCCGAAATCACTGCAGATGTTTTCTCAAAAGCCCCCTTCCGGATCGGGCAAGATGACTCGAGCGATGTGTTCGCCAATGCTCCATTTCCTCACGCACTGCTGAATGCTCAGCAGCAACTCGACGTTTTCTCTCAGGCTCCCTTCGGGAAAAGAAAGGATGCCACTGGAGCTCAGCCCAAAGCCGTGTTTCCTCATGCAGGAGGCGTTCATGCTGCTGCCCCTGATCAAGGTACGTTGGGACAAGTAGCCCAACAACCTTTCCGCCCACAAGCTTTGGCCAAATACTCCCGACACTTTGAGGGACCCCTGCCCCAGCAGCCAGTAGCAGCTCATAGAGTGGTTTCCAGCGTGAGCAGACAAGGTATTGTGGCTTCAGTCCCTGTTGGACCTCTTCACTCTTGGACCTCAGAAGCGAGCCCTGTTGACCCTTTTGTCTCTGCGCCGTTTCACCTCAAGGCCCCGCAGGAAAAGCCTTGAATGCACACTCAAAGAGGAGGAGGGCAGTGGGTATCAACGCAGCTGAATTATGCAAATAAAACAGGCACGCTGCATGCTGTTACCAGCGCTGCAGCTGGACTGCAGGCCTGCATGGATCTCATTCCTTTATATCTCCAACTAGCTCTGATAGTGCAAAGTCATCTCCACACTTGAATTCATCTTTAGAGTAAGAAAACAAGTCAAGACTCTTAGTGTCATTTTAGTTTTGTTTTCCTGTCACAAATTTGACCGTGCGGTACCGACATCTTCTCAAAGACAATGGGGTGGTCAAGCATTTGATTGTTTTCTTGCCTACCTCAGTTGCATTGTGTGTCAATGCTACAACTCCACACAGCTTCATTTCCTGTGTTTGAGGGTTTTTTTGTAGAACTACAAACTGGAAATGCTGCAATCCTTCATTTTATTAGTTCTCAGAAAGGAACGATTCAGCTTGAATCAGAAGATCGTAACTCCACAGAAGCTTGGAAGAGGAAAAACACTGTAGCACATCAGCAGACTCAACTCTGTTTTGATATTTTTGTTGCAAGATGATTCAGAGGAGTAATCAGACAAGAAATCTGTACATGGCCTTAGAATAATGCCCTCAAAAGTAATATTTTGGGCTCTGTGCTTGATAGTTTATTATGAAGCAGATGCTGGATAAAGATGCAAACTCACTTAAAGTGTAACAGTTTATATCTAACTTTTTGTCTCATCCTAAATATATTTTTGGCATTTGTTATGTTTGTGGTTGATGTCCTTTCTAAAAATACAGAACCCTTAAGCGGACATACATTCATATGTTTTATTTTACATTCCTTTTCCTATGATAGGAAGTAAATTTTGTCTTCTTCCAGGAGATCTTTACTAATTCATCTTATCTCGGGCTGAGTTTCCACATCATGGTTTCATTCTTTAAATTATCAAGAAAAACACTGAAACTAACTTGTAAGAGAATGAGATTTTCTGGTAGAGATCTCCAGGAAACTACCAAAATCTACTCTTGATCATGTGAAATTGATGAAAACTAAATTGTATGAATGTATTTGTTCTTAGGGCTTCTGTAGATAAAGGTGGAATATCTGTGTTTTATTCCATGTTATGTTTATACCATATATATAAATGTTAGGCCTAAAAAAATCATCTTAGTTGTTCCTTTATGTTTAAGACTCACTTTTGTGTTTGTTACTCTAACAGACGGTATTTCTGAAGCCTTACACTCTTATAGTTCTCTCTCCGAGCACATCAAACAGCAGAAATCACATTTTCCTTTTTATGACCGCCAAAAGAAAACTGCTGCATCTTTGTCATTTTATTGCACTTGAATTCACCACCAAAAATGTGTGTTCACACCTTCCTGTCCCTGTCTGCACTAAAACGTTCACTCAGCTCTGTGATGCATCTCTATGATAGACATGTCTGAAGGCTCCAAATGTGTAATAACTGTGACTCAACATTACAACTAAGAAATGCTTTCAGCAGTGAACACAAATATCAGCAGCACTTCTGCTCAGCAGTTCCAGCCAGGGATTGTAACAATGTATCTTGTGAATGACGTCTGCAGTGGTGACTGGTTGATGACATTCCCTAATGAGTTTATTTCCATCACTATTCAGGATTGTTCTATTGTCGTTGTGCTTTGTCAAATCATGAACACTTTTTGTTCCCATCATGGCACTTTTAAAAATGTTTCATCCCAAAGTTTAATTCATGTATTCCTTCGTTGCGATGTAATATCATGTTTTCTTTTTGACTTGTACAATCTTTTTTAAATGTTCACTTTTCTCACCCAGCGTGTATACATGAAGGTTGCACATGGTCCCTGACACAGAATCAGGGTTCTCTGAAAATGTTTTTGATTGTAACAAAGCTGTAAAATGTATTTCGAGCCAGTGTTGAATAGGAAATCTTTGGAGGATTTGACAGCTGATGATACTGTTGGACAAAAAAAAAAAAGCACTCGAAATACTTATGCTGCACAGCCTGCCTTTGAAAACTATGATGTAAGTCTTTCAAAAATCTATTAAATGAATGTAAATCAAACTTTGCTTGTTTTTCTGACATTCATCATATCGGATACATAATTTTAGATGTAAGTGAAACATTCTGATGTAGTTTTAATCTGCGTGTTTGACATTGGTTCAAACACACCTTTAGCAGATACACCAGTTGCTATGGAGAACTATTCTCATATGATACCGAGTCAAACCATCCCTGCACACAGCTGCCTGTAAACATTTGACAGAAGCTCTGGCACAGGTAGGAAAAAACAAACCCACACTTGGCACACTCGGCTTGGCTGCTTTTATTTACTTGCCCCAGTGGCTGGTAAGTTGAGCAAAACCAGACACTCCTCAACAGTATCAGCATTTGGGTGGTGGCGGGTACTAATTTCCCACCCTGGTGCAAATGTTGCAGTAGATTACATCAGCAAAAGACAAAAAAAAGAAAAGGACCCTCAAACACCACACCACCACCATTAACAGGACTGTCTACATATTAGATATATTAGAGTTTCTACATTTTTACCCAGAATTTTAAAGTTGAACCCAGATTTTACGACCAATTTTTATTTTTATATTATTATTATTTTTTTATAATAATAATAATTAGTATTATCATTATTACTATGATTATTCTTGTTTGCTTGTTTTTTTTTTTTTTTATTCTGGTTTGGTAGTGTAAAGTAATGTTTTCCATGACAATAAAGCCAGATAGATAAATAGACTTTCTGAAGTTTAGATGGCATAGTTTGCTGTTTTATACCACTGTTACTCCAGTAGGGGGCAGAAATACAGCAATCCACCGGATGCTCGCCGCCATTAATGCGAAGAAGAAGTAAAGGAGTCGCGAAGGGTTTTTTGTCGTGTGCATTAATGACATTTTTCTCCAAGTATGCGGTAATCAGTAAGTTGAATTTGAATCAGAACATATTATCAAATAAATTTGTGCAAAAGTACGTTTATAGACATACGTAAAACTCTTTCTTTAATGTGCGTCCATTGAAAAGCACGCGCTCCGTCATGCTAAATACTGTTAGCTTGTTGCTTTCTTGTGAATGATTGAGTTTTACATCCACTGAAGTGTTTTTATGCTATAACTTAATGTGACCAGGTAAAGTACGCAGTGTTTCCTCCTGCTGAGCACGATGACTCAGAGAGTGCTCCCTCAGAGCAAAGAGACTCTGCTTCAAAACTACAACAAGAGGCTGAAGGATGACATCAGGTCCATCCTGGACAACTTCACCGAAATCATCAAAACAGCAAAGGTACTCGCAATGTGCTAATATTTTACCCGCCATGCTTCACTCTAACCTGAAATTTCTGCCTTTTTCCATCGAAAAATTTGAGTACTTGTTGTGTTTGAGTATGATCACACGCTGTTTTTGTGTTTCCAGATAGAGGATGAGACTCAGGTTTCTAGGGCGACCCAAGCAGAGCAGGACCATTATGAGATGCACGTCAGAGCAGCCAACATTGTAAGGGCTGCATAACACGCTGTGTAGTTTTGTGTTTTGGTCACTGTTATGCATGCCTTAGCGTCTTCACTAATTTAACTTATAGGGCAAGAATGTAATGCACAACATTCTAAAGTTTGCGAAGTTTTTCTTTTTCTTTTGAAATCAACGTAGTCTCTATCATCAAGAGTTGTATGTTTACTATTAATACAATGCCATTTTCTTTAAATGGCTTTGTGTTTGAATGGTGCCCTAGAATACACGTGCCTTGTTTTCTTTAAGTTAAAAACAGATGCCTTACAAGATGACTGTTTTATTTTTCTTTCCATACAAATAGAGAATATCAGTATTTTGGGTTTTTTGTCAAATTTGAGTCGTCTCTTATTTGTTTCAATCTTTGTTTCAATGTAAGGCTTCCTTACAATGTCCCCTTTTAATAGGGATGTACGGTTTTGAATTTTTAACATTTGACATGCCAATATTTACAAATAAATTATAGCCATTACCGATGTTGATATGATATATACATTTAGTTCGACCTAAAACCTAAGTCTTTAAAACAGACTTTAAAGTTTAAAGTTTGGGATCTGCTGATGGTTCTTAAAATCTCAAGTTTTCTTAATTTTAGTGTATTATGGCTGCACAGTATTGATTTGTAGATGGTCATAATTAGGATTTCTTTGAGTACCTGATGCTTTTCTGTCTTTAAGAACAAAAATAGACATTTTTATTTGCATCTCAGCCCACTTCCATCGTCTCTGTGACACACAGGTGCGAGCTGGTGAGTCCCTGATGAAACTGGTGTCCGATCTGAAGCAGTTTCTGATCCTGAACGACTTCCCCTCTGTGAACGATGCCATCAGTCTCCAGAACCAGCAGCTGCGCTCGCTGCAGGATGAGTGTGACAAGAAGCTGACCTCGCTCCGTGACGAGATCGCCATCGACCTGTATGAGCTAGAGGAAGAATATTACTCCTCCAGGTACAAGTAGGCTCATACTTGCCCCCATCCCACCGCCCCTCTGTCGCCCCATGCCCAGCACCATTTACTGTCCCATGTTTACCATTCACTGAGCCCAAGGGGGTTTTCTTCTTCCAACATCTAAACATGTGAAACCTTTTGGGTTGAATTTCTCTCATCTTCATCAACACAAAGCATCACAAAGCTCTATCATGAAGTGACTATGAGGTATTATTGACAAGGAAGTGCCTTCAGTTTTTCTCTGCAACATGACATTGGTCAAAGCTTATCAAAGGAGGGAGGAGTTAAGCATTAAAGATGTTTACAACTGAATAACTGATAGTTCAGCATGGATTTAATGCAGTTAACTGATGCAGTATGAAGTAAAAAGCCTTAGTGGAGAAGAGCATCCATTTAAACATAGTGTTGACCCACTGGTCCTTATATGCAGCATTTATTAGGCTTCAGGGAGTTTTAAGGAATATTGTTTGGTGAATGGGAAGGTACAAAGTGTAATTGTAAATATGGAGATACATGCACTTGGGTTGATTTTTAGAAATTAAAATATTTTAAAGCAAGACCGTATACAAACCTATGAATTTTATGGCTGGTTTAAAAATATAAGTTAAAGAAACACCACATTTATGGGGGAAATGAACTCCCTTTATGATGATTACTCATAGATTTAACTAAAATTATATCAGAGAATAGATTTTATAGATGTAACATTCTTCTAAGATAATTTATTGTAAAATTAATTTGGTGTATGATGGAAGATTTTATTGGACTGTGGATGATTGTTTTGGATAGACTGTAAAACTAGACTGTTATTTATTTGAGGTCCAGTCTAAGGAGTAGACTTTTGTCATAAACTATTAGGTGTGTATTTTAATTTGATCCGTCCTTGAGACTCCAAGTGACTCCCGCTGTAACCACACAGGAGGTGACACTCACACATGGGGTGTTTGTACATGTGTACTAATTTGTGCCAGTTGTTCCAAGAGACCCAAAATGATATAAGAAATAAAGTAGAGACAAAACCCTGCAGTAGTTTGTCATGTTTTCTGTGAGTAAGTATAAGAAAGTGTCTCTCAGTCCTGTTTGGAGCATGCTGGGTGTGGGCCTTTCTTCCTTGCCGCACTCGCTCTGCTTTCTCCTCCATCAGCAACTAATCGTACCTTTTTGCCAAGCTTTGAATCAAAACGTGATACCTACAGTATCTAGTTAATAATCAGCAGTTTTACTCATTGATTCAGTATCCACTGCTCCTGCATAACCTCCATGCTTCTGTCGCCTTTGACGTGCTCCTCTATGTGTGTGACTGTGCTTATTCTGACCTGCCGCTCTCGTCTGCTCCTCTCTTTCTGTGCTGCGTTGATTCTTGTCTCCTCTACTGGTTCTTGCTCCACAAAGCTACAGTCAGTGGGACAGCACTGATATGCCGCTGTGTGAGGCCTACCGCCGCCGAGACAGCTGGGCCTCCGCGGGCAGCAGCTGCAGCTCCACACAGGGGGACAGAGAAGATGTGGAGGGACCTCCTTCACAGGAGACAGTCCCCCAGCACCACGTCAACGGACACGGGACGTCTTCTATAGAGAAACCATGAGAAGAACCGAAACAAAGACTGGAACACTTTTGAATTTCAGTGTATTTATGTACAATTAGGTCTGCAGCCATTTTTAAATTTTGATTTTGCTCAAAATCTAAACTTTGAATTCAGAACACAGAGGGCCCATCCATTTGTCTAGAATACTTAAAATGTGCTTTTTGGATTTATATTCTATTAAAATAAGACACAAGGGAAGTTCTAACATGTAAACATTTTGGCCCACACAATTTTTATATTCTAATGCTTGACTTGACCATAGTAATGAAAATAAGTGTGCTTTTTTCCTTTAAACTTGTTTTTCTTTCTTTTATTGTTGCTTTATTCCTTTTTTATACCTCAAAGCACTGGTGACATTAAAAGGACAACTTAAAGCATGTGGTTTTGTGTTTTAAATTTGGTATGTTCCCAAAAACCC
Source organism: Cheilinus undulatus (assembly GCF_018320785.1). NCBI lineage: Eukaryota > Metazoa > Chordata > Actinopteri > Labriformes > Labridae > Cheilinus > Cheilinus undulatus. The sequence continues at coordinate 14,756,610 of NC_054869.1, read as the reverse complement.
TCAAAAAGCATATCTTCAGCCAAATGTAAGGATTAAACAGAAAAGTAAAAAGCAAATAATTACAATTTAGAGAGGTATCTGATCAAATTTGCAAATGGATATTCCTGAGCCCACTTCCCTTTTACAGAAAACATGACAAAACAAAAGCATACAGAAAATACCAGAGAGCTAATAATAATATTTACATAGTACAACACCGTCTTGGGAGTTTCCTGATAAACAGCTGTCCATGGAAGCCAGTTTGCACATTTTTGTTGAGGCTCATTTAAAGTTCAAAATAATAACATGGGCATCAGGTCATTAAAAAAAAAAAAAATCAAACAGAATTTCAGTATCGTCGATTCATTTTCTTAAACTTCTCATAATGGTAGTCATCTGTGGCCTTCTCATTGTTTGGACGTTTGCGGAAGTTTGGTGGTGACGTTGCTGTAAAAGAGTACAAGGATATGCAATTTTGACTGCAGTTTTGAAAAGAGTGCAATGAGACTACCACGATATTTCTCTCAAGATCTGAAATGAAATACAGTCTAATGATGCTTAAATAGCTTTATATACTATACATGAACAGTGTCTTACCCTCTGGTCCTGGTTTCTCAGTGTCTCCCACGCGCAGCGGCCTTGCTTTTGGCTCCTCTCTGTGTCTGTGGTGCCTCTGCGGAGCATTCACGTCCTCATGATAAACTACAAATACAAATACTAATTAAAATCCCATCTCCTGATTGCGTCTGACAAATTCATGTTAAGACTAATCAAACTCACAGCGGTTGTGCTGGACATAGTTGACAGCAATGTTTGTTGGTACAAAAGATGTCCCATGGTCCTTTTTTTTGTTCCTTTGTTCTGCCAGAAGTTTAGCCTTTGCTTCTTCTGTGAAGATGATGTTCTTTATCTTTGCACTGAGAAAGAAATGACAAACAGAATTAGTGTGATGTTTTAATGTAAGATTTCGGCCTCAGATACTTAAGAACAAGTTTAAGGTGAATGCTATAAATTTTTAAAGAAACTTCTAGACATACTCGATGCCTAGATCAACTTCAGGGATCCCACTCAGCATCTGGTTGGATAACATCTCCTCTGTTTTCTTGGCAGAATTGACTCGGATGTTCTCTGGTAACTCATACAGGTGGTCCTCTGCATTTTTCACCTTCACTTTCTGTTCTTCGGCTTCAACCAACCCCTTCTTCTTTTTAAGCTCTGTCTCGATATACTTCATCCTGTTGGAAAAAAACAGTAAAAACAGGTTTTCATTATGTCCATGTGGCACTCTGTAAACAATGGTACAGGCATGCATAACCATGTCCTAAATGTGGTGATTACAACATTATGTCAGAATGAACTTCCCTTAACTTTGTCTAAAATGTATATGAGCCAAGCATGCAGTCTCTTCAACATAGCATCTGCTAAATATTGCTGTTCAAAAGGTGCTATGTTTGAGGCTTTGTGTCAGTGTGAGCTACGGCTGACCAAAAATTATATCTCAATTTTTTTTAGGCAAATTGACTATTAGGTTTGGATACTGTTTGGGTTTTGTGTCAATACTAGTGCTAAATTGATACTTTTTAGATGATGTTGATGTCAAAACGTTGCCTGAATAGATACTTTTAAGAGAAAAAAAATTAAGGTAAAAGGCTGTGGATGATTAAAAGCTGTCTTTTATTTATAAATGACTCACAGTAATATCTTAAAAAGATCCTAATAGAGCATATCAGTAAAGCTGTGAATTATAAATGGATCAAACAATGCATTTTGTGCCTTTCATCTGGAGTGAGGAAGGGTCACTTTACAGTGGCAGGGTCCCAAAATGAAGCACCAAAATCTGCAACTTAATTTGGTATGATAGGTATCAGATGTCTTGGTATATATCAGATTTCATTACTCATCCCTATTGACTACATAGGATATACGTTTGTTTATAATAAGAATAGTAAACAAAAATCTACATTGTCTAAATTGCACAAAAATGGCAATTTGTATATTGAGGTGGTCAAATTTTTTCTACACATTTAAATAAAACTTTTTTAAATGTTAAAATTTCCATTAATTTTGTCATCAGAGGTTTTAAGGAACTTAATGATCTTCAGTCATGTTTTTAACCAAATCAGATAGGGCACTGTCTAAACTGCACAAAAACAATGGCAACATTTGTTTAATTTACACAGTGTGCAGAACTCTGCCTGCAACTTTTGATAATTAATGAATTACCCAATATTTGGTGTTTAGGGCATCTATTTTTGTTGCAGTGGTTTAAAACACGTACTTACATCCCTTGATTTAAAAAAGCATAAAGACCCTTCATGTAAAATTAAATAATTGCATGATAATTCCACATTTAATTTTTATATTTCAAATCACCTATCTTGTGTTCATTAGCGTATTGCTAGTTATAGTTAGCTATAGCTATAGTTAGTTATATATAGCTAGTTACTTACTGTAAACAATCTTTTTACTGAGCATTAGGACTGGCATCTATTTTTTCTAAATCAGTTCATTAGCCATTGCACTCACCAGTGGCCAGATGCAGTCAGGAGAAACATGTAACATTATTTTAATGCATCAACTACATTGATGTACATTAATATCTTGCACAATATTTAACTCAAACTCTATATGTTTCCCAGCTCAAGGATGAGCCTGTTCACCCAACTGTTATCAGTTCACTGTTCTCCTAATATTAAGAGTTACATAAATGTCATAGAGAGAGAGAAAGAGGGTGTAAAAGCAGACGTACATATCCGCATCCTCGTCTCTTCTGTTTGTTTCTGCAGAGAAAGATGTGCCCAGGTTGAGGTCCGTCTCATCTTCTGTCCTGCAGGCGGAAAAGAAGTCATATTTGGTCAAACCAGGGTCATACATGCAGCACATGTTTCTGATTTATTGTTGACATAATATTACAAAGAGAATAGCTTAATTGCACAATATCAAGCTCATGATTGATAGCAAAATGACTGACTTACATGTCTCTATTTCTGTCTTTGATTTTCTTCATGTCCACAACTCCTCCCGTCTTCAGTTTAAATGGGTCATTCTGTGAAAAATGTTTGTATTAATAACAAGACAGCTAACCAACAGAACAGCATCTCTGATTGTCACTTACATCAATTTCAGCCTCTGGCGGCAGCTTTTCTCCCACCAACAAAGCAGTCACACTAAAAGAAGGATTCAATATATATTTTTATTTCAAGCATTCTGCGAACCGTGGAGAATTTCCCCTTAATAACATTTTATTTTTTTATTTTTTTGTTTTCAACGTTACGTAGACGTTACCTGACTCCGGTCTGTCGTTTCCGCAAACTCTGGAGTTCTTTAGCTTCTTCTAATTTTGATCTAAACAAGAAATAACAAATATTTTATGCAACATTTAAAATAATCTACTTAAATCAAGAGAATGGATGAGGTAAATCTGTGTGCCTATCGTGTTCGATGGGACAAATAGCCACGTTAGCTAACGGAACATTAGCCTGAGTATGTTTTTGTGTTTGAGAAAGTATTTTACCTCACTTCTTCAGCCGTCTCATCTTCCTCTGCGTCTGATGAATCCCTTCTTTTCCTAATGTTCTTGCCACACGGCATTTTTATATCAGCCAGACGGTTTTACTTTAGCTTTGGTAAATAATACCTTTTGGCGATATCAGTTGGCTATGTAGAGGGACAGCTTTAGCAAACGTACAATAATATTACGTCACTTCCGTAGCTAGGCCTGTCCTCTTCCGTTCAATCGTTTTTAGATAATCACAACAATCATGGCGACTTACACACAGGTCGGCAGGTTGTTGGGTGTTTCAGCGAGACTTTCACGTCCGTAAGTCACTTTTTTTCTCATTTAGAAAGCGATGTTCTCGCTTTTCTTTCATTTAGTTCACGCATAGATGCAGCAAGCTCTGAATGATACGAGTCTGATTTACTGTCATTGTCCACGGCTAGGAGGCAAGCCATGATGCAGACTCAGTGACGCAGATTTATTACAACTGTAATTAAAAGTGGGATGTCTGGATGTGGCTTTAGTTGTTGGACACCTTTAAGTTGCAGTCAGTGTTGAATGACTCTGTTATCACGCCAAATAAAATAACCTTTGTCATATTTTAAACATTTTGGCACTAAATTTAATATGGCAAATTTTGAAAATAGTCTTCAATTTAGGCTAATGTGTCGTAGCCCTCGCAGCGCCACTCATCTGGACACGTGTAAATAGTTATTTCTGCGGAAAATATCACAAGCTTGGCCACAAATCCTGGCCCGAGGAGAGGTCCTGCAAGCTTTATTTTAATGTGCAAACTTGCTGACGCTTTGGATACTATCTTCCTGCTAGTCACAGAGGTTACTAGAGGCGACCCTTTCTGTAATAATGGCACAGCTTCTGAGACTTACTCATACACGAAGGTGTTATAATTCATCTCTCTATTAACACATTTTTATAACTGCGTCACAGCTGTGTTGGCTTTTGTCCTCGGTAAGCTTTATGACAGGTTCTGACAAATGTGAAAAATGAAGAGTAGATCTCACGTCGGTCAAAATTGTATAACAGCTGGAAAAAAAAAGCTCCTGGTGATTTCATAATAACCCTGAATTATTATCTCTACATAAGGAGATCATTTATGATGACTAGTGTGGCATTTAGGGCAGTTATCGTCAAGCAAGCAATCGCATAAATACATGAAACATCCAACTTTAACATTGTTTTGAAATTCACTTTGCTTATACAAGATAAACAGGAATATTAGTTAGAGGTCAGTTAACATGTTGCTCCATTGACAAAAGGCTTTGGTATTATGCATAAATTATCATTAAGTAGTTAGTCTTACGCAGCCGTTTCTAATAGAAATCTGTAATTATTTAATCTGCAGTCGGGAGGGATGAAACGAATCAGGTTAGCACGCACACGGGATGTTAAGGGTTTTTAGAGCAACATTTGTTTGATCATAAAGTAAAATAAGCAGAAGCTGTGCTGTAATCAACTGTGGTAGAAAGTAACTGAAAGCCTTTAACCTTTTATGACCTACCATAGAACAAGTCCGCCAGAGCTTATTTTTACATTTTTACATGTTGCAGTGCCATTTTTGGAGTATTTGAATTGGCTATACATCAGTACAACCCTTAGTACCCAAATTTTAATATGTATGTGATAAGTCTATAGTAACAAATTAAATTGTTCAAAAAGGGCAAAAAAAAAACACAAGAAAAATTGTTTGGTTTTTTTACACATTTTCCTAAATACAGAGAAATAGTAGCTGTATCCCTCAAAATTGTGATTGTAAAAAAGTTGCACAAGATAATTTTAAAACCAAAAAATATATATATATTGAGTATATTCATTACTTCAGTTTTGAAATACATTCATCTAAACTGTGGCAGAAATGAAAATAAAATGAAATTTTCCTCACTTTACAAAAAAGACAGCATCTTTAGAGGAAATGTACTATTTACAAGAGTGAAATCAAATCTCTAAGTGCGCCAGATACTTTTGAGCATACATACAGTGCTTAACAAATTTATTAGACCACCCTAACCCGAACCAAAGAAAAGTTTATGCCACATCTGCCCTAAATTAACAGAATTTTTATGTTTCTGCAATGGTTAATACACAATATGTAGAAGCTCTTTAACCCAAATGATATTTTTAATGCTAAAATATAATAATTGTTGTTATCCATGAATTTTTCAAATGTACAGATTTACAAAAACACTGAAAAATAGTAAAGCACATTAATATTTCTTGATTAATATGTCAAATTATAGTTATTTACTTGCATTCCTGAACAGAAAAATGAGTTCTAGTGGTTGAATGTTATGCTTGATTCATTTCTGACTTCTCAGAGAAGGCCAGTGAGTCGGCTCAAATTTGGGTATAAAAAGGTGAATTCAGTTTGAAATTCCTCATTCCTGTTCAAAATGGTAAAACGTGGAGAACTCACTGAAAATGAAAGAGTCCGCATTAAAGCACTTCATAATGCTGGATGGTCTTTGAGACAAATATGACAGGTGGTCTAATAAATTTTTTAAGCACTGTATGTTTGCAGAAGACCATGTTGAAACAATAACAAGTGTGACTTGTAACCTGCAAGAAAACAACACATTTATAGTCTGGATTGTATTACTAAATTTACGCAAAAGAAGGAAGGATATTTCTAGAAGGAAACAGTACTCTGGAACACATTGAATGTGTAATATGTTAGTGTTACTCCTCTCGTTTTATATGCAAAAAGAAATATTGCTCTATCTCATTTGGTAACAATTCTACCCAAGGTTGAAAATAGAAATGCAAATGGGAGTGCTGGCAATCTGGGGTAGGTTTTAAAGGGTTAAATGCTGTTCTGACGTTCCCCTGTATTTTGAAGTAGCGGTGCAACACTTCAATATTTAAATGTCCTGCTACTTTCACTTCCTTTACACTGCAGTTCAGGGTTAGTATTTTTGTAACAACGGTAGTTACTAGTTTCTTTTCAGATTAAGATAACAGACACAAGTATAAAATAACATATGATGTGTTTATTTGGGTAATGTATATAAAGCAAGACATTAGACATTCTATATTTAAATATAGTTTTCTGCACTGTAGGATTTCTAATTTAGGGATGTTTATGCCCCTCTTTCATGTTGTTTTGATTTTTCTGGCAGTGGATATCAGTGTGCCGCATTACATTGGCCTTCACATAACACAGGAGTCTCGAACAGATGGCCACAAAACCCCCATTGGGTTGTTCCTGGTTTGTATTCTTCCTGAATCCTTGTGAGTCTCTAACATAGAGGAAAAGTTCTAGTATGAATTACATTGCATTCTTTTTCTTTATGTTTTGTCTCCTCCCAGGAAGGACAATGTTTGTGCAGACACAGGACACACCAAATCCAAACAGCCTAAAGTTTCTGCCCGGCCGCACAGTTCTCGAATCAGGAACTATGAACTTTGCCGGCCCTCGTGATGCTCACTGCTCGCCCTTAGCCAGGTATGACTATCCTGAAATCCATGTAGATTTATAAAGAGTGATACATTGCTTTTTTAAAGTAGGGCCTTGAATGCAGAGTGGCAGGAGAAGCACAGGGTTGCGTTATAATATCGACAGTGGCTTTATTCCAGCAGTACACACCAAAATGTAAAGCATCCATGACCATTAGTTGTCACTGTTGCATCTGCACATCAGTGGTGATGACCATGGCATTTATACACCTGCTGTACCAGAGAACTTATGTTGTGTCTGTACCCTCAGAATCAGTTGAAACTCATGCTGAGCTCAGATAAAGCAGTGAGAGCTCTCTTTGTCTCTCATGTTGTCCTTGAGTCTGCAGCCAGTGTCTTTAACATCAGCCACTCTGTAAGCTGAGGTTGAATTATATAAATGTGTGAAACACAATGCTTTTGTCCTATCATGACTGTGATGATTACGTTCTGTTACTTTGTCTGCCTCACTGAGCTTGACAGTCAATGTTAAAAATGGTCTAAATGGTTGTAATTAATGATTTAAGGGATAATTTTAATTAAAATAGAAGTATGATTAGATAATCTCACATGTGCATGAAAGGTTTGTAAGAATACAGTTTACTTGCTTTTATCATTTTATCTGTAACTTATCATTTGGGATAAAACCAAAAACTCGAAATACAATACTGGGTTCAAGACTGGGTTTAATCACAATTTCATAAATTTTTTTTTTTTTTATCAATTCCTTAAATCTTTTTGATAACATGAGATTGGATTTAATTTCATTAACTTTTTAATTTATACACTGAGATTCCTAAATTAAGATTACAAAACATCCCCTTTTCTTTCTGGTTCTTAATAAATAAGTGTTACACTTTTTATTTTGTTGTTGTTTGGTTTATAATTGAAATATTATATTTTTCTCCATAAAAAGCAGCACTGACAAGTGCTACTGCTTTAGCTACTTCAAACAAGAGATGCCAAAAGCAACTGGCTAAAAATT